>NC_056475.1:4258552-4858552 GCF_008729295.1 Plectropomus leopardus | reverse complement strand
TTTCACCATCACAACCGTGTAATTAAACCTCTAGTGAAAAAATGACTGTTTTAAAATGGGCTGTGAGTTTTTAGCACGTTATCAGCAGGTTTTGATTAAGATTGTGGTTTACTTGCAAGTGGCAAGTCCCACATCATTGCATTTAAGCAAGAGAGTTCAGATTTCACGTACAATTTCACAAAATCAGTTTGTCATATCCATTTCCTTTTTCAGTTGACTTCTTTAAAATGTATCCTAGATGTGGCATAATTATCCAGCATGTCCCATATTTTTTTCCCTTTAATTTTTAGTCATTGGTGAATTTATCCTCTATAATCCAACAAAGTTTCCAAAATTGTGTAGCTACCTGACTGAATTCTTAAGTGCTAGAACTGCTTGCACTGAATTGTGCTGCCTTATTGCGTTTTATGGCCTAAAACGTGAAGTGGTCGTGCACTCTCATTCAGTGTGGAGGCACGCATGCGTGACTGCACACACACAGCTCGTGCATTGCTTTTAGGGAGAGAGCGGAGCACTCTCTGCAGTGGAGTCTTCCATGCTTTCCAGGTAATTGCAGTATCTGTTTCAACCGATGGGTAGTTATTTCTGAAAGGTGTGAATTGTATGCGCGCGTGCAGTTTGGCTTGTAAGGTTGACGGCAGCCCAAGCAGCTCGGCATGTGCCTCCGCCCCGCCGAGCTTTCATCACCCAGTGTCCAAGCATCCATCAGAGCGGGGATCCCTCTCTCCCACCTCCTCCCCCACGAGACAATCCCATCACATGGCCTCTGTCTTCACTGGGAGGGGAGGGAAAACACTGGCCCGCAAGTTGTTGGTGATAAACATGTATAATAGGCTGCATATTTTGTTGTGATTACACAGAAATTAGGGCACATATGGTTTTACTGTAATGATGTCTCGTACAGTAACAGATGGTTTACAGTATGACGTGCTTAATTCCAGCATATGTGTGTAGTCAGTTTGGGTCCTCCCATTTTAACTGGACAGCTTTTTTCTCTTGCCCAGACCTCCGTAAGGAATAGGGCAGGAATTAGCCCGTTGTATTTCCCTGTTTAATTCCTCTTCTAAAAAATGGGTCAGAGAAACTTTAAAGTGGAGAGATAGATATCCCTTTAAGGTACTACGCAACCATTTGGTAGAGCACATTGTCATATCTTAATGATCTTAAGATTTTAATATTGAACTCAACCTGAGTTAGCTTTCTCTACTATTCGGTTTAGGTATGTTATACTAAAAAAAATCCACTAGATGTTGCCGTGTCTTTTCAGTTAGCTTCAAAAGTTGTAGGATCACAATGGAAATAATCCTGTGGCTTTATGTGTAATTTAACACTTGCCAGTTGCAGATGTATGCGATAACAATCTTTGGATAAAGCGGTTTTATATATACTTTATAATGATGATGCCAAATCTATCGATCTATCTATCTTTAGCCTCCTACTGGAATTAAGAAACAAAAAAGTCACTCCAGACGTGAGGGCCCGGTGTGGTGGGATTTCAAATAATCATATTTCTTTTACATATTAAAGTTTCAGACGTCTTTCTACAAAAACATAAACATGTAATAAGGATCAAATAAGCTTTTGAAAACATGCTCTACTAAATGGTTCTTTTGTCCCTTTATGGTGACGTTAGTGAAGCTAAGATTTTATAGTTAAAATTGACTACAAAATAAAAAAAAATAAAAATAAACTTTGTATTTATTGTTGTTAAATGATACAGTTAATGATCTAAATTATTTTATGCTGAAATAATTTGTGATTATGATTTTTTACTGTCTAAAAAACCATGCTCAGCTAAAATGGTTGAGTTGTCAGTTTATTGTAAAGGTAGAGATACTGAAGTAATACATTTACAATTTTTATGAATTATAAAAAGGATGAGAAGTTGTTGTTAATTCCGTATATTTAATGATAATTCCTTACATATTTGATTAAAAAACATATCTGTATCATTTCTCACCATTTCTTAGATATCCTCAAAGTACTGTAATAGTAATTTGATAGAATAAATGTGTGGAAATAATACTAGTACTGGTAATACTAGTAATTCCATGTTAACATATTGGTATACTAAGATATTACGAGCATTTTAACAATGCAGGGTTTGTAATTTAGATTGTTTTCTCATCTCAAGCATTTGGTAGAGGCCTATATTTTAACAACTAAAGTATATTTAAAAAAAACCCACATACACACACACGGATTTCTGCTATTATAGCCCCAAGGAAATATATTAAAATCCCATTGCTTTTTTTCTCAGCGAGGACCGTAAGGGGATGTGATTTGTTGTAAGCATGCACTAGTGTCTGCTATGAGTGGAGGAGCCTAACCTCATTCATATGTGATCATAATGGCACCACTTTGCTGTATCGACTTTTTTTTCACCAATTTAAAATGGTGCAGCGTTTCCTCAAGGTCCCAGCGGAGGTCAGTTTGGACACTTAAGTCTTTATGAGGCCCCGCTGAGCTGCAGCAACACCAGCCGTGCTGGAACACACATCCATGATCTGATTTGCTTCCCTTGTTGTTTTCAGTAAATGGAAATTTTCACTCATATTTAAGACAATAAATGATGCCCTGACAAAACTAATAAGAGTCACTCGCTTTGGAGGGAGTTGGCAGCAGTGGCTTCACATGATTTACATAATCTGGGGTTTTGCTGGAAAAAAGCCACTGCATAGCAAACAAAACGGTGCTGTCAGTGGAGCATGAACACAAGTGGCTGGGAATGAGGCGAACTAACTGCTCTCCGCTGGCATGTTTTACCTTTCTCGTGAGTAATGGGATACAATGAAACAAAACTGTTTCTCAGCGGTCTCAGCTTCTATCGCTTTCTTTCCATAAGGGTCCGTAGGGTGCTGTTATTCCAGGGGAAGTCAGTTCTGTGCAGAGGCTTTACATGTTTGAAGATTAAAAGAGAAAACATATTGTTTTGTGTATTTCTTTTGGAGACCTTCTGTGGATCTATGGGGCAGAAAGTGCAGCAGGGCGAGGTACAAAAGGTCTGACGTCATATTGTGGGAGGCGAGGAAGACACAGATCTCTATATGAATATTTGGCTCCAGACAAGTTACATCACAGTCCAGTTCCCTTTCTAATGACTAAATTAACATCCATAAAAATATTCCATTTTTTGTCCTTTCCAAAACAGACGATATCAGTGTCAGCAAATTTCCAGTTCGTTTGTTTTTTTTTTAATCTTGTGTAATTTTGGCTTATTACACGTCCTAATGAGAAAAAGCTGGATTAGAAAAAAGGCCTATTTTGGAATATCCATATCACATTTGTAAAATTGTCTTATTTATCAGTCTTAAATCTGACGTACAGGAAAATGTGCCACCTTTACAAGCTTGACCTAAAGTAAAAGACAATTCTGTCATGTCTTTTCTTTCCCAAACTTTACTAATAAAATGTTTCCCATCTCTTCGCATTATAATGCAATAACAATGGGATGTCAGCAAGGGTTAAAACACGTAGCTCGGATTCAGCTGGTGTAAAGTAGACACTCCTAAAGCATATTGAACAAGTCGAGCTCAGACCAATAATCCACCAGAGGAACTCAAGCTGCATCGAGTTCATAAAGTTTATGGGGGATGGGATGTTCATTTTTATGATAATGATAATGTGGACTGGGACTATTGCTGGCAAGGAAATCAAATGTTTGATGTCATTTTTGATCTTTTGCAAAACTTGTTTTCATCTTTATAGATGTTTACATCTCTATCTGGTGATGGATGGAAAAATGTTTGCTTCTTTTGCTCTTAAGCTTCCCTTTACTTTTGTTTCATTTACATTACATCTCATTAGTTTTATTCTGCCTTTGGCTCTGTAACTGTCTCCTGAGACCTGAGCAAATTGGTTTGATTTATTTCAAATACATGGATAGAAGGCAATGAGCAACTTAACAAGAAATTACCCCAAATTAGCAAGAAATAAGTAAACAGTCACGAGACAAATAACTTAAATTATTTTAGAAGACTGAACGTTAGAATGAAGAATGAAAACAAGGAGTGACCTGAAAAAATAAAATAAATTAATAAATAAAATAACATAAAAATCTTTCTTGTTATATTAGTTAAATTTCCTGTAATCTAATTTAAATAGGTAATTATAATAATTATTTATTTAGTTTTCTTGATCATTTTTACTAGCTATTCAATTATTTTCAAGTCCTTTTCTTGTCACCTTCTACAATTTTTTTTTTTCCTTTTTGTAGGACATTTAATGCCAAGTTGCTGATCCCCCCCTCCCCATTTTTGGAAGAAATCAAACAACTTTGCTCACATTTAAAGGTTTAAATGCACGTGAAAGGCGTCTGAAGGCGGCACAGATTCTACATATAAGAGTGTTAGGCTGTTTAAGGTGACAAAGACATCATCACTGACTGAGTGGCTCGTGGCCGTGCTGACTGTGTGTCTAACAGCAACACTGAGCTTTACGTCTCTTCAGCAGAGACAGTCCTGCAGTGTTGTCCTCAAGCACTCTGTTGAAATGTGGACTCTTGTCCTCCGGGGGACACACGCCCTCTCACTTGTGGTGTGAATAACACAGTTGGAGACAGAGCACTTCCCATATGGACTGTGATTTTTATTCCACAAACTGTGGGAATGCGGCAGAGTCGCTGTCACTATTAATAAATTCAGCCACAGGTTAAACTCAGGCCATATGCACAGGCTACTCTGAGTACATGTAGGATCACTGATTAGACTGGATTGACGTGTAATGTTTTCTAACTACAGAGTGTTGCTGCAGTTGTGTTGTGTTGTGATTCACTCATGCAATATGCTCACTGGGTCAAGGGGCGGGCGATATATACAGTCGATATACTCCATGTATCGCAGCGTCTTCCACATGAGACATACAGTATAAAATGATTATATTGCAAACATAAAGTATAAATTGTCAAGTCGTTCTTTTAAGCCTCCAGCATGAGACTCTCTTTGGCATTTCGGTTCTCTCCTGCTCTCCTAAGGCTCTCTGCCTCTCACAGAAATACACACACAGAGCAGGACAAACTGGGACTATTTAGTCTCATTTTGCGACCATTGAACACGACTGCAACTTGCTAATATATGAAGTTTTAGCTGTTAGTTTGTTTCTAGCTTAGAGTGAATAAAGCCTCGTCTAACTAAATGACTGGTGGTAGCAGGTGAGGCGAGTGTTTCTACTTCTACTTCCTCTTCTTCTTGAAAGTTGTATGTTTACTCTTGCTCCCGTGAGTGTTGTCATGACAGTATGGTGCGTTCAGAAGGCTTCGGTTGGAGTGACAAGTCTTGTAGTTTATGATCCACCATTTTTCCTCGTCGTAAGAAATCTCCAGAAGCCAGTCGGTTCGTTTATACTCTCACTCTTTTCAGAAGCGTTTAGGATTGTGAAAGTCGTGTAGTGTATCCCCTGCTTGACGGTAACACGAGATCGGGCTCGCTGTTGTTGTTTCACACGGAGCAGTCCACATTACGCCACCCACCAGCGGGAGTGTTTATTGGTCTAGTACAGCACACTGCATTCTGGTAGTTGTAGGTTTTCTACCTCTTGAGCAAAACAGGGTTCCCACGGATCCTTAAAAAGTCTTCAAAGACATAAAATTAATTAATAAAAAAAAAGGACTTAATTGGTATTAAAATGTATTAAATACATATTCCAAAAGTCTTAAAAATGAAAAGACATTGGATGTGGGATTTTTTTAACTTTGCAGAATAATTGGTAAATTAAAAAAAATTACAGAATGCTCCCCACTTTAACTGCATATAGTCATGTTTTTGTTTCTTGTTCTTGTTCTTGTTTTTTTGTAAATTTGGTCTTAAATTTCATTTTTAGCAGCATAAAAAGTTTGAAAAAGTCTTAAACCCCACTTGCCTTAATCTATAGGTGCTACACAAGTGTACCTTTTTAATTTTAAAAGTATTTGTGTCTTTTTACTGCACAGACGGCCCAATTTATGTGAGAGCTGTCTTCATATCATTAAAAACTGTCTTTAATGCATCTGTAAGTGCAATGATTTATGGCTGACTTATCAGATCATATACTTTATTTTGACTCTGGTAATAATCACATATGTTGGTTACGTTGGTCGCAGCTTGAATCATCTCATGGCTCTTAAAGTGAAATATTTATGTCAACAGTTTTGCTTTGGTAAGAAAAAAATTAGCTTTCTAGATGGAATTAAATTGCTGTGGACATCTGCCAACACACCAACACTCAACAGTCATTTTGGTAAAATTTGGCTGTCACAGGCCCCATTCAGATGCTGAAAGGCTTTGACTTCGCCTCTGTTTTTCGGCTGCTGTGTTCAGCCAGAGGGGCAGTGTTCGTGCCAGACAGCAAGCAGCTTACCACACTGTCCTTCCTCAGCATTCAGTCCACATGCTCTCAAGGACAGTGCCGCCTTGCCACCAGTACTAAGCTGTCTTTCTCTCTTTTTTCGACTTTTCTCTCTCGCCCGCTCCCTCTCTGTTACTGCTCCCATCAGGCAGTGTGCTGGCAGTGCAAACAAGCCGCTAAGATTATATTGCATTAATTGGCAGCACTGTGATCATTAAGAGCTCATAATCCCTGAGTAACTATTGCTTTTTATGATAAGCATTTGGTTTGCCTCATTACATTGCCGCTGTGTTTCTTCACATACCGCACAGATATGAAGATGTGTGTGTCCCTCTCAGTTTAATTATGCCTGCAAGGAGCACAGCGCTTCATGGGGCCATCCCAACTCTCTTACCATCGCTCATCTCAGTCTCTAAAGTTGTGAAGATGACTACGTTCACACTGTGGCAGTGTATGTTACATGTTCATTGTTTTTAGACTGAAGTACTGCAAGTGGCTCAGTCTCTGACTCAGGGTGTTTTGACCACACAGAAGTTGGTGACAGAACTTTTCTCTGCAGCTGCTGAGGCAAAAACACACAATCTCGTCTTATCTTCTCCAATAAAAACTGTCCTCATTTACAGAAGATGCTGTAGTTTGAGAAAACAGGGACATTTGGATCAGCTAAGTCATTCATTTTTATTAAACTGGAGCAGAACTATCCCACGTCTGGATAGTAATCAGCCCTTATACTGACCTCAGGTGAAGGCCAAATGAGACTCATCCACATAAAATATTTTATTCATTTGAGATAATTATGATGCATAATACACAGTTTCTGTGGATCCTTAAAAACTCTTAAAAGGCATTGAATTTGTGATCATAAATAAGACTTAATTTTTATTAAAATGTCTGAAAACAATCATTCGAGAGTCTTAAAAATGCTGAGGCGTGGGAAGCAGGATTTGATTAATCTTTTTTGACGACATTACATTGTAAAATCTCACAAAACAAAGTAGAGTCTCTGTAGCATTAACGTCATGTCAGGATAACAGAACCAACAGCACTCATATTTTCACTACAGCAGGGATGCTTAGAGGAACAGAGGATCCACTGTCTGCTCGTAAGCTGTCCCTATACTTTGGATGACATTTGAAAGTTCAAATTCAATAAAAAATTTCTATTTAACTAAGATTTTGCATCATGGCTAAAACAAGGCAGTACAGACAAGACCAAGCATATTTAATCCAAAATGTTTTTCAAACTGCATGATGGAAATCAAGGCAGTGCCCACATGTAGAGTGAGACACAAAATCACCAAGAAAAATTACCAACAAATGCCATGCACAGAACTTCCCAGTTCTGTTTTACCCTTGTAACATTTGGGCAACAATTTTCCATAACCCACAGTAATGAGTGGCCATTAGTTTTCTCCTTTTAATTCAATAAGCAATACAGATTATCTTTAAGGATTATATTGAAGCAGAACCCTATAGGGTCCTTCCAGCTCCTTATATTACGTCATCCAGCGGCGTATCATATGGCCGCGAAAGGTTCTGTCTGGCTGCATTGTTTACTGACACCGCCTTCTGCTGCATCATACTGCCACACCAGGTGTCATCCATATCATAACATTTCAAAAGGTCTGTCCACCTGACTGCAGTACAAACTGACACCACCCGGCGGCGTATCATGCTGCCACCAAAGGTGGCTTTTAGCGTTGGCATGTTGCACCAAAATCACTGACGATTTTACACTGTTACACTTACAGCCTGATGTTCACTTGCAAAAAAAGGATCCCAATTAGTTTCATGCAGCGAGGTAACATAACATAGATTTTAAATTTGCTGCAAAGAGAGGACTGGCATCTAATCAGGATCCCTGACCCTCTAGTTATTTTGAAATGAATAGAATTTGGGTTCCCTTTCATAATTTTACCAGACTTGGAGACCTATTGTGACAAATGTTAGTGTCAGTATTGAATAAAGCTCGTTCCTGTAGTTCACAGCAAGTGTCGAAAAACCAAATTCACTTCCCAGTCTGACTCAGCCTGTGTGCCCTGTTTTAATGACTGTTTTTGGGAGATGGCCTGCCAGCTGAAGTTGCCATCAAGCTGCAGTGCCTTTTCTTTCTTCCTCCACACGCCGAATGCATTTCATACGGCAGCTGTGTTCCCTCTCATCGGTGACAAGGGGTCGTCCTGTTATGATGAAAACAGCTCAGCGGTGTGAGTCTCCTGTTTCTGTCTCACCCCGGGCTCTGTAACTCTTCTAAAGACACAAACAGCTCTTTCGCCTCATGGGGACATTTTAATGGCTGCAAACCACACATCCATCTCCTCCTACATGTCACCTTCAAATAGGCTGGGAGGGATTGGGGAAGGGGGGAGCATGAAGGGAGGGAGCTTGCTTGCTTTTGTGCGCGTGTGTGTTTCTGTGAGTGTGTGTAAAGGGGGAAACAGGGCCAGCCTTGGTAGATTTTTCATTCCTGAGCCCTTCACCCCTGGCAGTCACAACAGAGCGTTTCATCTTCCTCTTCATTCATCTTGGATACATAGAGCCACAAAGAGCAGGAAAGCATAAATAATGCACTTTATACCACCGGGCCCCTAGACGCTCTAACAATGCACATGGGCTATACAGTACATTCAGTTAATGATGCATCGGTGCTGTTTACAGCTGACCAGCATACATTTCTGTAAGGATACAAGATAAAGGCCCTCAGAGTGCTGTGTTTTAGAGTAGTGATACTCAATTTATGGCCCGCAGGCCAAATCTGTCCTCTGATAGGTTGCCTGGTGGCCCCCCAACCATTTTCTAATTCACTATAAAAATAAATTGACTTACACTGGGAATTGTTTTTGTACTTTAAGTATACATACGGTGTCAGAGTGCATATAACAGCATCAAAATAGAGCTTGTTTATCAAAAAAAGTGCCAGTGGAGGATCCCCCGCAACCCCCAACAGAGGTCCTAGCTAAGCCCCTGATGTCCTAAAGTCCTAGAAACGTCCCGAAATCTTAGAAATATCCTGAAATCCTAGAAGTGACATGAAATCTTGAAACATACTACATACTAAAATCCGAAAAATGTCTTTAAATCCTAGAAACATCCAAAGTGCTAAAAACATCTTAAAGTCCTAGAAATGTCCCGAAATCTTAAAAACACCCTAAAACCCTAGAAATGTCCTAAAATCGCAGAAATGTCCTGAATTCTTGGAAACATCCTAAAATCCCAGGAACATTCTAACATTCTGGATACGTCCAAACTCCTAAAAACTTGCTAAAATCCTAGAAATGTCCTTAAATCCTAGAAACATCTTAAAATCTGTGAATTGTCCTCAAATCTTAGAAACGTCCTAATATCCTTAAACATCCTAAAATCCTAAAATGTCCTAAAATCTTGGAAACATATATGGGGCTGCTGCGGCTGGTTTCCTACTGGCTGCAAGCAATAATACAGTGTAATGATCCACTGCGGTACTTTGCCCACTGACCTCACATCAAATTTCATCACATCATTTGAGCTCATTTAAGCTAATTTGCCTCTATTTCTATCTTTAAATGGCACCCGCACACTCTGTGTTAATGTGGAATAAAAGCCAGCTTTGATCCTCAGGTGAAATTTTGGATGTAAGCAGCACTGAAGCACAATGTGGGAGGGATTGCCAGATGACGACTTTTGCAGCTTGAGAATTAATCAAGCTGCCAGTCGCTCAGCTGACAGCTTTATTGTGGGGGGAGAGCAGTGTTTGAGATCTGCTCGGATGACAGTGATAGAGACACACAGAGACAATTCAGAGAAAATATGGGGTGATAATAATAGTGGTTCAGCGGGGTGGAAGAGGCACAGGCACTATATTTTTGTTGACTCATTTTATTTGCACTTTGTGACTTGTCCTACTGTTTAAGCTGATACTTGAATGGCTCTATTGTATTTGACTGCGCTGGCATCATTTTTGAGTTACAGGCTGCATGTAGTTGATAAGAACATCAGGGCTTTGCAGAGACATTTCGAGGGGAAAGGTGCTCAAAGTTACAAAGGGGCACATGGACCAAAATGTTAAAACCCCATACACCAACATAGGCCTAATTTAAAGCATAAGCTGTTCAATTACACCAATTCATGTTAAGACAGAATGAGAAATGTAACGTGTAATCTGACGATAAACTGTATCATACTGTATCATTGTCCCCCACCCTTATTAAATCAGAGGGCGACTATAAATATGAGAAAATTATGAATATTATGAAGTCATTTGAGCTGACTTTTTCAGAAACTGCACACTGAAATCACTTCAGATTCTGGATTGGTTAAAATTCATTTTGAACAGCAATATTTTGAAAATTTGGTCTCACTCTACTCTTATTCATCATTGTAAGTCACATCTATAATGTTTTATGACTGTTGATTTAGTGCATCAGTACACATGTGTTGATGAGTGTAGTCATAAAGCACTATAAATGCATTATAATACACTATGAATGCCTTTATAATGCATTATAGATGTGGTTTTCATAAGGAATGTTAATGAAAACAAACCTATATATTACAGATAACTGATCAGTTTAAATCAGAGGATATATGTTACCAACATAAGACATGACAACCTAGTCAGAAAACTATCTGCAACAAGCAGTGTTGGAAAAACAACTGCTTATTTTGGAGAGAAAACGATCTTTGCGAAGAATTGAGCTACTGGTACAAATGTCCTGGACGATAAACACCCAATGAATTCTAACTGGGATAGATTTCAGCTGGTTGCAATCTTTAATTCTCACCACTTGGTGCCATTGGATCCCCCTAAATCTTACACACTGCTCCTTTGAGTCAGCATTTCATAATATAAGGTTTCATCAAACGTTTTGACACCAAAGAATAATTCTTGCAGCCTTCACCTGTGTCGAAGAACTTTTTAAATAAAGTGGACATCTGTAGTCATCCATCACCGCTAACAGCATTATTTTGTCAAACTGGGACCTAAAATTGTCTCTTATATCAGCTCAAAGCAGTTTTCAGAACTGGTTGGTGTTTTGTGAGAAATGATAACATCAGCAAAACATGTGAACCTGATCATCAGACTGTGATTGACTTGAGCTTTTCTGCGACAGAGAGACAAATGTATGATGGAAATGACACCTTTTACCAGCTAGTTTTTGTTTGTTAAACCTCCGTCCTCGCTCGTGCTTTATAGCTGTTACCCCTGTTCTAGTGTTTTGTCGAATGTAGCGAGCTCTCACGGCCCCGCTTGCTGGCAGACGTTGTTCTGTGGTGGCGAGTGTTTGTGTTTACCTTGGCAGACAGCTCTCTGCTGCAGGCTGATGGGACACGACTGTCTGGATTTGCAGGAGGGCCTTCCATTTGTCTTCATCAGGGACTAAGCCCAGATAATGAGAAGGGATTGCTGCACAACTGATTAGTTGAATTAAAAGGGCAATATCATGTAATTAGAGAATTCACATCTGGTATTCTGGTGGCCTTGGACAGCCCAATGTGTATTTGCAGAAACAATAAGCTACAAAATAATAATCCAAACATTTATTGTGTTAGCGCTGACAGCGATAAACGCCGCCCGCTGAAGCCTAGGGAGTTATTTGATGGTTACAAGTGATATAATTGATTAAAATGATGTTACCTGTGATGCTTTTTTAAACCTTTGAAACCTGAATCAACATCACTTTATTTGTGCTGCATTCACACGCCGTTTACGTGTATTTAAACCTTATTTCGGGGGGAAAATGGCAATTAGCAACTTGTAAGGAAATGTCTCCCAAATTGTAAGAAATCAGTAGATTTAAGAAAAAATGTTTTTTAAAAAGCTTGGGAAAAATTCCCATACTAGTTATTCAAAATTATCATAATTACACATTTGAAATGATTTCACAGAGTACCAAAGTACCTTTTTCAGGTTATTCCTTGTTTTGTGTGTGTGTGTGTGTGTGTGTGTGTGTGTGTGTGTGTGTGTGCGTGTGTGTGTGTGTGATATTTTTCTGCTTTCCTGTGTTTATGTCTGGGTTATTTTTTTTTTTTTTTAATTTTTATGTTTTTGCTAATTTTCAGGTAATTTTACAAATTTCTCAGTAATTTCTGGGTCCTTTCTTCTTAAACTGTTTGTTGGCTTCTTCTCATGTTTTTGAAATAAATTAGGATAATATGGCCATGTTTCAAAGGTTTAATTGTATCATGCTTCAAGTCACTATATAATCATATATTGTTTTATTTTTGCTTTCCCCCAATGAGCAAATACAACCTGTATAATGAGAGATTATGTTAAAAATGAAGTGACTGTTGTATTAGAACAACACCTTGATTTGCAAACCAGGAGATGTCTTTGTATGCCCCCGTGTGTGGGAGTTGTAACTATTTCTATCTATTCCAATCAAATCTCTGCAGAGCGGTTCATTAGTGTGGCATCACAGATTAGAGATCCTCTTCTCATTACGACTCAACAAAGCAGTGGTAAACACTCAGTGAGGAAGACCTTCCTGAGTCCAAGGGAACAGGATAAGCACTTCAAAGACAGGACTTGGTGGTGGTTTTACTTTAAGACTCTCTCATGTAAAATGTCAGAAAACATAAAAGCTGATAAAAAAACATGATGCTGTGATTGATTGTAATTCAATCCGAAGACATACAGAGCTGAAACCACAGAGCAGCTGCGATTAATTCAAATCAAAAGGATGGATTGCAGTGACTTTTAACATAAAACTAATGACAGAATTACACCTTGTAGCCACTTATACCCCCTTTCCACCAAAATAAGCGTGTGTATTCAGTTTTTTTTTTGTTTTTCTGGTAAACTAGCTAACAAAAGGCTATAGACTTCTTTCCTATTGCAAATAGAGCAGAGTGTGTTCACAGCTCTGCAGCTGACACAGGAAGTGGGCCCCATACTGCTTCCTGCATAGTGAAAATGGAGGCTGGGAAATCGGAGCTCAAACAATAAAACTAAGCAGTGCTGATCAAATATAAACCAAAATTCTGTTACTGCGTTTCCCGCCTGAAATGTACTTAGAATCGTATGTTTTTAGCTTACAGTTTAGCCGCCGGCTGCCATCATTTCACGCAAACCACATTACGTCACCCACCAGCGGAAGTGTTTATTGGTCTGGTGTACATCGCATTGAATCCTGGTATTTGTAGCTTTTCTACCTGTTGAGCAAACGTTAATACCACAGTCATTTTTTCTGTTTTTTCTGCTCATGTAGCTCTAATTTCCAAAGTCTTTGCGTCTTTCTGCCGTAGAGATGGCCTAGTATTTTGTGCGTTCACTCTTTATATCAGTAAAATCCTCCTTCAAGGACAACAATGATAAGAACTGCAGCTGTAACCTTATGCTGTGTGATACTGAGCTCCGTAAATCTACCTGACTTTGTCTGCTTCGAAGTTTTTATGTAGCATCTCCTTTTTACCTAAGGCTGAGCACTCTCTTGCAGGAGTTCAGTGTTTTTTTAATAATGTCTCTTTGCACACCTACTTGAGAGCCCGTCAGCATACACAGTATCGTCATCCCTCTGCGAAGACCACGACCGGTTGACTGCACGGACACTAAAAGAAATACCAGGTTGTGAGGAGAAGTGTGCGTTTGTTCTGCCGCTGAATCCCTCTGAGAGCTGCTGCCAATGTGAATCATTCCCATTAAAACGTCCTCTTTTGTGTGTGTGTCGGCGGCTGAACTCTCCACTGTTCAGGTTCAAGAGATTTTACAGGCCCAGCTGGATGTAAATTGCACTCCGTTCCAAGACAAACACAGGTAATAAACTGGATCGAGGCGAAAGCAGAGACATGGTCTGTGTTGCTGTTCCCACCCACTTACTTTTGTGAGTGCTTTCCGTAGTGTTTGAGTGGGTTCAGATGATGGGTGATTCTCCAGTTAATCCACCCTTAAGACATCGATCAGTCCATCACAGGGCAGAGGGGAAATTATGACAGATGGAAATGACTGCTAGCTACATCTCTTCCTCTCTCTCTTTGTTTTCCTTCTCTCTGGTTCATTATTTTTCTCTCTTGTCTGCCTTTAGTAAAATCATTGATGCATTGTTGAGCCTGCACATTCGCTGATTGATTTCTCCCTCTGTTTTCAATCTGTCTGTCAGCCAAGCTTAGCGTTCCTGCTCCCCGATCCATACACTTGTTAAATTCCCACTCTCTGCCAGCTTATGAGGCCATTTTCTCTTTGTGCAGGAAATACGCTTCTGCCGAGGGAGTATTATTCAAATGCATCGATACTGTGTATCAACATTAGCTCTTCAAAAAGAACATGAGCTTCTGAAAGGCAGTACGGCCCTCGGTTTTTGGTAACTGGCTTGTTGTCTCGCTGAATCACTGAAGCTTGTTGTTACTTTCTATGTAAAAGAATATTTATAGTAGAAAACGGCTGAGAAGCAGAAAAAAAATCAATAATGCAAAATGGGAAAATGAGAAACAAAAGAACCACTCGCAGTGCAAACCTTTGTAGTTTCAGTCTTCCTTTTAATCACTTGAAGCTATGTTCTGATCTGCAACATAATCAGCAGCTGTTTGTGTTTTTTCGGAGAAGTATATTCTGAGCCGTCCTCGCCACAGAAGGACCCTGTTTACTGTCAGTGTCTATAAACAGTACCTCCTGTGTGCAGTTTGCATGCTCTCTCTGTTGCTTTGGTTTCTTCCGACAGTCAAAACACATGTCGGGGAATACACTAAATTTGTCAAAGGTATATTTGTGTCTTCTTCAGTGAAAATCATCAAAAACCAAAATAACGAGGAGAAGACTGTTACTGTTGCTCGGCTGTCTTTGAGGGTTGCCTGATTAGGAATGGGTGATATATCGAAAATACTCGATCACTACTAATGTATTGCAGCTTGTTCCACGTGAGAGATATAAAAATCAATATATCACAAACATCAAATATAAATTGTCACAGTGAGACTCACTTTATCCAACATCGTTTTTTCAGGGCCAATACCAATACCGATTATTAGTAGTTAATGAGACCGATAACCAATATTTGGAACTGATACGCATTAACAATAACATTTAAAATCTTACTATCAGTATTTAGAAATTGGAATATAACAAACTCAAAAAACACAAAACTTTGTTTAAATGGCCTTAGCAAATATTTAATCAAAACTGAAAAGCTCAACATCATATACAGCAAGTTCCCTGCAACTTTTTCTTTTATAAAGTCAAGTGAAAATTTAAATAAATGAACAAAAAAAAAGCTCCCTGAGGCTTTACAAAGTAAAAATTCCTCCCACACTTTCTTTGCACTTATAAATTCATTAATTTTATCGGCGATCATTAAAATAATCTGTAAAATGCCAAATATTAGCCCTGATAATGAGCCAGGCTGATAATCTGTTGACCCCTACTGCGGACCGTGACTGTTAAGTTGCATTTTGTAACCACGAACCAGCATTGCTACCTGCAAATACTATTAATATATATACGCGAGAGCTGTTACTTTATTTCCACTTTCAGATATTAAATCATCACTTTAAACAGCATCACAGTAACAGCCTAACTTAATGATGAGGCTCAACAACAACAAAAATTCACACAACGTTTTGCAATAAATCTTTTTGAGTTATGACAACTTCGAATTAAATCATGTGCAACAAATGCATTACATTAAGTTAGGGGATTTACATTTTCTTCAGGAACTAAATGTATTTTGATGAAGCACTTAATGATTTATATCATAAACGCAAGTTATTAACTAAGAAAATGTTCTTTTTGGTCACAGTTGTTTGGCCTGCAGGTCCCTAACACAACGTCTTAACTGTCCAGATTTGTCCAGGCATGTTAAGTGGTCAGAGAAGGGGGCTTAATGTCCTGAACTGCAGGTGGAGAAAAATTTAATTATCAAGCCAATTTCATTAGGTTAGTACAACTTGCATTTTGTATTTTAAAAAATAACTGAAATTTCAGTTTAAATTACACACTGTATTAGGTTGATGTAATTATCTAAATTTTGCATTTTGCAACACTCATCAAAATAATGTTAGCTTAAAAAATTTATCTAAATCCGTGTATTAGAATTTTTATCCTGCTTCTACACATTTAATTAGTTGGTGGTGATAGGTCTCCTGCATTAATTTTGAACTTCATCATAGCAGTATTTTATTAAACTTTATCATAACAGTGTTTTATTAACTTTATTATAACAGTGTTTTATTAACTTTATTATAACAGTGTTTGATTAAACTTTACGTGACAGTAGCTGGTACATTTATCTTTGTTGTAACTGAACTTTATTTAATAATTTTCTATTTTAGGAGTTCACATGAGTTAAGAGGAGATTTCAATACAGCCGCTTGGGTTGACCAGACACCATTCATCTGCTCACATTGCAATGCAAAGTTTCCCTTTATTTTCACTTCTTCTGTCTCGATCAGCAGGTTATGGAGCGCAGTGGTTCACTTTTACTGATGAGAAAGAATCATCGTTAATGAAAAAGAAATCACTGAGCGGCTGATGACTCGGCAGTTCTTCAGAGCAGCCAGAGACACATTTGTGCTCAGCCTGCTTTGGTCATGTGTCCTTGAACCACCTCTGAATGTGATTTGAACAGTTGGATTGGACGCGTCCTCTGTGCCTGTCCTTCTCTCTTGGACTGCTCCCAGGCCTCTGTGGAGCTTTGGAGGAACTCACACAGATCTGCTTTGGTGTGTGTGGGCAGATGAGGCATGTGTGCTTTTTGTCAAACCCATTGTTTCACTCAACCTTACCGTGTACAGCTGTGTGCACTCAAACACACAAGTGGAGGGGATGCCATGTGCCAGGCACTGCAAAACTGCAGAGCTTAGCCTGGGACAGAGGCGGCAGGGTGTGTGTGTGTGTGTGTGTGTGTGTGTGTGTGTGTGTGTGTGTGTGCGTTTCCAGCCACCACTGTGCATCCTGTTATGTCTGACATGCAGGGACACTGTTTCGTCTTCCTTTTTCCTTCATGAAACACTTTGAGCGACTGGGCTTTCAAGTGTTTTGTGTTCCAAGAAGCTCCTACATCACATTTGTCTCCTCTCCAGTGTTCGCTGCCTTCACAGTCCTTTCGCTGGCTTTGATCTTCGCACGAAAGCCTCGTACTGTCTGTGTGTGTGCTGCTTTAAAGGCTCCATCATTCATCTGTCTACAATACCACGGCAGCAAACGCCTGGCTGCATACAAAGCACTTAGCTGGATATTTCAAATTCACTGTGCTTAGTTACACATGAAGTTCTGTCATTGAAGTGATGGGGTCGAGAAATACGCAGCACCGACTTTTCTTTTGTTTGAATTATCGGCCAGGTTATTCAAAACATGTTTCCTCAGTCGTGGACATGTTTGTGTGCAGTTTTATTCCCATAGTTATGTCTGCATGGCATGACTGGATCCAAACATCTTCTATGTTTTTTCATGTGTGGCTGTGTCCTTGCCTTTTGTCGAAACCTGCGGCAGTCATGATAAAACCAAACACACAGCAATACCAATTACATGCAAGTCAAATGCAGTTACTGCCACAATCAATGTTGCTGCAAATCATTGACATATCACAGGCTGTGGTAATTTAAAAAAATAAATGATGTAGGTTCAACCAAAAACATAAGATGCTGGTTAAATAAAAATAGAAAATCATATTGAAATACATGTAAGTAAATGTAGTTGCATCTTGTTACTATCCACCCATAGATATTATAATTCATCCTGTGAAGAAGATAATTGAGTTTACCAAATTTCAAGGTGGGTCAGCAAAGTCATTATGATTGATCCGCAGAGTCTGGATGGATATGCATAATTTCATAGAAATCAATAAACCAGTTGTTGAGATATTTCAATCTACAGCCATTCCTCTAACACGGCTAAGAATGAACCGATCTTGATTATGAGGCGTGATTCAGTTTAGGGTTTTATGCTTCACTGTTCAAGTAAATAAAAACTTGCTCTTGTGGTTGAGTTGAAGACATGTTGTCTGTCTCTGAGTCACTGTTGAGTCTTGTAAAAGAGGTGCAACCATGATTTAAATGGATCAGTCAGACTTTATGTGGAAGACATTGGTGCTTCAGTTTCGACAGCTTGCGTCTGGCTGTGTGCGTAAAGACCAGTATGTCAGGCGTATCTTGTTTTTATCTGTTCTTGTAAAAATGTCATGTGTTTTTTCCCTCCCCTGAGTCCACGAGCTCGTCTCTGTCAGCGCTGTAAGCAAAGCGAGGGTTCAAGTCGTGTTTCTCTCTGCCAAAGAAAACCTTTTGTTTCAACCTTTTCTACTACCCTGACCGTTGTTTTTTTCGACAGTGTTGACTGACGGACAGAAAATATGACACGACAAACTAAATCACACTGTGCACTTTTATCTGCTACTGATCTCATTAGTGTCTTTGCCCGTAAAATGTCAAGTGTCTGTTGAGGTGCTGACGGCTTCTGAGATGCATTGTTTGCTCCATTCGTCCTGCTTACACACACTTTGTTTTTCTCATATTAATGGTCTTACTCACCTGTTTCTCAGACTTTTTTTCTGCATTCAATCTTTTTCCAAAGCTGTGAACTTGAAGTGCAAATACCAGTGTTGGCATACACTTATCTTCTTTCCTTCAAGATTTCCTCACTCTTATCTCTCTCTGTTAAAGTGCTGCTTTCTGAAGCAAAAGAAGCTGCCCTTGCTTGGTTCCACACTGAGGATCTTTTGTGTACTTGCAGCAGTTCGGTGATAATCACTCGCTTCTGCTGTTTCTCCTCTCAGTCACACAGCCTGTCTTCTAGCTGCCACTTATCCTTCTCTTTTACCTTTTCCTGTTTCCTTCCTGTAGTTTCCTTCCCTCTCACTCAGCACACGCACTATCTGTGACTTCTCTGTGCGATGGGTGTCTGACAGGTGACAGGTGGCACAGATTTCACCCAGACAGGGTGTCACCACCGCAAAGTGCTTTTTCTCCCGGCTGATGTATGGGGAGGAATCAGTCCTTTGACAAGCCATTAGTTATGCTCAGACACAAAGCACTGACATCATCAGCTGCATGCAATTACTTTGATAATTTGATAACACCTAACTGTAGCGGAGGCAAGTTTATCCCCGGCTGACACGTCGTAGCTCTTCCAGCCTCTCGCTGGGTGCTGAAAGCTGTCATCTCTGTTTAGCGCTGACCTGGGGGGGAGCTTGACAGACAGGTGGAAGGGGGCAGAATGGACTGTCATAAGGGTCACAGAGCCCTGACGTACTTCGGTCGTGCAGCCTGTCCTCCCAGGGGACGTCCCCACCACAGAGAGAGAGCAGTGCTGCAGGGCAGCCTCGGATGTGCAACAGAGTGACAGCTCCTTAAAACGTCTCCGATTCCACTTCCCTGCAGACGGAGAGACACAACCCACAGGATATTGGTTGTAAAAAGCTGCAGAAACCATATTCCCTGCCAGTGTGCTGTATCTCAGGCCTGTAGTGCAGTGATACTCAATTTATGGCCCGCAGGCAATGTCTGGACCCAAATAGGGTGCCGGGTGGCCGTCCCAACCATTTTCTAATTCACAATAAAAAATAAAGTGATTCACACTGGGAATTGGTTTTGTACTTTTAGTACACGTAAGGTGCCAGAGTGAATAAAACAGCATCAAAATAGAGTGGGTTGTGTTTTTTTTTTTTTTTTTAAGTGCCAGCGGAGGATCACCCCACCCCCTGACAGAGGTCGTGCTAAGCTCCTAATGTCCTAAAATCCTAGAAATTTATAAAATCATAGAAGTGTGTTAAAATCCTACAAATGTCCCTAAAACCCAAGAAGTGTCCTCAAACGTCCCAAAACCCTTAAATGTCCTATAATCCTAGAAACATAATAAAAAAGTCCTAAAATCTCCAAAATGTCCTCAAATTCTTGAAACCTCCTCAAATCCTAAAAAATTCTTAAAATCATAAAAATGTCCTAAAGTCTGAGAAAATGCCTGAAGTCATAGAAAGGCCTCTATATCCTAGAAACATAACAAAATCCTAAAAATGCCCTAAAATCCTACAAAAGTCCTAAAATCCAAGAAATGTCCCCAAATTCTAGAAACGTCCTGAAATTGTCCTAAAACCCTATAAATTCCCTGAAATTCTATAAATTTCCTGAAATCCTAGCAATGTCCTTAAACCTGAGAAGCATCCTAAAATCCTTGAAATGTCCTGAAATCCTAGAAACATGTATCAGGCTGCTTCGACTGGCCCCTGGCTTCCTGTCATTTTGCAAAAGTGGCCCCCAAGCAAAGCCAGTTAAGTATAGCTGCTACAGTGCATTTTCCAGCAGTTTCTTGCAGGTATTACATGCTATCTTTTCCTTGGTGCTCAGCTTGCTGTATCCTGTGAGCCCATGAACATTAGTGCTTTGAGCTAAATCAAGCAGCCAGGCATGCATGGAAAAGCCAGGGGGAGGGCTGTGGCGAATGCACGCGGCCCTTTTGAGTGGTTACCTAGGAGCCCCTCCACTCCCCGACCCCACGATAATCCTCTGCGGCCTACTCGAGATAAAGATCAAGCCAATGTGACTCCATTGAAGATAAGAGCGATTGTGCTTCATTTTTCTTTTATTTGTGCTGTTTGTTCCAGCCTTTTAGTAACTGGATGTTTCCACAGAGGATGTTTTAAAGTATACAGAAAACGTTTGAAATGTCCTCCACAGGATGACCATGAGGGTATAAGTACTCGCCATTGAGCCAATTACCGGTAGGCTGGCTGTGCAGCTTTATGAGGGGTAAGCTAAAATACATATTTCATCCAGCAGAGATCTACACAGCCATTTTTATGCCTCCATGCCGGCAATAGCCAAGGTCGGAGGAATTATGTCTCCGAGTTTTTCATCTATATGGCTCATTCTTGTGAACGTGATGTCTCAAGAACGACTCAAGGGAATTTCTTCAAATTTAGCACTAATGTCCACTCGGACTCAAGGATGAATTGTTTAGATTTTGGTGGTCGTCGGTCAAAGGTCAAGATTACTGTGACCTTGTCTGTCTCGTTGTGAACGCTATGACCCTGTCTCCAGTATCCACACTATGCCGTAAATGTCTTCCTTAAGGTGTGCTTAGGGGCGTAAGTGCACAAAGGGCCAAAGCCGTTTCTGAGCAGAATTGGTACGTACACCTCATATACCTACATCACTTCTGTTTCGATCACTTAGGAGAAAAAACATGGCACTGGCTGCAGTTGTGCGGTTCGCATTACCGCTGCTAAAATTAGTCAGAAATCACCGTCAGCAGATTATCTGGAGAATCAAGAACCGCAGGAGAAGAGTGCTTCTAAACTGGATCCAAACATTGATGCTAATACCTAACCAATAGGTAAAAAAAACGGTATAATAATAAAATTATAATATGTATTAGTTCACAGACATATATAACTTCATTTTACGTTTTTTATCAAAAATAATTTTCACTTACACTTTAAAAGAAATTTCTTTTCCATTGCTCTGCTGTCAGATGTTGCTCTTCTCAGCTTCGCCAGCTTTTCTGTCTGATGTTACAGAAACAATTGTTTTATTTCCCCATTGGTAGCAGATTCAAATGTCTCAACACGACAGGGATTCTGGGTAATATCCTTGGGTGGAGTGTGGTCTGACGTGCACTTGCGAGGTGCATTAAAGGTGCATTAAGGGCACAAGGCGGCGGTCATGATCACCCCTGAAGAACAAAACTGGAGAACTGGGACACCATATGGTCTTGTATCCCTTGGCGAGAACAGGCATTTGAGGGGCATAAGGGTGCAAGTGCAGACATTGGGACACAATCTCATTAACACTTTGAATGAATTTCCTCAAATTTGGCACAAACGTTCACCTTGAATCAAGAATGAAGTGATTAGATGTTGGTGGTCAAAGGTCACTGTGACCTTGCATTTGTCTCATTCTTGTGATCTCAGTATCTGAAGATGGCCTTGAAGGAATTTCCTCAAATTAGTCACAAACGTCCACTTGGACTCAAGAATGGACTGAATAGATTCTGCTGGTCAAAAGTCAAAGATCAGGGTCATTGTGACCTCATAAAACATGTTTTTGGCCATAATTCAAGAATTCATACACTCTGTCACACAAAGGATATAGTGATGAAGTTGAGACATTTTATTTCCAAGAACTCAGAGGTCGACTGTAACATTGTAATGTTCTGCAAAAACAGTTTCCTGGCCATTATTCAACGTCATAAGTCAGGAACAGAGAGGGACACGTTTAGTCAGATACTGAATTTTTGACACTGATCTTGAAACTGTGCTGAACAGATCCTCTGTGGTGCCGGGGGGAAGATGTGTGTTAAACATCCATGTTTTCACAGACATGGATGTAAGCTGTTACTGCAGCTTGGCTGGTGTGTGCATTTGGGAGTTGGTGATTTCAGGTTTTCAACATGTAGCTGAAGACTCTTTCTAGTGGTGATACTATATGCTATATTAAGCTTTACTCTACATCAAACAGCCTTGAGAGAAAAAGTGATAACATTCTTGTGAAGCCAAAAGAACCAGGCTGTCTCTGTCTTTGTTCTTTTTTATTTGTCTTTTCATGTCTCTCACACACTCCGTCTCGCTCACCGTGTTTCTGGATGTTCTCCCAGACTGTGTCTGCCGTCTGTGTAGATATGAATATAATACACTCTCCTGACTCGGCAAAACCTGTCAAAGTAATTGATTTGCCTGATTAATGGCCAGGACAGGGGAAAGTGTGCCATGTAATAAAGAAACAGCAGAGTCGCATCAAGATATTTCCTCATCTGTAATTTTTCATTAGCCAGGCTAATTAAAAAGTAACTTTTTTGGTACCTGTTGTCGGAGAATATTAATTCCCAGGCTTTACACAGATGCTTCACTCTGTGGAGATTTTTCAGCTGCTCGTTCCTGAATCGAGCTGCTCTGAGTGTTTTGATTTTGATTTAATGAATGCTTAGCAGTGTGGAATAGATTGAACACTTAATTGCTGCATATATTTCTCTCCTGCTAAGAAAGACACAACATATCATGTGACATATCTATCTGTCAATATTCAGAAGCCTACATCTTGTGCTTTGGTAATTGCATTGTGCTGTGATGATGAAGGGAAAAAGGCTCGGCCTGAACGCAGTCCCGGGGGACTGGAACACAATGGCTGGCTGAGATAACATAATTATACAGACTGTTAACTAATGCTCACATCTGCTAACCTTAGCGGTGCTGCAGTGATTTATTTCTGTTGACATGTCTTCTGTTGTTAAGTGAGAGTGGGTGGGCTGAGTGAGCATGAAGGCAGACCTGAGAGCAGCTCCCATGTGAGCTTTAAAGGTGCAATCTGTGTTAAACACAACCTAAAGGACTAAAAGATGGCTGTTTGTGTTTCAGTTCATGTCGTGGAAAGTGCTGTGATATTTAAAGATCCGGTGTGTAGTATTTAGGGATGTGTACTGGCAAAAAAGGGATGTATGGTAATATAATATTTCCTTTAGTGTAAAGTCACCTGAAAATAAGAATGTATGTGTTTTTGTGCCACTAAATTCCCCTGAAATTTTACACACTGTTCCTTTAAATTAACATGACAACATGCTCAGGATGTCTATCCACAGCTACAGTATTCCCAGTAGGGCTCTTGTACTATTTGACTAAACCGCACATGCACTTTGGTTGGCCCCTGGCCCTTAAATCACTTTTAATAACAAAAGCCTCCACAACCTCCATCATGCTATAAGGTATCATTTGGGGGATAAGCTTCTTATCTTGCTTTTAGGCTTAGGCTGTTGTCACACGTAGGCTTTTCTAAATGAGCCAGAGAGAGGGCAGTGAGCAAACAAACTATGTTCTGTACCTTTATTCTTACAAAGAACTGCACGTCCCATCCCATCTCTCCCTGGGATTCATGCCCTTTATGGGTATTATGAGGGCATCATGAGGCATGAAGAGTATCTGCAGAAGTCACAGACAGATTGGTTTGTTATTGAATTTGAAAAGGCTTCTGATGAGCCGAATCTGACTAGTTTGACAGCAAATGTGGCCTTTGGGTTCATCTCAAACAAAGATCACAAAATATCAAGGTGTTAATCTTACTTTGAAATAAGTTATAATTTACCAATCAACATTTGTAAACTCAAACATGTCAGTGTCAAACGGAGCTCTTTAAATAGGCACTCCAGCAGTTTACATCACTCTTCTAAAAAACTGGAACTCACGAGAGACCGATTAAAACCAAAATATGTTGTTTTTGCATTTCTTTAGGCTTTTGGAGCATTAACTTGTTAATTACAGAGCTTTAGTGGTGCTAAGCTATTTTCATATTTATCATTCAGAAATGACAGTGGTAGCAATCTTTTCAACAAAATCTCAGTAAATATTCGGCAAATACTGCATATATTCCAAAATGCTGAACCATTCTTTTTACAGAAAATATATTTTTAATCCAATTGACTTTGATTCTTTTTTAGCACTTCATTGACTTTTGTCAGTGTTAAACCATAACATTGCGTGCATTTTAAAACAGTTGATCCCCACTTTCATGCAAAACATCAGGATATTGCCTTGCACGGTCCATCTTTGTTGGCAAAGGTGAGACATTTGTGTAGCACATTTTTTCACTTTCAAAACTAGAAATAAGGAATTGAGATTGGTGACGTAAAGGACTGCTATGATTGATCCAGCTACAAGTGTCTATGGAAATTCACTCGCTTTTTGTGGCGACCTCAAGTGGCCATTAGAGGAACTGCAGTTTTTGGCACTCACAGGCTGGATTGATTTTTCAGCCTTTGAGCTTGCCATATGCTTCAGCACAAACTGAGACAACCCAAAAATCCTTGAGTTATCAGCTGGAGACACACGGTGATTATATCACACAATTACAGCCTGCTGACAAGTGATTTTAAAGACAAAAGCAGGAAGTGAGTAATGTGTTTGAGCAGAAGTATGTGGGCGGGAGAACACCGCTGGTTGCTTGTTTTGTCAGATGCACAGAGCCAGCCTGAAATGACCATCCTTTGATATATGACTCACTTTCACCCACTCTCACTTTGACATGACCTCTAAACTCTTCTGTGGGCACTCGAGATCCAATTCATCTGATCTAATGATGATAGCAAGAGGAATCAAGTGCAGGTTTAGATTTTACAATAAAATTCATATTGTGGTTTCATGATTAAAACTCAAATGATGTAACCGTACATGGAAAACCTCAAGTATCTTCTGATGTCCTCTTTGTAATCCTCTCTGCCACCTTCAGAAGTCACATTTATTAGGATTAATTTGGAGAGAGTGGGCAGGATGGTGTGGGTGGTGAATACTGAGCGATTAGGGTGGATCATCATTTGAGAGCTTTGCATATTCATATCACTCTTGTAAACCTTGTCGAACAGCTGCAGTGCAGAGTGATTCTGATGAGCTATTTCCAAACAGCTGATGGTAATCAATAAACTTTATCAAAACAATAAAATCCTGGTTACTGTGTAATTAGATGTTGTGGGCCATTGCTTTATAGAGGGAGCTGCAGTTGTGCTGTAAACACTTTCCTTCAGATTTACTGTTTGAATGGCTTTTCTGATCTCTTCTCTTAATGGTTAAAGAGCAAATTCACCCTAAATCACTAATGTTAAGACAAAAAAGCCATCAGTAATGCATGCATCACCAATAGGGATGCCAGGGATGATTTTCTGTACCTCGACAAGGAAGTTAGCATAGCCCTGTATTCCTTATCAAAAAGCCTATGGGAAATTTCCATTTGATATGTGATCATCGCAGAAAATAAGCTCTGTGGCAAACAAGCATTTATGATACGTACATGTTTTGTTCAGCATGATAATCTTCACAAATGAACACCACTTTTAGGATTTTTTTGTCATCACTACTACGAGACTGTAGACTGTGTTTCACGTGGCGTAATGACGTTCTCACTCTGAGCTCGTCCCTGCTCTGTCGGGGCCTTTCGTGTCATCGTATGACGTTTTAGGCATCCTTGTGCGTCGGCACGATGCCGTTATAGGAATGTCACAAAATGCACGTGGTGGGATGAGGCAGCCCGTCACCGTGATGTCAATAAGTGCACATGTGGTAGGGTGAAGTAGCAGCGACTGTCATGATGGTTGCGATTAGGCACCCAAGTCACCGATGGGTAGGTTTAGGCACAAGATGCACATGGTAAGGTGTCGGAAAAAAACACACATCCACATGGGAAGCTAACTCCGAACTTCTGCACGAAAGTCGGTTGTTTGTTGGACCCACAGCCGCCCAACACATAAGCAAACGTGCGCTCCTTTCACAGATATTTCAGCCTTTAAACTCAGAGCAAATTGGTGCGATTTCTTTCAAACACATAAGAAAAAAGGTCATGAGCAGCTTGGTAAGCTAGCACAAAGCTAGGTTAAAATTATATTTATAAATATCATAATTACATTTTTAAAATTATGTTACAGAATTTTTATACATAAGTTCTTTCAACAGTGTTGCTAATCTTGCTATTTTTTGGGCTATTTCTTCTTTTGTTGCTCATTGCCTTCTTTACATGTTTTTGAAAGAAATTACAACTTTTTTTTCCAGGTTTCAAAGGGTTAACTGCTTATGAAAGATCGATCGATTAGGTCTAATGGTTGGTAAATGCAATTTTAGTGTGAATCAAAGGCTTCAATCATCTTTCTAGCTGAAATGTTCCTTTCTGATATTTGGGATATAAAAGTAACCTTTTAGCAGTTTGACACTGATCGTGTTATTGTATTGTAACTTTCGGCTCAGAGCTGTCACCTATGAGACAATAATCATCACTTGCGTGACTTTTTCTGTGTTGGGTTTCACTTTTCAAGATGCCTGTGTTGCTCTCCAGACCGGGACATTTGTAAAATACCATCAGTGTCCAATAAACACTGCCTCATCGGTGACACTGTTGGACAAACACTCGTCTGCGCTGATAAATCAAGGAGCTTGTCGGTTAATGTGGAAATGAAAGCACTCTAGTTGAGCTGTGTACAAACTGATTTGTGCACGCTCTTAATGACTCTGGCGCGCTCTCAACACAAAAGATGAAGCATATTATTATCAGTCTTGGATCACCAGATGCTTGCAATAAATGTTTTAATTGCCTGTTTGTGTATCCCCGCGTACCTTCATAGCCTCGGCTGCTCCTGTTACATCTGGCTCACAGTCAGACAAGTGCTTTTTTCAGAGGCCTCCCACTCTGCTGAGCTGTTTGCAGAAATAGATTTTTTCATTACGTCTTTGTCAGAAACCATCAGTGACAATGTATTATATTTTCACAGTTTGATTCTGGTGAAGTCTGATTTCTTTTATCCTGTTTTCATGATTTACACACATAGTTGTTACGTAGCAATGAGACAGCCGGTGTTGGATTATTCATATAGTGATATATTGTGATTTGTTCTGGGGGTTATATTTAATAGAGCTAATGAAGTGTGGCATAATGAGAGCAGCAGGATGAAAATTTAAAATACCTGAACACAGCCGGTCCAGAATAGAATTTAATTAAAGTAGCAGTGTAAGGTTAATTGAGGGAATCAATTAAAAAATTGTACTTCTGGCAAACTTAGCTGTGTGTGTGTGTGTGTGTGTGTGTGTGTGTGTGTGTGTGTGTGTGTGTGTGTGTGCACTTCATGCATACTTTTGTCTGAGTTATGAAGTCAGACATGTGAGTTGTGTACTGTCAGGTGCTGCTGTTGGCAAAGAAAAACCAAAATTCAGCTGCTTTTTAGAGACCTCACCAGTAGTGGGTACAGGTGCGTGCTCGATGCTTAAAGTCCGGGTAAAGTGATAATTAAAATGTGTTTTGAGTTTGTCACATCACAGAAAGATGTGATATTAAACACCGGACCAAATTTAAATGACCCCAAAAAATGCCAAGTATGTAAAAGAAGGTCTCAAAATCATGAAAAAATGCACAGTATTCTCTGATCTGAAACGCCGGGGGCGTGTCAGCTGGAGGCGCGGAGGCCACGCCCAATCGCAGGACTATGCTAATGATGCTTCTCAGCTGTGGTTTTAGGCCCGCCCCAAAAAAATCTGTTTTCACGGACATGGATGTGAACTAAAAGTGCAACTTTACAGATTTGTGGAGGCATACAATCATGTGGTGGTAATTTTAGTTTTACCAAATGAAGGCTTCACGAAGAATTCTCCTCCCAGGTTTTGACTTGAACATAACAGAGTTTGTCTCTAGGCTCTCATATGAGCCCTGTGATGTATTTTGGCTTGAGAGCTCTGTGTAATCAGCTGACCTCCCGCTCATAACACCCTCACTGACGTGTCACCTCTGAGCCAGCGCCATGCCTCTTATCCCATTCAACCAGAGAAGACAGACGCAATCCTTCGCCTTTTCTCATTTTCCACATTATCCTCATTCTATACAGAAACCTTATAATCCTGTAAGCCAGTCATCGCCTTCATTCAACTCATCTCATGCATCTCAACACCCACCCCCAAATCTCCTCTTGTACCTCTCTATACAGTGATTTCTGTGTGTGTGTACAGACACACTAGGTAGATTGAGGGATCAAGGGCTCCCACGGTCCTGGAAACCTAAAAAAAAAAATGGAATTTCTCAATCACATCTTCCAGGCCTTGAAAAGTCATGAAAGTAGAAAAAAATATTGAAAGTTTTTGGACAAGTCATGGGATTTTGTTGTGCGTAATGAAATTGTTACAGTGATCTTCCATGGATAGCCTTCCAGGTAATGTAACAAAATGACTGTATCAGCAGTGTGCTGTGTTTACTCCATCTGCTGTATATGCTCTCATGTTTTTCTCTTTAATTGCTAAAGTTAAAGCAAAGCTTAGCGTATCAAATGCCTTGCCAAGTATCCTTTACACGTGGCTTACAGTAAGTGCAACAATAGGCTGCAGAAGACAGTTGAGAACTTAAATGAATTGTTGCATAGAAACTGTAGTTGTTACACAAGCTCAGCCACAGCATAGCAACAGCTCTAAATCCAAAAAAGTGCCTGGATTTCACTTGAATAATCCTGGAGGGAGTGCATCTGCAGTGTGAAACCAGCCGAGGAGGGCTGCGAGTGTATTCTGGCTCATCACCAGTGTGTCTTTTCTGGCACCATCTTCTCTCCTCCATTGTGGAGATGGCGAGCTTTCGCTGGGTTTCTAATTACCAGTGGAGGGGCAAGTCTACGGTCTCTTGTTACACTGTTAGCTTTAATGTCCGTAGGCTATAAATAGTGCAGGTGTCGGCTGGCTGGTGAGCAGCAGCCTCTGCTCACAGTCTTTATGGAGGCAGGAAATAGGGCTCTGCATGCACAAACAGTGTGCTCCATTGATTTGACTAAATGTTAACGGAGCTGAGGTAAGCTGTGTTTGTGCAATGCAGTTTCCTTATGGAGAGAACTGTATAGAGTCATTTTAATGCTTGGAGGAGATGAATTTTCTCCTCAAATAACCTCAAGACAGTAAATAAGGTGTGAAGTGTACGGCAAAATATTTGCATTTTGGATACTCACTGACTAAAGATGTTGCTTTTTTTATTTGATTAATATCATATTGATATCCTAAATATCCTTTTAAAAACGGGCCTCCGGCTAATAGCTGTGGGGCGTCATTGTTTGCATGGTTCTGTTTAAATAGGTCTAAAATAAGAACCAGGATAGCTTGAGCATTAATTCCTTATGCATATGAAAGCAAAGACCTGTTATCATGCCATTACCTTAGGTTACATTACGTGCTGTGCAAATGTGGTATTTTGCCATAATAATGCTGGTATTTTCCTGTAATGGCCGTGGGAGAAAGTTGTTTTCATAATCCTGTATATTTATTGATTTAAAAAAATAATTATAGCTAGAACATTCATTCGTTTACAGCAGACAGCTAAAGCTTTGCTCCTCCATGGCATCACATGATACCCTTAAGTGTGGTGCAAAAGTTGTATTCAAGGTAATTTCACAATTTTCCAGAAATATTCTCCTTCTAATGGCCGCTGGAGATTGTTGTTTGCTTAATCATGTATATAGTAATCTAAATTAAAAACCTAAATAACTAGAACACGTGTTTTTTACTCAGCAGAAAGCGTCTGTTTTCAGTTCATCATGTTGTACGCTGGTAATGATGTAACTGCGCTGCACTAACTGTGGTGCCAAGGAATGAATGATAAATCTGGCAGAATATCTGTGTACTCTGCTTATAAAAGTGATCATATCTCAAAAACTACATAATGCACATAGTTCAGATTACTTATGGAGTGTTTATAGATATTCAATATATGTATTTGCATACATACATTTGAAAATATTTTAAATTAATGTATTTCACATTTTATTTTTGTAAAATCTGATGGAAAAACATCAGATTTTTGTATTATTTTTTAATGACACAATTTGAATACTTTCATCAATTACCATGGTTAACTGACTACTACTAACCTTTTAGCTTAGGTTGTGCAATTTTAGGGATATGAAGCATTTGAATATACGCAGAGAAATAACATCACAATAAGCACAAATAGCCTTGTAGGCCAGTTCAAAGGGTTAATGTGATGCTACTATGATGCTTGCTTTCAAAAAGATGTATTTACGTATGCATTTTTGGTGAAATATGTAAAATAATTATGAAATTTTCAGTGAAGTCATTTGTCTGAGTACTACATGAAAAAGGCAAAGGGATGTGAAATGCCCTGCAGCACGCTCAAAGATGATATCTGAGCTGCTGTGTGATATGAACAATTGACAATTTCTTTCTGTTGGTTTTGAATGATGAAAAATGCATTTGTTTCGAACATGAGTTTGCAAGCCCCCATTGTCTCATCATCCACTCAGCCACTCATTTATTGCTGGTTTTGCTTTTTTATTGTAGCTGATAGATCATTATCTTGAGTGACCTGAGTCGCTACCAGAACCGCCTCGATGCTGCGCTGCACTTTTGAGACACTCGAGTTCATCTAAGGGAAGATCTGTATTCATCGCGGGCTGGAGCAACAAGTTCTCAGATACATAACGAAGGACTGAGTGAGCATCAGTGCAATTTAATGATCTTTTTTCTGTACCCAGTTGCTAAGCAACCTGCACTGTTCTGTCTGAAGCCACGGCGTCCCATAAGAAGCATCACGTCATTGGTCTGAGGAGTAGAGGAATGATAGCAGGGAATGCAAAGCAAAGGAGGTTTAGTCTCTTTTCCGCATGTTCACCCTCCTGAGGTGCCCACATGCTATGTTTTCAACAGCAACTCCGTATAAAACAAGTGTTTCAGTGTCACTAAAGGTGTGATAATACCAGTTAATCACCTCCTGCTTGGTGGTCGAAGCATGAAGATATGACGGTGAGAGTAGTCGAGGCTGGAGCCCATTTTGTACGCCTGCTGGGCTAATCTTACAGCCATTCCTTGGCTGGAGAGCGCATGGAGGGGCTCTCTTTTGTCCACATGCCATTAACTGAATGCTGGTGTAGCATGGGGAAAAAAGAAGCAAATTAAACCAACTGCTATAAGTTTCTTCCTCTGAACACCACTGCTCAAGAGCCTGACAGCAGCCTGGTTTTGGCAGCGAGCAGGAGCACATTCAGGACAGGAAGGCTTCAGCATCACCCACTATTCACTCCCTCCCCGAGTCAATTTTCTGCTGTGAATCATAGAGGTGGAGGAGAAAAGAGAGAAATAAGAGGGAGCGGGAGCAGTTGCTACAAAGCCACAGCTTGAGCGAAATCAAGCATTTCTGTTTCCCTTCTCCCCAAATCCCAGGAGAGGGCTGCTTTTCCTTCTGCGGTTATTGTTCTGGCTCCACCGCACACAGAAATCACAGGAAACAAAGCTTTTTCGAAGACAACAGTGGACAACAAATGGGCTTGGTAAACTTCTGAGAGGACAGACATCACAATTGCACTTTTTGCCCGTTTAGGCAGCTGATGCTTTCTGTATGTGAATTCTCTGTTTTCCGTTAAATATTGCTACAGGATTCAAGCGGTCGTTTCTGTGACCCTGTTTGGTCTTTAATGCTCCATATTCAATATAAATAGGATTTGTTTTTCAGTGATGTCTTTAGTGCATGCACCACTATTCACCTTTCAAATACACAGTATGCATGGGTGGTATGTAATATTTCATACCTTCATACCTTCCTGGAATTTCACCTTCCAGAGATTTAAGACCAATAAATGCCCAAAAGAAACCGAAAAATGTTAAGAAAAATATTCTCACACCTTGTTCCTTATAAAACAGAGAAATACAACCGTATGCCTTTTGAATTCAACTTTCTCTCGGCCACAGAAGACTGACGAGGCGAGACGAACAACAGGCACAGTGGAAGTGAAACTGAACTGTTCATTGTGCTGGATTTAAAGGTTTGCATTCACTCACTCTGCACTCTGCTTCTCCTCTCATCCATCGATCTGATTAGCTCTGGCCAGATCAACAGATCAGTTTTCCACACTCTTAAAACTGCTGCTTAGGGAGAAAAGAGCTCATGTTGAGTTCTGCTGGCGGTCATGGACCTGCCAAAATGTCCAAAATTAGAGAAGGGACACAGTATCATAATAAAAGGACACGCATACAAAAAAGTTTGCTTCCCTAACACTGTCGTCAGCTACTGCCACACATAGATCCTACTTCTGTGGGAAACACTGGACTGTCCAGCCAGAGAGGAGATGATGTTGAGAGACAAAATGTTAATACACTCATCTCTTACATTCTCTGTGCTCCAAGCAATAGACGAGCAGCAGCGGGTGCTTTTTTGCCCTGAGTTTAACCTCTCAAGCTACATATGGTGTGCTGTCTTCTTTCAGGAGCTTCACGAGTCCCCCATGCAGCCTGAGAAAGCCTGCGGGCACCACTCAGGGTTGAAATAAGCACAGCCAGCATCTCGAGGTCCACTTCCTAGCTTTTTGCAGAGATTTGAACTGCAGCTCAGGGTTTTTGTTGGTGGATGTCAAATTCTTGACAAGAGCACAAAAACAGACACAGAGAGTGAGTTTCTATTTAGAATACTCCAGTGATGTGTCCCATTTTAATGTCTGATCCCCCGCAGCTACTTGATCAGTCGACAGAGTTTGTTTTGAAATAGATTTGTGTCTTGAGTATGCTGTGGTAGCAGGTCAAAAACCGGGGGAGGAGCAACGCTTTCCTGAGCATCTCCCCAGATTCAGAACGGATGTGAAAGCCTTGTTAAAGCATGTTAGTCATGCACCAGTTTATGGGCCCAATGTTGGTATCGGCAGATGTTTGCCTCGCTGACTGCCATCAGCCTGTCAGCAAATAAGATGATATTCACTGATGGCAGTTGCTGATGTTTTTCTGGTGTTTTACATTAATTTTGTGAAGTCTTTAAAACAAGGCTCGAGTCGAGTGTTGCCCTGTTGTCTCGGGGACACTTGGAAGACGTGGGACAAACAGAGATCTTTTCCAGCGCCCTGTTGGTTTTTTTTGATAATGCTACATTGTGAATGAGTCTGTGTTGACATCGGCAGGAAGAGAGTTACTTAGTGTTGGAACAAACAGCTAATGGATGTTGCATTATGTTAAATTAAGATTTGTTCAAGCTCTATTTAGAAAAAAAAATGAATATTGAGAGAAGGTAAATTATAATGTCATAATATGTTCAGTGTAATCCTGTAAAATGTATTTCTTTTAGACAAGAAACTTCAAGTACAGTATCAAAAAAGTATATTTTCACAGCAAAACAAAATATTGCATCGTGACTAATAATCTCGTATCGTGGGGTCTCTGGTGATTCCCACCCCGAGAAACAAACACATATACATGACATTTAACTCTTCAGAACCTGCATCTACATCAGTTTGGTTTGTTTTGTACAGATTCCTTTCGTAAGCTTTGAACCTATGAAAATGCGGAAAAGTAGTTTGATTTCTTTTGAAAATATGGTGAAAAGACAACGAGAAACTTGGGAAAAATTTCCAGAAAATTGCACACAAAAAAAATAAAAAATTAAAAAGGTGACAAAAAAATTAATTGAAAATTAGCTGTGGGCAAATTATAAAATATTATCCAAAAAAGGAAGAAATGTCCAGAAAACTATATTTATAATTATTATAATTCTGTTTTTAAAATTATGTTACAGAAAAAAATATTTAATTTTTAAAATATTTTTCACACTTTCTTAAGACCATTTTATTGTCTCTTTTTGTTTGTTGTTTTTCTTTCTTTCTATCTCTATTTCTTTCTTTCTTTCTCTCTTTCTTTGTTGCTTATTTTCAGGTATTTGCTTTGTAACTTTTTACTAATTTCTCACCTATTTTGGGGGCCATTTTTTTTGGTTGCTCATTGCCATCTTTCCATGTTTTTCAAAGAAATCAAGCCAAATTGCCAATTTTCCCATTTTCGAATGGTTAATATTCAAAACAAACTTTTTTTTATTGCAGTTCAGAAAACAAAAATATTTTAGCAGTTAAAGTTAAGCATGATTTTGCCTTTGACAAAATTGAGGACGTAATAGTGCACATTCTGCTCTCAGCATACCACCACAACACGCTTCATTATATGCTGCCCTCGCTTGGTCATGCATGCCACTTGTTCCCTACTTGCAGCTCTTCGTCATCTTCCTTCCAGCTATTTGAGACTCTTTCTCTTCCCCTTCAAAAGCTTTTACTGGAGTTTTCAAGTGAGTCAGTTTCCACAGCTTCACTTCTCCTAAACACAGTTTTTGCACTGAGCAGATTTTTTGTCACCATATGGCAAGCTTGTCAATTTATAGTTAGTTGAAAACGAGCAGCATTCTGCGCGCTGTGTTTGTGTGTTTGGCATGCATGTGAGGGTGCCAGTGTTGCTGGCTGTGTCCTAAATCTGGTTACAAGCTTGGCACAAGATGCTTGTCTCTTGAAACATGTTTGACAGTAGTTGGATGCGGCACTTTGTAGGCAGTAAACTTGTCATGTGGGATTTATTACACTCTTACATATGTTGTTGCTGGTGGTGCGTCAGACGTGGTACTAGTTGCCCAGTGAGTTGCTTTCATAAAGTTGCCAGCTGATGTATGTGTGTTTAAGTACATCAATGAGAAATGTAAATCACTGGCGGAGGCTGGCTGGGCTGAGTTATTTCACTTAAATTGATATGTGTTTTAGTGTAGCAGAGTGCTATTGCCTCGGGGACAAGAACAATTTATCAAATTGTTGATGATAATATTTAATGCAGCTCAGCATATCTCTGCGATATACTTGTCTGGAGTAAATCTCCCTTTTTTCAGGATGCTCAGCAGTATTTTAGCACAGTTTCATGTGAGGTGGCAGCATGAGTTTCTCATCAAACAGAAATGGCTTTGCAAGCATCAAGGAAAATTACATCATGCTTGATGCTCAGCGTAGCTTTGGACATATTTAATGATGTGGAGTATTTCTTTTATATCAAGATTGGCTACAGCTTTTCTGATCTTCACGTTTTTTGGACAACTTATAGATGAAGAGTGTTATTCAGAAGTACATCACCAACCATGCCTGTTTATCCTGTGATACAGTTTGCAAAATCCAAATTGCAGTTTGCAGCTAACATTTCTGAGAGCAAGTATTGCTAACGCAGATGTTTCAAACCGTGAGGGCGAGTTGAAGGGGGTCACAGAGGAAGATTCATGAGGCAAAGATACTGCGTGATGTGAAATGGACAGATGTGTGACTGTGTTTTAAAATGACTCCAACACAGGCTGTAAAACACAGATCATGTCACAACTTTAACAGCTGATACTTTGTAGAAAAGATCCCTCAGAAAATCCCATAACATCATTATCAGTGACATGTTGCCTTAAATATTCACATTTCAATGTTGTGATTTAAATAGCTTTAATAAAATGTATTTGACAGCCCTTAATAGTACATTTTTTATAAAAATGTGTTCACACAGCTTACTTTTGTAAGAAGCATCTAATACTGTAAATGTTAACTTCAAATGTGTATATATTAAAGCATAGTTTTTGCAGTACTTTTTCTTGTATGAACGCAGTTACTTGTGGGGATTATAAATAACTCTAATTATGCCAGTCCATGAGATGATTTTTTTGTCTTTTAACAGGGAGTAAGTTGTCAGAGGCAGACAGCTACACAAATTGGCCCTCCCTGCAGAAAGTGAATTTTCTTTAGTAATAGTGAATGGCAGAATCCAATAACAGCTCTGACCGAGCGCAGTCACCGTAAGCAATCTGTGTGCCTGTTTAAGCAAATGGTTCATTTGCCTTTACATCTGTCAGCAATTAGGTGTAATTATTTAAGCCAACAGGGGCAGCTTCAAAGGGTGAAATCCATCCCACAATGCTGCCCGGGCCGGGATCGTTCTCAGCGCAACATTATTTTCCTCCTTGTTGTTTGTTCTCGTTTGATCAGCACAGTCTGCACTTCATTTCTCTCTGCAGTCTGCTTTGCTTTTTCAGGTTGTCACCGCATGGCTTGTGTGCATGTTATCTCGCTTTTGTTTGCTTTACACAGAAATCCGTTTATTCATATTCTTCTACACACAAGACACGACCTGCCAGCTAATGTCTGTGTCTGAAATAGTCTTCATAGGCTTAAAAAAAAAAAAAAAAAAAAGAGCTCTCTTATTCAGTAACAGAGCGACACAAACATTGTTGGTTTACATCTTTCTGCGCCCATTAAAGGGCCACTCTGCCTGCTCTGCTTACTCAGTGATTAACATGAAAAAAGCCAGGCTGTATCTGCTGCTCATGTTTATTTAATCAGGGTAAATGTTGTGGGTTCTTGTGGCTCATGCTGAATGTGTTTGTTTTTCATTAAGTCCCGCTCTGTTGGCGTCTCCGCAGAAGGCCTGATTTCCCTCCTGTCACAATACATACTGAGGACACATATATATGCGTACACACACACATGCAGCATCACAAATGCACATGCATATGAATAAAGATCTGTTGACTTCAGTACTTTGTGAGATTTAAAAAAAATGATCATTTTTGCAGCAGTATTTTTCAGGAATAATTCCACCCTCTCACTCAGGACAGGCTTGTTGTTACATTTTCACTATAGAAATTGCATGTCAACAGTTTATCGGTTAACCGCTGAGAATATTTTTGATTTGTTACACCAGCCTATTCTCATTCAGAAGTTGTCAAATACTGTCACTTTGTCAGTGATTTCAGCATGAGATACAGACACCAATAGCCACCTTTCGAGGCGGTATGATGCGCTGCTGGGCAGCGTCACTTTGTAACGCAGCCGGTCAATACAAGTAGCTTTGTAGCAGAGTTCAGCCAATCATTGCATTATGGTGTGTTCACACCAAACATGATGCCAGCATTTTGCGCTGTGAGTTTACGTGCAAAGTCAATGCAAAGACACGACTAGATGCAAAGTCACGACGGGTGGCGCAATGGATGCATTAGATGCGGCGGAAGGGAAAATGCATAGTTCACGTCTGTCGCGCAAATTTAAATTTTTCAACTTGAGCGGGAATATTATGTGACGCTGTGTTGCGTTAGCTTACCAGCGTTAAGATCTAGTTGAGATTTTCCTGACGTTACTGAGATCCAGGATTGAAGGACCTTGATAGACTACAAGCGTAACATGGCGGCAGCTCTACGTGTAGCTGACATCAGCTTCCTCCGGACTTGTGTGGTGCCGGTGCAGAGCGGCTGAGGAACTGAGGAGACCAAAGGCAGTCGCCATGTTTCTACATGTTAACACGGCTGTCTGTCAGCAAAGCCAACAGAAAATAAAAGTCAAGACTTTTACAGTGCAAAATATTAATATTTCACCGCCTGTAAATAGACAGCACTTTGAAGTATATCTCTGAAGCTCACCAAAAGCTCTATTACCTCATTTCTTTTTTTTAAAATTTAAATATTACTGGTTTTGTTACAGATTAAGGGTTGCCAGCCTACTGAAAGCAAAATAAACTTCCCTACTATGGACATGACTGATTTCCATTGCGGCCACAGTGGAGCCATTTGATCACTGTCTTTGATACAATGCATGTGGCCCACGCAGCTTTGTTTTATTTGAGAAAAGCAGTCGTCGTTCTCCGAGGACGCCTGATAAGACTGGGTGATACAAACAGAACCAGGTTGCTGAGATCTGCCATTATCCCTGCTCCCCTCGCTCCCGGCTACCTTTCCAGAAAGAAAAAGAATCAGACACAACCAGGAAATCAGATCGCCATTCGCAGGATATCCCCTTGTCTTTTTTCATGCACCCTTTTGACTCTGATGGGAAAAAAAAGAAATGTCTGCTGTGATGAGATTAGTGCCAGGAAATTGGCTAGGTGTCTTTGTCTCTGTGTATGGGAGGAATATCTCCCACTGTGTGTGTGTGTGTGTTTCTCAAGTGGACACTATTTTGTCAGGCTTCGCTGTTGTGAGTCATCATGAGAAAGAAGGTGAACAAACCTCTTTTACATGGTTATGTCTGTCAGGGGAATAATTTACTGCCTGAAAACCTCTGCTCGCCTCAGAAAGCTCCCCCCTCGCCTGCATTATGCAGACATTTGCTCATCTGCTCCTGAAAATTTTTCAGCAGCTCTGTATGTGTGTGCGTGTGTGTATTTTTGTTGTGAGCACCTGCATCTATTTTGAGACACTACAGAGGGTGGATAAACTCTCGGACTTTGGTTTCAAGAAGGAAGAAATCAGCCAGAGGGGGCTCCAGGTTTGAGTTTCCTGCCGTACATTACCAATCTAGCTCCTACTTTGCTGCATAGCGTGTAGATATGATTTGATAAATTTGCCCTCTCCAAATAATAATGAATAATTTTTCTCTATCGGCCAATTTTAGTGGCTCAGGCAAAGCAAGGCAGCCTGATTGAGGAAACAAAAATGTGTCTATTTCCAAAAGTAATTACTTTTATTTATATTGCTTTCTACCTACCGTATTTGTCAAATTCAGCAATACACCGCCAACCTATCCAGTGCACTCACGGTCATGGAAAACCTGGAAAAATCATAGAATTTCACAGTCTCATTTTCAGGCCTGGAAAAGCCATGGTATTAGTTAAAATCATTGAAAGTATTGGAAAAGTCATGGCATTTTGTTGTGTGTAATAAAATTAAGTAATTTTCCATGGATAACCTTTCAGTTAATTTGATGAAATGACAAATTTAATTTCTGTAGCTGACGAGGTAACGTAGCTCTAATGTGCATAGATGTGTGATGTTTTGTTTACGTCTCGTACGTTTCTTCATTTTCTCCTGCTCTGTCTCTACCTTGGTGTTTGCCTGTTTACTGACGTTATGCTTAAATACAGTTTGAATCTGGTATGTAAACAAAAAATGCCGGGCATGTGGGAGTTTTTTGTTGCGTTTTTTTTTTTTTTTAATTTATGGTTGCTTGAAAAGTCCTTGAAAAGTTTGGAGATGTTGTCTGTTAGAATGAGTGGGAGCCCTGTTTATCTTAAATAACAAGGGTGGTGAACGATTTATTTTGGGCTACATTTACTGATCCATAACTGCTTATAAACATAAAGGTGGTGCCCTTTTGAAGCAGGAAGTCAGACACGTTTTTGGATGGCAGGGCAGAGTTTAGATGCAGCAACATTCACTATAAAATGAGGACAATAACAGACATGATTAGGATGATTTTAGCGAAACAAGGCAAGGAGTCTAAAGCCAAGTCTGCAGCTCTTTGAGGTTGAAAATAAAAGTTCACACACTAGATTATGCTCCCATAAATATTTAATGTAATCATATGAAACCACTGGTGGTAATTATATTAAATATGTACAGGAGCATAATCTAGTATCATGTATTATATCTTGTCTAGCAACTTTTTTTGTCATCAGCATGTGCGTGCTTTTGTGAACTTTTTGTACTTTTACCTCAAAAACCAGAAATCTGAGCTGGGAATGACATCACACCTAATTTGACTGCGTTCAAGTGCATCAAGTCTGAATACCGAATACCAGCAGCAATACCAGGGTAACTAATGTCAGCAGTACCAGTGGACAACTACACATTTAGTGGTATTTTGTGTCCACAAGCAGCATGTTCACAGATGACTTCAGGGGGCGTACCAGCTGAAATTTTCGACACCATTAGTCAGTTTAGTCAGTTAGTTGTTCTGATACCATTATTGGAAATGCCTCCATCACTGCCTCAACATTTGCATCGGGTATCAAAGTCTGTGCACCGATCCAATACACGTAACATATGCTTATTACCTTTTAAGTAGTCTCACACCCAAATAACATTAGTTGTCCTGAAAATCCTTGTCTGTCATTTTAAAACGGAAGCCCACACAGCAGGTTGCACTGTGTAGCCACTGGCAACCATCGTTGTGAAGCGGCAAAGACTTTATCCCAAAATACTGTAACATAAGCTGTCTGCATGTATTTGTGCATGTTTTACAAAGAGTTTAACCCGAGCAAAGGCATACAACAATGACAGCAATCATTTTACAACCATACAGGTTCAGCAATATACAGATGATATATATCTATATTTTTAATTTAACACATTGGATGAGTTTTCTAGTATCAAAATTGGAAAAGGAAAAAATGATATCGGAACATCTCTGACAGGTATAATATTTATCATGTTCACCATTTAATTACGTGCATGAGTGTGCTAATATCTGCTAATTGCAACAGTCGTGTGAATGCTGTTGAATAAGCGTTAACATTCATTAACTCTATAGCACAGCTGAGGCTGATGGTCATTAGTTTTTACTTGGGACATATTTGACCATAATGATGGTTCTAGATGAGACAATTATGGACCACCAAAGTGATTATAATTCATCCCGAGGGGAACACGAATGCCTAAATCCAATTTAAGCACAATGCATCCAACAGTTATCAAGTCATTTTATTAAAAACTACAAATATCATCCCCATAGAGGCCACAAAGGTGTCTAAAAAAAACTGAACACACGGTGAGTTTTAGTGCTTCCAGGAGATAGGGTCACACTCTGGTGAGAACTGCTGTTCTCGTCTTGATGTTATAATATTTTTAATTACTTCACATAAGAAAAAAATGGATAAAAGAACTAAAGCGATGGTGAGGCGTTTGAAGTGCACAAAGACTCTGGGAAAGTGATGATGGCTTTCATGTCCTCGCTCAAGGCTCGGCACAGCTGGAGTATGACACGATTATGTGTGGATGTGTGTGCTTGAACTGTATCCTATTTGTGCAGCGCAGCCGAAGAAGCTTGAAATCTCAAAATAAGAGTTACGCCAAGTTCTCTGAAGCATTGTGTTTAAAAAGTTGTTCCAGCTCGTTTGATGGCAGCCTTGAGACACAAGCTGTAGAATAAATACAGTTCACCTCCCTGAACTCGCTCCTCACTCTACATATCCAATAGCTGCAATTAAGCTGGAGTTCATTCAAATTTGCAGGCAAAGAGATCCTGCCTCAAGGATTCTCTCAAAGGCGTGCTCACTTATTTTAAAAAAATAGCTTTAAAATCATTGTTTTTGTTAAGTCTCAGCACAATTTAAATTGTATGTTCACCTTCGATTTTTCATGTATTTGCTGTTCCTATTAAAACAGCCCAAATGGGGTCAGAAGTCAACACTAAATGCTTAGTTCTATCACCTGCCCAAAATGAATACCATGGTTATGTTTTGTGTAAATTCTGTCTTCTGCCCTTTAATTTTTCATTCCTTTGTCTGTATTCAGGAGCTGCTGTCCTCTCAAGCAGCTCTCGGCTCTTTTCCTCTAGTGATGTCTGTGAGCTGCAGCTCGACTTTCTAGATAGACTGCTGAATTATTTTTTTTTAGGACCTTGCTCATTCCCTGCAACTATTTTCCTCTCACAACTCTTGTCTCGTTCTTGTAGAAAAGTAGTTCTACTTTGAGTTCTTGGTGTTTCTCTCTATCTCTTTGTCTCTTTGTTACTTAAGGAAGAGGCAGTTTTTCAACATGCATGAAGTGACGGCTCAGTGAAAAGACTGCTGAAGTGTATACAGTGTGTTTGTCCTGGTTGGTCAGTTTTCCTGCTGATGCCAGATGGACAAATGTGGGTCACTCATATTATAGTTATGCCTCCGCACCAAAGATAGCCTCGCTGGAGGCATTGTGTTTTTGGGTTGTTCGTCAGCTTCATTCTCATGAACACAATATCTCAAGAAGGCCTTGAGAGAGATTCCTCAGATTTGGCACAAATATCCACTTAGAGGCAAGAAAGGACTGAATCGATTTTACTGTACATACTTCAAAGGTCAAGGTCACCTTATTTGTCCCATTTTTGTGAACATGATTTCTTAAGAACACCATTAGAGAATTTGCTCAAATTTGGCACAAACGTTCACTTGGATTCAAGGATGGAATACTTGAATTTTGGTGGTCATATGTCAAAGGTCAAGGTCACCATGACCTTGTTTGTTTCATTCTTGTGGACATGATATCTCAAGAAGAACTTGAGGAAATGTTTCCAAATTTAGCCCAAACATTCACTTGTACTCAACAATAAATTGTTAAAATTTTGTTGTGCAAAGGTCAAGGTTACTTGTAATCTCTGTCCATCTCATTGCCGTGAATGTGATATTTCAAAAACATCTTGAGGGGCTTTCCTCAAATTTGACACATACACCCACTTAAACTGAATAATGAATTGGTTTGATTTTGGTGGTCAAAAGTCAAGGTCACCGTGACCTTGCGTCTGTCTCATTCTTGCGAACATAATATTTTAAGCGAATATTGAGGGGATTTCTTCAAATTTGGCACAAATGTCCACTTTGAGTCTCCGATGAACTAATTAGAATTTGGTGGTCAAAGACAAAGTCACCGTGACCTTGTCCTTCTCATCCATGTGACCATAATACCTCTTGAGGGCCTTAAGGGAGTTCCCTTAAATTTGGCACAAACATCCACTTAGAGTCCAGAATGAACTGATTAGATTTGGTGGTCAAAGGTCAAAGTAACTGCGACCTTTACAAAAAAAATTGGGCCATAGTTAAAGAACTCAAATGCTAATTATGAAAAAATGTCTAATAAATTAATTTTGAAATGGCAGCCTTTTTTATCCAAAATGTTAAAACAAAGAGATCAAAAATATCAAAGAGGGGTCTAACAAACATGCAATTGGATACTAAGTGTGATCAAACTGTACTTTTTGTGTCTGACTTCAGGGCTGGATTGTTATTCCAGCTGTCTTTAATCTTAAGAAAACATTATGAGGAGAGCCATCTGGAACATAAAGCTGATGGTGACACAGTAGTTTGTTCCACTGAAACACAAGAATTGAATTAATCAAGTAATACAAGCTGTATTTTCCATGCATTATTGGGTCATCGCTTTATGTAATTTGTCCATGTGGCTCATAGCTTTTTATAGTAAATTCTTTGGAAACTCTGTATGAATCTATGGGCTCAAAGTACGAAGCTTAAATTCTGCTACATTTTCATCACTGTGTATAATGATCTTACTTGGCTGCTTTTTTGGAATATTGGAGTAACAACCTCCACAGTGAAAGATATGTATAGATGTAGTAAATTAAAATATTAAATGCTGATATTTTGACTTTCTACACCACATTAAAATCTTCAGTTTGATGACAGATAGTTGCTTATTGCAAGGCTTGATGATATATAGTCTTTGAAAGATTTATTTTAGGGCTGCAACCAATGATTACTTTCATTAATCTGACAATTTTCTGCAAAATTATTAAATGTAGGAAACTGAAAAGAAAATCTCATCACAATTTCTCAGGGCCCAAGATGTATTTTGTTCTGTTTCTAAACAAAACGCAAAGAAAAATCACGTTTTTCATGTAATAATAGTCAGGTCAGTCAGTAATAGTTGGTGTATATAACTTAATTCGGTTGTCCTTTTCTCATTTGTAATGTAAATGTACAATTTCAGTTGGTCAAACATGTTTGCATGTATGCAATCACATAATGCACTGACTGGGTACAGATTCAGAGAAAGCAGCTCCCTTCAACTGTGTGACTGTGCCTAAGTGTATTCTTTTTATTTAAACAAGTATTTTCATTAAGTTTTTGGATGGACTGTAACAGGTGATCCAGTGCTGCGGATATCGGCCAATTAATCGTCTCCCATCTTTTTTACTGCTCTAATTTATGATTATTATATCAGCTTTTAAAAAATCTACTGCCGATCAACCTCTAGTTTGAACCATTAAATTACACTTAAAATAGTTCAACTGCTGTAATCACCTATCTGTAATTGGTTGCATCATTGCAAACAGCAGCATTGAATTACCCATCAATTTGTTACACCCGACACTTGGAGCTTGCTTAATGCTATTTCACACCTACTAAAAATGTGATAACTGGGTCAAGGACTCCCTGGAGAATGAGACACAATTCACTCCTCAGCTTAACTAGGTAGCTGAAGTTAATATGAGCTGTTGTCCCGGACTACCCCACAAGGAGAGATTGGACTTATCAGTCTTTATTAGCATTCATTAGGTTTCTTGTTATTGTTTACTTTGTCTGTTGTTGTGTGGAGATTTGGTACGTGTGCATGGATGTACTTTGAGCTTTGAATGCTGTGGTGCCGTGGGAAGCCAGCTTCGTTAAGCCTCCGGTGCGTCGAGTGCTCTCTCACCACGTCTCTCTGTTCCTGTTTGTGCCGCCATCCCTCCCTCTCTCTTTCCTTCTCTGCTGGGAGCCCAGTTTGTGTAAACCAATTAAATAGTTTCAGTAAGACAAGTTGATCAGACTCTTTGATCAGCGTCTTACAGGCTCGTCTGGTTGGTGGCTCAGATGCCAGCAAAGACCAGAGAAGGTCCAGTTTGTTTAATCTACTTCTGTAGACGTTGAGTTCAGAGTGTTCGTGCACTCGGAGGAGGGACAGCAAAGCTTCTTTCGGGTGGTGTTCAAACACAAGATTAAAGAAGAATTTCTCCAATATAAGGAGGGTTTCTCACATAAAACTGAGCCGTCTCTGCAGGAGAAAGACGCAAATACTTTTGAAATCGGTGCTACATGACCAGAGAAAAAGGAGTGTGGCATTGGATTTTGCTCAGAAATGAGAAAACCTACAACTACAAAACCAATAAACACTCCTGCTTTTGGGTGACTCAATGCGACCTTGCCTGTTTGACACAATGGTGGCCGGCCGGATCTCTATAACAGTCAAACTGTAAGCTAAAAGGTGTCTATGAAAACATTTGAGGTGAGAAATGGGCAGTGCAGTTGCAGAATTTTGACTTATATTTGATCAGCACTGCCTAATTTTTCGCTTTGATCAAATTCCAGTCTGAGTTTGAGAGAGAGAGGGGCAGATTTGTCTCTTCATATATACTCTTTGTGTTACTCTTTGCATTCGTGGTGGCGATGTCATGGTTGGTGGGCAATATGAAAATGCAAAAGTATAAGCCTGTTGTTCCAGCAACAGAGAGCCAGAGAGAGAAACTCTGCCAAATAATGTAAATGACTTCATTTGGCAGAGTTTTGCCAGGGGAAGGAGGGATATGTAGGCACTGATGAGATGGAGTGAAGCCTGCCACACTTAATCTACACATAGTATCCACACTGTTTTGATATAAAGCTGATTAAAGTTTGGCGAAGTATCCATTTAAGGAGAGAGAAGAGAGAGAGAAAACAGCTAAGCCAAGCAGGATAAGAATGCATCAGATTAAATCAAAACTCTTAAAATGTGATGTTCGTACAAATTAAATTGAACAGGAGATTGTTTCATGGACTCTCTTAAAAGCATCCCTAAATAAATCCCCCCCAAAAATTATGGGAAGTTTATGAATGTACAATAGTGTCAAAACAACAGTGTCACAACTTTGTCAACTGAAAGTTAGCAGGTGTTTTTTGTATTCAATGAACAGGAATAAAAGCAAGGAGACGAATGAAAGTAGCTGCAAGGATTATTGAACCCGCTGCTGGAATCATCCCTCACCACTGCTGTCATTACAATTCATCATCTTTATGTACTGATTCATTTCAGTTTATTATTTCCAGCCGTAATAAAAGCAGAGCTTTCCACTGCCTCATTCAGCCTCTCCTTGACTGTGAAAGTAGCATCGTAGACTATTCACATTTATCGTGAGCTCCAGATGAAGCACAGTCGATGCTCTGATGGCGCCTCTTCACAGTTCTGCTGTATATGAATAGTTGATGATGAATGTTCAGCAGAAAATAATACGCAACACACAATATTAGAATATTAATCTACTGCAGGCAGCTTCTGACATTTGAAAACTTACATTTTTGAAAGTCTCCAAATCCAGTTTGCAGGTAAATCTGGGTATCTGCTATAATAACACATCACCAGTGAAAATAGACCCCTCCAGATATTAGCTCTCACTCCACAGCAAAATCTGGAGACCAAAGTGTCCGCAGAAGTACACTGTACAAAAAAACGACTGCTCGACTTAAAACAGTTGCGGTCGACTGAGGGTCTCCGACTGATTATTCAAGCCTCCAACTTTCAATTGGCAGCCATACATAAAATATCATTTTAATAACAGGATGTAACGACCTAATTGATTATATCAGATGTGAAACAACAGTGTACAAACTTTGTAAAAACCCCAAATTAACTTCATTAAATTTCTTAATTAAAACCTCCCAGATTGTAACCTGTTGTGAATATACCTACAGACATGCATTGTCACTAAATGGCACAGTGTAATTACTTTGTACACTGCCAGACAATCACAGAAATGAAAGCTAGTGGAGACCGAGCCATATTGAGCAATTACTTTTTTTCAGTGTCATCCTTAGGCGCTGAAATAAGGAATTTGTCTTGCCATTGTTCAGCAGGCAGGCAACACATAATGTGCATAATTTATTCCAGGCAATCAGTCGGTTTGGAGGCTTAGAAGCATGCAGGAAGCTGGCACAATGGAGGCTCTCTCAGCCCCATCATAACTTTGTCACTTATTCTCTGCACTGACAATGCATGTCATGTTGCATTATTTGCCTTGGATGAGTGTGGGCGGGAAAGGCAAACAAGATTAGTTGATGCATGCACTTGTTTTTCTACGAGTGAATCGAGGCCTTTAGGAATGGTTTAGTGAGTCAGTGCCAGTAGCACACCCATCAAACTCGTCCTCCTGACAGCAGTGCATATCTGTAACACCGCCGATGTAATTCTCTGCAGGCACGCTAAGGTTGCTCCGAGGTGGTCCTTCAATGAGTAACTGCTGCTGCTTGAGATGTGTGGATTTTTTTTTTTCTTCTCACTGGTATTTTGTGGAAAATCTGCCTTGATATCATTCCTCATACGTACTGTACACCAAATATGAGTCACGCTGTGGTTTCTGTGGGCTGTGGGATAAATCTTGGACTCAGGCAAGGTTTGTTGAGTCCAGCTCGAGTGCTGTTCAGCAAAATATAAACCAACCCTAAAGATGTCACTGCAGAGGTCCTACACTGCAAGTCCTGCATTCAACATTTTACTATGCCAAAAAATAAAAAATGAAAGCACTTATTTGGCAGCAGAAAAACACCCGTCAGAGTGATAATGTGATAAAAATTATTACCTTGAGCACATTACCATGTATACAGCATCGTCAGCCCATTCCCATTATGAAGTCATCAAGTACAGCTGCTTTGTCAGTGACTGGGTGCTAACACGCAGACGCCAAAAGCCACCTCCCGCCATGTTAAGATATGCTGCCGGTCGCCACCCGGCGAAGCTGTATGATATGCGGCGAGGTGCATATCAGAGAAAACTGTCTTGATTTCAATCGAAATCATGGGAAGAAGGTAATGAGCAATGACAAAAGGATCCAAAAATGAGCAAGAAATTAATAAAAAGTATAACAAAATTACCTGAAAGTTAGTTAAAAAAAAAAAAAAAAAAGAAAGTTAAAAAAAACACACCAAACAAACAAGGAAAACAAGACTGGAAAAGGGGGCTTAGAAAATGATAATTTGATAACATACTTTTAAATATGCAATTCTGATAATTATAAATATAGTTTTTACTACCCTGGACATTTTTCCCCATTTTTAAAAATATTTTTCTAACTCCTCCTGTTGCTTGCAGTTTGTGGAATGCCTTTTTCCCATGTTTATTTATAATTTATAAATAAATCTCACCAAGTTGCTGAAGGTTCATAGGTTTTAATACTTGTGAAAGGTGTCTGAAAGCATCTTGAAAAGTGACTTCAAGTTTCAAAGAGTTAATTTAATTTAGCAAATTAATATTTGATATTGTTAATTATCAGATGTATGGAGGATGCAGAAGAATACGATTAAAAAAAGAAATGTCAAAAATAGCTACTGGAAAAATATCAAGGGAGAGAGTTCAGTTCTGCATCATGATTAAAACAATAATAGTACACATGCACCCGGAGATTAAGTCCTTTAAGCTAACACGCCGTACCAACAGTTTATCAAATATATTGGCCTTTAAAGTGTTCATGTATCATCGCTGCCAGTGCCACTAGATACTCATTGCCTCGTCCCTCCAGCCTTCCCGTTAAAATGTTGCAGAGTATCGACATGTCATTAGCTCAGCTGTGGCAGCTTTGCACCTTCCCCTTCAGCAGTCAGCCTCCACTCTGATGGCTGCTTCACAAGCTTAAATGTCTCCCCGGGGGTATTAACACCGATGGCTCTTTGGTCCACAATGGAGCAAAACAGGTCACCCCTTCAAATAACAGAACTGATTTGTTCCATAAGTTTTAGTGCAGACAGCTGTGATGCATTGCACAGTCTCTCAGCAGCAGATGAGTGCTTCTATTGATCAGCCCTGTCAAACTGTATAACCCCGCGTGTGGACCCTGCAATATTGGAGTTGTAGGTTATCGGTTTGTTTTCAGAGTCCAGTTTTCTTCATGAGAAGAGATGCCTTCTGATGTAGTTTTTATGTGTTGACGGGCAAACTGAACTTAAATGTTTTGAGGTTTCTTGCTGTGCTTCTGATGCTCTGTCTCCTGCTCAGAAACGTACCTTACAGGAAAACACAAGCTCAGTCGAATGTTTCTGCTCAGCTTAATCTTCGCCGCTTCCACTCAAGGCCAAGCTTGAATGTTGTTGAGTCTTGTAATGTGATGCAATTCATTTGATCTTGCTCCATTAAGCTTTTTTATATTACTTTAAATGTGAAACAACTTAAAGGTCATACTGCCATAAGCTTAAAAAAGGTAGCATGGCATATGTTAGACACACCATCAGACAACATAATGCACCTTTTATTGTGAAAAGTCACAGAAAATCATTAGCATACAGAAATATCTTTAATAAGGCAAAGCAAAGAGCACGAGCTACAGTATGTTACCCCTTTTACACTGCCTGTTCAAGGTGGGAATATCTCACCATTATGCTGAATCGTAGGAGAAGAGAAACGTCTTCATGAAACTCCAGCAAGTCCAGTTGCCTATGATGTAGCACACTGGAAATTTTCACCAACAAACCACCACCTTACTGCAGTATCACTGGTTTAAATCCAGCTGAGGTCCTAATTTGCTCACTTTATCGTCATTATTCAGAGAGGCACCTGGCTGCAGACACAATGGAGTAACCAATATAACAAAATTAATATTTCCAAATTCTTTTTTTCTCTCCATTTGAAGGCCAAGTACTGAGATCTCTCCTGCTCTTGTGTTTATTCCCGTTAGCCTCTCTACTGAGTACATTCAAATAAAACCAAATGGCAAATAAATAAATAAATAAATGTAACAAAGAACCACTTTCTGTGCTGCTGTTGTGAAGAGAATCTGAACTGTATCTAAAGCCTTTCTGCAACATTGCCCTGCAATTTGGAGCAAAATCACTGCACTGCTTACTGTCTGGAGATTTGCTATCTGTCAAAACAGGCATTTACGAGACGATATCCAACTCTTTTCTTTTCAAGCTCTCAAGTGTGCTAATGAGCAGGTTTTTATAAATGTAATGAAACATCGATTGGACTGTTGATGGGCAGCATGACTGCAGAATCCTCAAAGGTCAGCGGCACGGCTCATACGTGCTGCAGAAACACATAGCCCAAATGTTTGTTCTTTACTAATTTAAGCTTTCTCTTGTGCTTTTTTCCTCTGAAGAAGAACCTGACACTGAAGCCCCAGGAGTGCAGAGACAACCAGGCGGGGCCCCTGCATAAGAAAAAGGCCGCCAGGGTCCCCAACGGCTTGAGCCTGGAGCCCTGCAAGAACAATCACCACCACCAACAGCCTTCAGACCAGGAGAACAACCCCCGGCTGGCACACACACAAGGCAAGAGGAAGAAGAAACACCCGAACAAGAGACACACAATGGTGAGTTTGTGTCAAATGTAGCCGAGAACCACATTTTCGTAATGAGCTGTGAAACGTGTGGATACATCTTTGATTTCCTGTCATTTCACTTTATTTATGCTCAGAAAATGGAGAGAAAATGAGTGCTAATATAATGAGTGTGGTCATTTAAATATAGGAGCACTTTTCTCTGAAAGCAATTAGATATCTGGGCTCAGCGCAGCGTCTTGTATTACCTTATGCTTTTTCATAATGTTGGGAAGAAACCGTGCTGCTTTAATTGTGATATAAGTTGTTGACAAAGTGAGTTCAAGCTGTTTAAAGTAATGTTGCAGTTGATTTTTTGCTCTTGGCTCGGCGGTCGCTTTGTGTTGATGTGCATGTGTTGGTATATCCGATCTTCAGTTACAGCAGATATAAAACAGCTGTATCTTTTAATGCAAGCTTCTGCAGGGATGTTTTTGCAGTGCATTGTTTGGCACACAGGCTCTGGAGGTGAAATGGAAAGAGGCTAAAAAACAATATCCTACTGTAGCTGGTTTTGAGTAAATTGAGCATCCAGAAATGTGAGGGTTTCAAGGCTTTTCACTGGCTTCATGCTTACAGTTTCACACATTTTGTCAGAGCCCGGCCTTGATGCTTTTTTTACTGGATGAAAACTGTCAAAGCTACTTTATCTCTGGTTATTTTACTGGAAAAAAAGAAATGTGCTCAGCTGTAAATGTCTCATTACAGTTACAACAAAACTCAATGACCACCATAATAGTAGTTTTTTTGTTACTGTGGGGTTGTCATGTGGGCTGTGCAGTTTAGTATGTACTAAATATTGCATTGTATTTGCATGCACATTATATGATATATTAAAGTGTCTGCGTTTTCATGCTCAAATGAAGAAAAAGACAGCTCACACATTGCAGGGTCCCAGTATTCCAGATTATTTAATGCACCAAGATAGTGACGTTTCGAGCGCAGGTTACACTGCACAGCACCATCCTTAGTGCACATGACTGCAGACACATGAGCAATCACACGATTAATATCCAACACTTCTTTACCGCATCTCTACCCTGATCTGGCAAACTGTTTGCTATAATTGTTTGTGTGTGCAACATATCTATGACAACACACAGAGCTGATTGTAAACAGACAATAGGCCGTGTGTTGCAAATCCCAGTTGAGATGCATATTAGGAATGCGCTGCATACGTCTCTAAAGAAAGCAGTAAAAACTCGAATAATACTGGCATATCTTAATTAGAAAATGCTACCCTGGAAAAAGGCCTAATTTGGAGTATCAAAATGGACTATGCTGTTTACATGACCCGTGTCAAATCAGAATATTGTCACATTCAGAAAAATAGTGGAACATTATTGTACAGATTTTTATAGAGCATGTCAATTGAACCAGTCCTGTAGAACAGTGTCACTGCAGCAGAAAGTAAACACCTCATCAGTGTTTACAGCTCTGGTGCTGGTTTAATGATAGGCGCTGGTTCTCCTGTTGGCTTTTTGAGTGAGTCAGTCTGACATTTCTCAAAAACAATATTTGTCGAACTCCGCAGAGGCTACAACTCACAAAAAAAAGAGTGTAAAGTGAAAAGCAGATCACAGAGACGGAAAATTATCTGGATGCATGTACAGCAGACCTGTGATTAGTTATATAATGTTTAACTTGCACCGGTTGAATGAATGATGTCAAAATGCTCTGTTGGAGTGAAATATAGCCTCGAGTGTATGTGAATGTTGTTCGTGTATTGTTTGCCTCAACATATGTTTGTGTGTAGCAGGATGACAAGGTCACTAATGAATATGTATGCCACACTGATGCAGTGGTTTATCTCTACCAGCAAGGACTATATGTCACAGCACTGCTACTGTTTATACACACACACACGTGCACACACACACACACACACACCAACTGGGACTCTGAGGTTATGCTCTGCCATTTCTCTGGGAGAGGGTCGGTCTTCTTGAGCTGTATACTCAAGGACATGTTTATGTGGGTCGCTGCAGGACAAGCGGACATGAGGGAAAACAAAGACAGGTTACCAGGGACATTATTTGCTTAATGTACTGTTGACTCCACAGAGGTTTGTAGGAGCAGTAGTGTAATGGTACTGATTGTGGTTCCACCTCTGTCCTGTTGGTCAGAGATTTGTAGATAGTTCTGATTTTATCACAAAACAATCTGATTAGATGACTTTGTCACAGTTGGAAGATTAAATCTAAATATTGGCCAAAGTACCTGCCTACTTTAAAGGTCATGTGTGAAGGATTTAGTGGCATATAGCAGTGGAGATTGCAAATGGACTCTCAGTTAGGACTCCCTCAATGTTTATTGTTATAGACGTTTTAACCAAAATCAAAATTGTCCATGGAGGTCTTCTTTTCTTAAAAACAGACCAGGTGATTAAAATGGGTAAATACACTGAAAAAAGTAGTTTCGTGTTACAAATCAGTGCTCCTCCGACACTGTGTCAACCTTTTTTTTCTGATAACTTGAGATCCAGACGTTCAGGAGGTTTTTACCATGATCCGAAATATCTGCAGAGGTCTCCTTCTCCCCAAAAGAAACTGAGCTGGTGATGTACACTGTTAGAAACACTGGAAAAAAAGCAGTTTCACATTAAGAAATCAGTGTGTTTCCAATGCTGTTTGACTCTCTGTGGAGGGACTTATAACGACCGTGTCTGACGCAAAAATGCAAATGACCTTTTCTAGAGTCAGTGTTTGGTTTGTCCACACTGGGCTACTGTAGAAACATGGCGGTGCAACATGGCAATCTCCCCGCACAAGGACCTGCTACCAAATTAGACATAAGTATCTTATTCTAAGGTAATGAAAACACAATCATTAGAAAATATACTTCAGCAAATCAGCTGAAGTTTCAGGGTCATACTGGCGCTTCTCTTACAGATTTCAGTAAATATCAAACATTCTAGATATGATATTTTGTCACTACTGACAGGACACTAAGCTCATTCCCATTAAATCCTGTAAATGTGCTGTTTTGTATCAGGCGCTGTAGCAGTTGTGTGTGTGTGTTTGTGGCTGTCCTCCTCACATCTGCAGTCATTAGTTAGGTGGGTTTGTGTCCTAACTGCTTTGAAAGGCTCCTATTTTTAACAAGTCAAACAACAGAGGATGTACAGTCTTTGTGTTACTGCAGTATACAGTAGCCTTTGCAGCAGACCTCTGTTGTGAGGGTCACCACTGCTGCGTGTGTGTCGTGTCTCTCCGTGTAGCGGCTAATGGACAGATGGTGCTACCTGCCAGCTTCAAGGTTGTCTTATTCTGCCGTGATGGCTCTGCATACACTACAGAAACTGACTGCATGAGGGCATGTGTATGTGAGACTGTGCGTTAGAAAATCCGTGTTCATCTGATTTCAGATGTGCCGTGTTGGCTTGACTGTGTGTGTGTTGGATACTCTGGCAGGGTGCTGCTGTGGTTGGCTGTGGTTGCGTGTTTCGGTCATGAGTGGCGATCAGGCTGTTGGCAGAGGGAGCCCAGCCCTGATCTCCCGCGCGCACACTCACAAATGCTCGCAGATGCATTCACGCACATGCGAGCTGACACATGCAAACGCCTTCACCACATTCTCACCCACTCTCTTTCTCACCTCGCTCACCTACTCACCCACATATGTGCTCACACACACGCACACACAAACAAACATTAACTCAGCATGCTTGTCATAACCCTCCACACACATCACAGGAGGCTAATTCACAGTAAAAATAAAGTGATTCACACTGGAATTGTTTTTATACTTTGAGTATACATAAGGTACCAGAGTCCATGACCCAGCATCAAAATAGAGCCTTTTTTTTTAGAAAAATACCCGTGGAGGATCCCCCTCACCCACCACAGAGATCCTAAGCCCTTGATGTCCTTGAATCCCAAAATTGTCCCAAAATCCTAGAAATATCCTAAAATCCTAAAAATGTCCTGAAGTAGTAGAAATGTCCTAGAATCCAAGAAAAGTCCCAGAGTCCTAGAAATGTCCCTAAATTCTAGAAACGACCTATTTCTAAGAAATGCCCATAATTTCTCAAAATGTCCTAAAGTCCGAAAATGTCCTAAAATCCTAAAAGCATCATAAAATCCTTGAAAAGCCCTTTAATCCTAAAAACATCCAAAAATCCTACAAATTTCGTTAAATAATAGAAATGCTCTAAAATCCTAAAAACATCGTAAAGTTGTTGAAATCTCAGAAAATCATAGAAAGTTATAAAAAAATCAGGGATATATCCTAAAAATGTCGAAAATGTTTTAAAAACGTCCTAAACTCCTAGATACCCGTGTGCGGCTGCTGTGACTGGCCCCTGACTTCCTGTCATTGAGCAAAAGTGGACCCCGAGCAGCGCAGGTTGAGTATTCCTGCTGTATTTGCTTAGTCACCAACTAGAGCCAAAAATTACAATGACTCTCTTTAATCTTGGTAATTATCGAAAATGATTTGAATGATTATGTTATTATAATAATCTAACGTGTTTGACTCTAAGAGCAGCCGAAGCCCAGACTGTTAAACCTTCATTAATGAAAAATAGTTTTTGTTCCCTGGTGATGCAGATAGACCTATCAACCTTGGTGCTCAATAGCACCCTAATCTGTCACGCTTTATGACATCTGCCTAATTGAAAAGATCATCATCTGCGCCCTGCACCACCCCGTTTTGTCCTCTCTGCACAGAAACAAGCTGCAGAGTTATCCAGCAGAACTATTATCTTTTCTTTGGCTTCACTATAAATAAATGTTAAGGCATTGTCCTCCCACAAGGTTACATTTTAAATGTCAGAGGTCTGTCTCAAGGTTTAATTCTCCATTTAGAAACGCTGCCGTCTTGGTGAGAGAGCGCCCGTTATCAGCACTTTTTGTTCGCTCTGGCTTAAAAGCTGAACGAGAAAGAAAGCACGAGAGAGAGAAAGAATTTAGTGTTGAATAAAGCAAGAGGTGTTTTTCCCACTTTTTTTTGTTTTGTTCCTCTTCCAGCCGAGCTCGCAGATTGCAGCAAATGTTTTCGATCTCTGGCACTGACCCAATGTACTGAACTATGAGATATTGTAAGCTCAAGGGGGGAAAATAGAGAAATGTTTATAAGCGCCTCTGACATATCGCCTCACAGTGAAAAAAGAGCCCAGAAAGAGGAAGCTCCAGCACAGATGGATGAGAGTTCAGTAGCAAGCCACAAATTATATGACTATGTCTAACTCTTTTCTTCTTTTATCATATTGGACGTTTAGACGATTTTTTTTCCACCGGTGAACTGTCTTTAATTGGCACTCATGCCATAATGAACTCCTGATCCAGATTTTGAGAATTTAATTTTCTGCAGGGTCAAGATTATTAAACTACCCATTGCTCTCTGTGGTGAGTCAGCTCAGACAGTGTCTCTGTATGTGTGAAGAGAGGCTGATGCTATCCAGATAAACATATTATATTATGCATATATTGATATAAGCATGTAAAGACTGATTTAATATAAGCATTCTCTCTATGAGATGTATGAGATTTTTGTCAACAAGGTTATAACATCGACTGAAAAGAGACGGCAGTCAATAATAGATACAGGATGTGTGCACATCTATTTGTGCATTTGTGAAATTGATTGATGTAATGTGAAAAATTTGCATGTACAAGATGCTCTTTAGAGATCTGATACAGTTTCTGACGCTTTCGCACCACCAGAGGCATTATGTTTTCAGGTTGTCCGTCCATCCGTCTCACTCGCATCACCGCGACATACCAAGAACAACTTGAAGGAATTTCCTGAAATTTGGCACAAATATCCACTTGGACTCAACAATGAACTGATTATACTTTGGGGGTCATAGGTAATGGGAAATTATCACAGCATCTTCATATCTGTGTCACTGTATGATTTTCACAGTAATTTATTGTGAAATATTACAGTAAAACCATGGAAATAATCACAGCATCTTCACAAGGGTATGATGTCCTTTTAGAAGTAATTTATTGTGAAATATGACTAAGTGGATATTTGTGATAAATTCCAAAAGGACATCATACCCTTGTGAAGATGCTGTGCGGATAAATGCATATTAGTTATATAATATAATACAATAATAATAATGATAGAAAGTACTTATATAGCGTTTTTTCTAAGTACTCAAAGACGCTTTAAGTATTTAAAGATACTATTGTGTTGTAAAATATTACACCATAACATTTTAACATGACAGTATGACACTGGCTGGGCCAGTGATGATGCTGCGACTACAGGTCAAATACTTCTGTCATATCTCATGTTTCTAGCACTTTGTGCGTGTTTGTGTGTGTGTGTGTGTGTGTGTCTGTGTGTGTGTGTGTGTGTGTGTGTGTGTGTGTGTGTGTGTGGTGGGGGGTGTTGTTCTGTTCTGGTCAGACTCTGTTCAGCTCACTGATGTTAGATTGGTGGCCTGTGGTGTGTGCTGCTTTGTACAGTAGCTCTGGTGAACAGAGGGACGTGCTGTGAGGCCCATCTGCTCTCTGGCACCGGGGAAGTCAGGAGACGAGGAGTGGGGAAGGGGGGGCAAGAAGGAGGTCTCAGGTCGGACCTCCCCCCTCTGATCCCCCACATCTCTGTCCAAACACCTGCCTGTCTGTCTGCTTGTCCGTCTGTCTGTCTGTCTGTTTCTTTTTTTGTGTTTCTCAGACATTTGGGCAAAACTACTATAAAAAAACAAAAAATAATAATAATAATAATAATAATAATAATAATTTTTTACTTTATTATTATTTTTATTTATTATATTGGACTGGAGTCACTCAGGAGAAAAAAAAACTAAACTAAGCTAAACTGTATCTTGGTCCGTAAACAGTGTTCTTGTCACAGTTTTAGTCTAAATTCATGTGTGTGTCTTTTTCTGTGTTTTAAATGCACATTTTATGTTTGATGTTGAGCCTGTCTGAGTATTTCTGGGTAAAATATTGCACCATGTCTTTATGCTTGTGCTCCATTTCAGCATTCTCCAACATAATTAAATACTGGAAACATGCTTGGAAAAAGGACATGACAATTGGGACACAGTTCTACTAAAACTTATGCTACCACTATTTTTAACTTCTACTGTAACTCATGGGGCTGAATTAGGATCATGACCTCGATTTAGGTCTCTATGTAATCTCATTTCTATGTGACAACTGTCATGTTTGTATTAGCAGGGTGATCCTTTACATCAAACCAGACGCTCCCAGTTTTCCCCGAAGCTGCATCAACAAATGACAAGTGTGTGTTACTCCAACCAACAAGCTGTGCACAGAAAAAGAGGAGCAGGAAATAAATGTAATGAAAATAAATCTCACATGTGTAATATGACAACAGAAATATGTCAGAATCACGCAGTGATGGTGGAAAAAAGACAACAAGAAGAAAAACAACAAGAAAATGCATCCATCCCATTCTGAAAGAAAAGCCACTTGTAGTGCAAAAAGGTTTTGCATATACATGTTTGGATTAACGATGATGAGATAAAAGCTCCCAAATAACTTGGCAAGAAAATAAAATATTTAAAAAAGACAGTATGATGATGATACCTAGGGTTCCCACAGATCCTTTAAAAGTTTTATAAGGCATTACATTCATTCATTTAAAAATTAATTTGTATTAAAATGTCTATAATTTTAAAAGTCTTAAAAAAATGCTCTGACTTTGGAAGTGGGATATTTTTAATTTTTTAATTTATTTTAATTATTTTTTTTTTTAATTGTGGAATCTCAAAATAATCAGTAATATCTGTTTTTAAAATAATTTACTGAAAACCTTTCGTAGTAATGTACCATCTATTAGCTGTATATTTGCAAGCCTAATGGATGCATATAAGTATGAGGACGATGCCGTGTCCGTTTGAAATAGACGGATCAGTTGTGCAGAAAAGGAGTATAACTGAGCGCTAAGGCAACCAGAGCTTCATGAGTTTTATTGTAATATCCTTTGTTCTCTCGGTTTTTATAACATATATTTGTCTTAAATGGTCTCACAGATGTACATGGCAATGAAAAATAATATGTGATTAGTTTAATCTTTGTATAAGTACTTTGCACCATGATATCCTTGAGTAAACCTCTCCAGCACATTAAACGAACTGTGGATTAAGTGTGATCTGGCACCAGGCGCTGTCAGCTGGTTGTGGTGTTATATTGGCTCATTATAAGGCGCTATAGTGTAATAGGGATCACAGGCACTGTCGTTGGGCAGACCACCCTGGCATTACTGGTGGCGGCTCTTGGAACTGAGAGTGTCTTTTATGAGTCTTTTCTGTGTAATTCTCCGGAATAAAGAGGTATTACCTCACACGTACAAATACAACACCACCGAGTCTCACATGTGGTGTTTATAGTTTCAACATTGCATTAGACCAGGGATACCCAACGTGCTTTGCTTAGGGGCCACTTTTGCAAGATGATAGGAGGCCAGGGGCCAGCCACAGCATTCCCATACATCGTTCAAATCTGATTTTAGTATGTTTCTTGGATTTTTGGACATTTCTTGGGTTTTAGGTCCTTTTAAGGACTTAAGGAAGTTTCTCAGGTTTTATTACGTTTCCAGCATGTTAGGACATTTCTAGGTTTTTAGAACATTTAAAGGATTTTAGGCCATTTCTAGGATTTTAGGATGTTTCTCTGGATTTAGGACGTTTCTAGGAGTAAGGATGATTCTCAGACTTAAACACTTTTCTAGTATTTTATTATGTTTCTGGGATATTAGGACATAGGATTTTAGGACGTTCCTAAGACTTCGGGACATTTCTCGGGTTTTATGACATTTCTTTTAGGACATTTCTGGGATTTCCGTATGTTTCTTGAATTTTAGGACATTTCTAGGATTTTAGGACTATTTTCTAGGTTTTTAAGACATTTCAAAGATTTTAGGTTTAAAAGATTTAGGCTTTCTAAGATTTAAAAACTCCACTGGCACTTTTTTTTCTGTTTTGATGCTGTTTTATGCACTCTAGGACCTCAAATATACGAAAACCACAAACACAATTCCCAATGTTATTTACTGTATTTTTATTGCGGATTAGAAAATGGTTGGGGGAACACCCAGCACCCTATCAGGGGTCAGATTTGGCCTGTGGGTCATAAGTTGAGTATCACTGCAGTAGACAGACTCAAAGCCCATGTGAAGATGTGATATGGCACTGGTGTGCCGCTGGATATCTGCTGCGTAGGACCGACATGACATGAGTTTTTTTATTAAAAAGATAAAGTAAAAGCCTGCCACCACTTTGCAGCTGTCCCCATTTGTCAGTCACACCTAAAACATGAAAAAAGATCTCTAGTCTTTGGTCTTGGTCCCAGCGGTGAGGAGTAATTACTGGGGAGACTGCTGAGCGGTGTCTAGCCCCGGGGTTTGAAGAAGCTTCCTTGAGAAGCTCTAACCAGGTCAGTCAGTCAACCGCAGGGCTCTGGCTTGTGGCCTCTGGCTCCCTGAATCATCTCACAGGGGAGATCCTCACTCCACCTGCCCTGATGGAAAAGCCCTGCCTTAGGCCTGCCAGAGGCCGTATTATCATTCTGCATCAGTCTCTTACCTGGACTGAACTCTCATTTCAACCTGCTGGTGGCCACATGTAATGAGATCAAGCTAAAAGCCGTAATGGCAGATCTCCCGCTCCGGTTATGTTGCGTGTGCGTGTAAATATTTGGACTGAAGCCCTGATTTTGTCAGGACGGTGGCACGCTTACATGCTTTTCAATCTGCAGTGAAACTGTAATATAATGTTCAGCTCTTACAGCTTGGCGGGTCACCCTTAATAAGCTTATCCGCTAAGCCAATAAGAGATTCGAAGAAAAGCAATGTCCTGATTGTCAGATAAGATGCTAAATCCATTCTGGTGGGGGCCGCGGTTGTGGGGATGATAATTGTTGCTGTCACAGTGGCGGTTTATAGCACTGGATCTAATCAAATCCAATCGTGACGGCTTGTTTTGTGGTCTTTGTGTCTTTGTGGCACACATGACAACAATCTATAAACATTTTAATGCATCTGGGGGCTTGACAAGCTGCGTGTAATTAATGTGTGGCTGTGTTTTTACGGCACTATATTCATGGTAGCGCGGCACAAGTGTGTAGAACATGGGCGACAAGATGTTACTACGGCAACATGCATGTGTCATTTTCACCGCTGACCCCTGGATCTCTGCACAGCGTCACCGTGCACTTTGTTCTTTCATGGTGGAGTGTTGATCAGTAACATATAAAAAAGTTTATTTTCTGCGCGCTCAGTTCGGATTTGAGTCGGCGTGTTTGCTCAACAGATGATGTGTGCTTTGTCTCGTACTGGCGCTTCACATCGGCGCTTTTAATAATTGCCATGGTATCGAACATATGATGAGACATACTGATTTTGAACTGCCTGTGGTAAAAATTAAGAAAAAAAGAGTCAATTGTTGATTAAAAGTTCAGTTTTCGTTGTCGCCTTTTCTCTCTCCAGCTTTTGTCTCTCGTCTCATCTCTCCCCTCTCGAGTTGAAATGCTTATTGATTCAATGTGTGGGCTGTGTGGTCAAATTTTCATTTGTTCTCGAAGGTCCCTGAATTCAGTGCAGGCACAACTCTTAATGAGTTTTACTTTTTTCCTCAGCAGCTGTTTGTTGAGTTTGAGTCGCAAGATGTAGAATTGAGGAGAAAAGCTGATCATCGCAAGAATTCAGTTTGCAGTCGGATCGATCAGAGCTGATCAGAGCTGATCAGATCAGTGGATTAGAGGAGCAGCTACTGCATGGGCGAGTGGGAGCAAACTTTCTTTGGTGGTTAGAGCGAGCACTGGACCGTAGGGTGCACGGTTTCATGAGAACGCAGCTGGTTTAATCTTAAGTGTAGATTGGAAAACTGTTCATATGATGCATCAATTATCACTCCATAAATGATGTTATAGTTACGTAATTAACATACCGTTGCTGGTTTCAAAAATGCATCTCCAGGAGAAAGTCTCATGGGAAAGTCAGTTTTTTTGGGACCTGGGAGTGATTCCTTGTTTACTCCCATCACCACATTGGTCACATGATTGCAGCCTTTCAAAATTTATGTACGAAGCGGGTGCATTACTTTTTTTAGGGAAAAAATACGAGCAGTTTGTGAGAAAAGTGTCATTAAACCTGCTATCAGAACGACAGATTTGATTGGCTGAGTAGCATCATGTGAGATTATTTAATGGTCTGTTGTCTGCTATACTAGTGATACAAATGCTTTGCCAGTTTAAATACTGAAGAAAAATGCTTCTTCAAGATTTATAACTCACACAATTTATCGTTTATAGGTTTGGGTTTGGACCCCCCAGGGCCTGGAGAGAGAGGCGGGTTAACAAGCGGCATGCATTTTTGTCAATTTGCTAACAAGAAGGATAGCGTGCCCTTTAAATCGCCTGCTGACTCTGATACTGTGTGTGATGTTGGTGCTGCCGGATCCTCTGACAACATGCGATGCTGAGCTTCCTCTAATGTATTACTTTTTTTTCCCTCTGTAACAGCGGGCCCCGTCCTGCTTGAGGCCCTCTGACAGCACATTCACACCCCCGCAACTCTTAACTACATGCATCCACCCGCCCCGTCTACATCTCTCACTGACGACTTGTGTGTTTACCATGTCCCCTCCGCCAACCGCCTGTCTTTAGCACGAGCCCCTGATGCTGTTTGACAAGTCTAGGCCAACATGTCTTTGAAAACGGTTTAATGTTTTTTTTCTCTCTCTCCCTGCTTGCCCTGCATTGAGAAAGCTTTTCTTTTGAAGTGTCACTTTTCTCTAAGGGAGGACAGGCAGGAGGAGGGCGGGGGGGTCGGACTACCCGCTCGTGTGGCTGTTAAACAGAGTTATTTCATTGCACTGGTGCAAACTGCTGTCGGGAGGCAGAGCAATGAAAAGAAAGACAGACAGCATCTGCTCTCACTGTCCAACCTGACACCGGCTCTCACTCTTGACAACCCTCATCGTCAATTTGTGAAAAATTAAGTGGCTGCACTTTAAACCAAAGTGTGTTGCCCCACCTAAAGCCCGGGCCCATCTCAGCTGTCAGTCAGCGCAGGGCAGTGGGCCGGAGGTGTTTGAAGGAGCTTTTATCATGACTGTCCAGCCCCTGTCACGGGCAGAGCACTCCAGCGCAGCAGTGAGACTCCGTCTAATCCAATCTGCCACCGTTTACAACACACAGACCCGCAGATGAACGCTCAAGATAGTTCAAGTCCATCTGGATTTGGAATTGTGTTTTCCCCCCTCTCTCCCTCTCAGCAGAGGTAGCATTACACTGTGTGGCTCCTTCTTTTCAGTTTCCTTTGGGTGAATGAAAACAGTTTTTCTTCTGTGTGTGTTTGTCCAAACTGCTTATACTTCATCACACTTTGCCTGTCCCTCTGTCCACTCTCAAAGTCCCACAAACATACTTTGGCCAGATTTGTGCTCAAGGAAAGACAGCGTCAGACAGCCGGTCTGGCAGTCCTGGTGGTTTTGCTTTGCAGGTGACGTAGAGATATATTTGCCCATAAAAACAATTAGTAAAGATTCTGTACAGCATTTGCTAAAATATTTATATGTTGTCACAACATGGATGAATTTAAACTTAGTTTAAATGAAAATAAGATGGAGGCCGTCTACTTGGCATAAATAGTTGTAAGAATTTGCACAATTAGTTTTGGATTTCTCCTCCATTCCACAACTTCATTTTTGTCGCGTGTTGAGAATTGCAGCCTTGCGTAGCTTTTTGCAGATTTAACCCTTCGGTTCTTTGGCCTTATTGGTGGATAAGTCCTAACATGATCATTTCAGCCATGTTTAAAGTCACCACATTATGGACCACCTGGGATGCAGCCACTCACCGGATATCCTCACACATACTAACTCATGCATGCACACATACTGTGTTGCTGCACACTAATAGACTTTAATAAGGTGTATAATTGCCTGAACCTGCTTCTCCTGCTGCTCTTTGATGCAGCCTGCACGCTGCAGAGGCGATTGCTCTGTAAATATCAATTAGGCATATCCTAGATTTCACTAAAGCCTCGATACATAGAAAAGTGGTTTATATGTAGTTTATCATGTGTGTGGAAGTGGATGATGAGTGCCTGAAAAGAGCTTCATGCCTTTTCTCCTCCTGCCTGTCTTTGGCTACACTTTGTTGGCCCTTGTAAAAGAGGAGGTCAGGGAGCAGGTGCCGGCTGGGAAAGTGGAGTATTTATGGGAGCACCACCAAAGGCTTGTGAAGTGAAAGATTCCCATGTGGGGGCAACCCTGACTGCTAAAGTATCTCCAGTTTAAGAAAAGGATATAGTCAGGGCTGGTATTTACCCAGTGTGCGCCCCACACAACCACTTTGTTCCAGTTCTGCTGCATCCATGACCGCCTGCAGACCTTCTCCCCCACTAACTACGCCTGAGTGGTTTCTGAGATGTGAGTTAGCCTAACACACCTTTTTAGCTTTTTCAGTGCTGAAATAAATCCAGAGGGAGTTACATTAGCTTTTTTTGTCTTTCTGTCTTTCTCTCTTTAACTGGATCCCAGTTAAAGAGAGATTTTGTGAGCTCATTTTGTGAGCTTAGAATTGAATACGGAAAAGAAACAAAATTGTCATCCTTTTAGCAAAAAATAATGCATAAATATATTGATAAATTAAATTATATATAAGTGGAGTATTATATATATATATATATATATATATATATATATATATATATATATATATATATATAAATTATATATTAATTATATATATTATATTATATTTTGCATTAATTTGAAAAGCAAAAAATTCAACTTTATAAAATTGAATTCAGTTTTCTGTTTTTCATTTTTGAAATTTTGATAATTGAACTGATAAGCATTACACTGATTCACAGACCCCCATCGTTTTTCTCCATTTTTTAAAATTTGAGCACAAAATCGTAAATTGGAAAAACAAGTCGTTATCTATTTTCGTCATTTTGTTTTTGGAAATGAATATTGTACTGTTTGTACTTATTGTATTATGTGTGATGACACACACAAAAAAAAACAAACACACTGAAATAACCTAGCACTGAAAATATTTCCACAAACTATGCAATCAATAAAACTAACATTTCACCTAATATCTTTGGTGATAGTGTCATCATAACATTTTTGACAAAATTTGACAAAGCATAGGTAAATCTTTGCTTTACACTCAGCCAAACAGCTCACCTCCTTTACTCGATGTCCTCTCTGTACTCTCAGGAATGATTCTATGTATTTTGGAAGAGAATTTGCAGAAAGGCCCTAAAATCCTCTCAATCCAGCAAACGTGTGGTTTTAATTTTGAATATAGTGTTTTACCAATTTTACAAAATGTACCCAGTTATGACTTCTTGACTTCTGACAAGTACAGGTGTGGACTGAAATAAACATAAGAAGTAAAAGTAAATTTTCCTCCCCGGTGCTTCAGACAACACAGACTCCCACTCACTCAAGTCTCCATGAAATGTGTAACCAAAGTACTACAAGCAGTTTAATCATCCTTAAATAGTAAATGTTAGACGTGATTAAAGCCAGCAGAGGGCTTTAAAAAATAGTATTATTCTATTGGATCATATCCAGATATTACTAGTGGAAATTTAATGAGGGTTTTTTGGGTAAGATACAGTATAAAGCAAACATAAAAGCAATTTAGCAAGCTATTATTTTCCCTCTCTTTTCCTGGAACCTTTTTAAGATTCACTCATCTCCTCTCTGCCCCAGTTTTGCACACTGCTCCTACTCTTGCCTTTAATGAACTAATTTTACTGGGCTGAACTCAGCTTTTGTTTGTCTCTACAGCTACAAAACTGCAGCTAATTGTCCTGTCTACCTGGATCAGCCTGTAATTGGTTTTTGAAAAATAAAACATGATAGCTAATTTTACTTTATTTAAGATCCCTACTGTTTGATGTGCAGCGTTTTTACATTTAGCTTACTGGGAAGACGAAAATAGCTAGCTCTTGGAGATATATGTGAGCAATCCTTTAAAACTCAATTATTTTAAATAGTTTAAATATCATTATGGGCCTCACATTGATTTGGACTAACCATGGGCTGTAAAGTCAATCCAATCACCAGAAAAATGTTATGTTTGCATGTTATTATGTAGCCACACAATACCTGTGGTTAATAGCCTGTAATCTTACACAGAAATTACATAATAAATAATAATATAAATATTGGCATAACCTTAGCAGAAGCCCCCACTGTACACTGTTAGAAATATACAGAAACTGCTGTTTCAACCTAAATGATATCAGAGTCTATATAATATGCCATACACCAACACAAACCTTATTTACCAAGTAAGAGTATTTTATATTATAGATACGAATGACATGCAAAAGATCAATCTTTTCTGATACATCGGATTTTTGTGTTTGACGGGAAATTGGAAATTTGAAGTGAGTTTAGGATGTTCAGTGATAATTTATGATTGAATTAAATGATTAAATCAGTCAATTAGAGTTCATTTGTTGAGCACGTTTCATACAAACAAACTGTAACACAGCACACAAACACATGATTTAAAACAAGACTTTGATATTAAGTAAAGCACTAAAAAAAGGAGTTCTCATTAAACCAGAAAGTGAGGAAAAGCTTCCATAAGTGAGGAAACACAAGATGCAGGATAAAACCTATTAATAGATAAAACGGTAATAGCAATAAAAGATAAATTGGTAAAATACTCAAACTGTAAATAAAAGCTAAATGACATGATAACAGCACAAAGTAAAATAATAAATAAATATGTTAAAAATTATCAAATGATACAGGAAGTAGTAAAACTGTGAAACAGGCTAAAATGAATAAATAAATAGTCAACAGATAAATAAAGTTCAGTTAAAAGCTAAAACAGTAGGTCTTGAGTGTAATTAAGCAGTGAACTTTTTTCAGTAGAATAATCATCTTTAATCAGTCTGATGCATTTCTCTCTCCATCTCTGCTGTACAAATTGGCACTGAAGAAACATAGTTTTGTCCATATTTTTTTAGAAATTAATTCCAACCAAAAGCACTTAAATGCATGACAAGTCCTATTTATGACTCCCCAACTCTGAAGTAGGAGCTGATGATGAGTACTTGAAGTCAGCATAAGTAGTCCTTCATCAGGCTGGAAATGAGCGCAAGGCTTTAATGACTATGGCAAGCTTTGGCTGCAGGGGGCGGAAGAATATCTGAAAGCTCATATTTGCGTGTGTTGAGTCATTGCTGGAAAGTTCTTATCTCGTTTGGCTTTTCATCAGATCCACATTCCCTGACGGGGTAAAAAGAAATCAATTTCCCTCCATTCCCTTCCGCCTCATTTCCCCGCTTTTGATAACATAGTAGACCATATCCTCTTAGTAATTTGTCCATATAGTAGTTTCGTTATTCCCAGTGAATTGTCTCTAATTTTTGATTACTCTCAGTCCACTGGTGATGTAACTTAACTTAGCACCATGAAATTGAGTGTAATAATGGAGGATAATGTTCACAGGATGTCTGCTATGCTGTGTCTGATAAGGGCATCCTCACGACTATTGTATAATTACTACATGCCGTCTCCCAGCTAATTGTCTGTAATGTCATCCTTAGTTACCCTATAATCTGACAGTAGGTCATGTACCAAAGCAAAACCGCAAAAGCAGAGGCGGAGAATATACATAACTAACTGCTACCACACCACCAGCATATCTGTCTCTGTTGTTTTTTAATAAGTGGAAGGTTTATCTTTCTGGCGTCTTACAAAAGCGAAACCTCTGCAGAGCCCTGACTGCTTTGATTGAGGTAAAAGTATTTATCACGGCACACTGTGTCCAAATTAGGGCAGGGGCCGTTCGGTCAGGACTTTCTCAGTGATTACGTTCACATGCACAGAATAGTCCAATTTTTGCTCTTATTCCAGAAAAGACAATATTAGTACTAAGATGTTTGCATGTCTAATAAAAATGAGAATCAGAATAAGAAACACTTTATTGATCCCTGGGGGGAGATTGTGGTTTGTTACAGTTGCTCGGATGCCAGCATTGAGAATTATGGCAAGCAGAAATAAGTAAAAGCACAAGTATATAAAATATTAATATAAAGATAAAAACACAGTTATAGTAAACAATTAGCATTAGTATGTGAATATTTAATAAGTATTTCAAGATAAAGTCTGTATAATATGCTGAGTACTTAAGTGTATAAAAATAATAAATGTAAAGATATACAGTAATAGACAAGTAGAACTAATATCTGAATATTTAAATTATAATATGGCTAATGTGTTGAGTATGTAAAACCTGCCGTATGCTACAATGCAATGTATAAAATTAGTATTTAAGTTCAAAATATAAATATATGTGCAATGTCACAACAATGAACAGCAGAGATATAATAAGCAAAAGTAAATAAGAATATTTACAATATATACAATATGTGCATCATGTTAAATATATTCGAAATACAAGAGTTGGAAGAATCTTGCACATTTGAGTAATTGCACAGAGGATTACTGTGGTTGAAATATTGCACTAAATATTGCAATTAAGGTAGTGATATAAAGAATTATTGCACCTTAAATTCTTAAAAAATGAATATTCCACTAACGCTCCTGTTTACATGCGGGGTGCATACTCTAATTAACGTGCCCTAATATGTCGTTTTTCATGTCAAAACATGGAAAAGTTCAACAGCTGGAGCCAGCTGTCACGCTGCTTTTTTGCATCAAAATAGGATTTTTTACACATTTTCCTACTGCTGGCGGACTTGTTTGACTCTCTCTTTCCTTCCTGCAGCTTCTTGAAAAGGTGAGCGCTGCAATAGTTACACATATCCATAAACCTGTTAATATAAAAGTCTTTTAAATCTTTAAAGCAAGTGTGTTTCGCCTTCTGACCAGAAATTTTGAGATTTTCTTTGACATTCATCTCTATCCTAGCTTTGCAAACTGTTGGCGAGTTGGTTTGTGTACAACGTATCCATGACAACACACAGCGCTGAAGCGCCGTGTGTCGCCAACTACGGTGAAAGCCCCAGTTGAGATGAATATTCCAAATTGGCTGTATACATGCTCAAAAAACCTGAATAATTGTGGCATATCCCACATGTCTTAATTAGAAAATGCTAAATTCGGAAAATGGCCTAATTCAGAAAGGAATATGCCGTTTAAAGGAGCGTATCAAATTCAGAATATTGTCATCTTCAGGATAATTGGGAAATACTGGTGTGCAGGTAACCATAGCCACCGTTTTCAGATTTCAGGATCTTTCCCACCATATATCTCAAGTAGAGTTAACTTCGCCTCAGACACACATGCATACACACACATTTCATAAATGGGTAAATAGAGGTAGAGAGAAAGCAAACATCAGTGGAAGAGAGCCGCCTGGTTCGCTCATTTCACTAACAGCTTTACTTTAAATTGAGCTATCAACTCTGCAGCAATAGCTGTGAATAACAAACAGCGAGGGGACTGTTTTTACATAAAGTTTGCATCGGAAAACAGAGGGCTTGTTCTCAGTTTTAGTTTTCGTTGAGTATTAGCCAAAACACTAGATTTAGTGTGCTGACCCTGAAACACCATAAAACACAGCCAGTCTCACTGGGACCTTAAGTATAGGAGAATTAGTAACATGTCTTGGATAACAAATTCGCAATACGAGTGTTTAGACACGCAAAATCGAGCCTAACGTGACACAATTTGATAAAACACTTGCATAACCACCATGGCACAATTAAAAAAAAGTGCACCAAAATAACAAACATTACTGAAGGCAACAAATAACAGTAATTTAATTCAGACATCAACAATGGAAGGGTGATAATGGAGAATACTGACCCACTTTACACTTTGTTTAAATGGGTTTGTGTATTTTTTATGCAGAAATTTGACAAAAAGACCTCAACCTATTGCAACTTGCCAGGTCACCCTGTCATGTAATCAGAGATTGGGTGCATAATGGTGCATTAAAAAAAGCAGTTTTTTAGCCCTCAGTGGACTTGCAAAGTAAATCAACAGATAAATGATGCATAAATAGCTTCTTCTGAAAATGTGCAAAGGATAAGAAGATAACAAACATCTATAAATATACATGTGACTTGTTTAGGACAACCAACTGTATCGGTAGGTGCTTGTACATAGAAACTGACAATGTTTGGAACAGACAGTCTTACAAAATAAAAAACACGGACGGTCAGCGTCAGTGCACTTGTCACAGACATATGACACACCGGTGCATGTTGTCAGGTTGTAACGCTGCCAGAAACGGACCGTGAAGGTCCCTGTAGGGTGAGCTGGAGGGGTGGTGGATGTGTCCAACAAACCCCCAACTTTCACCAAGGAAGCTTGTGTTTGCTTCCCATATGAATGCAGAACCAAACCATGATGTGTTTTTCTAAACCTTACCATGTTCTGTGGAAACACATGTTTTTGTTGACATGGGGGGCGTTGATTGGCGATCTGGAACATCACCAGCGGACGTTGCTGGATAGCGCATGTAGACGTGGAAGTCCACTGAGAAAGTGGCAATGTCTAATAACTTTGAAACTGTGTTTGAATTGATGTTTACGTATCTACAAAGGCATGCAGTCTGATCTGGACATATCGACAGACTGCCCTGCATTTTCTCTTGAGTGATGACCGTGGAACCATGGCAACAGCAGCATGGTAAAAAGAATAGATGGACAAAAAGAGCAGAGCCTGTTGTTTTCTCTGTTCCAATTTCATGGTAGAGCCGAACAAGCTGTTAGGACGCGGGGAGTTAAGCCAGATATGAGAGCCCAACATCTGTCAGATAACATCAGAACGCATTCTTTCCATTTCATTGCATTACATGCACTCAAAATGCAAACACCCTGCGGCAAGTTCCGATTATGCTGTTTTTTCACAGCTCATCTCACATTCACCACTGTCTGTGTGAACTCAGTGTCTCAGCTCCACTTGAATCCAGACGGATCTCGAGTAGGAAGGGGATAACAGTTATTGTCCCTTGACCTTGAGCTCAGCCTGGACTGCCTCGGCTGCTCTTTCATCTGATGAAGCCTCCGTCTTAACCAGATCTGTTTGGAAACTCCTCTTAACCTGGCGCACGGGCAGGGATCCAGGGCGAAAAAGAGGTATTGATCCTCTAACCTTACAGGCCACTGGATAGGAAGAAGTAGAGCTACAGATGAAAGTTACAATGTACTGTCAGAAAAACTGGATGTGCTTCAGACAGAGAAAAAAACACTCTTCGGGGTCTCACACTGCCAAACACAATCAATTTCTGATGTTCAGTGCATGAGTGAACGAGTTAGTGGTAAAGTGTTGTACACACACTGAATGCAAATGCCAAGATATTCTGGAAAATAAAAAGAGCCACATAGACAGTAAAAGGAAATAGTGAAAACTGTTCTGTCAGATTTGGCCCAGATGAGCAGATGGAGACAGTTTCTCTGAGAAACCCGCAGGGAAGGCCAGACTCCATCCTCCTCATCCCTCTCCCTGTCCTCTTGACAGTGCCAGCTCTTTGCCACCGCGGGCTGAGGAGGTGGCAGTCTCAGCCTGGTTTTCCTGTCGCCCCGGGGCAGCGAGAGAAAAATAGCCATCTGTGATTTACCCAGACTCTGGGCATCATCTGCCACGGGCAAGAGGACGGACAAGAAATCTTCACGAAAACATCTATACATCTTATGAGCGCTCAAAATCTCTGCTTGAGTTGACAAAGACGTCTATTGTCCTCTGTGTTTACACTGTTGGTATTTTGTAAAGAACAGTAAGTCTTGCAAGAGTTTGGCCTCATGCAAACTTTAACCCTTTGAAACTTATTATACATCCTTTTCTCTTGTACTGCTTTCAGATGCCCTTTCACAAGTATTTAAATGTTTAAATCCCTAAGCAAATTGGTACGATTTCTTTATTTTTTTCTTTCAAAAACATGGGGGAAAGGACAATGAGTAACTTGGTGCATACATTTTTAAATTTAAAAAAGCTAGATAAAAATGTCTTGGTAAAAGATAAAAAGCAAGGGAAAAACTATATTTATAATTATCCGAGTTACATATTTAAAATTATTTTACACAAATTTTAAGCACTTTTTTCCAGGTAATTTCTTTGTGTGTTTGCTTTTTACTTTCTTTTTTTTTTCTTCACATTTTCAGGTAATTTTCTTATTACTTTTCTTTTTACTTATTTCTTGCAAATTTGGGGTAATTTCTTCTTTCATTGCTCGTTGTGTTCTCATGTTTTTGCAAAAAGACAAGCCAATTTGTACAAATTTCAAAGAGTTGAAGGAGCAGTGTATTTAGGATTTAGTGGCATCTAGGATGAGGATTGTAGAAACTTCTCCATGTTAGAATTTCTTCTTGGTTTATTGTTCAGGAAGTTTTTGTTGGGGAGACAAAATAATCTCAGAAGTCTCTCCTTTCCCAAAACAAACAGACCAGGTGATCAAAACCGGTAAAAGCAGTTTCTATACTAATCAGTGTTTCTCAGACGCTATTTAGCTCACTCTATTTTGAGTTGATTTTACAGTAAAGAAAACATACTCATTGTATTATATGCCATATATGTGGCAATATGTCCCACTAAATCCTTTAAGTACACTCTAAAGAGAGAAATTTGATGTATTTTTATGCAGAAGCCACCTCAGTTACCCTCCCATAAAGTTTCAGCTTCCCTTGAATGCATTTGTCAGGGAGCTTGACTTCATAATATTAAGTCGCCACGTGAAACACCATTATATGGTTTCTTGGAATAAACACAGCATGTCTAGACCGTGTCCCCTCCCAGACGCGGTCCTCGGTGGCTGCCAGGAAAGACAGAATAATTGAATCCTGAGCAGCAAAGAAAAACCGATGGCACTGTGCACCAACAATGGGTCTCTCTCTCTTTGTCTGGTATTTTTTAGACGGGTAAACTGGACTGAAGTTGTGTGGCGTGCCGGGGTGCTTTTGTGGTGTGCTGGCACCCTCTGCTGCTAGCGAAGGAGAATGCTTTCATGGAGGGATCTCATTTAAGCTCTCTTTACCGCCTGCTGCTCGGTCTGTGGTAGTTTCAAATCTTGCTTTGAAAACTCTCGTCTTTGCTAATTGGCCGCAATGTAGTTTAGCAGGGTTGATCTTTATCCAGCTCCACAGGGCAAAGGCAGCGTGACGGATTCATTGGTGAGACGCTGTAATGTGGAGAAGGGTCAGACAGGGACGACTGGCATGTGCCGCAATTTTTGGAAAAAAATGAACCACAAATGTTGAATTTTTAAAGGCCATGCATAGAACAAAGTAGCATTTTTATTGAATTACACACATCTGGATTTTCATCCCTTTGAGTTTTTCGTGTGCTTCATTTAATGTAGGCACAGTGACACACACGCACACACAAACACACACACACACACACATCCCCTGTCTCTCTTACTCTCTTATTACTGTCTATCTCAGAGCCAATTTGCTATAATGTTCTCTGATGCAGGGGAACTGGTTGGCGGTAATGAAGCTAAAATAAGTAGAGCTTATTATACAGTGGCACATTGGAACTATGCACGGCTCCCTCTATACACACACACACACACACACAGCAGTCATTTCTCCAGCAAAAATATGCCACTCTGCAGGGATCAACTTGCGGGGACACAGCCTTGTTAGTGTAGCAGGCTGCAGCGCCATGTGTACTGTATGTGTGGAGCCGAGGCTGTCTCTCCTGTGTAAAGCAGATATCTCATGTGTCTGAATGTCACACTTCAGAGCTAACTGGGTATAATGAGCAGAAAATGTTGCAGCGAAAAAACTAAATTCTTTTGATTGTCAGCAGTTGCAGGAATGCTCTTGTTGACACACAGTGTGGCGTCAGTAGATGTGTGCAAGATCTGAACACGTTTTACATCTTTGAATGATTTGTCATAATGACATATTTTAATATGAGGGAAGGATCTGATTGGTGAATTACGTTCTTTCAAGGGCTGCATTTTTTTAAATAATATGTAATTTAGTATAATTTCCAAAGTATGCAGTTTGTAAGTGAAACATGCAGAGGCTTCATTGGTTGCTGGCACCTTTTTAGCTCCTTTTAGTTCAGTTTATCAGAAGTATTTCATTCCTAAATCCTGGATTGATGCACAAGTTACACAAGATTGCAGAGCATTATCCCTGCAGATAGTATTGACAAGACATTCAGCAGTACTGTTGCCATGATATTGGACTTTCTAACTTTGATACAGTACCTTGAAAGATATTGACATTAAAGGCATACAAGTTCATTTTTTTTTACTAAATTTAACAAAGCTATAATATGACAACACTTTCTTTTCTTAGTAGCAGAGAACTGCAGAATGACTGTGGCAAACAATAACAATAGGAGAGAGTGACAAAATGCAGCTGGTAGTTGAGTATCGATACTGGAAATATTGAATTTTGTTTTGAAAAATTAAGTAAATTTATTATTATTATTATTATTATTATTATTATTATTATTATTATTATTATTATTATCATAACATGGTTATCGAGGGCCTAATTTGGCCCACCAGCCATAAATGGAGTATCACTGTCTTCAGGAAAGCATCATAAAGCCTGTCAAAGGTGGATGAATTTTACAATTTTGCAAAAACTTTGTTAGATAAGAATAAATACGGCATGTTTTACATATATTTTATGTCTGCATCTGCCATAAGATGTCCATCACAATAAGAGGTGGCATAACATCTTAATTCTACAGCAGAGACTTGATGTTCTCTGCAATTAGGTGGAAAAACATATGTGCGTATATCAGCATCGGTAATCAGCCAAAATGAGTCAGAAAATATTGAGATAAAGCTCAATTTTGTGCATCCCTTGTATTTCATAATATAAAGTGAAGTTCCCACTTACAATATAATGTCATTATATTTCATTAATATGAAGTCGTTTTGCCAAGAAACTTCAATGAAATTTCTGCCTTGTACAGTTGCACCTCTCTTGCAGTGTGATCTTTAGCTTCACTCTGTGCTACAACCACGATACAATATAATGCACTTACACCACAGCCCTCACATTGTAAAGGGTTAAGAGCAGCCATCATTATTTTTGAAATACAGATTCACCTTTGCACAGAAGGTGAGTTTCACACGAATCAATATGGCAGGCCTAATAGGATCTACCTTTATTCCTTTTAACTGTGCTTTACATCACTTTGATAGCCCCCCCTCCTAAAGCCGCCGTTAACCTTGATTCAAGTGTCTTTGGCTCGCTGCTGTTTCTTTGAGTTGACCTGCTAAGAGCCGTGGTGGAGACGGCTGCTTTGATGCCTTTATGCTGCATCTGCTGCTTCTCTGCCTCGCCTCCAGCTATACAATACACTCACACACAAGACTGTCAGAAGAGACGGTGGAGAGAAACAAGCCAAGCAGCGGGGAGGGTGTAATGTGTGTCAGGGAGCATGCAGAGCGCGCATATGTGTGTGTTTTGTTGTTTTCTGGAAGTGAGTGATGTGAGAGCGAGAGGCCACGTACAGCAGATCCCTGTACCCCCTCCTCCCACCGCCACCCCGCCCCTGATGCATTTCCCCTGTCAATGCTACACATGTAGTTCACAGGTTACAATCAATAATTTGTACTTTCCACCCCTCTCAAAGAGCCGCGGCCTCAACCTCCACCAATCCACCGTAATGGCTGTTGCTAAGGAGCGTGGGTAATGGGATGCAGTCTATTTTTCAGGCATGTTTCAAAGTTTTTAATGGGGCCGCTCCCACATAAGAGCCCCTGTGTGGATTGTAGTAATGGGCAGCAGAATGAGCAGGCGTCCTCTTGGCACTCTGGAGTCATGAGTGTTATAGCGCCGAGGTCATTATCCTCTGGGGCTATGCTGACTTATCCTCTGTCACGGAGAAAAAAGACGGACAGAGAGGTCAACAAAATGGATTTTATTGCCCATACTTACAGAGCAAGAGAGGTGGTGTGGTATTTATCTCTGACCTGGCTGAGTCTGTGTTGCTACAGCTAGATGTCATTGTGACCTTTAAAGGTTACACATGTACACGTTTGTTCATGACATCATTGTCAAATTCGCTTTATATGCTGTAATTACCACAAATACAGAACGTGTTAGAATAAACTGGAAGTCTCTATCTTACACCAGCTGTAATGTTAATTATGTTGTAAAGACAGTATTTCTACCTCTTTACCTCCCTGGTATCAGAAAGAGTTTTCTTAGTATGAACCTGTTTTAAATGAGTTTTAGGGATGGTAGCAGATGGTTGGTCAATTTATGACTTTAGGCCAAACAGAAAAAACACAAATATTGGATTATTTGCCATGAAATTTAATACAGACATTCGTGTTTTCCTCAGGATGAGTTGTCATACCTTAAGTGACTTTTTCTTCAGCACCATCATCACGTCATAGTTTTTATTTGCCTCTGTCCCAGCGGCAGCTGTGTCCAGAGGCAATGCGTTTTTACGTATTTGCAGGAACACCGTGGGGAATTTCTGTAAATTTGGCACAAACATCCCAACATGTTCTCATCCCAAATCATCACATGTGACCCTCTGCGTCTATGACATTTTAGGTATCTCTGCATCAGCTGTTTACACACCAACATGCCATTACCATGATGACACAAATACACATACTGGGATGACGTCATGGTGGGTCCTAATATTTACACAACAGCACATGGCAACCAATGCGGACCGTCACAGTGGTTTGGATTAAGCAACAAACTCACGGATGTTTAGGTTTAGGCAAAAGAGGAACATTGTTAAGTGTAGAATACGCAGCGCAAACTCAGTTATTGTGGAACTCATCCACTTCCCGACCCACCTGCCCTATAAGCTCACGCTTTTTGTGAACACAATACCTCAAGGAAATCTTAAGGGAACTTTTTTTAAATTTTGCATGAATATTCACATGGACTCAAAGAGAAACTCATTTGTATTTGGTGGTCAAAGGTCAAGGTCACTGTGACCTTGCATCCATCTCATTTTGCAAACTCAATATCTGTTGAGGAAGTCACCTCAAATTTGGCAAAGAAGTCCACTTGGACTCAAGAATGAACTAATTAGAATCTGGTGGCTGAAGGTCAAAGGTCAAGGTCATGGTGATCTCATAAAACATGTTTTTGGACATTACTCAAGAACCTTCAACTGTGCCGATCTTCTGTGCTGCCTGGGGAAGATGTGTATGAAGCATTTATGTTTTCAAATACGTGGATGTTAACTGTAACTGCAAAGGGACACAACTGTGTGGCAGTATATCTAGTGATAGTATACTTATAGTATTTATTTTATACATTCAATGCAAGGTATTTGTATTTGCAGCAGCAGCACTAGTTGGGCTTGATGAAAGACGTACATAAAGAAGGCCTGATTGTTGAGGACAACAGCTGCGATGTAGTAACAGTATGTGAACAGAAATCTCTGGTCAGTGCACCCAATTATCATTGTCTTTATTAATAAACAAAGTAATTGGGAGATAAAAAACCCTTCTGCTGGAGATTTCTCAACCATGATACAGCCAAGATCCCAGTTGGAGTTTAGAGTGCAGTAGGTCAAACTGAGTACAGAGAAATCTCTCTCTGGGATTGTTTGCTTGTTCATTACTTATCCCACCCACTCAAGCTTCTAATTATGATATTGCATTTTTATTTTTCTGTTCTTTGCTCCAGTAGATTTGTTCAACAGCTTGTGCTTAATCCCCCTGATATTTCTGTCTGGCTTCAAGAGACACACTTGCACATGAGGACACTGACTACAAACACACACACAGCGAGATGCACAACAATCAGGTGAGGATTTACAGAGATGGGTCATGCTCCAGTTGAATATTATGTAATTTAGTTACTGAAAGTCAGGCTGATATTGCTTTTTAATGGGAGCTTAAACTCTGGAAAGACATTGTTTGACTTTTGAATATTTTTTTAATGATTTAAAAAGGGTGATGTTAATGAGTTTTACACGTTTAGTGGTTGAGCTGTAGCTGACCCGAGTCCACTCTCTCCACGTCCTGTCTTCACTCAGCCAGTCACAGCTGGCTAAACACACTAGACTTAAGCACACATGTGGCTTCGCTCACACACTCTGCCCACCGGAGTTTGTTGTAGAGGAATTAAGCTGGAACATGTGACTGTCCATGTGTGTATGCAGGCGCCCACATAGACTGCCAGCCCAGTCGCCAGAAGAAAATGCTGGCATTTTATATTTCTGCAAACAGAGTAAAGTGATGTAGTATATGAGCTGATTTTGTCACTGGCAGGTCGAGGGGATTGTTGATGGTGTGACTATGAGGTGAAACGACTGCTAAGCTGCAGATCACTGTAGACCACTGTTGGAAATCAAAAAAACCATTTGTGGTTTAACAAGTCACTGCTGTGTTTCCAAACCTGTTGTTTTTTCCATCAGAGATAGTGGTGGGAAAAGTGGGGTTTTTTTTCTGTTGTTGTTGTTTTTTTAAAGATACCAAAACAAAGCTGCATTTCCAGGTGGAATAGTGGCAGGAAAAGAGTCGCACCAACGTGTAACAGATTGCATGAGAGTTTAAACATCTAATTTTTAACTGTTTGGAGCATTTTGACAAAAATAAATTTGATTGGAACCAGAAAGTTGGTTCCCAGCTGGAAGGAAAAAAGCAGGTTTTCATTGACCTTGATAACATCAGTGAGCGTGTCATATTGCAACGTATTCTCATTGAACGGGGCGTATGATGTCCTCAGAAAATGCACGCAACAGTTTGTTTGATATACAAATGACATCTTGTCCTTAGTGTACAGTTACATAATTAACATACATTTATGGAGATTAGGTTTGGAAAAGAAACCTTGAAATGACTCAAAGTTTACTCAGACTTCACATTGTTTCGAACATGAAACTCAAGGGGAAAATCCAGATTTTTATGACCCATCCATCAACCATACCTGCGTCATTACAACACAGATGTGTGGATATTTGGGTGGTCAGGATCCACTAGTATGCAAATACATGTGCATTGAAATGTTTCTGAAATGTAGAGGAAGTATGAAGTTGAATTAAATGAAGTTGCATGAAATTTAAAGCAGCAGAAAATGCAAATACTCAAGTAAAGTGCCAATATCTCAGAACTGTGCTAAAGTACTGACTTGAGTAAATGTATTTAGTTACACGCCATCACTGGATGGTCAAAAGTCGGAGCCTGCATGTCCTCTAGTCACTCAAATTAATTCAAACAAGTAACCAGGTGATTGCAGCTTTTCACAAAATATCTGCTATGTACAAATCGGGATCCTTTTTGTAGGAAAAACGTGCAAACAGTTTGTGAGAGCAGCCTGAGCGTGGACAGCTACAGATGGGACAGGCGACCTTGTCCATTGTTTCAATATGAAACAAAACCAACAAACTCATAATTGTAACAAGTGTTGTGATGTTGAAAGAGCTTGTTCTCTCCCACAAACTGATTCATTGTCTTTGTGATGGCACTCACTCCCGGGCAGAGCTATTTTCTTATCTTGTGTGGGTTCTGAAGTGAACGCTGGAATAATGCTGTTGACGTGGAATCCATGTTTCTGTGCTCTCTCTGCGGCTGCCAGCGGGTTCCCTTACTTATTTTCTGTTGACTCACTCTGTGATTTTCATCTCTGCCTTTCCTCCTTTCAAACTCCGCCCTCTCTGCATGTTTTTTCTGGTAATCATTCGGAAGTGTTGTTGTCCGGGGTGCACATGTAAAAGATTTCTGGAGATCCTGGCGAGCATCAGCCAACCCAGCAGCAGTCCAGCTATCCTGTCTTTGAACCTTTGCCTCACTCCCCCCATCTCGCCCTGTCCCAAGTCTCTCCTGTCTGTGAGCAATTAATCTGTGTTTATCTCCGTTTCCTGCCTTCATCTGATCCGTCCACCGGCCGATGCTGGGACAGCTGGGTCCTGTGGGCTGCTTCCCTCGTAGAACAGAGAGGGTGAATGCGTGCGAAGGCGTTTAGGCAGAGTGGAGGTGAACTGAAACATCATGGAGCTGGCATCGGCTCGTGCATCTGAAAGTCATTGCAACATGGAATCATTTCCCCTCCTATTTCTCTTGCGTATTTCTCTCTGGAGAGAAACCAGACCACTCCTCGACCAGACCACTGTCCAAATCGCCTGCTGACTTGTGTTTGGAAATGAGTTCCAAATGAAGTCCTGGCTCGGGACTCAGACAGACAGTATGTCCGTGTGTGTGTGCGTGCATGCATGTGTGTTAGGTGTGTGTATAAATCTGTATTTGCAGTGTGTTTTTTTGTATGCTGGCATCCACCTGTGCAGCAGTTATCTCTCTGGGTCTTTACAAGGTCATGGCTACGTGTAAACACACAACATCATGGCACTTAGCTCTTATAGACATTGAGTTTATACAAAACTCCTTACAAGCTCCTTACAATGTAAACCATAGAGCAGCATGCTTAACTTTATCACAGTTCAGCGGCGGCGTCCTCCCGTGACCGTGGTGTTGCTTTGGTTAGCTGGTGGGAACCAATGACACAAATACACATACAAGTTTTTTTTGAACCCTTTGAAACCTGAGTAAATTGTTTTGATGTTTTACAACACATGCCCCCAAAATTAAGTTAAAGAGTTACAAGAAAATCACCTGTGGTCGTGTCCGACCACGTTATCAACTGACACAACCCATCTGCGTATGATACTGTGCACCAGGTGCCGTCCAGCTGATTGGCGGCACGCTCTGCAAAAGGCTCCGTCTGACTGTGCTGCAAACTGACGTTGCCCGGTGCCATATTTTACCCCCGCGAAACGTGGCTTTTGGTGTTGGTATGTTATTGCAAAGAACAGGCTGGAATAGCAGGCAGTTTCTAGCCATGCAGGTGGTAAAGCTCAATATAAAAATGTTTGTAGGTCGTTCTGTTCACCGCTTGTCCAGATCAATATCTCAACAGCTCTTGTTCTTTTTACCTTCTATCTTTCCTTTCCGATCGTTTGTTTTCTTGTTGACATTGTTACATAATGCTCAACTGGTTTTACAGTTGGTAATAAAGAAGCGTTAAAACACTGGTATGCACAGATAATCAATTATTTTCCATATAAACCTTGAAAAACGGTATTACAAATGTCAAAGTGTCACATCTGCGTTCCTATTAAATAACACCACACAGATGTTTTTAAAAAGCGTAAACGTGTACTCCACATTTCCTCTTCTGCCAGTCAGCACAGTGCAGCCCTCCCAAAAGAGGAGATTCGGGTTATTACTACACCTCATGGACCTTAATATAAGTCGCTTCACCGCGCTACAGCAGAAGTCATTTGTGCCGAGGCAACCTGGCGCCATAATCCGCAGTATTAGCAGGAGGAGGAGGTGTGCGTATGAGGGGGGGCTAACGTGATTTCCTGGCTGTGGCCTAGATGAGACTCGGGCCTGTGTTATCTGGCCATCAGAAGGAGTCAGCTTCAACTCTAATATCTGTGTGTGTGTGTGTGTGTGTGTGTGTGTGTGTGTGTGTGTGTGTGTGTGTGTGTGTGTGTAGAGCAGGAAATGGCCTTTTGTGTTGCTGGCCAATACAGCCCGCGGACAGGAAGAGAGGAAACATGCGCTGTGTCGTGCCATGTCGGGCCACTGCCTCTTGGTGCGTGCAGCGGTATTGCAGAGAGAGGAGGAAGAGCTGCAGACAAAATCAGTTCTTGTGACTCCTTCCCTTCTTCACAAACCATTTTCACTCTACGTAAAGCTAATTGGGGTCTGACAAACTAAGAAATATTGCTCTCCCGTAGCCTTGTGCCTCTTCGCTTACCTTACATTAGATTTTGAAAGAGGCCCTTGTTGCATTTACCAGCACGGAGCGGTGTTTGCCCCCGAGAGCTGGAAGATTAAAGCAACCTCTAAGAGCATTTAAGGAAGTGGAGAGAAAGTGTTTCGCTGTTTTCTCCTTCGTACTTGCTCTTCTTTTTCATGCCAGCAGGTTTAATGGAAAATTGGAGCTCTTGGGGGGTTAAACATCTGGGCCGGTGGGATGAGAGAGAGGAGAAAGAACACAAACAAACAAACAGAAATTTTCTGTTTCACATGCCTACATGTGGCATCCACAAGGACACACGTGGACGAGCATCTACAACCACCAGTGTCAAGTGTGCATGTTCTTTTGCTTTCAATGGGCCAGCCATGAGTCGGTTTTTAAGGAGAAAACGTAAAGTACAAGCAGCTATGGCGATATGGAGAAAATTAGATATCACAATATTGTTGACCAAATACCTCGATATCGAAATTTTTACAATATTGTAGGGTTGACCATTGGTGCTTTCAAAAAATAATCACACAGTGAATTTTTTTTTGATAAATAATCATCAGTAAAGTGGATGTAATGACTAAGTCTGTGAAGGCAAATAATAGAACAGCTGTAACAGTCTGCCAGTTCAGAAAATTACATCAGCCCTTAAAACCAGGAAAAGGCACCAGTAACAATATTACTATACCCAAAATTTAAGACAATATCTAGTCTCATGTCACAATATCGATATAATATTGATATATTGCTCAGTCCTGCAAGAGGCCGTAAGCCGTAAGTTGAGTATCGCTGCTTTAGACTGACGAGTGTAACTAGGCAAAAATATCTTTAGTGGTTAACTGGTTAGCAGTAAACCGTTGAAATCCCTTGTGCAGACACAGGCATGTCCATATAAAACACACACACACACACGCGCACATGCACAGACACAGAGTCGTGTCTGAACCCCCAGGAGGAGCAGTGCCTCCAGCGGGACAACGTCTGTGCAGGCAGGCAGCTCCAGGGCCCCTGTAAGCTTCTGAAGCTGCTTCTCTGTTTGGCCCTGTGGGAAGAAGGGATTCAACAAGGGAGGACTCAAAAGGAAACATTTCATCAAACCACACGCACCTTTGAAACATATCTTTGTTATGTACATGTCCAAAAACTGGAGCAAGAAAACCCACTTCTTCCTCCTCAGCCCCTCCTGCCTGCGGATAAAACCATGCGGAAACAATGTTCCTTAACCTTGTGTTATTCCACTCTGCTGCCCCTCAACTGAATTGTTTTGATATGATCTCTTTGCACGTGATGTTTAATTGTTTAACTGGAGATCTAAAAGGATCCCAGGATGAACTTAAAATCTCCATGAAGGGTACATTTTAGCCTTTTATATGAATACTTACCTTGCTTTGCTTTTTCACTCTATATCAGGCCACTTTTGAAAAATGACAGGAGGCCAGGGGCCAGTCGCAGCAGCCCCATACATGTTAGGATCTTTGGACATTTGTACGGTTTTAGGGCATTTCTAGGATTTTCAGACATTTCTTGGTTTGTAAGACATGTCTAGGATTTTAGGATTTTGGACGTTTTTTAGTACATATCAAGAATTTTAGAACATTTTTAGGATTTTAATAGATAACTAGAACTATGTTTCTTAGATTTTGGGATGTTTCTCAGACTTTTAGAACATTTCAAGCATTTTAGGACATTTTTAGGACATTTCTTGGATTTTAGGACATTTCTAGGATTTATGGACATTTCTTTATGTATTTTTTTTTTAATACAAAACAACCTCTATTTTATTGCTGTTTTATGCACACTGGCCCCTTCTGTATACTAAAAATACAAAAACATCTCTCATTGTGAATTACTCAGTTTTTACTGTGAATTTGAAAATGGTTGGGGGGCCATCCGGCACTCTATTCGGGGCCAGATTTTGCCTGCGGGCCGTAAGTTGAGTATCACTGCTTTAACACATTATCACCAGGGCAATGACGTCACTGTTCAGCCTTGTTAAAATCTCTGTGTTTTGTCTAAATACACACCAGGCAGTGAAATGATACCCTAAGCTTCTTTTTTCAGCTTTTTTGGATTCGGGCTCTTGCAGCTCTTGCAGCTCTGTTATCCGGGCACAGCGATGGCCATGAGGGACACGGCCAAGCGTAGGCATGTGTGGGAAGTGAGCAGGCAGGCAGGCTGTCACTTAGCATTACAGTACTACAGACTCCCCGTGGGTGACATGAGGAGAGCGAAAAGTGAGAAGACGAGAGAGAGAGAAGAGTGAGAAGGAGAAAACAGGAGTGGAGCAAACCATATACAGCAGCCCACACACCAAAACACAAACCGGGCCCCTAGCAACCCCAAGTCTAGGAAACCTGCTGTTTGTTTTTCTTTTGATTAGACCAACTGCTGAAGATAAGCGCTCCTGACAAGACTTCACTGCTGGCCTCTGAAAAGAGAATCTAAAGTGAAAGGATGCTAAGAGGTAGAGGGAAGGGTTAAAGACTCCTGGGGAGAGAAGACAAAAATAGTCGGTTCATAATGTTCATCTGGTGGGCTGCAGATCAGTAAATAAGACCTTTTTCTCTGTTCTTTACAACAGTTTCTCTGTCTATTCCAAAAAATCGCTATCTGTTTTGTTGAAACAGAAGAACGAACACGATCGTTCGGCGGCAATAATTCCAGGTTTAAAAACAAGCATGCAGCTTTAGTTGTGGTATACTATTACTTTTTGTTCTTCCTCTCCTGCATTGTTTTTTTCAACCCCATATGCTGTTTCAAACAATTATCTAATTCTGGCATCAGCAGCTCTGCAGTGACACAAACAAAACACCATAACCATCTTTTCTTCTTCAGCCGTCTGTGATTCTGCGTTTGGATTTAATTTGTTAGTGCCCATGACCTTTTCAGAAGTGTAGTACTTTTTAATGGTGTTCTTGTCAGGATTTTTTACATTATGACAGCGTGAAGCTGCTTTGCCACCACTGGACATCCACTTATTGGAAGATCGGTGGTTTGATCCCCAGCTCCTCCAGTTGGCAAGTCGAAGTTTCAACATGTTCTCATCCCAAATCATCACATGTTGCCGCTTTGTCAGTGGAATTTCACATCTTCATATTAGGTATCCTCCTGCGTCTGCTGTTGACGTTCCAGGATGCTGCAACCAGCATCATACCCTATATGGTAGCCTCAGCCATCAGTGTGTGAATGTGTGTGTGTGAATGTGTGTGTGAATGGGTGAATGAGACATGTCGTGTAAAAGTGCTTTGAGTGGTTGAACGACTAGAAAGGAACTATTCAAGTGCAGGTCTATTTTTTTATACTCTGTGCAAAGATGTAATACCAGAAGGATATTTTTTGTGAAATAATTTAGATGACTCCTCATTTCAAATTTACAAATTCACAATTCCTCATCCATTGCAGAGGCTTCAGAGCATGAAAACAAAAGTTCAGTTTAAAACTGTAGTGTTGCGTCTCTTGCAGCAAACTGAAACATTCCAATAAAAAACAATGCAGCCAGATTTTCGGTCACTCGCTCGCATTACGTTCAGTTAGGATACTGTGTTAGAGAAAATGAAACAAAAAAATAGAGTAATCCCTTCGAGTAATCTGTTTTTAAAAGTAATGACTGTATTCTGAAAACCAACAGTTGTAATTGAATACAGTTACTCATAACTCAGTTTCTTGTATTTTATGATTTCCCAACCTTGTCTTTTATGTATATGTATAAGTTTACCCCAGAGCTCATTTAGCAAACAATCTGTTGGTTAAGCCGACTTTTATAAGTATGACTTCAGTCAGAGAAGCAGCCGAGCCTAAACACAAGTTTCCCTTGTGCCTCTCAGCGATAATGGGTTCTGTCAGACTTTCTTCCTGCGCTGGCACAAAGCTCTGGGCACAAAGGTCTGGCCGAGGGAGGCTGTGTTTCCATGGATGCTAACACAGCCATTGGCACCACTGAGCCTGATTGCTTTTGTTTATAACCCGCTGCTGTCCTGTGATAGAGGGGTTGCCTCAGTGTAACTCGGGAGCTGCCAAATTTGGCTAAATCCTGCGGGATACAAGAGCCCGTTCGAGCTGGCCGACAGCTCAAGCAGTAGTCAAAGGTGACATAATTATATACACGGCGGTGTTGTGTGTACGGGATCTGGGTCCTGTGTGCCGCGGGGAGTGGCAGAATGTAAACATTATCTGGGTGGCCCAGTCTCTGCTCCGGCTGTGGCCTTTTTAGTCCTTAAGTCTTCGCTGTGGGCGACTGGCTTCTTAAAGGTCCGGATCATTATGTCAGTTTGCTGCCCTCTGCTGAACCTCTGAGTCCTCATGGCTGGCTTTCTTTACATACTCATTTAATTATCAAATCATTTCCTGACAATTTCTGCTCTGTATGTTTTAGCCAGAGTACGAAGGCAGATGTTAATGATAGTGTGCAAAAGTTGTGTTTTAAGTACAGCTTGTTTCACTGCCCCAAAATGGCCAAAAAGATCAACTCGTGCACTAAAATTGTGCCTTTTGTGATTACATGTTACAGATAAAAATTGGTTGACTCAGTTAACCCTTGAAAACCTGGAGTAACATGAATTTTCTTGCGTTGCTTTCAGATGTCTTTCAGACCCAGACCCAGAGAAAATTAGTGCGATTTCTTTCAAAAACATGGGGAAAAAGGCGATTCATCTTTCACAAATTGCAAGGAGAAATAGAAATAGATTTAGATTTTAGATTTTTTTTTAAAAAATTTAAAAAGCTAGGGAAAAATGACTTTATAACGATCATAATAACGTATGTAAATTATGTCATACAATCATTTTAATTTTTAAGCACTTTTCCCAGGTCTTTTTTTTTCTTTTTTCACTTTTACTTTTTTTTTAAAACTATTTTTGGATCATTTTTTCTTTCTTTGCTTGTCGCCTCCTTCACATGTTTTTGAAAAAATCAAGATCTTCTGTGATGCTGGGGGGAAGATTTGTGTGTGAAACATCCATGTTCTCACAGACATGGACGTAAACTGTAGTGCAACATGACAGGTGCATGCAGGCATACAGGCACGTGGCAGCAATTCTAGTGTTACACTACAATTTGTCAAAAAAAACACACATTTTTGTGTGGACCCATTCAAACGACCACCTGCTGGTCCAAAGGACTCTCACTGAAAACCTGTCATGTTCTGAGAATATGTCAAATTGATTCAAATTCCAGATTTGATCTTTAAAAGCTGAACTACAGTGGGCGTCATTTACTGAAACAGCCATTCCATAGCGCACTAACAATTTGCAACAGTTTTAAATATTTGAAGCTATCACGCAGAGTGGAGCTGTACCCGGTCTGATCTCGACATAACTGCATTTGACAGAGCATTTTCGAAGCACATTTGTTCAGCCGTCAGAGTTTATTTGGCTCGTGGGAACGCGGCGCCTTCGGGGTCAGACCAACATCAGGGGCTGCTGTCTGCAGAAATAATAAAGCAGACAGTGTTACTTTACAGAGGGCAGAGAAACACAAGATTGAAATAGATACAGAGGGAGGTTAAACGAGGTCAGACTGAAAGAGCTTAACGGTGCATGAAAGGGAGCAATGGGAAGCACTGGGGGGAGACATCGAGTGAGCAAAGGGCTAGAAAAAGGGAACATTTAAAAAAAAGAAGAGAGAGAGAACTGGAGCATGTATAGTTATCTAGAAAGTTAGGAGACGCAGAGAGGGAAAGGGTAGCGAGGGAGGCTTCAGTCTTTAGTCCACTCAGAAGGGAAACATTCTCCTCCGCTGGCATCTGCCACCACTGCTGAACACAGCTGAATCCCATCTGAGGAGCTGTTCTGTCAGCCCTCCAAGCCCACCACACGCACACACACACACACACACACACACACACACACACACACACACACACACACACACACCACACGACACCACGAAGACGAGGCAGTGAAAGAAGCAAGCTCACAGGCTTGAAGTCAGACACAGAGCGAGACAGAACAAGACCAGCAGGGAAAAGAAACATCTCAGTGTCACCGCACCGCAACATCAGTCTCTGGAGGAGACTTTAACTCGGCACACTGAATCAGTCAAAGACACAGGACAGAAGGATGATCAAGTCCAGTTGGTTTTATGTCAAGTTCAAATACAACGACAAGGTAAGAACGTGGATTTTCTTTCTCCCTGGTCTGACTCGTCGGCTCATGGCAAATATCTAAACATATGATATTGATTGTCCATGAAAATGTTGAATTATTGAGCTGTGCATGGATACCAGGCGTTCTTTATGTGACTTTTTTAAATTCAAACTTTGTAGGATTGTTAAAAAAACTATCTAACTGTAAGGCAAAGCTGCTATTTTTAATACCACTTGTTAAACAGTGACAGCACTTAAAAATGATTGCTTATGACACTGCTTGCTAGAGTGAGAGCATCTCCTTGAAAATGTAATTAAAGCCATTTAGCTGCAACAATGTTTACACTGTTTTTTAAAGAGAGGTGCTGATTATTACACTCTAGTTGCTAAAGTGTGAGTGAGACTTTGGAGTCTCGAGAACATCCCAAAGAAATACTCTACCTGTAGCATGCATAGCATCAAAGATCCTGTGCTTGCAGCATTTAAAGGTCCAGTGTGTAGGATTAAGGAGGATACATTTGCAGAAATGGAATATAGGATTATAAGAATGTTTTCTTTTGTGTATAATAACTTGAAAATATGAATAGATGTGTTTCATTACCATAGAATGAGACATTTTTATCTACATAGGCGGCCTGTTCACAATTAAAGCATTGGAAATACACTGATTTCTTAACATGAAACTGCTTTATTCAGTATTTTTATTGGATTAAATCACCAAGTCTGTATGTTTTGAAGAGAAAAAGACAAGGTGAAAGGCACACGTTACACGGGCTGGGTTAGTGGCATTCTCAGATATGCTGAACAGCAGTGGAAAAAACATTGGCTTGTAACATGAAAGTGTTTTATTCACTGCAATTACAGATTAAAGACAGAGTGGTAGTTTGTTTTGGCGAGGAAAATTAAATGACTAAAACCTCCCAAACAATTAATACAGAAGGAATTCTCACTGGGCAATGTTTCAGCTGGTTGCAGTGTGCATTTCTTAACACTAGATGGCACTAAATCCCCTTAACTCTAACACAGTGTTCCTTTAATGTGACCCTTTAAGTGATTTTTCTTTTCTTTGTGCATTAATAGCATGTTAAAAGTCAAAAGTAGGGCTCTACCTGACCCAGAATTATGCCAGTTGAATCAGATTCAGCAGTTCAATATGAATAGTGTGACAGTGGCAAAAAATGTAATAAATATATATTTTTTTCTGTAACATAATTTTAAATGTATAATCGTAAGAATCATAGCTATAGCTTTCTAGTTTTTTTGGATAATAATTTATAATTTCTCCACAGCTGATTTACATGTTATCTTCTAGTCGGCTTTTACTTTTTTTTCTGTTTTTTTTTTTTTTTTTGCAGTTTTCTGAACAAGTCGTTCCTTGCCTTTTTCCTATGTTTTTTTCCTTTGTTCAAACCAATTTTCTCAGGTTCCATAGGTTTAAATGCTTATGAAATGCGTCTGAAAGTATTCTCTGTGGATTGAACATTATTATACTTTCCCAGTATTTATATACCACCTTTACCTCTTTTTTAAAAAATAAAATAAAATAAAAAAGACATGGAAATCTGACGTTTTACAATATGAGCTCTTTAAGTCTGTCCTTCTCATAGTTGTACTGTTGTTGAAACCTTAATGATAAAGGCGTGAACTTATCTTGTGATCTAGTGCAGCTATAAAGTTTTAATGAAGTTAGTGATGCCACAGTCTGGACATTAGATCCTATAGCTTGTAAAATGGGACTGAGACGAGTCCTCTGTGACTCCTCAGTGTGTGAGTGGATGGCGTTACACTGTGAAAGCCAAGCTTTGGGTCAGCAGCTAGTACTTTCCCCAAATGTTCGCAGCTATGCTAATGAAAACAGCTAATGTTACAATTACCTTCAGTCAGTTAACCAGTTATTAAGCCAGCGGGGCAATCAATCAGCCAGACGTCAGCCACCAGTGACCATCCAGTCAGTCAGCTGGCCTCGCCTCTCTTTGTGTCATGACAATGGTTTTGGTGGTGACCCCTTATGCTGATCAAGTTCTCCACTTAGCATCAGGTGTCTGCACTGCAGGATCAATAAAGCTATCTCGTTACATAAAACAGGGCGAGGCAGAGCTCTGTTTACTGTGGTTTATACCGAACTTCTCTCGGTTTAGTTTGAACATTTGGTGCTATAAAAATGCAGAAGCAGCGCACATGTGTTGGACTGGCTTTGCCATCATCAGGCTTGTTATCGTGGATAAGTGAGTGTGTGCCAAGTGGCCTCATGGGAGCATCTGTTGGTGCCCGAAGTGCTCCATTTCCATCTGGTCTGCCATTTTGTACTTTAGCAGTCTTGAGGTGGAGAAGGAAGAAGATGGCTGCTCTTTTTATGTCTATTTTAATAATTCCTCTTTAAAGCCTGTCAAATTATATCGGTCCACTGTGTGCCCAACTTTTTACCTATGAACACAAATATACTGAATATTAAAAAGTGACGAATTTCAACAAGGGAAATGTATAAACACTATGAACGACTTAGCACCAGTGATACTCAAATTATGACCCTAGGGCTGAATCTGGCCCCCAGCAGGGTGCTGGATGCCCCCCCAACCATTTTCTAATTCATTGTAAATGTAAAGTTTTATAAACTTGGAACTGTTTTTGTATTTTTTTTTATACGATGCTAGATCCAAAGATCTTAGAAGCGTCCTAAAGTCTTAGACATGTCCTAAAATCTTTCAAATGTCCTAAGATTGTAGAAATATCCAAAAATCTTGGAAAAACCTTGAAGTATCTTAAGATGATGGAAACATACAAAGATCTTGCAAACGTCTTAAGATGCTAGAAATTCCCTAAAGTCCTGGAAATGTCGTAAAATCCCTGAAACATCCTAATAAATAACCTAAAATGTTTGAAGCATGTATGGGGCTGCTGTGAATGGCCCCTGGCCTCTGGTCATTTTGCAAAAGGGGCTACCAAGCAAAGCTAGTTGAGTATTCATGCTTTACACAGCTTTGTTTGTGTAGGATGTATTATTGTTTTCTACAAAACTTTTTTAGGTCACATCATTAAAGATAACTGGAACCATTACTGTGGTGTTGGTCAGCAGAGAATTGTTCTAAAATGCCAAAGAAAAAGGTGTCAGATCAAAAAGAAAAGCTGCCTTACAACTTGGCAAAGACAAGTTAAAGCAACCATGACAACAGCACGAGTGTTCGCTGGCAGTGTCTGGTGTAAAAGTGAATGAAGGTGCTGTGCTCCTTTTATTTCCACTCACTGCTAATGCCATTACATTTGGTCAAAGTTAAGTGAGAATTTCCACTTCACATTTTATCCAAAAAATAGGAGGATAATGGAGGGAACTGGAATGAAAAAAGGCAAGAGAAGATGGCTGGCTGATTTTTATTTCAGTAATATTGCTTTGCAAAGGAGTGCAGAAAGAAATAAGAGTTAAGCTGATTTGTTGCAAGCTTTGTTGAATCAGAAGCCCTTTTTTAACAGAGATCTTGCTAAAGTAAGTCCCTTCTTAATTCTTCCTCTGCATTTTCACCCGAAATCGAGCAACGACCATCCAGTGTGTTGTTTAGATAGCATGTTGGCATTGCAAATCGAAAAAAGGCATGATGTTTAACATAGCACCGTCAGCCTCTCGGGTGACATGAAACATACAAATCGGCAGTGCTTTATAAACACTAACAATGACATAACATGTCATTAACAATCATTTAATGTCCCGTTTATGTGGCAGCTGACCTCATCCTCTGCTCTGGCCTCTGGTTTTCTTTTTGGAAGTAGCCACTACCTGCTACTTGCTGCTTTTTGAATGTCTTGCTGTGTGTCACACCAGACGGTTCTCATTCTGAAGTTGTCAAATACCACCGCTTTGTCACTTATTTTGGTGCAAGATAGTGATGCCAAAATCCGTCTTTTGCAACAGTATAATATGCCGGCAGGCGATGTCAGTTTGTAACACGGCTGGACAGACCTTTTTACTGTGTTATGATATGCCACCGGTCAGCTCAATGGCACCTTGCAGTATGATACACGGATGCATAACACCAGTTGATAACGCAGCCAAACAGAGCCTGTTGTGGCAATATGACATGCCACTGCCCCAACATAATTTAAGTAGCTGGAAGATGCCCATGAGGCTGTTGGGAGGGGCGGTGAATGGGTCCAACAAACCTAGGACTTTCCACCAGAAGCCCCCTGTTCACTTCCTGTATGAATGCATGGGTTTTACAAAGTCTAACCATGTGCTTTTGTTGACATCAAGGCGTTGTTTGCAGCATCTCAGAACGTCAGTCGCAGATGCAGGTGGATACAAAGAGAGTGATATTTAAAAATAAAAGTGCACTTGCAAAGCAGCGATATGTGTCGACTTTGGATGAGAACATGTTGGTCACATGCATTACACGCGGTCAAAATGTCACACCTGTTTTGTACAGGCACTGTTTTGATGCTTTTACTACCTCCTGTGGCGGCTTAAAGGCAAAACAACTCTGTTCCCCCATCCCTCAATTATATATTATATACAGAACGGTGAGGCAGCCAACAGCACGATATTCCTGCCTTGAACAGGCAGTGTTAAAGGGGATAGACATAAATCTGATTCGTACTGAATTGACTGCAGAAGCTCCAGACAATGTTTTTACTACAAAACTATGAAAAATTCAACAGCTTGATCAGCCAGCGCTGGATGTCTGGCCACACTGATCCTCTCTCCTAGGTGGCCTGGCTTTCCTAGACTTTTTTTTATTTTCCTCCGTGTCTGTGTTCCCAGTTAAAAGAAAGTGTAGACAAGAACAGGATGTGTGTGTCAATGCTTCTGGGGGTCAGGGGCAAAAGCTGAGTGTGTGTTGGAGGAGAAGAAGGGCACACGCAGCCATCGGCTTCTCCCGCTCCCAGCTGTCTTGCCTCAGGAGCAGCCAGCCTCCATGTGATTACGCATGATTGACAGGCACCCTTTCAGCAGCATGCCAATAGGAAGTGACCTTAAACAAGTGCTGCCATTTTTGACTGAGTGGCTGCCCCCCCCCCACACACACACACCTCCCTCGCTCTCTGAAGAGAAAGGGTGAGAAGGGCACAGAGCATGGTGGCTTCTGGGTCAAGAACCCAGGGTCATCAGAGACTGGAGAAAGGGTAATTGCTACCCCTGTGTGTGGGCTGAAGTGAGAGGGTATGAGAGGGAGGCTGGAGGTGAGTTACATTCCTGTGAGTGGAACGAGAATACAACACTGAAGTCCTGCTCTGTGTGTCTGCTCGCAGCTCTTTGTCCTCTAAGCCGGTGCCAGGACCCCCCAGTGGGCCAACTCTGGGGCCGCAGACCCACAGAGGGCAAACAGCAACCTGACTCACACTGGACTAATTCAATTTAACACACACTGAGTGGCCTGTGATTGCTGTGTTAACTCTGGCCTCTCCCATGGCCAGATGGCTGCTCTTGAAGTGATACATTTACATTGTGGGTTTTTTGACTGATGCCTTTATGAGCTTACAGTGATGAAACATTATCGTGCAGATAGAAGGTTTGATTACAACTTTATTTTCTGTTGTTGTGTTACTAGTTCACACAGATGGTTACATTTGTTGTTTTACTGTATATGCAAGTCATGAGGGCTTTTATATAAATACATGCGCTCCTCTTTCTATTAAACTCATTGTATGTAGTGCACAGCATGCACCACCAGAGCTCAGTCTCTGGTAGAACAGGTAGCTGAGCTGAAAGACACTGTGACACCTAGTGATGGAAGGATAGGTTACAGGACTATAAACAGCCGACGGCCAGCAACAGCAGAGAGAGACTTTGGGAAGTAACAGATTTATTTTGACCAATCTAGAGCTTGATGCACTTGATAGATTCAATTTCTAGAATTAGTTTAGGGGGCAAAAGAAAGGGTTGTTTTCATGTCAAAATATTGATCTGAGGAATAACAAGTAACTGTCATTCAAATGATCTAGTTCCCCTTGTAGAGATAGAAAGTAGGAGAAAATGGAAATACTCAACTCTCTCAAAATTGTTCCAAAGAGGTGTACTTGAAGAGGGTGCTTTGCACCACTGAATACTTACAGATAGTTACAGCTAAGCCTTATAGCCAAACCTTTTGAGAGTCACATTTAAGCCTTGAGTGCCCTTTAGGAAATATTTGTCTCAGAGTGAACATTTGGCAGCAAGTGACTTTTTCTGTGGCTGACTTCTGTTGTTTATCATCTTGAGTCTGTATACAGTATACTGATGAAAATCTTTGTATATATAGACATACAGAAGAGTAATGTGTTTGGTAGATTCTTGGTGTTTCCCGCACACAGCACTATATTTATCTGCAAGTTGTATTTATTTTTTGGATCAGATTTCATCAGATTTTCTACAAAATGACACACTCCAGGCTCCTGCTATTACTTTAAACTCTTTAAACAAATTGTGGCTTTCTTAACGTTGGCAGATTTATTTGCCATAGATGTGGTTCAAGTCCATGGCAAATAAATCACAGCTTAGTTAAAACATGCCTCTGTTTCTCCACAATGTGAACCCTTATGCACAAACCACAGCTGCTCAGTATTTGTTGATGTAATGCTTTAAAGGTAGTACAAATAATCAACTGAAGAAATTACTATTCATTGAATTTACTAAAAGGCTAAATACTATAGATTATTTTTTGGGCATTTTGCCTTTATGTGATCATGACAGCTAAACAGAGTCCTTCGACCATGGACTGTATGAATAATGAGCACAGCTACCGTGACGTCAGCCTTTGGTTTGGGAACTGCCATTTTGTAGCCTCGAGTTCGGCATTTCTTCTGTCCCGATCTGACTCACAGACTGTAGCAACATCTCGCAGATAGCCTGTCACTCATATATGCGAAACTTTAAGCCTTAATACAATGAAAATTGGAGAGTTATAAAAAAGACTCACCTGTCGTACATTTGTCAGAATGTTGAAATAAGTCACAAAGACTAAAACCATTTTTGTACCAGGCTGTAAACATGTTTATTCCTGCTGTGAAGTTAGACATTTCAGCATGGGGGTCTATGGGGATTGAAGCCAGCCCCAAACTGCCACTAGATGAGCAGCAGGTTTTGGCACATCCACCACTGACTCCATTATTCAGCCCATGAGTTTGCTGCTTGACTTTCGTCATACAGACTGGAGGAGCTGGTGATCAAGTTCAAATCTCCTGATTAATAGACGATCCGCTCTACCTCCTTAGTCTCTGTATAAATCCTTTATATTGAGATATTCAAATACAGTTGGCTTTATTTTGCATATGATGAATAATGTACTTAATATTGATTAAACCCCAGGTCCCAAATGTGATACTAATGAGACCCAAGGAATCATATTTGGCTCTCTTCATGTTCCAACATGTTCTCATCCCAAGACATTGCACATCGTCGCTTTGTCAGTGGACTTTCATGTTTACATATTTTGCTCCAGGTATCCTCCTGCTTTCGCTGTTGATGTTTCGGGGTGCTGTGACCAATGCAGGGATGAAAACTAAAGCATATAGTTAGGTTTAGAAATGTCATTGTTTGGCCTTTCATTCATACAGGAAGCCAACAGTGGGCTCCCAGGTGAAAGCCCGGGGTTTGTTTGACCCATCCACCACCCTGTATTCCCTGTTCCTTCCAGCTCCTTATATCACTTTGTTACCGGTAGTGTTTCAACCTGATGGCGTCCAGCAACATATCATATAGCAGTGATTGGCTAACGGCGGCCGCGCTATCAACTGATGCCGCCTGGTGGCATATCAAACTGCCGCTAAAGGTGGCTTTTGGAGTCGGTGTTACGCTAAAAACAATGCCAAAGCAGCGGTATTTGACAGCTTTGGAAGGAGAACAGAGCATGTTCTCACAAAGTCAAGTCAATTGTATTTATAAAGCACATTATCACGTATCACAGTTTCCCTCAGAGGGCTTTACAACATATGGCTCTGTCTTTGGACACTCACAGTAGAAAGGGAAAAAAATCCCCCAAAAAAACTTTAACAAAGAAAAAAATGGTAGAGACCTCAGAAAGAGCAATTTCAAAAAGGGATCCCGGCATGCAAAGAACAATGAAATTACAGTGAATTACAAAATTATACATAGGAACAAGAGGGAGAGAGAGATGCACAGCAACAGTAATAACAATAGCATAACATATAACAATAGTAAGAGAAATATGAATATTGATAGTTGTAGTTTATGATAGTATGTATGTTACATATATATATATATATGTAACATATATGTATGTTATGTATGTATGTTATATGTAACAGGGGGGGTGTAGATTGATTGACTCTGTATTTACTGAGCCTTGGTTTGTTGAATTGTAGGGGGTGACTGAAATGACTATAATGACCGTGAAAACCAGAGAGTGGGGTGTGGGTTATCATTAAGGCGGTCTCTGATGATGCCACAGTACGTTGTATGAGAGACACATGGCATTGAAACCTCTCTTGGGTGGTATTCCCTGTTTCAAACATAAACTCAGGGAGAGGGTTGAAACCGATGCTATACATTCCTGCGGACCGACTGCTCGGGGAAACTCTTGAAGAACATAATCCTCTATTAGAGGCCTGTTGGGAGACTATTGTTGACTAGTTTGCCTCTCGGTTTGTATCTCGCCTCTAATTGTGTTTGCTGCTCCAGAAGGTCCCCCTTGTGTAACCGTCGCAATGGCAAAAGCAGTTTCCGTCCCATACCTTTTGATCTGCATGAAAGTTTTATCCCTCTGCCCATCCGTCCACGCCTCGAGGACTTTAATGAGAGTTTATTGGAACCATTTTAGCCAAGCCAGTTTAATTTATTTATGCTTAAAAGCTGCAGCGGTAAGAGGCTTATGGAACCGTTAACCCTGGCAATGCTTGTCGCAAAGCGGGCCCTGTCAGTTTTTTTTTCTCCCCCCAGAAAGGCTTGCTTACTTTACAGACACATTGAAATTCTAGGAGAGCGCTCCACAGCTTGCCGAAGGGATTACTGGTAAATCCCTGCAAACTCCAGATGTTTTCCCAGGCAGCACGCAGTGAGGAAACATCGCCCATCCCCTGTAAACATCTGTCAGACAAAAGCCTCCGCCACAGAGGAGACAACAGAAGCTTAGAGGGAGTAAAGTAGCTTGACTAGTCAGATTTTCACTCTGTTAGATCTGTTTGTTCATGAAGAGCTAAGTGGTTTTGTGGGGCGTCTTGTGTGCCTGCTTATGCTAAGCTTCAAAGTGGACGAGTGTACAGTCTAACTGAAATATTTGGCGGTTAAACAGATGAGGAAGCAGGCTTGTAATTTTGCCCATCTGATTTCCAAAGTATCTCTAAACCCGGAGCTTTCCTTGGCAGATCACCAACAGAGATCCTCAGACTTAGAAAAAAAGAGAAAGACTTTAGTTTTTACTTTGTTTTTCAGTGTACAGTTAGTGGTCATTGATGAGGTGGGTGTACTACTAGGTAGATGGATGGATTACAAAGGAGGAAGTTATACTTTTCTACATATTCCAGCAGCTTTTGGGCTAATAGGTGGGTAAATGGCCAGAAAAAGATGTCAGTATACCCTGCATACCTTCGTGTACCCTCTACTATAACACCGTGTACAGCAGTGCTACTTAAGTTGTGGCCTTCAGGCTGATTTGTTTCTCGAACCATTTTCTAATTTACAGTAAAAAAGACATTCTTGTTATGAACTTTTAGTATACAGAAAGTGCCAGAGTGCATAAAAAGCATCAAAATAGAGCTTGTTTATCAAAAAAATTGCAAGTGGAGGATCACCCCCACTCCCCAGCTAAAATGTCCTAAATGTCCTAAAATCCTGGAAACATCCAAAAAAAAAAAAAAAAAATCCCCAAAATGTTTTAAAGTCCTAGAGACATCCTTAAATCCTAGAACCCTTCAAAAATCCCCCAAAACGTCCTCAGTTCCCAGAAATGTCCTAAATTCCCGGGAATGTCCTAAATTCTCAGAAATGTCCTAAAATCCTAGAAACACCCTAAATTCCTAAAAATGTCCTGAAATTGGAGGATTTTAGGAGTATCTCTTGTGTAAAGCATCATTCATGAAATTTTACTAAATTTAAAGAAGCATTGTGTAGGATGTAGTGATATCTAATGGTGAGGACTGGAGATTGCAACCAGCTGATGTTTCTCCCAGTTAGGATTCCTTCTGTGTTCAATATCCAGGGCTTTTTTTTTCTTTTTCTTTTTTTTTTATTAAGGAGCTGAATCATCTGCAGAGGTCTCTTCCTTTGTGTTTTTCCAGTGCTGACAGGTTGGAGACAGGCTGCTAGCTCAACACCTTACATGTGCTCGCCTTTGTTCTCTGGTAAGATTAAGACATTCAGGAGGTTTTAACCCGGAGCAGAACTATCCGCAAAGGTCTCTTCTTTTCCAATACAGACAAACCGGGTGAATAAAACCAGCAAAAAAAATCTAAATAAAGCAGTTTCATGTAAAAAAAAATCAGTTTTCTAAACTTGTTTGTTGCAGAGGGGGCTGTTAACTACAATAGCCGCCATGAAAATGCGAGAATAGATGGCCCTATCTAGAGCCAGTGTTTTGTTTGTCCTTTCTGGGCTACTGTAGAAACATGGTGGTGCAACATGGTGATCTCGGTAGACGAGAACCTGCTCCTTAAATAGATATTAACAGCTTATTCCAAGGTAACAAAAACACAGTGATTCTTATTTTCATGTGATTATACACTAAAGAAAGCATACTTCTACTACATTCAATTTCTGCCAACATGTCCCCCTACATCCTACACACTGGACCTTTAAATGGTTGTGGCTTTCCTGTGTTATGAGTCTGGTGACAGGCTTTGCTGTATCCTGTCTGAGAGTCGTGATAGTGCCAGTGAGCTCTGAAGTCAGGCGTGGTTGCTTTTCCTCTCTCTGTGCGTGTATGTGTGTGTCATGTAAGTGGCAGTTGCTGCTGGGTTCAGGCCCCAGGCAGGAGCTCATATCCCCCTGCCATGTTTGTGTTAATTTGCTGGATGTAAACACAGTGAGTGGGCTGTAACAAGGCAGCGCCTGCCTCTGCGTCTCTGGTCTCCAGCCTCCTCAGTGGAAGACAGGATGGAGAGAGGGAGCGGCTGACCAGTGTCTGGATCACTGAACAATTGCAGGCCAGAGAGAGAGCGGCAGAGAGAGCGAGCCCTCAGTGTAGCCACTAGGGACGGGCCTGACAGATGGATGGAGCGAATGACTGGATGCTTAGCCAACTGGAAACACAACTTTCACCCACACAGGCTGTATGCTTTTGCCTGTCGCCTTTTATCTCCATCTCTCATACACAACCTAAAGGGAGCAAAACAGGATGTGTGTTTCCATAACTCTGATATTATATATACAGTATATATATGCTGTAGGTGGTGCGTATAATATGCAGTATAACATAGGGTTATTCAACTAAAAATTATGCTACTGACTTCATAAAATCAGCTGCTGTAATCACAAGTTTTGCTCTTGCTGGTTGTATTTAGGTCGATTCGGCAGACTATCGCATTAATTTGTGTGCCAATATTGTATCGATACATGTAGTATTGATTTTTTCTCTACATGTATGTTTATTGGGTTGTCAATTCACAACATTAAACCATCTTTTATCTCACCGGATTTTGCATCATGAGAATACCAGCAGAGGTATTCTACTCACGATTATTTATAATATGCCTTCATACACAACTGCTGCTTGGAAATGGTGCAGTGCACCACTAAAAACACCCATATTTAGTAAAAAAGATGCAAAATCTCAAACACAGCTGGGAAATGCTGTGATGTGTTAGTAAACATCACCCAGATTTGGTAAGAAAACACCCGGCATCTGTGCCACAAACCCTGGTGGAAATTATGCAAAAGGTTGCCAAAATACAACCGGTTCTGTTGTATCTTGAGGGCCGTTTACACAGCAACGGTTCTTGCATGAAACATTGGAATTTTGTTGCCGTTTGGCCTTTTGTCCACACAAAAACCGTATTGAAAATGCAAACTTTTGAAACCAGGTTCCAGAGTGTAATCTTTTGACAACGCCTCCCCTTCTGTCGCCGGTAAACTGGCGATGTGAGGATCCTTTGAGAACGGTGACGTCATGGACGCACTTTGCACATGCGTATGGTGTGTCATTACAAAGTTACACAGCCAGCACCTGGCCTGGCATGCATACTACTGCATTTTCAGTTGTTTTTGCGGAGCCATGAGGATCGTTTTCCTAATGTTATCATTGGAGCACAGATTTTTTTTAAAACACACAGGAAAGACTTTTCCGTTTTTAGTAGGGCCGTTCTCGTCTAAATGTGGCCTTGGTTTCAAACAGTGGTGTATAGCTTAGCTTGGCTTGCCTGGGTGACACAGCATCCACCATCCCCTTCACCTACTGATAAAGACGTCAGATTATATATTGGCGCCTTAGAAATGTTAATATGCCATGTACAAATGTATCATATCCATGATTTGTAGAAACATACAATGGCATTATTTTCTCCTGGTGTCTGGGCTGAGATATGAGAGGGCTCTCCATCTCGTCTAACTCTCCACCAGAGAGTGACAACTTGTCAAAGAATTCCTTTAAGGTTCCCAAAATCATATTCATGGACTTGGAGCCTTTGTATTTTGTATTATGCATGTTATGAAAATATTTCCAAACTTCTGTTCTGCTGGATAGCAGAGATGTAATAAAGGTGTATAAGGAGCTGCAGAGCGAATGTGTGCCTCATTTTCTCCTCAGAGGAGTCCTCCCAGAGCTCATTAGCCCCAGTTAAATTCCCACTGGAATGCCGGATCCTGCCTGCCGTCTGCTGCCCGCTCCGTGAGCAGCTCTGGTTTCAGCCTGCTGGTTGACCGGGCACGGGGAGGGTTCCCATAGTTGAGCTGCATGGGCAGACCCTGGTACCCTGGCTCAAAGAGCCCTCTGTTGTGCCGTGCACACGCTCACATGCAGGGTAGTGTCGCTTCACAGGCACACACACACACACACACACACACACACACACAAGAGAGGCAGCCTGGCAATGTGAGCTATGGGAATGTCACAGATTTATGGAAGGATGGATCACATGCTCACAGACTGCTGGAGAGCAAAGTCCAACAATTGCTTTTTGTCTGAATGTAAACTTGTGTAACTGTCTGGCAATACCAGTCTTCGCTGGCGTCGTCCAAAGAAACAATCCTCTGCTTTTTCAGCAGCCTCCCTCTGAGTGAGGCCCCACTAAAAATCTTCCTGATTTTGCAGAATAGATCTACATGAAAACATGCGGACCCTCTCCCACATTCAGTGACGTCTAGAGCAGGGATACTCAACTTGCTTTGCTTGGGGGCCACTTATGCATGATGGCAGAAGGCCAGGGGCCAGTTACAGTATCCCCATACATGTTTTTAAGTTTTTAGGACATTTTTAGGACTTTGGGGCATTTCTAGGATTTTAGCACATATCTGGAATTTCAGGACATCTCTAGGGTTTTAGCAGGTTTAGAGGATTTTAGGACATTTCTTGAAGCTCAGGACAATTCTAGGATTTTAGGACATATCTAGGAGTTTTGCAAGTTTCTCTGATTTTGGGACGTTTCTAGTATTTTAGGACATTTCTGGGATTTTAGGATGTTTCTCGGATTTAAGGACATGTCTATGATTTTTAGGACATTCATATGATTTTAGGACATTTCTAGGACTACAGGATGTTTTAGAATGTTATGATATTTCTAGGACTTCAGGTCATTTCTAGGATTTGAGGATGATTGCAGGATTTTAGGACGTTTCTTTGATCTTAGAATAATGCTAGGAAATTGGGATTTATCTTGGATTTTAGCACGTTTCTTGGATTTTTGGACATTTCTTAGATTTTAGGATTTTAGGATGTTTCTAGGATTTCAAGGCATTTCTCAGATTTTAGGACATTTCTAGGGTTTTAGGGGATTTCACAGATTTAAGGACATTTCTAGGGTATTTGGATGTCTCTTGGATCTTAGGACGTTTTTAGGATTTTAGCACATTAGGGGGTTAGCTGGAACCTCTGTCTGGGGTTGCAGGGGATCCTCCACTGGCGCCTTTTTTGATAAACATCTTTATTTAGATGCTGTTTCATGTACTCTGGCACCTTATGTATACTTAAAGTACAGGACACATGGGAAAAATCTGTTTATTACACACTATGTTCTACAAATGGCCAACAGTCTCTCACTGTGACCAACTAGCTTTCTCAGCGAAATCCACTCTACCCCAAGTTGGCTTTTTCCCTAAAAGTTTTATCCAGCGAGAGGAGGGAGGACGGAGTGTGAGGGAGAGCGGGCCAGAGGAGAGTGCATATCAAAGCGAAGCAGCCATCTGTCAGCACAGGCAGCAAACAGCTGGTGGAGGAGATGCAAGATGTCTGAACAAAGACTGACAAGATGGAAGATGACAGGAAACAGATTTCCCTCCCTTTTACCCCTCCTGCACGAGAAGAGGTTGACCATCGCAGTGCTGTGATGTCTCTCAGTCTCCAGATGCTGGCTCTCCTCTCCTCCTCACTCCTCTCATCTCCTCGCCTCTAATCTTCTCGCCTCGCTGTCCTCTCCACCTCCTCTCCTCTCCTCCCCCAGCAGAGTGACGGCCACCTTCTTTATTTTCCCCCAACTTGTTACCGCAGAGATTCTCCAGTCTGCTCCCTCGCCGCTTAATTTGTTCATTTGCATTTCTGTTGCGCTCGAGAACAGAGAATCTCTCATCTCTCACATGTAGGCAGAATTAAACTAGCTCTGCTGGAATTATCATGTAATAATTAATACATGATATGCTTTAATTATACTAATTATGATAGCATTTACTCAGTGAAGTTTTTTTGCTTTAAAATAGGATTTTTGTTGGACCTAAATATTACATTCTGTGAATTATTTAGCTCTAGTAATTGACCTGCTGCAGCTTAAGTAGATACACATCTCTCCGCTCATTTGCTCAGATAAATGAAGCGATGTGAGTTGTGTTAAGTAAATTTTTAGGAAATGAGCACGGGCCTTGTGTTAATTAGTGTTGCAGCGCATAAGCTGCCTCACATCAGGTCTCTCTCTACTTAGCACAGTCCATTCCCCCTTGTGCCTTTTCCCCCCTCGCACCGTTAATTTGAACAGAAAATGCAGTCTACTTCTAAATAGGGCAGCGGTGCACACTAGCCGCAATCATTAAGCCCATTTTCTGCCAGCTTAGAGCTGTTGAAATGTCTGTAATGGGGCGAAAGCGGGAGAGTTTTTGTCTCCTCTCTCTATCCACAGTGTAATGTGTAATGTGTGACATTGGCCAGTGTAATACTGTAATGGCCCTAATTGTCTAATCACGCTAATATGTGGCTGCTGCTCTTGGACATGACAAGGGCAAAGTGAGCTAATAAACAGTGATTACTGTCACTTGAAATCAGCACGTAGAAGAGGGGGGAAATTTTAGCTGCAGGGGGATTTTTTCCTGCGTTTCCCTCCTCTCGCCTGCTTTTTTGACAGACAGCGGAAGCATGGTGGCGGTGAAAGGTCAGCTTGTGGTTGCATGTGAGTGATGAAATGACAGAGAGAGAGAGAGAGAGAGAAAACGATGTCATGTCCAGATCTTGTCCCTTCGGTCGGTTAGATTGACAAGCTGTCAGTCTGGCCAGCTCGTACTCTGTGGAACAAAGAATCGACGAGGCAGAGCTTTCACTTTCCCCGACCATCTGCCTCTCCGTCTCTGCCTCTTCCTGCTTCTCTTCAGTGTACTCTGTTAGAGATGGAATTTGACATATCAGCTGATGCTGTCGAAAAAAGCGTTACAGTAAGGGCAAATGCCAGCACTTTCACTGTGACTTGATGTGCATCAGTCCACGCCATGAGGGTGGAGGTTAGTCCAGTGAAGGAGATGAGATGAAATTCAAAGTTAAGATATTAGAGTTGTAGTTGTTATGTAAGTTCACTGGTGGGAGAAAATTATTTGGATCCAGCCCTGGAATCGTTTTTATCTGCAGAAAAACAGAAAAAAAACAGATAGCTTGATCAAAAAGGAAAGAAAACTCTTTTCTTGCAGGAGAGCCGAGTTTGGATTAGGAGTTATGTTAGCCAGTTTGATAACTTTGTTGTCTTTATTACTTCAATTTTTTTTTTTTAATTTATCAAAGACGAGTCTTTTTAATTTGGCTTTCAAGTTGTGTTAACTTTACTGGAATCATTGTTTAAGTTTTGCTTTTTGTATAACCAAATATTGTGATTGTTTATCATCATCTGATCTTGTTTGCTAAGCACTTTGGGCTGTATGTTTGTATGAAATTTAGCAGATAAATAAGGCTTTTATTGCTGTTATTGTTATTAGGCATAACTTATTGAGATAAACAGCATTGTTTTCAAGGGGTCCTTAATGAAAACAATACAATATAAGCACAATTTGATAAAATATTCAACCAGAAACAAAATTCAAACAATTAAATGATACCAAACATAGTAAAAAAACAAAACAAAGCAAGCAAATGAACAAAAACAAACAAAAAAACAAAAAATAATAAGACATACAAATTGAGGAGAAAGTGCTCGAAACAGAGAATAAAACTGATTTTTCAATCATAGAGGAACATTTTTGTGTCATTAAATATTTTTACCATCCATCCAGAATGTTCAGAAAGCATTTCACTATTTCTTTTGCAATTTACAGGACATATCTTGCTAAATTGCTACTTCTATTTTTTACCCATGATTTCAAAAGAAATCAAACCAATTTTCTTAGGTTTCAGAGGTTTAAATGCTTGTGAAAGGCGTCTTAATGCAGCACAGATTTCCATCCAGGTCTTATTGAACAACATCATACCCGACAGATCCCTGGTGCATACAAGGTGATGACTCAGATGCTGGATTTCTTTCCCAAGTTGCCCAGAAGTCAATCATTGTAGTGTCAAATAGGTCCATTTAGTCAGGCTGTTCATAATGAAAACTGTAGGTTAAAAACTGGTATGTGACTTTTCATCTGGCTGGTGGTGAGGATGCAAAGTTCAGACAAGTTGCAATTGAAGATATCCACCTTAAAGTTTTGTTTCAGTCGCAGGCACACAATATTGCATGTTGAGAAGATGCCAGTCATGACTGACAGTCAGCGTTACAGTCATCCTTTCTTGTCACCGCAGCCGGACACAAGGACTCAGCTGGCAACAATCACTAAAAATGTCTCTCTTTACAGTTTGTTGTCTTGCGAGATAAACGTATTTGTTTCTGGGTGTTTGGAGTTGATGTTTTTTGTACAATCCCCAGGCTGTGAAGCCCTCATTTCACAGCTTCCCAGAGACCAGTTAACCCCTCGTTTCCTCCCTGGAGCATTCAGTAAGGACCACAGCAGTTGTGTGCGTGCATGCGTGCATGTGTGAATCTTTGCTGTATCTTCTGTGCAGCAGACTTTTTTCTACAGTGGTCGGGCACTCTGATAGCCTCCATTCATTATTCAGCTCTACTCCAGCTGCACCACACCCCCAAGCAGCACAGAAATAAAACAAGGTTAAGAATTGGCATGAAATGTGTCTCAGTGGATCAAGTGGTGGGGGAGGGCGGGTGGAGGTTTAGGAGACGGGGGAGGTATGGGCCTTTATCTGCGCGCCATCTTTTATTAATTGCCCTGGTGCTTAGACTGCGAGTTTCTCCGTGATCATTAATGCATGCGCGGAATAACGTATTTACATGTTCTCATGCATTATGCATGTGCAGGGAGGGGGCTACAGTGTTGTGGAGGACCCTCTGCCCACAGGTCCTGTGTTGTTTTTTTTCTGTGTGTGTGTGCTTGTCTGTGTGGGAGCTGATTTGCATTCAGCCATGCGGTGAAATCCACTTGCTACCAGACCCCTGGCTGCAGCAGGAAGGCGATGGAGCATCGGACAACAAACAATATTCCCCGCGCCTTCACACGGGCCGCTGAGGGTGCTGACTGTCTGACAGAGGCTGACAGGCCTCAGTGTCACTGAGAAGTTGTAACCAGATATGTTTGCTAAAGGAGCATGAGGTGGAAAGCAGTGAAACATTTAGTTTCTCTCTTTTGTTAAACTTCTCGCCCGTAATGCTGCCATAATCACACTCTTCCATTCACTCTTGCAAAGATTTGGAGTCACCAAAAAGTCAGCACCCTAGAGTGTAGGCAAAAAGAAAAAAGGCTAAAAGACATCAGTGACAGGATTGGGACACAATGGTGTTTGAAAGAATTCTGAAAGTCTGAATAAAACCTCTCTCTGTCTGTCTTGCTGGTATTTATTATGACTTATGATACTGGAATATGATTATAAGTGATGCCATTCCCAGCTCTGATGTCTGAGTTAAAGGTCCAGTGTGTTGGATTTAGAGGAATATATTGGCAGAAATTGAATATAGCATAATAATGTTTTCTTTGGTGTATAATAATAGTGTTTTGTTACCTTATATGTATCATTTATATCCAGGAAGTGGGTCTAAACAGAGGAGACAGGGAAACCAAACACAGGCTCTAAACAGGGCCATTTGAGTTTGTGCATAACCCAGCATTTCTGGAAGCCCCCAATGATGAGAGAGTCGAAAAAACAGTTATTTTTCAAACTGCTTTATTCAGTGATTTTACCATTTGTTTTGGAAAGTAATACATCATTGTTAATAATTCAGCTCCCAATTAAAACCTCTTGAATGTCTCTATCTTTAAAGTAATCAGAGAAAAAAAGTTGAGCCTGTCTGTGATGAGCAGAACAGCTTCAGAAAAACACTGATGTGTAAAATGAAACTGCTTTATTCAGTGTTTTTACTGGTTTTAATTACCCGGTTCGTTTGTTTTGGAGAGGAGGAGACCTCTGCGGATAATCTGGCTCCCGGTTTAAACCTCATGAACATCTGGATCATAAGTCATCAGAGAGAAAAGTTGAGAAACAGGTTTTTATACTGACTTGTTATGTAAATCTACTTTATTCAGTGTATATATTGTTCTTTTGGAGAGAATGAGACCTCTGCAAATAACTCGGCTCCCAGTTGAAATCAGAAAAAAAGTAAAGCACATTTCAGCAGGTGCTGAGCTCGCAGCTCTTCTGCGACATGCCAAACAACATTGGACAAACTTCTTTGTAACATAAAACTGCTTTATTCAGTATTTTTACCTGTTCGAATCACCTTGTCCGTTTGTTTTGGAGAGGAAGAGACCCCTGCAGGTAATTCGGCTCCTGATAAAAACCTCCTGAACAATGAACACTGAAGGATTCAACTTGTTGCAGTCCTTGCTGCTAGATACAAAGAAACCCAACTAAATCTTGCACACTGCTTCTTTAGACAGAATGCAGCATTAAAACTCAAGTATTTTCTCGGTCTCTTGTTAAAAGCACTGCTGATCAAACAAGTCAAAGCTCGGCTCCCCGTTAGCCTTTTCACCTCACTGCTTAAAAACTGACTCGGTCAGACTTGTAATTCTTGTGTTTCCACAAACTGCAGCTCATGAAGACAACTCTCTGCCCCGGAGCTGCCCTCTTATTTATTTTGTGTATGTATTTCCTTGTTCCTCTGCTCCTGCTTCTTATTATCATAAGTCCAAACTCAGCAGGTCGCCCTGATATCGATCAGCGGCTGGCCCCGGCCGCTCTCGTTTAACTTGTTGTAAATGAGCACAGTGTGTCTCATTATTTTTTGTGCTGATTGCTGTGTGTTGTAATTTGTGCTTTGTAATTGTATCAGATAAGTGCTGGTGTGGTCGGTCGTTGTACTGCCTCCTTCCTTACATCAGAACCAAGCCTGCAGGATAATTAGAATTGATTTAGTTACAATTTAATTAATCACACTGTTAAATCTTTGGTACTTACTGCAGACTCACACTGTTAGTTTTGTGTGTGTGTGTCGTCAGGGTTATTAGTAGGCAGAAAAAATAAACCATTTACAGAAATGAACAGAGCTGCATAAATCAAAGCCATTTTTTTTGTTTGTTTTTCATGTTTTTTCTTATTGAGTGAGGGTCTGCAAACAGTACATTCAGTATTTCATATGTTGCATAATTTCTATAACATTTAATTTCTTCAAGAAATCAAATTTACTTATTTAACTCTGTTTGAATTGCTCATCCACAAGTACCCTACAGTCACACAGGAAATATTGCATCCCCACCCACACAAACATGTACATACTTTTCACACACACTCACACACAAATACAAACACACACAACAAACAGCAGGACTTTTGCTATCCCCCTTTAATGCATGTGTGTGTTGTGTTAAGAGAGAGATATTTGAGAGCTGCATTTTCACTGCCAATTGCATTTTTTTTTTAGAATTGATTACTTTTTGGTACTGGGTGATTTGATTTTGACAAGCTTTTGATTAAAAATGCTTGTCTTTTGTTGCAGTAAGATGTCTTAATGTTGTCTGATTTCCATATTTTCCGGAAAGCAAAACTGGTTTTTGATTGTGATCAGGATCTATGCTTTTCATGACGAGATGATCAGATCTTGTTTCAATCGCTGAAACACAGAGATAGAGTTTGTAAGGACTGCAGAAATAATCTTTCCAAGTCTAATAAATGGACTTGAACGTGAATAAAAACACAAAGGAAAGATTTTTCTGTTTTAAGCAGGGCTGTTCTCATCTACACTCGGCCTCAGACTAAAATTAAGGTATAGGGGAGAGTCTCTGCAGAAAAATACACTGCCACACACTTCTAGTGGGCCATAAGTGATGATGTATGAGTCTATACAGCCTTTTTTTTCAAGAAAATCCTGCAAAGTGTATCTTTAGAGTGCAAGTCTTGGGAGTAATGAGGCGCTCTTTGGAAGTCTTTTCTAATTAACACTGCTGAAAATGCTGGAGACAAACGCTACAATTTGTGCAGTCTATGGACTGTACCTCCAGCATCAGGACACTATTAGTTTGACCTTTCTGACATTTTGCATTGTGTTGCCACCAGTGTTGGCAGTACAGGAATTTAAAACTACTCTTTTGTGCTTAATGAAGCCCCTTGACACACAGTAGAAACCTAAAATGGAAAAAAAAAAAAACATGGTGTATTTCTGTCTGTGCGAATTGCAGTTGCTGTTTCGTGTGATTTGATTGTCCGGGTGCCTCCTTGAATAGCTGCCCAGGCATGTATTACTGCGGCGCCGACAACGAGAGGACCGCCGCTGTTGTTGTTGTGTCTTCAGGTTTATTCATCCTGAAGAGTGTTGGAGTGTGTTGTTGTGTGTGCGTATCTCTTCGCCTCCTTCACAGCGCCGGAGAAAACAAAGGCGCCCTTGCTCTTGCAGGCCCTGATTGCAGTCATTAGGATGCACAGGCGCTCCCGGTGTGACGGGGCCTCTCCTCGAGGGGATTCAGCTCGCAAAGCGCCGCCGCTCGCCTGTTTTTAATAACAATCATCTAAAATCGCTGCAATTAGCCCGCAGCTACAAGGAGATGGAGAGCAGAAAGATGCTGGAGAGGGAGGAGGGAGGGAGGAAGCTCAGATTCAGTGAACCTTTCCAATGTCAGCTCCTCTTTCACATGGAAAATTCAACAGGGCCTTTGTGTTCATCAATTATTAGCCCTGAAAGTTAAAAAGATCCATTGTGTATTTTTAATCAGAGTTATATGGGGAATCTTTGAACTGACTCCCAGTCCCGCCTGGGGCTACAAACACAGTTACCACTGCCAAGACTGCAAGTCTGGTATAAGATGAGGTTGAGCGAGCGCTGACTCCTTTCAAAACTATAGGTGTCGTCTTCAAGAAAAGTAGAAAAACAAAAAGAGAGTTTCTACAATCATGAGCTTAATGCAGTGTTTTCCTCGTCTAAAAACAGGATATGAAGTATTTAACATTTTATTTGGAGTCTGTGTGCTCGGCGATGCCCTTGACTCGCTGTCTTTGCCAGAAGCTAAACTGGCCGCACCATGTGGCAGAGGTTAATTTACACTATCAGCCAAGGTCAGCTCCTCGATAAAGAATCTTAAAAAGCCTTTAAATACATTTTTTCCCTTTAAGATTAAAAAAAATATGCCAGTAAAGTGAGAGCATTTTTTTTTTTTAGTGCAGAAGCATATGTGTTATTCTGTCCTTTTACCGAGATGAAAACGCTTTTTACTTGTCTTGCATTGGGAGAAAAAGTATTATAAGTAATGCAGCAGATCCAGAGATATAATTTTTTTTAATAATCCATGCATTGTTCTTAAGTATCCGGCGTTTACATTACCACGATGCAACTTGACTTAAGTCACTCGACTGTACAGATTCCAGCCAGTTCTCATTCTGAAGTCATCAAGTACCACCACTTTGTAAGTGCTTTTGCGGTAAGATCCGGATGCCAAAAGCCATCTTTTGCGTATGCATGATACACTGCAGAGGGCGTCAGCTGAGAACACAGTTGCAGTGTTAACATGCGCCCGTGGATGGCCGGATAACACCTGCCACGTCCACATGGCTTCACTTGAGAATTTTATTATTTGATATTATCCAAAAAACAGGCAGAAATGCCCTGAAAACTACATTTATATATAACTGTTGTTCGTTTTAATCTTCCTTTTGTTGCTTTCTTGCAATTTTTTGGGCCATCTCTTGAGTAGCTGATCATCTCTTCTTCCCCTGCTTTTTGACAGAAGAAATTTTCAAAGAGTTAAAGTGAGCTCTAAGGATTAAAAACAGTAAATATGAGATACTTAAAGAATATTGTAATAGATGACTTTAACTTCTAACAAAGTCATTTTCCGGTAAGATATAGGTAGGCTACTCTTACTCAGGTGTGGCTTTTAGGTATTTTACCACTGTTGATAAACACATTTTTGACGTTGATCCGTGACGTCACTTGACGTTACGTTCTCTGTTTGGGTAACGTCAAGGGTCCAGTTGCTTCCCCTTCTTAGTAGATGGTAGTCGGTATTTTTGTCTTTTTTTCGTAAACTCGCGAAAGTTATAATGTGTGGCTTCACTTAAACAAGTTGAAGGCACGGCTGAAGGAACACCTGCACACCGGGAAGAGCAAAAACGTGGACTGTGGAGTTAGACGTTTGTCATTTTTAACAGAGCTAGCTAGCCGTGCTAACGGCGCAAACTAACGGCTGCTTCGGCTCTGACCGACTTTATCCACCCGTTGACCACCGTGATACGTCCGCTAGGAAAGAGGACTATTTCGGGTGCTGTGTCCAGACATGACGTTAATAATATTGCCCAGACTAAATACAGATGTATTGATGAAGTCCGACGTTAGCGGTGCTTTTGAGCTTAAACGGCCCTTGAAGTCAGAGAAGAGCAGAGAGGCTGCGGTGGAGACAACAGCTGCTGTAAGTAAGTGCAGTTAAACCTTATTTAGTAAAAACTAATACTTTAACAGTACACCTGTCGTTAAAAACCTGGAAAAAGTCGTGTAATTTGCAAAAAGCAATTTCCAAGCCTGAGAAAGTTTTGGCAAAGTCGTGGAATTTTGTTTCACAACACATTAATTATTCAAAGACCATAAAAACATTTTCTGCTTTTACAGTTTCTGGCTGTGATAAATGGTGTAATTTTGGTGATGTTTTGGCTATGGTCATGGGTGTAATTTTGGGGGATTTTGATGGCTACTATAAATGCTCTAACACTTGCTGATTTATTTTGGTTATAATAAATGTTGTAAGTGTTGGAGATTTTTTTGGCTGTAATAATGGTCTAAGTCGGTGATTCTGTTGCTTATAAGAAACTGTGTGATTTTGGTAATTTCTTTGCTTATGATAAATTGTGTAGTTTTTGGCCATGATTAATGGTGTATTATTTGGTATTTTTTAGCTATAACAAATGGTGTAATGGTGTAAGCAGCACAGCATATCTCTCTCTCCTTTCTGATGTGTGCATGCAAGTTTCGGTATCCTCAGGTATTCCTGTTATAAACCTGTAGAAATGTACACCTATGTGACACTTGCAGCTTGACAAAAAAACGATGTGAATGTGTGATAGTCATCGTAACATAACAGCCCGTCAAAATAAATGCAGCTGTGCGTGGCTGGGTCTGACGGCCGCACTGTGTGACACGCTAGATATTTATAAAGTATTTATTGATTCAAGGGCACATTATTTTGTACTTGGCAACTGTTCAGATGTGTAATTTGTGGTTGATTTTATTTTGTTGTACTATTTATATTTTATACAGGATCCAAAACTCACTGAGTTCCTGTTTCTGTAAAAGTTAGAACAGTTTTTAAAGTTAATGAAGAAATGAGAGATAATTTTTAAGTTTTTACCCAATGTTGAAGGCAAACTGTTTTTATGACATGTACAATTATAACACTTTAAAAAATATATATATATTTATATATATATATTCATATTTTCTCGTCATCAAGTGTATTGTTATCACAAAAATGCCCTTAAATACTGTGATAGTATTGTAGGTTCATATGCCCACTCCTAGTTGCAACCAAACTGGCTCTATCGCACTGTCCCCTTGTTTCTCCAGTCCGAGAGATGGATTAAAAAACCGTTGTGCTCAACCACTCCCTGACTGGTGTGAGGGGGAGAAAAGGCAAAAACACACAACAGACAGGAAAGGCAAACACCGCTGTAACACAAACACACATCTTTGTAGTGCCGTTTTCCCTTATTTTGGAAGATAAGAGGTTATAAATGTAAAAGTTCTGCTTAAAAGAAGTCCACTGCTGGAACACGCAAAGTAACAAACAAACATCACCAGTTGGCCGCAGGCTGTGGGTGAACTGAGTGAAATGGCTCCCACATACAGCAAGGTTAACCCTTTGAAACCTGGATCAACATCAGTTTTCTTGTGCTGCTTTCAGATGCCTTTCACGCATTTTAAGATTTTAAATGTAAGCAAATTGGTAACAATTAACAACTTGGCATGAGATGTCCTGCAAACTGTAAACTGAAAAAAAGGAAAACAATGAAAGGGAGAAAAATTGGAATAAATACATAAAAGTGACAAAAATTACCAAAAATGTCTTTAAAAAGACAGAGATTCATTAGAAAATTGTCAAATAAATAGGGAAAAAAATGTATTTAGAATGAGACATGTAAAATGTGGTTACAGGAAAAAATTATTATTATTATAATTATTATTTATCATTTTTTTTTAGCGTTTTTTGTTGTTTATTTTGTTTTGTTTATTTTTGTTTTTGTTCAGATATTTTTCTTTTCCTTTGATACTAATTTAAGGTAATTTTTCTGGTTTCTGGTAACTTAATTTTTTGCTAGTTTTTGAGTAATTTTATGTTGAGTTGCTCATTGCCATCTGTCTGTGTTTTCGAAAGAAATCAGTGGATAAGTAGCAGTAAAAGACAGAAATAGAGGATAATGATGTTTGTTTTCAGCACTCTTTGTTTAGCTTCAAGCCTCATTGATTGAATCTTGTAAGGTGGAGTGCTGTGTGTGTCCACGCATGAAATTCAAAGTAGCTGTCTCTCATTACACACTATATATTTATTATCTAATGCTTGCACTTGGGTTTATTTTCCAGTCGTTTGTGCTGTCCTCCACTTTCCACTCATCCTTGTCATGTGTTGTCATGTAGCACCACCCACAGGTCATCAGGAGGGTGACAGGCTGGTGTGCTGCAGCTCTCCGTCAAGGAAGAAAGACGTTGGGGTCTGACTGAAGCCTCTGCTGTAGTTCTGGTTTCCTGCTGAAAAATCAGCTCTGAAGCCAAAAAATAAAGCAGAAAAATTCTCAGTCATGAACTGAGAGAGAAGTGCCCGCGTCATTGTTCCTACTTGTGGGACGGGGAAAGAAAGTGCAGCGTACACCAGAGAACCCGGCGCTCTCTCTCAGATTCAGTCTTTGTTCAGGCTGTGCTGAATTATTTACCCCCGTGTTTAAAAGATGGCCCGGGGGAATTTTGACATTAGCTCTTCGGAGCTTCAATCTTTCTGGCCTACAAAAGCTCTGCGTCTTTTCATGAAGCGCAGTGTATACAGACAATTGTAAATGAAGAGCTATCAGGAAAAAGATGAGGGGGGAGGGAAGTTTTGATAAAAGGCATTGTTGAAAGTCTTCTTTTAAAAGTGGTGGATGCTTGTTTTAGTCCTGTTCTTTGGCTCTCATTGTGCTCTCCTGTGAGACTGCAGGAAGCATTTCCCCCCCCAACACTTCCTGGTACTTTTAAGAGTGTACCCAGCTTTGCATGTCATCTCTGCCTCGCTTCTCTTCTTCGTCTTTGGGATTGGAAATATAGTTCTCATTTGCATACACTGAGCTGCTCCATAATTTATAATACAAGTGCTTTTACACTGTTTGAAACAGTGATGCTGTCTGAGAGTGTTTTCACTTTGTTAAGGTGCAGCTGTTGTTTGTAGACACAAGTGAAGGTGATGTTTTTGTTAACCGACTTGATTCTGTTGGTAGTTTCTCACTAAAAGCTGTTTTGGGAATGAGATGTCTGCAGGTGCATGAGGCAGAGATGTGGACTCAAGTCGCAAATTTCATGACTTTAGACTCGACTTGACAAAATTCAAGAAGACATGCATCTTGACTTGGACTTAATCACCAGTGACTCATGACTTCACTTGGATTTGAATCTTTTGACTAGAGAATACTTAATACCTTCCCCCAAAGATTATTTTAATAAATAGATTAAAATGTATTTTTAGTGTATTTTCACTGTTTACCTTTACAGCAGACAGTCTGTTTAAACAGAGAAGCTGTTAACAGTTTCAGTTCCCGATATATGCTCTCAAAGCCACTCCACTGAGAAAAACTGTAATTTTAGCTCACTGAACACAGACGCTGCTGGTCTACTGGTTCAATCAGTTTTGTGTTATTGTGTGACTTTAGTGAATCCCAGTGACCTTTTAAATGCCTTTTAACCTTTTAAAAGTCACACAACACAAACAATAGCGATACAGCGATATAATGGCTCAATTTTTCACATGGATATTACTGTTTGACATTGAAATAAAGCAGTGAAAATGCCCTTAATATAGCATATACCTAAACTAAACTAATTTATAGATTTATATATTAGTATCCGTCCACAGCAGTAGATTGCTCAGCTTTTATGTTGGACTCAAGCCTGCTCCTCTAAACTGCTGACTGACATCTGCTGTATGTGATATACTGTGTATGGACTGTCTAAGTACCCCATACAAGCCCACTCAAAAAAATCTGAACTATCCCTTACTTTTTGACATGTAAAACAATGACTTGGTGTCATTAGGAATCATTTATTATGGTACAAAATCTGACAGCCTTGACCGAGTTTTATGTTTATGCGCTTGTGATTGGGTGGAGAACTCACTGATGTTCTGACTTGTATGTCTTTGTCAATGTGATAGAAGCTTATCTAAGAAAATGTGGATTAGTTTACGAGGTTACATCAGCGTTATCACGGAGGCAGGTGAGCCTGTAGCAAAGCAGCGCGGGCCATAAGTCAGCCAACCCAAACTAAATTCCACGCTCTTATCAGTAACACTCACACCCCTTTCCAAACACCTAGTAACTTTGCTCTGTAGTCATTTTTAATCTTATCAGTCGACATGATGGACAAGGTCTTGTGAAGCAGGTTTCCCCCCTTTTTATTGCTCATTAGCCATAATTATGTGTGAGCTGCCTCTTTGGCCTGTTTTTTTTTTTTTTTTTTTTGGCAGGGTAATTGATTGTGGCTGAAGAATATGTGTGCTGCAGCCAGCGCAAGCAAATCTGCACTGATGAGCCTATGATCCCTGGTTCCTGGGTTGTTTATGCAGCGCTCATGCCATCGGCGGCAAATGTAGTTCAAAGCCATTTGACACAAAAGCTGTCACAGTGGAAAGCCACAGAAATGCAAAGTCGAACTCCCACATTACTTCCTTCAGCATTTCTTTGATTAGACCTCAGTGGATTCTCGCGCTGCTTACATAAAGTCTTCATCTCATACTGGCCTATTTGAAATGATTACACCAGTTTTGTTCCAGAAAATGCCTGAAGTTTCAAGTGATAAACCTCAGGCTGAGAACCCAATTTTCCCCAGCAAACTCTGAAAGCCACAGGCAGACTTCCACTCCTGCAGCGCCTGCCTTTTAAATTGTGTTTTATTCATTTTTTGTGTGTGTGTGTGTGCTTTTCACCAAAATTGCCACACTGAGGGTTACAGAAATAATTTTCAGTGTTTCCTTGAGGGGGGGGCTATACTCCCATTTTTTTTTGACCAGGGGTGAGCACAAAAGGGAGACAAACGGCTCAGTATCAGCCGTGATTTCCTGAATAGCCCAGTGGGAGCGCGGGAAGTCGGGGTGCATGCAGCAGATCGGCGTTGCCCTGAAACAGCAGCCACGCTGTGAGGGAGATGGCTTTTCTCTGCGACAGTCCGACTGTGAGCCACGGGTCTGCAAATGAAACGGGGGGAGGAGGGGATGCAGCCTTTACAGATTCAAGGCCCCTGTTGCCTTAGCGGGCATGTCTGCTGCTGTGGCAAGGAAACAAAAAAAAGCAGCAATGGATAAACAGACAAAGAGCTGCAGATAATTCTGTTGAAAATACAGTGGCGCTATTTTCCTGCTGTTTGTGAATTCATCAGGCCCCACGCTGTGCCACTAGTGATTTCTAAATATATGCAGCTCATCTGATGTAGATGTGTAAACTCTGTGTAGGGTTATGGATGGCTGTGCAGACAGATTGTTTGCTCTGGGTTCTCTACGGTCCTGGTGGGTGGGATCTGCCAGCATACATTGTTTTCCACATGAGCTTTATTGAGTTCCCAATTACAATGCTGGTCCTCTTGTCTCGGGCTTGCTGCTGCAGCCGAACTGACCTTGCATTTTTTTTGCAGGGGAGCGCTGTTGTGTATTCAGGTCTGCAGGCCTGTTAGTGAGGCAGACAGTGAGGCAGACTTCTCTCAGGCCCTGCTCCTGCAAGACCCCTGCTTAACAGGCATCAGGCTTACATGCTTAATACTTGGGAGGGGAGAGCGGGCTTAGCTCTTAGCTCTCATCGCAGCTGACAGTGTATCAGGCACCCAGACGACGAGGCCGGACTCCTGCAGACTTATTAGCCCTGTCTGGACTGGCTTTCCCTCAGTCTGACACTAATGTTCGACGAGAGAAGTTACTTTGGAATTTAATGGAATGGGTGGAAATGAGCAGCACACGGACATCCGTGTGCTGCTGCTGCTGCTGCTGCTGGTTTTCTCCCACAGCTCGCCTGGCTGTCGGGGCACTTGCAGTAGGTGGAGCTCTTGTGTTGGATTTTGATGTTGCAGCTCGATTCACCTGCTCATGAAGGACACTGTGTGTGTCGGCGTGTGCGCACATCCCTTTCAAACATGCAAAAGATAGCATATAACAAGAGATTTACAAGCTCTCTGCATACACACACATGCCCAGTCATATAAACACATAAAACTCAGTGTAGACCTAATTGACAGCTCTTGATGGGCGGTACAGTGCTGCCAACTGTTCATGTTTACATTAGACCTATTAGAAATTGTAATGGGACTCTTATGTTTTCAGCTTGTGTGTACGTGAGTGTACACAAGCTTTATTTACCGCCCGCAACAACATGCTACCTTCCTGACACCTCTGTGCGCTGGAATAGACCCCCACAATTCCCCCCCCAACTCTGCCTGTTTTCCCTCCCCCCTTCTCTCTCTCTCCCTCTCCTTCTCTCTCTCTCTCTCTCCCTCTCCTTCTCTCTCTCTCTCTCTCTCTCTCTTGTCCCCTTGCGCCATCTCCTCCCCACAATCTACCGCAGGCCCTCCATCTCTCCGGCCTGTCAGCGTGCTTTTTCATTTGGCTTGTTGCTACAGGGGGCTCGACGCTGGCAGATTACAACTCTGCAGCCAGTCATTTTCGATTTATCAGAGACCCCCCCCCCCCCCCCCCCCCTCAGCCAGCTACACTCACTACCTCGCCAGCATCAATCTAGACACATAGCAATTCCTCACCACTCCACCACCCAGCCCCCTGTTCCCTCCCACCTTCCATATCTTCCTCTTTCGATCAGCGCAGAAAATTTAGCTCGCAAGCCCCGAGACAAAAAAAAAAAAAGAAATATTGTGGCAGTGGAAGCATTTAAGTTAGAGAGGCAGCTAGATCTGTATTATTACTTAGGCCTCTGTCACTGGTGATGACCCGGGAGAGTGGAGAATATCGATCGTGTGTCACTCAAGGCATTCAGCAGATTGCATTGACAAAGCTTGTCGGGGCCTTTAATAGCAAGGTTAGCAGCCTTGGCTGGGGCCCAGGAGAAAACTCTAACTGTGCCCTATTTCATGGTGGCTTTTAACCATTCCCTGGGTTCAGAGAGTGGATTGATAACAGTAAGGAAGTAATTTTACTCTCATAATTGCCTTCCTGTGGTTGACATTTGTGGCCCTCAGCGCCTGTAAAAGTGCCTTTCCAAGAACAGGAGAAAGAGGGGCCAGCATTGTCTGGCTGCTTTTTGTGACAGAAAATAGCTTTGCACGAACAAAGATGTGGTACACTTAACAAAACACGATAGAAAAAAAAGGAAGAAAAGAATCAAAAGGGGTGTACAAGTGTGATTTATGAGTTGAAGGAAGTCCATTACTCGCTAGAGGAAGCCCAGACCAAAACACAAACAGAGCGAGGGCATGGCTTGCAAAGAGGGTCACGGAGTAATTCTTTTGCCCTGCCAAGATCGCTGATAGCTGCTGAAAACACTACTTGTCAGAGGAAGGGAAAAAAATGGACACGATTTCGATCTCACTGTAATTCTCAACATAAATAAGAGCACTAAAGCACCTAAATAGTCTCTCTTTAAGCCAAGTGATGTGGAACTAGGCTGAATTGTAACAGGTCCCCTGTGTGTTGTAATATGCCTTACACACATGTGGGGAAGCTATTTCTTCAAGTGGCATAGTCATCGCTGGTCTGACGTGGCAGGTAGGTGTTCTCAGCACTGTGTGTGTCTAAATCATAACCCTGGAACTGATTTGACTTCCTTTGTTTCTACAGTAAAGCTGTGACATTGGATAAAGAAATCAGTGTTTGTTTTGGGTGATTGAAGTTCAGCAAAAATAAGATGACAATGTTCCAACTTGTGTAAAGGTGTTATTCATTGAACTACCATGAGTATGCGCCCTAGTTGCTGCTGCTGTACGTGCTGCTGGCTTTTCAACAACTTCCCAAACTTATTCTGACTTTTTAAGTGCCGTTGCGGAAATAGTTTTTTCAGCTGGACAGTTATAGTTGTCTCATAATTGTGCAAAGATCTTGATCATTGTTGAGGTCAGAGTGTATTTTCTGATGTCGTTTCTGTTCGCTCAGCTCTCCTCCAACCATTGCATATCTGAGTTTTCATTTGGCCCCTTAGTTTTGTTTAATTCAATATTAAAAAGTACAATTTTACATTTAATGCAATGAAATATTTCTGCCCTGACTGACTCTCTTAGATAAAATGGTTTACATGTGATTGTTAGGTGTTCCAACAACGGAGTGAAGGACTGAAAGATTACTTTCACATCAGGGTATCATGAGTTGTTAACCAGGAAAGATATCACCCCACCTTTTACCTTGTGAGAAATTTTATACAAGCCTTTTTGCTGGTGCATACAGTAGCACTCAGGGCCCTGTCTGTAAGGCTTAGTGATATGGTTTAAAATAATGTCATCATGTTTTTAGGCTATATCATGATACTTACTCGATGTGTGCGATAAAGTCATTTCATACGTCGAATGTGGAACAAACAGCGATGCACTGAGTATATTCATATATTTACCCACCCCTGGTTCTGTGCTTGACCTTTCATATCCAAACCGTGTCCGAATGACAGAAGGTGCCCCTCTTTTGGGCACAAGCTCCTCCTCGTTTTGAGTAGGCCGGTAGGTGTCAGTGTCTTGTGCTGAATCGCCCACGTTCAGTATCGCTTTCCAGCTCCTCCATGCAAAATGAACGATATAGCATAATATGAAACAATAGACGCTTTTTTATCGTCAGACCATACATTTCGTCATATCACACAGCCTTATGTGTCTGTAATGATCAGTGTCATCTAGGCATTAGTGGTCTTTCATGCCCAGTTTTGAGCTAATAAGACAGTGAGGTTAATCTAGCTTGTTGCAGACAAGCTAGATAATGATTTCACATTGACTAAATAGATACACTGACAAGGAAAATGCAAGTCGGGCAACACCATAGCCTAGCCAACAGTCTTTGTGTTCTAGGTAAAGAAGAAAAAGGCTTGTAGTGTCTCACCATCAGTTGGTGCCATCTTAAAATAAAGTTAAGGTAGTGTATAGGCCTAGTTTATTCCAAATTCACTCCAAGGTCAAAATAATTGAATTAAGAGCATTTAGAAGTTGATCATTGAAGGTTGTTCATGTTGGTAGCTTTCTTTATAGAAAACACACAATTATGTTTTTTATTGTCTTTGACAGCACAGTTTATGTTATGATTATGCCATCTAAGTGCATGTTCCCATTACAGATGTAATTTCTGGCCAACTTGGTTGTTTTGGTAGGAAGATAGGAAAAAAATTCTCCACCACAATCCCAAAGTTACCCATTAGTTGTTAAGTTAATGTTCTTGCGACTGCTGTGTGGTTAAGTGCAAAGGAAGCGCAAACAACATGATTAAATAACGCAGTGGTCTGCAAAGACAAATTTATGTGTAAATAGGGACATATTACAATAATTAATATGATGTACAAACATTAGCAATTTCAACATGAGGTCGACATTCCAACATTCAGTTCCCATTTCCTTCCAATATTTGGTTTCTTTTTGCAATTTCACACATAGCACACTAACCGCTATGTGTATTGTATTTTTCGAGGTCAGTTATATCTCAAGTATAAATCTTGAGAACTCTTGAGCAGTTTTTATTCTTGCAAGTTGTCAAACAGTGGTAAAAACATACTTTGTAAGGGCCTTGACAAACCAGTCTGACAGCTGGCCATTGTTCAGCGTTTGGCCAGCAGTGAGCATCAGTTGCCCTAGTTTATGCAAAGTGTCCTGCACAGTTTGCAAGGTTTCTCACACAGTTGTTATTTGTGGTGGCCCGTTATGATTAAAACTTCTGCCACCATGTGTTAATTTTGCCTTTTTGTAGCTGGACCATTCATTAGGATCACTATTAGAATGTATATACTGTTCAGTTATTCATTACACAATACTCTAGTAGTGCAGAGCACACTCTGAGCACAGATGGAGCAGTTGAACGCTAGGCACAGTGAAAGTGAAACTTAACCATTGATTTCTCTGAGTCTAAAAGTTTTTCTGCATTCTCTCGTCTCTGTAGCAGCTCATACATCGATCTGACTTGATCTGCTGTGATCACATCGACAGATAAGTTATCCACACCACAACTCAAACTCCACAAACTGCTTCTGAGGAAAAAATGATTTCCCGCAAAAATTACCCACTAAAACATCCATACTTATAAAAGGGACACAGAATGATACAAATGACCCACACAATTGGTTGTGTTAGTGTTTTTTTCAACAACAGGTTGTGTTGTTAATGTGCTACCTGGCTAACTAGCATCTTTAACTTCTCCCGTCGGTCTTGCGGTTTCCCTTTTTGAATGATGAAAACAGACCTCTGTCACCTGCTGGTATGGAGAGTCATTTCTCTAAGTGCAGGTGCAGAACGTATCTGCTAGTTGGTTGTTAGTTGTAGTCTCTGTGGTGCGTTTAAGTACAACCTTTTGGCTCAGACACAGGCGATGTGAGTTGACACACAGTCAGCCTTTGTCACCACCAGTTCTCTTATGTTAAGTGTGTCTTGGCCTTCACAATTGTACCTTACTGTTAACTGTTGTTTTTACGAAATGTATTTTTTCTTTTCCACAAATTTTCAAGTAACAGTTGCGTTAAAAGAAAAATTCAGAATTAACATTTACAACAATTAATAACATTTACAAACAGTTCTTACATTATGGGTTAGGTATCATAGAATATTTTCCCTTTCTAGGTTATATTAGGATGTTTCACATGTTTTCTGCTCATAATAATGATATTTCCAAAAACACACAAAGGCAGCACTGAAACAATGAGTGCGCTCTCTGTGAGCTCCCCAGTCTGTCTGCTGCCTACCAGCCCATTATGGGCAGCTGCATTTTTATGACCAGTCAGACGAAAGGGAGTCAAGTACATCGTCAATGTGGTTCCACTATAATGTTAATGGTCAATGTTCTGTCATCATCGTGGCTTTATGCACCATCTTGCATCAAAAACGTACAGTATGCTGTTGTATTACATGTGATTTACTTCCCGTCTCTGAAGTCCTGATTATTTCAATTACAATCATGTTGTTTGGCTGTATTCTTGTTGCCCTTGGCTTTCTGCTGTCTCCCATTACCAGTCTGTTACAACAGCCAGAGCAGATGTTTTCCAGCATACTCGTCACGAAGCAGGCAAACTCAGGCTGCTATTAATACGGTGGGAGCACAGCACTGTCTTGTTTTATGACTTGATGACGACAGATGTGAATTTCAGGAAGGTGGCTAAATGAGGACGTTTACAGCAGGGATTAGTGATAACAGCACCGGCCCCGGGCAGACACCCTGGGTCAGCCAAATAGGAAATGTATATCCTGCCATCAGATTTTACAGCCACCACTAATCCCCAGAATAGCAGGGCAGATGGAGCCAAATGCAGGTAAGGTGAGACACTATCGTGTTTGTCGGTTTACACCAGCACAGAAGACACAGCACAGTAGGCAGGGCTGCCTGTTAGCTAAATGATCATATCCACGTGCTGACCAGAGATCAGCTCATGACACCTTGACCTTTATGTTAACATCCACAGGGTTATTTATTACTGTAATTGGATGAGTGCTCACTGCAGATACACAGTGAAATAATAAGGATGAATGATAAGGAAATAATGACGGCTAGTGCGGTGTCTGCAATAGAAATAAGCCTGCTAATGTTTTGAACATACATCACCATGCTTCTTGAAATGTTAGTGTGAGAAGAGAAGTCGCATAACATCACTCAGTGGAAATGCAATCATCCTGCAATTGTGTTTTATCGACATTTTGAAAATACCGCTAAATTTTTGCACAAATCTGTAATGGAAACCCGCCTACTTTCAGCTGTGCTTTCCCTACTATGACAAGTCAAAGTGTCTGTTGTGAAAAAGGCCTATTGGTATTCATTGGTAAGGTGATAGATATAAGTGAATGATGTGTGTTAGCACATTTTTAGCTCATGTAACCTTTCAGTGTTACCATACATACATTAGTGTCAGTGCAGCCTGTATTTTATTTGCTACAATTAACACTAACGTATGTTAAATTAAAAAGGAATCGCAGTTGTTATTGTGTGTGATGTTCAAGAGTGGATTGCCCAGATTGTTTATTGAGTGGCCTTTTCTCTTAAGGAATTGTGTAGAATGTCTCTTAATTAATCTTAATTAGCTTATATGTTTTCTAGCTTTATTTACTGTTTTACTTTCCCAGCCTGTAGTTCTTCCATGCCTCTAGGGTTTAGCATAATGACACAGCTTTGACCTATTTAGGTTGTCTTTGTTAAATAGCCACATTGACAAATGTTTGTATCTTCTCCAGCCTTCTTAAAAGCTCTGGTTATGCATTTTCCCTTTTCCTGCAGCCTCGTGTGCCATAGTGAGCACTCTGCTGATATTCCTGTAACATAAAAACAGCCCTCTTTCCCTAAACCAGAAGCATTTGTCTATCATATTACCACCACACATGAGCCACACACAAGGCTTGACCCAGTGTTAAGTGTCTGCGCTAAATTTCATTGCCTCCATCTACTGGAAGGCCTGCCAATATACTGGCAGTGAATTCCTGGAGGAAAATAAATGGCAATAAAAAAGAGAAATGATAGCCCCTGCAAGCCGATAGGAGAGGGCTCTTTCTCTGCTCTCTTTTTTTTTCCATACCTCTCTTTATTGAGGCTGCCCTGCTCGGGGAGCTGTGATTTGGCACACTGACTGTGGCTTTAGTTGGATGGGTCCCTGAAAGCCAATATTGAAGTAACGACTCAGTAGCACAGATTGAAGAGCTGGGGAATCATGTAATTAATTGCACGCAAATTTCTTTGATGAGTAGTTATGTGGTGATGAGCACTCAACCGGGCAGCTAGAGGGGTCTTTGTGACCTCCCCCCTAACCTCAGCGCCCTCCTCCCTCTGTATCCCAGTGCATTCTGGGAAGGATCCTAGTAGCAGTATTCTCTTGGTCTGCTTTCTATCTACCGTACACGGGGAGTGTTAGAGCTCAGGAAATTGGAGGTGCATAAAGTGGGCAGGAAGGTTATTTTACTGCCACGTGGGGCCACTATAACAAGATGTTCAGATATGATCTGAGAGAGTCGAGGTCTCCCGCTGCTCTTATATCCCCCCCTCCCCACCACCACACACTTTTTCTCCACCTGCTCAGTTCATTATTAAATCTGGGAATTGTCCCCATAACTCAATCCACCAGACTACAGCATTATATGACCATTTGTGAGAAGGGAGAAGGGTGATTGCGACGCAGGGCAGAGGATGGATGTTAAAAGCATATTGATTTGTCTGTAATGTCGTCATAGATCAGAGATTTATAGCAATATATAAATGCAGCCACAAGCTCTAGTAGCCTCCAGCCTGCGGTGGAGGAAATGGAGTCCTTAGGATGACTGATGAGATCAAGACAGTGCTCTCAACCACGCTTACCCCCCCTTCGCCCCCCCGTCCCCACCTCGAGCCTCCATTTCCCACTCCTCCTCCTCTCAGGATGCTCTCACCCTGCGGCTGCTGTGACTAGTCCTTAGTGGCTTCATGTCTTTGCTCTGGCTTCACATTCCAGCACAGAGGCTAGTAAAGCCTCCTCCGTGGCCTGAGATTGGTCGGAGTGGGTGCATTCGGCCTCATTGATCTCTCCCCTGCTAGAAAAATGATGTCTGACAAGGTCGCCAGAGATCACTGCCGCTCAATGATGCTAGAGGATTGAAAGGAAATGGAGCTTCTCCATGGTTACATACCTAGGTACTAATAAAAACTGCTGCCATGGTCGACTGCAAGTGACATCTTATCCACAGGCAAACTGATGGTCTTTAGGATAAACATACCTAATATTTTTAATATGTCATTTAGTCACAGTGATGAAAGAAAACACAGCATCCATGCTTCAACTAGGGCTGGGCAATATGGCTTAAAAATGTTAAGCTTTCACAGTATTTTTAGCTATATCTTAATAACTGATATATATCTTGATGTTTTTAAAACTCGAAACTACTTTAGACTACTAAAATACAAAACTATTAAATGAACTACAGTTACAATGAAGTTAGTTTAAGTACTGCAATAATAAAGTTAAATAAAGCACTATTATATTAATGTCAAATAAAATAGCTACTGTAATATAATGAAGTTAAATAGTGCTGTTTTAAGAAGTTATATAAAGTACTGTGATATTAATGTTAAGAAACTACCTACTGTAATAAAATGAAGTTAAATTAAGCAGCGTTATTTGAATGTTACCTAAAGTAGCTACTGTAATGTAATGAAGATAAATACAGTGCAGTTATAGTAAAGTACTGGTATAATAAAGTTAAATAAAGTACTGGTATAATAAAGCTAAATAAAATACTGTCATAACAAAGTTAAATGAAGTACTGCTATAGCAACGTCAAATTAAGTAGTGTTATAATAAAGATAAGTATTGTTATAATTATATAAATCAAAGCACAACCACTGGTGCTTTTATTTTGAAGCACCCAAGTCACAATGGTGCTCCGTGGTTACAAAAAAAGTGACTAGTAGTGGCGTTCTGCAGCCCTCCAGATACACCTCGCCTGCTTACTTTATCTCTAAAGAGAAAGAGGTCTCAGTGGGTGAATAAATGTGTGTGACATGCAATGTTTGGGGTCTTTTTTTGTGTGTGTGTGTGTGTGTGTGTGTGTGTGAGAGAGAGAGAGAGAGAGAGAGCCATAGGAAAGAGTGAGAAAAAAACAAATGCCAAAGCAAGTCTCATGCTGGTAGCTCAAAAAAATTACCGGGCATATATGGCATGGAGATATAGTCCTTGTATATGCCCCACATGGAACAAGCCACTATACATTGAGTATATTTTATAGTATATACACAGATAAAGAGGTAGTAAGGGTTATCCTCACACTGTATGCTCGGGACTTCGTGCCACACACAGAGCAATAACAGTAAACATATCTGGGGCAATGCAAGCCAAGCGTTGATCCTCAGTGACAGGCTGTGAGCGAGGGTGGCAGAGGGGGTTATGGGTGATGAGAAGGCCAGGCGGGGCTCCTGTCTGTGGCAGTTAAAGCAGCTGGGCCTCAGAGCCAAGCACAGGGTCAGAGCCCGGCCATGCTGGTGGGCTCACCCACGCAGCCACTGTCAGGAAAATGACGCAGGGCCCATTGTCGCCCCCTCTGAGTCCCTGACGAACTCCTCTTTTTACATAACAGTCTGGTCAGATAAAGCTGGCTGCGAGTTAAACAGGCATAACAGTTTCCAACTGCTGCTGTCGGCAAGCCCAAGGTGGTTTCACTGGATGGGCTCACTGTGAGGCTGATGTGATGTACAGGCTGGTATGGATGTAATTAGTGATGCTTAATGTGGTCTAATGTTTAGCAACGGCGTCTCCTAAGGCAATGCGAGAGCGCCTGTATAAAGTCGACAGAAATTCTTCAAGTTGTTCATTTTAACAGCTGAGTCGTGAAGCTCCCCAGCACTTTAATAGCCCTGGTATATAGACCTCTGAAGGTAGCATAAAGGAGATATTCAAAGTGTAGTCAGTAGAAACCGAGGGGATTTGACAGTGCCGCAGGAAATAGACAATTTATTATCAGCAACACAGCCTAGGTAGTGGATTATCTATAAAACTTTCATGGTCCTCCCTCAGTGGCAAGCAGCCATAAAACTTCCCAAATGAGGGACTTGTTAATTTACTTGTTAAAGCAAATTAAAAATTTATAAGCGCTTTTAGGTAAATGAGATCCTCTTTCATTGCTGCCCTAGTGGGATTCTCTCTGCCAGATCCTGAGAGGACAGGTTAGCTGTTCTGAAAGCCGCAGAAGAACAATAAAAGCCGTTAAATTGTTCCAGGTTTTATTACCGCCGAGCTCCGCAGCTGCTGTTGTGCGTAACTAAGGGAAACCAGGAGCTGATGGCTATCCCACTGAGGCCAGTACAGAAAACTGAGCCCAGTTCTCCCTCTGTCTTATTTTTTCCTCTTTGTGGGATGAGGGATGGGGGTTGGGGGTGGAGTTTGCAGGGGCAGGCCGGTTGTGTATGGCTCTGTTTAAAAAGGCCTTTGTGGTTAGAAATGTTCGCAGGCCTACTTTTGTGCTTGATTGCATCGAGTCTGTAGTGCAGCCCTTGAGAATAGGTCAATACACTTGTAAAATTCCACTATGGCAACGGTGAGCACTTTTCAGTAAGTGAGAAAATAATTGACTCCACATGTTCAAGACAATGTAGTAATGGCTATGTTAGTGTACTTTCCAGGGTGTTAAATGAGATATTTCATAATCTCTCTGATCTGGGAACGTACAGCAGTGTGTACCGTATACTCGGAGTCATGTTTTAGCGCCTACAGTACATAACACCATTACCTCTGTGCGGCCACCAGCAACAATGCTGAAATGAAAACGTTCCATATTGATTTAGCCTTTTTTAATGACATTTTTTGTATTATAAAGACAGGCATCCTGTGCTTTGGTCGACATAAGTATTTGTGCGGCGTACATGGCATTCAGCAGCACCTTTGGTATTTCATTCAGCAGCTCCAATAATGCTGCTGAGAGGTTATCTGTAGAGACACTTGTTTATTTCAGCTGGACCTTCAACAGACATGTTGAAAAGCAAGGTCCTCCTGCTATTAACACTGTGTGTGAGGAATAATTGAAATACAGCAGAGTGGAGTGTGTATTAGCGGATGTACTGTAAGTTCTACAAGAGGAACTTAGCTTTGGTCAAGGTTTGTCTAGAAATGGCAATCTTCTGACACGTTATTGGAAATCCATAGCATGGTGGATTCTGAAGAGGAATTCATTGACTGCTCATCTGCTTCTATATTATCAATTTACATTGGTATGGTATGGTACGAGAACCACTGGTGGTACGCGAGCCCCTTGTTCTTGGTACACAGAGTAATCTAAAAAATGTTTTTTAGAAATTTAATACATGAATTTAAATATATGTAATGCTATTGAAATCCCTGAAATGCAATTTAAACGAGTTTTTCCTTTCCTGTAATGTATTTTGTTTTAATATAGATAGATAGATAGAAAGATAGATAGATAAATAGATATTTTGAATATGTAAAACAAAGAAAATGATAAAAATTACAAAACACAAATACAAAAAAACTCAACGAATTGATTCAAATAAGCAGCAAGAAATGCATCTTACATGTTTGAAAAGGAGCAGTATAATAAGTATAATAAGTAATAAGTATAAACTTATTATTTCTTACCCCTTCTTAGCTTATCAATTAATTAATTTGTGAACTTCATCTCTAACATATGCACTTACATATTTACACACAGACTTACCGACATACAAACATACACACATATACATACATTCCATATACATATGTATATACATACACATTTATATGTATATATATGTCCCACTGAATTTACACACATACAGTATATACATACATGCATACGTTTAAACATATGTGCATGCACCTGCACACAGCCAAACACACAATATACAGTTTATAAACAGTGATTCAAGATGTACGTACCACGTGGATGTCATATCACCCTGCTATGTAGTCACGTTGCTTAATATAGCTCGCACACACGTTCATGATTTGTTCACAGCTATGCTACGATGGTGAGATAGCAGGCACAGGTGAAATTAATAGTTTAAAAACGTTGCATTCGTGGCTACAAATGATAGCTTTTAGGAAGAAAAGTGCCGATTAGAGGGAGAATACTTCGAGCAGCCCTGTTGAAACTGAAGTGGAAAACAATCAACTGAGCACAAGTGCTAGCTGCTTCTAAAGCAGCACCGGCTAAGTTTCTGTAGCACTTGATGAGTTGTGTTGAAGGTTTACATGCCAGTTATAGTGCTTATCCTTTATGCAGTCTGGATTTGAGTCAACAGTCAACAATAAAAATTCTGATTTTGAATAAGCCAGCCTCCTTCGTGAACTGTCCATAGCTGAACAGGGTGTGCTTACACTACTGTATTTTAATGTTTCTCAGATGCTTGTATACTGATTCATTTATTTTGTCTGTAATATTTCAGTTTTACAAAAACCAGCCCACTAAATCAAGACTTCAGTAAAATACAAGAAAGGCAAGCCATGTTTGTTTACTGGAAGACTTGGGATGTTAACTGGATGTCTAGCTTTGCACAAGATTACATGCTGCAAGGGCAGTATAATAATACTGTTGCAATTATGTTTAAAAAACTGACCAGCAGCAGTGGTGACACTTGACACACAGCTATCAAGTAAAAATTTAGATTCTCAGCAAAGTGTGCTTGTTGTGTCTCCACAGAAAATACAACACTTAAAATTATTTTTCACTGAGTTTTAAGTACCACTTGAAACTCAGACATTACTGACGCATTACATTGTTTGGGGTTGTTCAGTTGTCACCACTGGACTCCCCAAATAACGTATGGCATTAACAGTTTGAATAATTGCCATTAACTTGAGTACAAGCATTTATGTTTTTTACCATTTTTTTTAGAGAATGATTTATGCGAAATGTTAAATGGTTTCTCATACTTGCGGGCTGAACTGTTTCATGCTGTGGTTTCGGCGGCTCTCTTCCAAAGCCTCACGCTGACTGCTGATTGAAAACAGTTGTTGATTCTCTACTTCAGTAAATTCAGACTGGTAAGAGAGACGTGGAGAAAAAAAAAACTTTATCCCCTAACACAGAACAGATTGTAGGAAAACAAGACCTCACTGTGTGGAAATTAATGGCAGATGCACTTACTAGTAGTTTAAATGTTTCATTAGATGCTAATGTCTCACTGTGTCTTTAATTGTTGTGAAATTAGCCTCTGGAATATTAAAACCATCTGTCTGTTATCTTCCTGTAGGGCCAGTTCTTACCCAGGCTGCGCCGATACAGTAAGGTCATTAAATACATGCATCCGTATGCCTCAACCTGCGTCTTAATTAATGTCTTTATACAGTTGCATCGGTGCACACCAGTTTTGGGCATCTGCACAGTGAATTGCACTGGGTGTCATTACCGGATGTTTAAAACTTTAGCTAAGTTTAAAAGGCTATAAAAATACAGAATGACCTGCATGCAGTAAGAAGTTGAAGTGATCAGATCAGCATTGTTATTGCAGAGGTCACTGAGACGGCCCTCTGCACCCACACACATGGGTTTTTCATTTAGATTTATCATCAGACAGCAGGTCATTAAATACCAACTTCACTTTTTGATGGCACTGACCACCAGCATTCCCGCCATTTACTGAGGACATCCATTAATCATACCATAAAAAGCAATGAATCCATCATGTGCACCTCAGAAAGGGGAGAGTGGATGAAAAAAATTCCAAAAAAACACAATTCTCTGAAGTAATTTAAGGGAGCTCAAGGGGAAATTAAAGGGAACAAGCTGAGGGATACGTTTTCAAATAGCTGTGTAATCAGGTCCCGAGCTATGTAATAGCCCTGAAAGATGAGCCGCTCTTTATTGGAATGTCTTTATTAGACATGTTCTTCAGACGTTACACAGATTTAAATTTGTGCAAGATTTCTGATTTCATGGAGTACTTTCCCACTGATAAGCCAGGATACAGACGATGTGATTATATGGTTTCACCACTGCAGAATCAGTTTGATACCACGTTGATTAATAAAAGACAAATCTCTATATCTCTCCCACACTTCCCTGATTATATTCTTTATGAGCCTAGGTTTGGCTTTGGGCTGCGAATATGTGATGCAGGAGAAAGCAGCATTTTTTAGGTCTGTGTATACTTTTTGGTGCCTCTGCATTGGCAGTAGCCGTTGCTGGATGTTTTCTTGTTGTCCTGTGATATTTTAAGGATGTCTTTAGAGAATTTTTTTGAATATGACACAAACATCCACATGGATTTCAAAATGAAATTATTAGATTTTGGTGGTCATAGGTCAAAAGTCAAGGGCCTGTGACCTTGTCTATTTCATTCTCATGAACAGGAAATCTGAAGAACACATGTAGAGGATTTCTTTAAATTTGACACAAACATTCACTTGAACTCTAGAATTAATTGATTCGATTTTGGTGGTCAAAGGTCATTGTGACATTTCATCTGTCCACTTTTTTTCTAAACCCAATTTCTTAAGAACACCTCCAGGGAATTTCTTCAGATTTGGCACATTTTGTTCATTCTTGAATCCACTTGGACTCAAGAATGAACTGATTAAAATTTGGTGGTGAAAGGTTACTGTGACCGTGCATCCATATCACTCTTCTGAATGTGACATCTTAAAAAACACATTGAGGAAATGTATTCAAATTTGGCATAAACGTCCACTTGGGCTTTAGAATGAACTAAATAGTATTTAATTGTAAAAGGGTCAATTTAACTGTGACCTCACAAAACATCCAGCTCCGGATTCATACACTTATTAGGACAATATTTCACACAAATGTTTAATAGGTTAAAATGATGATGATATGAAGTGATGTGTAATATGTTGAAAAGGTCAATTGTGCTGTGACATTTTAATGATATGCAAAAACACATTTCTGGCCATGATTCAGCATCATAACATATGAACAGGAGGGGGGACATTTGGTCAGATACTGAATTTTTGACACTCACACTCTTGAAACTGTGCTGGCTATATAGATCTTCTGTGCTGCTGAGGGGAAGATGCGTGTGAAGCATCCGTGTTTTCACAGACATGATTGTAAACTGTAATTGCAACTTGACTGGTTTTCGGAGGCATACAACCGTGAGGCGGAAATTCTAGTTTTTTTTGTGTTCACATTCATAAATGCATGAGTCTGCTAGCATGCGCTGCCCAGTGTTGTCAGCAGGGACACAGGGTGGTTAATAAATATTATAGGTCAACATGTTTTGATGAAGGAGCCACATACCGGGGTGTGAACAGTGTCCCTCGCCCTTTCTTCAAGGATCAGTTCACAGGGCCAGGGTGGATGAGATATTATTCCCCTTTTCTCTCTAAAAATATGTAAACTCCCCTCAGACAAACTGGCATTTACAAGAAAAAGACAGAAAATGTGCCTCGGTTTTTGTGGGAATAAAATGTGTTGGAGGTAATTAGTGCTATCACAGCGTAGGGCATTGTTGTGCATGTGTCTGTGCATGTGCCACATTTGGTTTCTGTGTGCTCTTGTGTCCGACCACATAGACACACACAGATATATGCACGCACATTCAAACACATGCACACATGGAGTCAAACAGGCCCATCAGGCATTCCCAGAGCTCGAACTCTCTTATCACGTTCAGCACTCTGGCAAATCCACCCGCCTTCCACCCATCATACAATTCTCTCAAGGAATAGGATACCTTTCACACCGCTAATGGCTACAGAAAAGGGAACATTTTCATTTTAATTATCTGCTCAACTCTTGGGTTCTTTTGGTATTCCCACACCTTGTGCCCTTTCATCACACTAAATGATGGCCGATACCTGAAAAGAGGAGGAGAGGTAAAAAAAAAACAAAAAAAACATATAGTGTAGCTCCATCCCCTTTCCTCCAGAGCAGGAGAGGGAGGGGAAAGGAGAGTGCCATCATTCTCTAGTCCAAGTCCTTTGTGTGTGCAGCGCCGCGCTCTGCTTTTCCTATTAGTTGGCAGAGCAGCCGTTTACTGCACTGTCCCATAAAGCCATCTTTTTATGTGCTTTGAAATGAAACCTGCAGCGTTTGTCTGGTCTGGAAGGAGCAGCATGGGAGCTTCAGAGGACATCAATCGCAGACTTGGACAGAAAGTACAGACCCCACCTCCTTCCACTCAGCTCCGCACTCCCAAGAGTCTTTTATTGTTCCACAGATTCTGAAGGGCCTCAGATGCTCACGGATTGGCACGTCCTCCTCTTTATTCTTGTCATTTTGCTGCATCTCAAACAGAGTGTCTAGAGGATGACACTTGCTGAGCTCCTGCTGCCTCGGCATGTGGTGTCTGCTTGGAAAGGATAGTGGCTCCATTTGAAGGTTCTGGAGGGGTCTTTGTCCCTGTTCTCTATTCTGTGGGCTGAGAGGAGTTTCATACTGCGAGATCAGATGGCGTCTATCATTGGCAAGTGGAGAGATGGCCACTGAATAGGCTCAGAAACATGACAGATTTACAGAGACAGCGCCGCAGCTCCTGCCAGTTCTCACATATTCATGAGTCGATTTCTGTGGGATGCCTTCCCCCAGCCAGTGTTATCCATGTAAAGCCCTAAACTGCAGTGTTAACAGTTTTGCTTCATGTTGTTAACCCTTGGTCTCCCTGTGTGTTGTTTTTGGCAGCTGAAGCCGGGGCAGAACAACTGTAAGGACAGCGACAGCGAGAGTGTGAGCGGAGAGTCCAAGCCGTCCATCAGGAGCAGCTCCAGAGACAGACTGACAGATGTGAGTACATTAACACACGAGATCTCTGCTTGACAGCTTGTTACCACCAGTGGTGGTTTGAGGTTCTGTCACAGGGCCTATTCAACCTCTGTTCATAGTGAGTCATCTTCTAAAAAATTAATTCAAATTAAAACACATCTGAGATTAACACCAGTCCATAATGTTGTACAGAGTGCACTTCGCACATGGGTTTCACATTTCACATATAGACAAAAAAAGACAAAATGATGCAGACAATAATTGGAAACCCAAGTTTGAGCAAATTGTTTACTTAGCAACCTCTTCACAGATGATTTTCTGTTGACATGTGTTGGTCAAAGTCCCAATTTTTGGGTAAAACTAGTATATTAGAATTACTTAAAGGTGCCCTGTGGAGTTTTATCGTAAACAAACAAAAGTTCTGTTAACATTCATTAATAATCGTCAAACATGTTGTGTGCCTATTTCCAACAAGCATGATGAATGTATTCCCTTTCTCATAAAAAACTATTTGCAAAAGCGATTTTTGGCATTGCTGCTAGGGTTGGGTACTGTTTACATTTGAACTGATACCTATACTGGTTCCAGTACCTGTAATTTGGTTCTGGTACCCAACAATATGTTTTTTGGTTCTTTGCTTTCTCTGTGATAACAAAGACTTAAGTTTTGAACAAGCACTGGGAAGGTGATCCGAACTGCAGAGTTTAGTGGCTGACTTCTGGGTTTTGTGGCGCTTCTACCTCCTGTCATTAGTTGAATCGGGGGTTCTGCTGAACTCTTGCAAATGTTGGAGCTCTGTGACTGGCTTTCAGGCTTTGGGGAGTTTCCCAGCTCTTCAGCCTCTTGTCCTGCATTCTCACCTAGATGCACTCTAAGGTACTGACATTTGGTACCAATCGATTTAACGTAAATCGTTACTTGGTAGTACCAGCGTACTTTGACTGGTTTCCCTTAAATGTACAAAGTTCTGTACCCAACCCTAATTGCTGCATGTCCTTGGTGCTTTTCCACCAACCGTCAATCAGCAACATAGTGTGACACCATTGGCAGGAATGTGTATTGCATTCCTACATGAGTATGCAGGTGCACATTTCCTTTTATGTGTACACAGACAAACTAAAAATGCTTCATAGCGCTACAAAAGGTCAAAACCTTAACAGGGTACTTTTTAATAACTAGTTTGATAAAAAGACATTGGACATGAGAGCTTTGAAAGCTCCTGAGCAATGTTAAATGAACAAGCGACCAGTTTACATAACTGACTTATTATAGTTCAAACCATGTAACTTCTGGAAATTAGTGATATGTAAATGTTAAAGAGGAGGTTTTTAGCAGTAAAAGTTCCACTTTTTGTACAGGAAATACAGATTTACTAATTTAAAAGCAAATACATATTCTTGAATTAGTCATTCCTTGCATTACATGTGACACAACATTTGCAAGAAATAGTGTCTTTGGACAACAAGATACTTGTATACACGCAGCTTCTAGTCAAACTACTTGCCTAATCCTTACATGTAACAGTAAAAACTTTCCAGAGCTGTTCTGTGCTCTAAACCTAGAGAATTAGGTTGGTATTGTAAATCAGTGCAAGTTCTTTGAGCACAAGTGTTTTGCATTCCACTACAGTTTTATTCAGGAATCACTATGTGTATGTGGCCTTGCAACTTAGGTATGTCACATACAAAAGGTAAGTTATGAATGTGATATAATCAATTGTGTCAAGATTTCTTTTGGTGTTGAACCAATAAACTTCAGCCTCTGCAGAGCACTTTGTGGTAAATCTTAAATGTCTTAAGTGCACTCTTCAGGTAAAGAGCACTATTTGCATCCTGTGCACACATGCACGTACACGCGCGCACACACACACACACACACTCACACACACACACACACACTCACACTCAAACTCTTTCAGATTCTCTTTATGACTGATAGAAAAAAAGACAGTACTTACCCAGGTCCTCGCTTCTTGCGGAGGAGCTGAAGGCAAGCATTAACTGACAGAAGAAAGAGCGGCTATGTGTCCCCGTGCCTTGTGACATATTCCAAGATGTAAAGCAAGAAGACTCGAGGGACCTTGCTGCCAGACACCCACCTCTGCTCTTTGATTTGTGTGGAGAATCTACAGTGTAGCAATCAGATATGGGGCCATAATTAAAGCTGTCAGTCGGGAAGCGAGCTAGTCTTCGAGAAAGACATGGCCGAACAACTGAAGCAAGACTGATTCTGCGTGTAGCTTTACGATGCTTGACTGGGCATGAAATGAAATAAGTAATTTGATGTTGACAACAGAAATTGAAATGATACTTGCTGATTTCTGTCTGACTGCACCGTGGTGGCTGTGCAGCAGTATACTGAGACAAATGTTGCTTAAACAATGAAGGTTTGACATTTAACCTATGGATGGAGGCTTTACTGTGACTGTCACAAAGAGTGACAAAAGCACTCAGTTTGCCATTTGTTGTGTCAGGATGTCTTATAACTAAAAGGTTAACAAAATACTACTACTTTCAGTTTCCGTTGAAGTAAAATATTTGCTACATTTTGTCGTGAACATGCTCCTGTTTTTGGATCAGGAGAAGATGGGGGAGAGATGAATTAATTTTTGCCTAATGATTTCCAAGCACACATTCTTTCCTATCTCTCTCCATATTGCTCTACTACAGCCCATAAACAGTGAAATGCAGTTTTATATGACCGGTGTCATTAGCTAGTGCTCAAAGTCTTATTTGATGAGTTACATCATGTTATGTTCTGGTCCTTCTACTCTCACTATCACTGTTACTTTACATAATTTTGAATTTTGTGTGAAACCAGTCACTAAGATGATTATAACTTACAGCACCAGCTGATACTCTGAGTAACTTTACTTGGAACATTGTCTGAAATCCTAACTTACATCCATAATTTGTTCTGAGAATCTCAGGTTTCCTCGAGCAGACAATCTCCACTTTCCCCTCTGCCGACTTATTCTCAGGAAGCATCTATCGGTCTCTCTATAATCACTTCCACCTGAGCTGGCATTTCAGCCACTCAGTACACTCTGGAGGATAGAGAGAACAGCAGTCCAGGTTCCCCCTGATTCGTCTGGTCAAGACACCCCACAGGAGACTGAGCATGTCTTCAGAAGAGCTGCTGAAAGCTGGGCAGCATGAAGACAGACTTTTAGCCCCCCGTGTCACCTCAGATGGTCACACCGCTTCATCTGCGGTCCCCACAGGTTTCTGAACAAGTCTCCTTCAGCCATGCTGTAAAAACCCACTTCACACATTGCTAGAGGTGCAAGTTGTAGCTTTTGTAGCCGAGCTCTGTTCCCCTGACTGAAAGGAGGAGGAACAGGAAAATGGAGAGTGTATTAAAAAATAGTTTTGCTTGAAACTCTTTTTGTTTTGTTAAATTGGAGTGAATCTACTGTAAAATAGTTTTTTTCACAAGTTATTTTTGAAAGCCTTTAGTGCAGGGATACTTAACTTGCTTTGCTTGGGGGCCACTTTTGCATAATAACAATACTGAGACTGCCAGGGGCCATTCTCAGCAGCCCCATATATGTTTCTAGGACTTCAGGACATTTCTAGGACTTATAGATATTTCTAGGACTTCAGGACGCTTTTAGGATTTTAGGACAAATCTAGGATTTCAAAATGTTTCAAGGATTTTAGGACTTGTAGAACATTTCATTATTTTAGTGCATTTGTAAAATATTAAGACATTACTGGGATGTTGGGATATTCTACATTTTTAGGATGTTTCTAGGAAGTGAGGATATTTTAAGGATCTTAGGGTGTTTCTAGTATTTTAGAACACTTCTAGGGTTTTAGGTAATTAGGAACTCAGTGAGGACCTTTGTTGAAGGGTGCTTGGATCCTTGACTGGCATATTTTTGATACAAGGTTTATTTTGATGTTGTTTAATGCACTCTGGAACCTTCCGTATACTAAAATTACAATAACAATTTCCAGTGTGAATCACTTTATTTTCGTTGTGAATTAGAAAATGGTTGCGGAAGCACCAGGCATCCTATTGGGGGCCAGATTTGGCCCGTAGGCCGTAAGTTGAGTATCCTGCTGTAGCGATTTCTCGAGGGTTAATGTGCTTGCTTCACTCAAATGTTAAAACTATTTTGGTCGTAACACGGCTCAGTGCAGCTGGACTCCTCTTGTGGTTCAGCTGCACATAGATGCTCCCTCACAGCGCAAAAACAAAGAGAGAGCATCTAAGTCAGTTGTTAGTACCAGGGAGCAGTGTGAGACAGGAGCTAGCTTTGACCCGAACTGTTCATTAGACCCAACAGTTCGCTAATGGTATTTGCTGTAGCACTCCCTTCCCCTCACGGAGCGACCACGCTCCGATGAAGCAGATGAACTGAGTTTGCCGACCTGGCACTGGCTGGCAGGGAGATAGAGGCCAGAGGAGGTCAGGCCTGGCAGCCTCCTCTCTCCTGCTCGTCTTTCCCTCCACACTCCGTCCTGCCAGCTCATTAAGGCCTACAAATGGCACATCAGCTCGGCTGTGTTTGCCTCAACCCCAAACCCCGGCTAAATTGGCAGGCTTAGCCGCATTTGCTCTGAAGCGCCGGGTTCCCTTTTGGGTTTGTTTGAAGCCGACATGGCAGCCACCCCCCGCATCCCCCCACCACACCCCACCCTTTCAGTCTGGGTGGCAGGCATTCAGGCAGGCAGCAGTCCTGAGCTGAGGGAGTCTGCTGGATCAGGGAGGGCAGGGAGCTTGGGATGAATCACTCCCGTTTAGTCTCTGCGGCAAGGGGTGAAATGCCATCATTACCCAGCTGCCTATCAAATAAATTGGCAATTACGGGCCTGGGATTGCGAGTAAACAGCATGTTACTCCTTTTTTTTCCACCCAAGGCTCTTGATGAGAGGCGGGTGCATTAGAGAGAAGCTCCGGAGTACTGGGTCAGAGCCCGCCAGTCAGTGTTAGCCAGCCTGATGAGAGGCACAAGAGGCAGACTATAATGAATGCACCCCTATATTTCAGTGGCCATTTTTATCGGCAGCCCAAGCTTCCTGTTATTTTCTGCCTTAGCTTTCCTCCTGCATAAATTCTGCCTGTCAAATTGAAACATATGCAATGCTGTCCTATGCTTTTGGATAACACCTCTATCAGTGGTGTTATTCACATCATTTACTTAAGTAAAGGCACTAATACCACACTATAAAACTTTGTTACAAGTAAAAGTCATGCATTGAAAATTTTACTTAGTAAAGTAAGTATCTAGGAATAGAAGTCCTCAAAGTATTATAAGTAAAAGTACCCAATGCAGAAAAATCTAAAAACTCAAAATGATTTTAAAGCAATAGAAAAAAATACCCCCAAAACTAAAAATTGTTAAAAAAAAAAATAATAATAATAATAAACAACACCCCAAAACCCTTAAAATCATTTTTTCATCATTTTAAACTCAAGTGATCACATAAATGAAGTGAGGTAAAAAGGTAATTTCAAAAGTGAGGTAATTTCAGAGTTTCCCTTTGAAATATAGTGGAGTAAACATATTAAGTGACATGAAAAGAACATACTCACTTACAGTGCAAATACCTCAAATTTGTACTTAGGTACAGTACTTAAGTAAATGTACTACTTGTGGAATACCCTCCTGTAACATAGGGTAATGATTTGTGTTGGCCCTGTCAGACAGGCTGTACCACTGTAATCAATACTAGCACTTTATTGGTGTTAGTCCAGACAGTTTTGCATGCTGGTTTTTCCGACTGAAACGAAAATGTGAAAATTGTGGGTTCCCGAAATCCATCCTCGTGTGTCCTGGCTCCTCTCACACGAGAAGGTTTTCTTGCGGTGAGGTCTTGGAAAGTTGTTTTGTAATGAAACATCTGGAAGTGATATTGTTAAAAGTCGGGCACATCGTCTTGCCATGCGTTTGAAGCGGTTTCAGCCCAAACACAGCTAAAGTCTCTCTTATGGCTAGTAAAACTGAACTCAGTTATTACTGGCTTTCCGCTGAAAACATGACAGCCTATTCAGAATCCTGTGTGCATGTGGTGAAACCATTTCAAATGCTCAAATTACAGCTTTTGGAAACAGATTAATGTCATAAAGTATATTTGTTGTTGTAAAAATCACTATTATGATTAAATCTGCTGGAGCATACAGAGACTGCGCATAACGTTTTGTCCTTGACCTCTTGAGTATAGTCTTTTCCGTATGCTTCTTGTCTGAACTGCATCTCACTGTCCAAGTGAACTGCTTATGTAATCCCACCTCCTCAGTACATTCTCCAATTATTTCCTGACACTCTGATGTAAATGAGGTCGCAGTCCCCCTACATGTCCAGATACGCTGGCCAATTTGCTCCGACACAGAACTTGTAATTGCTTGCATCAATTATCCTTCTCTTTCTCTCTCTGCCTCTCAATAATTTGAAATGTTTCCTATTAGAGACAAGCATTTAGATATGGAAGTAGGAATGTTGTACCTATAATTAGCTCATTATCATGGGATCGTACTCTTTGCAGAGGCCCCAGTGTGTGCACAGTGACAGTGTGAAATGAGCAGCAGATGCAGTGCAGGGATTACTCGACAGTCTTTGGCATTTAATGGCTTTTCAGCAGTCATGTAAATAAGTCATATTGAAAAACTAAAGACAATAGAAATACAGACACATTAGTTATTATCCTATCATGCCGTCCAGATATAAATAGTATGGCAAGAATCGCACCTATGCAAAAATACACATTGGTAGGTATCCTTCTGCATCTGTTGTTGACGTTCTATGTGTTAGCTCAGGAATTGCTAAATCCCCTTTCCTACATAACAAAAACCCACTATCACTTGCTAACATCTGGCTTTTTTATTTAATGGGAAAGGTTACCTTCTGGATTTACTTCGGAGACCAATGACACATGGACAACATCTGCATTCTAGCTCGTTTCCCAGCGATATGCAATGTTGTGCAGCCACAAAAATACAGTCCATCTCTGCCCAAGCAGCACATGAACATTATTCCAAGTTTAGTTTGCTCTGAATTTGAGAGAGATACTTAAAAAGTAACATATTTTTAAAAAAAGAAGCAACCCCGACGTAACGTTTTCACTGGCCTCCATGCTGCTTTCTATGGTTTACTAACCTGTTTTCTAGCCTCTCTGTGACATCAAACATGAAACACCAAGAATAAAAACACACGCACTTGGAGGCATACTTATACCGGCTCTAGTCTATTGGCATTTGGAAAGGAGTCCATCGTCAATTTTTGGCAGCTTTTCCAGACATGCTCGAATGTTGGTGGATAAAGGATAACAGTGTGGTGAGCAGTTAAGTGATAGAGAGATTGTGCAGCCCTCATTTATATGCTGACTCTCTCAGCTGGCACTCAATTGTCAAAACTTCCCTCATTTAGACAAAAACTAAAAAGCAGAAGACTGCACACTCACACATGCACAACCACATATCCATCCAATATATGGATAAAACTGAGTCTTAGCTTTGGGAAAAAGGTCTATTTTAAAAGAGGTTAGAGTTGGGAGTGTAATAGCTGAAGGCAGTTTTACCAGCTTTTGATCTAATGCTTTGAACAATGACGAGGCCGGCTCAAGAACTCCTGAGGGATCAAATTGACTGGTAGAAGTTAAGGTACGTTTTAGCGCTAAAATCTCGAGATCATCCACTTCTGTGATTAAATATGAAATCATTTAAAGCACCAGGTTTTGACAGGATGACTCGCTCTTTGATTTATGCCATCTGGGGTTCGTATTAATTCATAAGGAACACCTGGAACAGATTGTAGAACATTTCTTTCCCCCACTGGCTTCCTAACTGTCTCTCAAGTCCTCTGTGCAAGACATCATGTCCACAATAAGAGCTTTCCGCCTTGTTTTTTCTCATTCATTATGCCAGGTTCTGCTGTTCGCTGCGTAGTCAGCTTGCCAGAGGATCCAGACACAAGATCACTTGAATTGCCTCCACCTTTGACTCTAAATCAACCTGATGAATAGGCTGTCTCCCAGGAAGTGGCCAGACATGCTTATTACCACCTCTGGCACTCCAAATCAAGCCCCCTTTTCTCTCGTCTCACTCGCTTTTATTTTTCTTTCCCAATTTCTCTCACATCGCCTGCAGTCGGGTTGTCAGGGACAGAGTGTGACACTTTGTGACATGGCAGTCGGGCGAAATTATGCTACGCCTCTGTCGCCCTGCCAGTACCCCAACAGCCGAATGTCCGTCAGGGGCCTGCGAGAGGTCCCGCTGGATGGCTTGTCTCTACAAGTGCTTGGGGCACGCCTGCCTCCCTGCCTGCGTTCGCAAGTGTTTAACTCAGACTCGGCTGCATCTCCTCTCCAGAAACATAATTAGGATGAGAGTAGCACAGTGTGATTGTGTGCAGTGACCTCTGAGCAGCCCTCAGGTTGAGAATACATGGCACTAGTTTATCTCCGCTAATTATTTACCACACCTAGAGGCCTTGAACACAAAACAAAAAACAAGGAATCAGAGGAGAGTTTTGACCTTTTATTGTTGTTGCGTTACTGCAGGGATACTTAACTTGCTTTTTTGGAGGGGGCACTTTTGCAAAATGAATGGAGGTCAGGGGCCAGTAGCAGCAGCCCCATACATGTTTGTAGGATTTTAGGGCATTTCCAGGACATTTCAGATTTTAGGAAGTGTCCAGGATTTCAGGACATTTCTAGGATTTTAGGACATTTCTAGGATTTTAGGACATTTCTGGACTTCAGGATGTTTCTAGGATTTCAGGACATTGTTAGGATTTTAGGTTGTTTTATTTTAGTATGTTTTTAGTATTTAAGAACATTTACAGGATTTTAGGACATTTCTAGGATTTCAGGACATTTCTAGGATTTCAGGACTTGTCTAAGATTTCAGGAAATTGGGGGCTTTGCTCGGACCTCTGTCAGGGGCTGTAGGTATTCTCCACTGGCACTCTTTTTGATGGCTGGGGGGGCGGGACAGCCAGCAGATTTGGTAAGTTGTGTATCATTGTGTGACTGTATATTAAGCAAAATAGGGCTCTTTAATTGTTGAAATTGATACAGAGCGAGGTTGGTGTGGTAAATACTGTTCAGGCTGATGCTGACTCAATGCAATCCCTCAGTGCTGTGGATGATAAATCTATTCTCATGGAAGATTAATGGACTGGAGAAGTGGTGTTGAATGTCATTGTTGAAGGTTGAAAGTATTGAGCGCCTGAATCCTATCCATATGTTTTCAGGAATGACATAAATAGGCTCAGCCGGAATCCATTTTGACTTATCAAGCTTAAACCAGTGCCAGAGCCACGCGATACTTGCCAAGTATTCAGGCTCTGAGGCTTCCAATAACAAATCCTATTCCACATAATTTCCACTGAAATTGGCCATGGCCGTGCGCTGCCGCCACCCTGTTTTTGCTTTTACCGTGCGTTCTGCAGCACTTGGCGACGCATTACTTCCGCATTCCCTGTAACCCAACCCCGTAGCCCCAATTTTTGATGTCATACGAGGCTCTAGTGAGGGAGTCTCTCTGCTCTTTGTTCCAGCCTTTTCAGCATGGAGGCTGTTCCGGTGGGGTAAGTTGAATAAGTGGAGCCCGGAGGAATCTCTACAAAGGTCTCACTCTGATTGGATGCATGCAGAGCCCAAGGAGAGAGCGCCGGTTGCCATAGCAATGAGAGCAATGTGGGAACTGGCTGCATGAAGGAGAAAAAGGGGAAGTGGTGCTTTCTTTTGTGATGGGAGGTCTTCATCGACTGACATTCCTCTTTATGGATACACACCAGCCCAACATGCACGTAAACACAAATACGCAAAGGCGCACAAACGGCGTTACATGCACCTTTTTACCCCCCAAGGAGAAGCCGAGCTAGAGTGCATACTTCAATCACAATGTCCTGGTAGGGGTGTACTCGGGCCCAAGCTGGGAGCCAGAGAAAACACAATCATACACACCGGGAGTCCAGAACCATCTCCCCTCATAAACATGATTACCGGCCATTCAATGCTACATATCGCTTTCCTCTCCTGAGTCAACAAATCATCTTTACCCTCTTTCCTGGCTCATCACAGCTTCTATAAACAAAGAAATTACGGAAATATCTCTCTATCTTTCTCTGTATCTTTGTTTTTGTTGCTTGCGTTCCCGTATGACTCGGAGCAGATATTCTAATTCTTTAACCCAAAGCATTCAGGCCGCATGAATATCCAAGGGGTGATGTAAACCTCTCCAAGGAGCATATGTTTGTGTTCATGTGTGTGTTTTATATACGTGAATCCCTAGTGTGTGTATGCTTATACCAGGGAGTTTAGCTGCGGGGTTTAGAGGCTGTGTGGGAGGGTTGAGTTGTGTGTGTATCTCCATCTGCGTGTTGTGTTGAATCTTGTCGAGTTTGTTTGAAGAGCATAAGGGGCTGAGGATGCTGTGTTGGGATTACACAGCAAGGCCTGCTGGTTCATGAACCCAGTCCGATCTGTCATGTCTATAGGCCGAACACAGTGGCTGGATATCTGTCTTCTCTCATGCTTGTGATCCCGCTGTTCTTGACATCTGAATCAAAATCAAATGGAATCATGAGGTATCTAGAGAATCCCAACCCTGCTGCTCTCCACAAACAATATCCCTGTTTGTGATGCAGCAGTGTGTGGGATCAAGACCCATGATCCACTTTCATCGCATGAGGCATTGTAGCTTTGTTGAGATGACATATCAGATGAGTTATCTGTCAACAATTTCCAAAACATCATCAACATCATAATTCTCCAATAATAATTTATCTTCTTCCTCAATCACGAATGAGTCCAAAAAACATGAAATTGGTCAGCACCTAAGCACCTCCAGTCCCCTTGTCTCAAAGTCTCAAAGCTTTCATAACTAAAATTTCTGGACTGTCCTAGACCAGGGGAATAACGTGTGAATTTCGAAAATGAAAATAGGCTTAGTTCCCCTTGAAGTTAACAACAGAAATTTTGTTTTTCCCCATTTTCAGGGTTCCCAATTTTTTCTAAAGGTGTAGACCACACCATGGAATGTTTACAATATGTGGTGTGAATTTTCTGCTTTACAGTTTGAAAAGTAAAAACCATAGGGCTTTAACTGTCATTGGATTTTATGGATGACCCTCTACCAAAGTTTTGGTTAACACCAGACTTTCGCGTTTTTGTTCCACAACATAAAATACGTCAGTAGATACCCCATTTGTGAACTTTAAAGTTTTTATGTGTCTTAAAAAAGCTGTTGCTAACAAGTTGCTAAATGAGACTACAGAACATCATCATGCCAAACTACGCCAACCATGCTTTACAGCCTTGTCGTGGTGGCGAAGCAACCGTAATTTAGTTTGTGTATAGCTTTATTTAGCCTTTTACTTCTGGCGATTGTGTTGGGGCTCAAACATCCTAAAGTGGTGTTCATTTATTTAGATTATTTTATTTTGAACAAAATGTGCAAGTATCAACACTTACTTACCACAAAGCTTATTTTCTACAGTGATCGGAAATCCAATGGAAATAAACAAACCAAGAGGCTTTTTGAAGAGGGAAACCAAAAAAAAAAAAAAACCATCATACCTCGGGCTCTCTTTTTACATATATTTGGGAGGCAGCTTATTAGACACTGAATATTATGCATATTACTAATACACCATAACTAGGACTTTAGTAATAAACATATAACTGAAGTTATTTTTGACATCAATACAAACTGAGCCTTATTAACTGCATAGAGGTAAGAATTTGGGTCCGAGCTGTTGCATGACATTGTTCAAGTGTACCCAATAAAGTGGCCACTAAACGCAGGTTGCAGGTTAAAAAACATGTACGTGCAGACAAACACCAGACTTGGAAAAGCACTGTATTATAATTTTTGGCTTCAATGAAGACATTTTAGGAGATCAAAATAAAAGAAAACATTTGTTTGCCATGCTTTAACAAACTGATCTAAAAGAAAAAATAGATATTTAATTCTGTTGTTTCAGACTGATTGTCCTGCTCCAGATCCAACCCACCTTACAATAAGGTAATAGCGGTAAATACAGGATGGTAAAACTGCTTTCTTAAATGCCAAAGAACCTCAGCAGTTAAAACTTATGCTCTTTGTGTTCTTTATAACTACTTAAATATTAAATCACTGTGTTCACTTTTGTGTTGTGCTTTGAGTACAATGAGAAATACTGTAAACATAATAATGAGCATGGGAACAGAGAATTGTGTTACTAAGTGTCAACAGCAGTCGGGCTCACAATCTGAGAACATTTTGCTAACATTATATTTTGCATGGGCTTTGAATTGCGCCCGTGTTTTTCTTTTTGACAGACTACACTTTACAGCGCGGTGCATCAGAGCCATTCTTTTCCCTTGTGTTGAAGAAGGGCATGTTCTGTCTTATTCAAGGCCTGTGCGTCTGACAGGATTACTGTGAGGCATTGGATGTCACATCACTTCTATTTCAGAAGCCAGAGCAATTTCCCTTAAACCACAAGGCAACAGTGCCAACAATAAATAAATAAATAGATACTGTAGATGGACAGACAGACACATAGATATACCAAGAAAGACAGAGAGATAGTGCCCCTGGAATTACAGTTGCAGAAGATTATTCCAGAGACATTATTTCCCCGAAGTCGTGGGCTTAAGTCAAATTTGGAAGAGAAATGAAATTGCCAGCAGTGAAAAACCAGACTAGGTAGGAGTTCATGAGTAGAGAAATAACATTTTCATTTGTTTCTGCCCCAGTGGGAGACAAGCCGCCTTTCAGTAAATAGAGACAGCTATGAGAAATGATTTTTTTGGTCGGTGGGATATTGTTTTAACGTGCACTTATCCATCTGCAATCTAGATGTCAGGCCTCAGGAATCCACAGGATGGCCATTCGACTGTTGTCTTTATGACACACAAGTGTTGGCCTCGTCTGGCCTCCAATTGTCTCTGTTAGTGCCCCATTTCCAGTGGAGATTCGCTCCTATATGTGGTCTTTTTTAAATCCCTTTGTTAAGAGCAACCAGCTGCTGCTACTCTTTGGAATTCAGGCTTTTTATATTGAGCTTTTGCTGTGAATTGAAATGAAAAATTCAATCCTGGCTTCTGAGATTGTCATCTCCCCGTGCATGAGCCAGTCGAGGTGCACCGTACTGTATTGTTATTTGTTCCACTGCAATAATAATAAATCAAGTATGCTGTATTTTAGCAGAAATTGGCACATGGTATCGGTTTTAATAGATTTCTTTTTGTGCCATTGTGTTATCTTTTTGTTTAGTGTTTGGTTGTTTAGAGCCCAGTTTGCCTGAGGTAACGATGTGTCACAATCCTGTCTTCCTTTGTTTGCAGTGTCAAGATTTTCAAAACACACATGATGACATTACACATGATGTCTTTGTCTTTTCATATTGGGGATACTGTACTTTTGTGCATGTCTCACAATACCTACACCTACATAAATGGCGTGCTGTATCATTTAAATCAGTGATGCGCAACATATGGCCCATGGGCCAGTTCTGGCCCCCAATAGGATGCCGGGTGGACCCCCAACCATTTTCTAACTCACTATAAAAACATAGTGATTCACACTGGAAAATCTTACAAACATCATTAAATCCTAGAAATGTCCTAAAATCCTTCAAATGTCATAGAATTCTAGAAACATCCTAAAATTCTAGAAATGTCCTAAAATCCTAGAAAAATCCTTCAGTCCTTGACAGTTCCATAAATCCTAGTAGTGTCCAATAAGTGTTGTAATGTCCTAAAATCCTAGAAACATTCTAAATTCCTTGAAATGTTTTTAAATCCTAGAAACATGAATGGGGCTGTTGTGACCGGCCCCTGGCCTCCTGTCAATTTGCAACAGTGACCCAGAAGCAGAGCAAGTTTTTGATCCCTGGTCTAAGTGTTACCTGGTTTCGAAGAGATATTCGGATGATTATTTGGGGATTACTTTCACTTCCATAAACTGCAGACTTCTTTGAGATGTCTGATCAATTAATGTTTTTCTAGCTGCTCTCTATTGAAGTTATTTATATGTTGCATTGCAATTCCCGATTAATCTGCACGAGCAAAGCTTTGATCCGGCGCTGTCAGCAGTGATGTACTCCCAGGTGATTACGTCTACTTCCTGTCATCCACTATCAGCCGACACATAAAGCACTTGTCACATGGCCCATTCTGATTATGGTTGATATTGACACTGGAATTGAATAAATGCACACAATAAGAAGATTAGTGTTTCCCAAGAGGCGTGCGTCCCCCTGCTGCATTCATTCCTGATGAGGCGCGCCGAGCCTTTTGAGAGACTCGTTTCATACGGGCAAATCCCATCTCTGACTGCATAATGTGTAAATAGAAAAGAGCGATGAAGATTAATCTGCTGGCCATCTTAAATGGAACAGCAGTGGTCTCCCAGTGAAGCGGGGGTGAAATTGCACTTGGGCTTTTTTGTTGGAAAATGTTCTGCATAATCGCAGATTCGCTCCACTTTGCATTGCGTATGCATATCAGTCGACCCCTGCCATGACATATTGCAGATCCGTGCCCTCAAGAGTAGGATTTCTGCTCTAATAAAGTGACATGTCACAGAGGAGATTTGTCTCCATTTTCTCTTTAACATCATCTGCCATGATTGCTCCTCATGAGGAATTTGCAAAAAATAATTTCCCAAATCAGGAGACATTGCTTATGGAGCATTTTTGTTGTAGTTTTTAAAAATGAGTAAGGCTATAGTGCAAAAAAAGGTTCATTGCATTATATGCTTAATTTGTATTTTGTTGTGGGCTTTCGGCTGGTGTCAAAATTTTCAGATCGGTTTGATATTAAGCCAAACACCTGACTGAACCAATATACGGTATTATACCATTAGGTGTCAGACTTTACTCAGCAGCTGCTCCCAAGTTGAAAAGCTGATACCTTGTCCTAACAGCAAATGAGCATTAAACTATCACATCCCATAACATTGGAGCTTTCTGTCCACACTGAATCTAATAAGTATGCCCTTCTGTTATGCAATATAAACAAATCATGTAAACTATAGCTTTGTACTCAAGAGCATACTGGAGACATAACCACTTAAAAGATGGATGACTACTTGCGATCTTCCTACATCTGTACTTTTTCTACTCCCATCCTGGGAGCATTGTGTCTGTCCATCCGTTACATTTCGTCACATCATTCTCGTGAACACAATATCTAGAGAACGCCTCAACAGATTATTATCAAATTTGCACAAATGCCAACTCGGACACAAATATTAAGTGATTAGATCTGCGTGGTCAGAGGTCAAGATCACTGTGACATGGTTTGTCTTATTTTAATAAACACAATATTATCACAAGAACATATTGAGGAAATTTCTTCAAATTTGGCAAAAAGTTCCACTTTGATCCAAAGATGACCTCACACATCATCAAAACGTCACATCTTTCTGGCTTTACATTTTAAACAGACTTCATTATCGCGCTGTTACTTTCTCCTGTCCCAGCACAGAGGCAAGACCACTGTGTCCCCCCTTTCTGCAAACAGACATATACAGATAGACAACATAACAGTGTGATTTTCCCACCTTGAAGAGACAATGTTAATGCAGCTATAATGACAAATGACGGTTCAGTTGGTTTGCATGAAATCTAGCTGTTTTAAGCTTGTGCACTGGAAAGGAGCTGCAAAGCCAGAAATGGATACAACTCCAGTGTGTACATGATATAGTCAATAGCTGTGCAGAAACCTACCACTGAGTTGAATGATGTGTGCGTCTAAGTTTTTCATGTCCCCCTTTGTTTTGAAAAGCCAGCCTTTATATTTGACAGCATAGTAGTTTGTGGTGTAAAATCTTCTGTAAACTAATTAGATGATTGGCTCTGACCTGTTTAAAGGGAGTCACATCAGCTGTGTCTGGGTAGTGGTGAGAGGTCAGAGGACAGTGCTGGGCCACATAGTACAGGGGATTGGATGGGATTAACCTTGGCCTGCCCCTTTGGCCCGGGGCCCAGAAGGCCCAGAAAGAGTGGAATTAGCCAAGCCAGGCTGGGCCATCTGATTCCAAGCCCTCATCCAATTACTGCCTTATCTGCTGGCCAAATGAGATCAATGCATGGAGGGCAGGGAGACCTGGCAGCCTGGTGAAGGTGCGATAATCAGCAGTAGGGAGCGCGGCACTTAACTCTCCTGTGTCCCTGAAAGAGCCAGAGCATGTGTTAGGAGCACCACTCACTGCCATTAGCTCTCGGTGCCTGCTGGAGCCTGACCTGCACTTTGCATGAGGACAACCTGCTGTAGAGCATTTATGCATCTTAGCTTTTTGTGTTCAAGTACTGCACTTAGGAAGATGAATAATGTGCATAATTACAGTTTTACCTCTTATCCTTGGTGAATCTACCCAGCAGATTACACCGGCTAAGAGGTAGTAGAGAGAAACAAAACGGTGTAATTGCTTTTTATATGTATTGCATATGAAAGGCACTTTTAAGCATTTTACAGTGGTTAAGAACAGCCCCGCACAGTTAATATAGTCCACTGTTAATTCTCCTGTCAATTAGGGGGAAAAACAAATGTTTGACGTTTAGAGGTGTAATTATGAAAATAATTAACCTCTGTGTGCCATAAAAGCAGACAATTTTGCTCTCTACCTGCACTTCTTGAAATGGAGTTGGCTGAATGAGATTCTGGTGTTTAAAGGAAGACCTCAGTTAAATGGATTTTTTTTTCTAATGTTAAATTATGTTTTATCCTGTTCTTATTCATGCCCCCACATTGAATAACTCCTGTTCATAAGAACTTTAATAAAATACTGTAGGCTGAATATTTCTCGACTTCACAAAATTACTTAATTCTCTTTTAAATATAAAAATGAATGCAGGGTTCGTACATTCATGAAAAACCTCTAAAGTCGTGGAATTTGCAAAAAGCAATTTCCAGGCCTGGAAAATATTTGGAAATCCAAATATACCCTGGAGTTTTGGAAATGACTGGAATTTTGTTTCACAAACCTGGACAGTAACACATGATGTGTTCAAGGACCATTGGAAATTTGAAAATCCAACAATAATTTCTATTTTTACAGTTTCTGGCTGTGATAAAAAGGTTGTTTTGGGGTGATTTAAAAAAAAAAATCACCTTTTTCAAAATTGCTAAAAAAAGAAAATGTCTCCAAGTCCCTAAGTTATAATTAAATATTCAGTGCTTATCCTGTTTTTAATACATTCATTTTTTTAAATAGTGTTTATTTTAAAAAGCTTTTACATGTAATGACAAAGAACTGACTAGGAGTATTGATGGTCATTTCAGAGAATGTATGGTCTTTACACTTTGCCTCACAGTCATTGAAAATCATGGAAATCTTTTGGTAAAAATGTGTATGAACCCTGCTGGTGACAGACAGCTGCCATTAACCAAAACTTAACAATACAAAGCCTCAAAAGAGTGGATGTGTTTTAAAAATGCGTCATCAAAATGAAAGTTTTGCACAGAAAAAGTCTTTCCTGGCTGAGCCTTTATATGATATAAAGCTCTTCATATTTATTCCTGATATTTCTGCCATGCCAGTGATTGTATTGCACCACTGGTGTGTCCCTTAGCCATCTGGAAGACCGTTCTGTGCCCACAATATGGCCGGAGAGGGACCCATTCTGTTGAATTTATGCTCCGCTATTTCTTCTCATGCTTGTGTTCTGGGCACGAGTATCCATCGGAGAGCAATAGGAAGCCCTGAAAGAGTGTCTGTCCTCAGCTGTGGCCCTGCGATTGTACATCCACCGCTACCCTGCAGTCGCCCCCTCCCCTCCTCCCACCTGTCCCTGGCTGCTCCTCCTCTCCTCAGCCCCAGTTAGATTAAAGTCCTCTTAAATTCACCACAGCAGGCCGGCCGCACAGGGAGAGCTGGCATCGCAGGGGCCCTCTGACAATCAGCACCCGGCTAGAAAGCACTAATGAGCGCTGGGAGGGGAGGAGAGGGCGTTGGCGGGTTGCACACAGACAGCAGCAGCGGTGGGTAGGATTGGAGGGGGGTTGTTAGGAAGGGAGGTAGCGGGCTGGCATGTTGCTGGGCTGGGTCCGGTTCAGCACTGACTAGATTAGCTTCCAGGGGGCAGAGCTGCAGTCAGTTTGGGAAAATATCACAGCCCATTAGTTAGGAGCAATGAAATGGAGTCAACTTCTGGGACTCCATTAGGCACGCTGCGCTTAGGCAGACAGCGTCCCTTGGTGTGATGTTGCTATTCTGGAAGGATTGAGCACAGAGATATAATTGGACTGGGGAAATCAAGCAAGTTTCAGTGGTCCTGGTGGAGCTCTCAGACAGAAAATGAGAACACAGGCCTTTGTATTTTCTCTCCCTCTCCCTGTTAGCTTTACAGCTTTTTGAAAAACAGGAGTGAAAAGGCAGCCAGTGTGCTTGGGTTTTTCTTTTCATTTTTATTTCTCTTCTCTCTCTCTTTCTCTCTCTGTCGTATTCGGTGTCTCTCTGTCTCCCCTCCTCCTTCTGTTTTTCTTATTGGATTTTACCATCTGCTTTAAATTCTTTTTTTTTTCATTTGCGGCTGTGGCTCTGGCTAACCCTAAGCTAAACAATATGCATTTATTCATCCGTTTCTCTAAGCATTGATGAGACTGAGGATTGCGCTTGATAATAAACATGGCTTAGTCTAACACAGGCTGCTTTCTAAGCCTCGCAAGGCTGTTTACTGCAGATCAGTGCCAGCTAACTCCTCTAGTTTGGAATACAACAACATGCCAATGCTCAAGTAAAGTGTACCATATCTTATCTCCTCCTCTTAAAATGCCCTTTCTCCAACAATGATGTCTAGCTGACATTTTGGGTCCTTATAGGCAGATGTAGATAGAGCGGACAGGCCTCAGTGCCTCACGTAATTGATGTGCAGTTTTTAGCACCAGCATGGGACGTCTCCATCCCTCCAATTTCTTGTGGGCATGCCTCACTTGGTTTGCCTAAAACGCTTGATGTGCTCTGTCCTAAATAAAGGACATTTTGCCAATTCTCCTAGTTAATATATTTCACAGTAGCAGTCCATCATACTGTTCTCATGCCTTCAGTTTAGTGGCCAGAGAGTAATTGGATTGAGTCTCTGCATTGATGGCTGTGCCTTTAACGCTCAAAGTCATGTTCACTGCTGTTTACGCAGAGAGTCAGTGACATGTATTATTACAGTAAGGGTAAAGAAATCTGGTGGTGTGTTAATATAGGGTATGACCGTTAAGTAAGCCATTTATGATGTACTTACCATAGCTTTTTTTTTAGGGATTGGTAAGAGATCAGTCAGGATCTATCCATTTAGTCTAATTTGTTTTGTGAGGGATTATTGGGTATAATTCTATTTAAGGGTCAGAAGGCAAAGTGATCATTGAGACAAGGAGACAGTTAGTCTGTGCAGCTTAAATACCTGTTTTTTTCGTTGTTGTGTTTTTTGTTTATATGCTGTCATGAACAAGATATCAGAAGAATGCTTTGAGGGGATTTCCTCAAATTTGGCAAAAACATTCACCCGGACCCATCAAATAAAATAAAATGATGACGTGATGATGACATGGTATGTCCAAAAGGTCAATGTCACTGTGATGTCATAATTTTCTGCAAAAAACATTTTTTTGGCCATTATTCAACACCACGGAAGAGAAGGGCAGACAGTTGTTCTCATACTGAATTGGTGACAATAATTTTGTATGTATATCTTAAAACTTTGATGAATGTGTAGATCTTCTTGGCTACATTTAAGTCTGGACAGACATGGTTGTAAACTGCAACTTTGCTGATTCATGGAGGCATACTGCCATAAGGCAGTAATTCCAGTTCTGCTCAACAGGTTTGAGACAAATCAAAGCTTGAAGTATTTAGAGGCAGAAACATGCTAATCTATGATTCACTGAGATACTGCTTGACAAAAGGAATGAGCTGCATCTGTCTTTGTCCTTTATATTCATAGAATTATATGCCAATAGCAGGAGAGTGTTGACATTTGTGCACCTCCTGGGAACACATCACCATGAATGTTATCAGCACCTTAAAGACAGCCCGCAGCCCCCATACATCCCTGATAGGCACTCACAGCCCCTGCCTCAAAGGGCACACTCCACCTCAACCTTCCACCCCTGACCTGTCTGCCAGCCTAAAGAAAGGGCCCCTGACAGCTCCTTTGATGGTACGGGGGAGGTGGGGTTGGCTTGTAAAGAATAGGTGAAATGGAGGGTAAAAAGGGGGCCAGCCATTTGAAATGTCTGCACCGAGATCTAATCAGGTTGCAGCGGCTGTGCCCCTTTTTAAAGTAGCACCGTGGTGTTACAGCTAGCAGCCTCTCCTGAGTCCAGGCCTCACAGGGCGTCTCATGTCAGCTCTCCCTCCCCCTCCCTGAGTAACCCTCTGGAACACATCATCCACCTCCGTCCCAGCTCTGGATTTATCCCCCCCCCCTCCCTAAAGCTGCCTTGACAGGTTTGTTATCTGTTCACCCGGTCGGTGAGCCCTGGAGAGTCGCAGCACTGGCAGTTAGGAAGGGGAATGCTACAGGAGAAGCGGGGCAAGTAAATGTCAAGTGAACCGCCAAGGATGGATATTATAGCTTCTGGGGACCACAGTCAGAGAAAGAGAAAGACAGAGAGAGAGAGGGAGACACGGTCTGTCTTTTCTGTCTGTTTTACAGCCCACCGCTCAAGATGGCAGCCTGTACTGAATTCCTCCTATTGATTTCCAGAAGATCTAGACTCTATTTATGTGCAAGTTACAATTGAAAGACTTCCACTGATTCACACTCTTTGTGACTTTGCATATGTTGACAGTTGGGACGATACCAATAAATCAACAGTAGATTAATATGTCATTACGAATTTAATCGAACATGTGAAATAGTGGTTGGAGCTGACATGCATTGACAATAAAAATGAAAAGATTTCTGGCAAAATTTGGAATATAACAAACTCCAACACAAAACTTTGTTTAAATGCTTTTAGAAAAGGTTTTATCACATGTGCTGTATTGTGTCATTTCAGTTTTGTAACTCATGCAGGGATATAGCTTACTTGCTAACATTTCCAGTCTAAGCTTTTCCATTTGCAGTCTTTTGGCAGGGTGCACAGTTTTGTACCAAGGGGTAACATGGCTTTTATTATAAAAAGGCACCAAAAATATTAATGTTTACTTTTGCCTCAGTAACATTTAAGTTAATTTGGAGAGTGTGCACACCACATGTTGGGTTTCCTACTTGGCCCCTGAACATTAAATAGACTGTATGTATTCCTACATTAATTTAAAACACACCTTCAGCAGTAAGGCTGCATGCAAAAACATTAACGCAAGCACAGATGATGTTAGACTAAAAGATTTTTTTCAAACTGTCTTATTATTAAAACAAAAACGCTGTTCCTATGACTCACATCCCCTTGAAATACCTAAACTCGATTTCATAATAAAAAACAGAACCCATTCTCTAACGTGAATCTCCTGAAAAATAGTCTCACATAGTACCAAGCTACATTTCTAATCAGTTTAACTCCAAACATCTGATTCACAGACAGCAGTCTTATTTCATGAGCCTGGAATCAGAAGGTTTATGTGTGGGTGGAGTGCAGCGCTCAGATATGAAGCATCAAAGATTTGATATATCAGCTGTGAAACTGTCGTGTACTTTCCATATTCTGGAATATTTTACCCCCCAAAATAACACAGCTCAAAGTGTAAAGCAACCTTAAAGGTTTCATATGAGGAAAAACAACAATTTTAATAAAAAGAAGTCAGATAGAAGAAGTCGATACAACTCTGATCTCACAATTTACCAATATCCGGTAAGGGTTTATTATATCCTATATTTCCCCTTTATTTGGATTCTTTTCTTGGTTCCATTAAAATGAAGACAACATGTTCATGAAATTGTCAGACAGCATTGTATTTATATGGGAATTTAAGACTTTCAGAATTTCTTTTTGCAAAACTGGGATCATCTTAGTTTTCATTACAGAATCGCAGTGTGTATTTTTTTGTTTCATTTTTGTGTTTTGTATGTGTGCTTATTACAAATCCATAGTTTGTGGTCTTTGATCTTAAATGATTTCTCTCTCAAATGATTGCTGATGCATTTTAATGCAATTTAGTAATTTTAAATTTATATTTTAGATCAGTAAACTCTTCAAGTATTGCCATCTTCCAGCACTCACAGCAGTGATATTAAATCTGTCCACCTCATTCCTTCACATCCTCATTTTGACCACGTAATCTTGTAGAGAGGAATCCTCTGATGTATTTTGGGAATGAGTTTTCTGTGCAACAGAGATTGGATTTTTTCCCCTTGATTAACTGAGTCGCTAATAAGTCTTGTCACAACAGTTTTCACCCTCTGGACTTGTAGTGGTATCTATCCTGGTGCCAGATCACCCGAGCTAATTTAAAGCCTCTATCTCGCATATTTGCCACTTGTATGTTTGTGATAAGTTTGTTTTGTTTCACACGTTTCCACACTAAATCTTTCACCTGTTAGTCTGCTCGTCCTTCCTCCATGCTTCAAGAGGAGAATAGGATCTAAATTGTGCGATAATTTTGCCAGCCTTAATTGCACGGCTCCAGTGAAAGCTTTGCCGCTCTCCCCAATCCTTTTAGAACTACTTAAACGTTCCGCTTGGGTGTGGATTAGTGGATAATGGGCCCAGCAGCAGGCCAGGTACAAGCTATTGAAGTGTTCCTGAGATAGCCTTGGTGGGCCCTTGGGGTAGAGGGGGAGGGTTCATTGTTGGTGTGACAGTTTGGCTGAGTGGATTACATGCAGTTTAGGGGACTGTATTGGATTGGGTCTGCGCCCAATTATCCTCTTGGATGGATTGCAAGTGAGTAACATCCTATCCCAATTTCCAGTGCACCAGGTGAAGCCTACAGGATCCTGCTGCGAGGTGTTCCCAGAAACTGAAACTCACTGAGCCCAAAGATAAGGTTGTCATATTCACAGCATGATGTGATAGCAAAAGTTCCACTACTTTTTAATAATTATAATTAATCATTATAATTGAAATACTTTTCCTCAGTATATTGCATATTGCAATCATGCCATGTTTTGGCAAATATATCTCAGCAGGTCATGTCTAAAGGCCTAGACAGACTGCATTAGTTATTATGTAGCCGTTACATTTGAACTTTTTGTGTCTTTATGTTTTGTTGCATTGTGGTTAATGTTTTGTTAGGTGTAGTCACAAGGACCACTTGATAATAGGAGGAGGAGAGTTAGGAGAGTTGCATTTTGAGAAATGTAGGATCAAGTGTTTTTGGAGCTCAACCCATTCTACGGACAGAAACTCAGGATATCTCTGCATACGCTGGGTTTAATTTTTACCATTCAGTTCTTTAATCTGTCTCCTGTGATTCTCCACCGTAATGAAAGTACAATTTTTAATGTCTGGACTACTCTTTAAAGAGTAATCTTGTTGTTAAGAGTGGGACACACCACATTTTTCTCCCTACATACTTATTCAGTTTAGTTCTGTAATAAAATCAGTGTCCTCTGGTGCTTATTTTTTTCCCCACTTTCAGCATCATGGAGTTAGAAATACATTATCCAAATAAAATTCAATTCTTTTCTCCTCAGTCTCCCTGTTTGTGCATAACTGCTAGGAGTTCATTCAGTTATCATGCTTGAGAATCTTAAATGCTGTTCTTGGAGAAAAAAAATTGCATGCGCTCCCCCCTCTCCAGAAATCTCTGCTTGGATAATGGATGTCTCATTTTTTACAATCAAATCAGGAGTTGTGCAGTAATTTGAGCCATTCCATGTGTCGCCGCTGTGTTGTGTGAATGCATTAAATATTATTTGCCATTCATTCATTATGAGATGGAAAAATTCAGTCTTGCCCATCATTCTTTGCAACTGAGGCTCACAGGGACTCACTGTTCCTCTCTCACTGGATTTGGTAAGAAATCTGTGAAATAGCTGCTTGACATTGCTAAGTCAAAAGACGAGTTCATGTGCTCGCTAAGAGATATGAGTGTGATTTGACTTTTGTCCGTATTCTTTTCCTTTACATGTCTTTTAATTCTGGCTATTAAAGATATACTATACAGGATTTTTCTCGGGGAAAAAAAATCCAAAACCTTTATATGCATTAAAGTAATCCTTCTCAATCATCACTTTTAACTCACAATGTCTGAATCTGAAGAGATTCTGCCCCCTGTATTTTTTTGTTATGCTTCCCTTAACTTATAGCTGTGTTCTTAGGCATTATGTTTTTCGGTTGTCCTTCTGCCTCATTCACATGAAAGTGAAGAAGGAATTTCTTCCACTTTGTCACAAACAACAACATGGACTCGACAATGAAATGATTAAATTATAGTTGTCAAAGGTCAAGGTTACTGCAACCTTGTTTATTTCATTTTTGTGAAAGTGATATCTCAAAAACACCTCAAGGGAATTTCTTCAAATTTGGCACAAACGTCCTCTTGAACCGGTTAGAAATTGGAAGTCAGAGGTCAAGGTCACGGTGACCTTGTGTGCAGCTCATTCTTGTGAATGCAATGTCTAAAGAACACCATGGAGAAGTTCCTTAAATTTGGCACAAACATGGACTCAGTGATGTGATGAACTGTGAACTGTGGTCAAAAGTCAGTGTCACTGGGAATTCACAAAACATGATTTTGGCCATAACTCTATATTTCGTACTCTAATTTTGACAATTTTCACACAAATGTCTGATAGGATAAAATGATAAAGTGATGACATTCTATATCCTAAATGTCAAAGGTCACCTTCACTTTGACATCTTAATGATATGCATAAACACCTTTCTGACCATTAGTCAACACCATAACAGAAAGGGAAACATTTGGTTAGATAGTGAATTAATGATGCTAATCTTGAAACTGAAGATGGGCACGAAGCAGTCACATTTTAAAATTTGAAGCATCTTTGCAGAAACATCCATATTTGAAGCATTGTCAGCTGTCGTTATAAATGTGTGTCATGTCAGACATGGATATAAGCTATATATGCAACTTGATAGCCTAAGCGTACATCCACAAGCTGGTAATTCTAGTTTTCTTCTCAATTTGCTATGTTTGGGACATTCTTGGGTACAGCACACAGGTGATGTTGGGACTCGATGAAGAGGTAGCAACCATGTTCCAAGAGGAAGCTATCAATAGTCCAGACACAGCGCCAAAAAACAGGGAATATAGCAAATCTGGGGTTGGCTTTCACTTTCCATGGCAATACTGTTCATCTTCCCTGCTCTCCTAGGATTTGCCTGCATAGTATACCTTCAAGGCTCTATTTGCCTAACATGAATTAAGAAAGGTGTTGGTATATTTGGATGTGTGTCCTTTCACCTAAATAGAAATAGTTTTGGTGGATTGTGCACTATTTGCAAAGACACATTTGACTACTAGTGGTATTTGCATTATTACAGCAGGTTCGTTTTAACAGCAAAGTAAAAGCGTCCATGTTTAGCTCCCCCTTACAGCTCCCACCTGACATTGACTTTCGTATGGGGAGCTGTCAGAGCCTGCTGTCGCATTTTTACATTCTTTTTTTACTTTTTTGCTGGATACTTGCAAGTGGATAGCAATGAGTCCCCTGGCTGTGCTCATCTGATTCCATCAGGAAGAGGAGAAAAGCACCACAGAGCCTTGGGAATATTGTGCCTGAAAATGGTAATTTGCCAGCTCGAGCAAATCCTAGGAGAGCAGGGAAGATGAAGAGTAGACAGATTTCACTTGCTTTATTTATTAAATTTGATAACCGGTACAGGCCTCCAGAGAGGCAAAAACATTCTGCTGCGTGTCATTTGGAGGGAAGTAGAGAATATGGTGGAGATCCGTCAAAGGCAGCCTCCCAATCATTCAGTCAGTCTGATGTTCGGCATCGCTGGGTCCGACAACCACCTTCATTTATGTGATGCTACTCTCATTCCCCTCAGACTGAAAACACTTCATTTAAAGGCTTAACATTTGGCTCCCTGGTAATTTTTTCTGTATTTTTTGTAGAAAGCTCATGGATGCCACTTGTGAACTCTGTCAACCAAACGTATCCAGGTAAAATGGTAGAAACGGTCTATCCTGTAGATGTCATATTCTGAACTTTTAGTACAGCAGATGGAGATTTGTCATGGAGCCAAGTTTTGTCCACCTAATTTAGTTTTTGGTTTTGATTTTGGATCCTAAATGATCCTCGAGTTGTTCACTGTTTGGAAGACTTTACTCCTCCAGTTCTTTTTGATCTCTGTGTTAACTATCCCACGTTTGTTATGGTTGTACAGCTGTTTGTGCAGTACGTTCCTACAGGGATTGTGTATATATTGTGTGAACTCACAAGTATACAGTCAGAGTTTTTGGTTGTTGGAATGTGGATTAATGATTAATGTACATTGTTCCTTCTTAAATAAATTAATTATAAAATTACAAATTACAGAAACGAGTCGATAATTGGAAATGATTTGTATAGACCAGAAGCATTCCCATACTTGATGTCAGTGAGGGACATGACATTACTGCCGAGCATCCCCTGGGCTGGCCTTATGGTAAAGAGGAAGTACGCTAATTGATTAGCTGACAGGCACAGTTTGCTGTCAGGCAAGCAAAAAGGCTACCTCAGGTCTCCGCTCCCCCCCAGGCTATTATTTAATACATCTGTGTTGTTCTCAGTTTCCTCCCTTTGTCCAGGAAAAGCTCTCTGCCCTCTCAGTCCTCAGAGGGCTCCTCGGTGACACTTCACACAACTCAGAAAGGAGGTGGGGGGGGGGAACATAGCCACAAAGCCATACTTGAGAGGTATCACTTTGCAATCTTCCCGTCTCCCAGCTCTGGCGTCTCATTTGTTCTGTGTGCTGATGTGCATCAGGGCTCCAGGGCAAGGTGATAGTCTCCAGGGACGAGTTGCAAAGGAAAGTTACCTGAGGAGATAAGACGGTAAAGGGAAAGAGAGGGGGGAAGCAGGGAGATTCTTTTCTGCACGGTGGATCTTTGTGTTTCTGCAAAAACCAGGAGCAGCAGTTTAGCAGTACCCCTGCAGAAAGTTGACTGCAGAGCCAGAGGTCCTTGAATAGGTTGGCTTTGAATGGCTGGGGTCTTTTGAATGTGCTCTGCTTGAATAAGAGGTCTTTGACGAGCGAGGGCTTTGTGATTCTCCTGTGCTCAGCTGCTGTTATCAGCATGGCTGGCTCTATATGCTGGAGGAGTAACAGCTCCCGGTGCCAGTATTCTCTGATGGTTCTTGTTTATGTTTAGGCAAGGATATTGTTCATGTTGGAAAGGCTCATTAGGAAGTGTTGTGCCTAAAAAGCTTTTACTTTCCAGTCGCAAAAGCAGTGAATAACCTGAACAGTGATACTCAATTTATGGCCAATTCTGGCCAAATCCGAGAAATGTCCTGAAATCCTAGAAACATCCTTAAATCTTAGAAATATCTTAAAATGTCATAAAATCCTTGAAGATTAAGCTACTAAAGTCTAACAAATATCCTAAAATCCAACAAACACATAAGGGGCTGCTGTGACTGGCCCCTGGCTGCCTGTCATTTTGCAAAAATGGCCCTGAAGCAAAGCAAGTCGAGTATGCCTGTCTTACAAAATATGAAAAATCTCGCATAAAAGTATCATATTTTAAGCTGCGGCACCTTGACAAAAGAATATGTTTGACTGTACATACATAAAGGACAAAATGTCAGCACAGTAAGTGATTGACACACTGCACCTACAAGCAGTCGTAACATTTAATCCCTCCCGCTGAATTCCTGAGCCTCTTAATTCTTCAAAATATAGAAGCTCATATAGTTTTTGTAATTAACAAATCACAATTTAATCCGCAGTGCATGACAATTCAATTTGTTGATTGCCCCCCCTTTCCCTCCCTCCGCCCTCCTCTCTTCGTCTATTTAGGAGCGAAAAGGAAAGAAAAATAATCTCGTTGAATGTATTAATTCAACATGATGAATCCTGTATTCAAGTCAGTGGAGTGAATAATTAAAATTAGCTGATAAAACTTTCAGCAGAATTACTTTGCCGAAATTGCTGAACAGATGTGTCATTTTAATGAAAATCCACAGCCAAGCTCCTTTCCCCTTCCCCTCTGTCGGATAAAAATATTATTCCCATGGCACATTCTTAATTTGGTGGTAAATACACTCGCAGCCATCTCCGGAAGGGTGGGTGGGAGCGGGTGGAGAGAGAGGAAGAGCAACTTGTCACACTTAGTAACTTGATTTCTCCCCCTGCATGCAGTAACAGCTATCTACAGTAATTCACAGCACTCCATTGTTCCAGCAAGTCCCAAGGAGGACTTATTAAAATGCAATAATCTCCCTATTTAAACAGAAACAATAACCATTAGAATTCCCGCAGATCTAAAACAGAGCGTAAGCCCCCATCTGCTGTGAATGATTAGAGTCTTGACGAGGGAATTTAATTTGCAACATTCAAAGATGGGAATCTGAGCAGATCTCCCCTCCGAGGCTCTCACCCTCATACTCATTTGCCTCTCGCTTTATTTGTCTTTTTAATTATTTATTTAGCTGCCACTAACGTTGCTCTAGAGAGAGGCCATTGGATACATTCGAGCTAGACAACAACACACTTTACAGAGCTGCGGCCCGGTAGAAAAACTCCATTCAGTGTTTTGCTATGACATGCTGTGAATTTGGTGATACATTATTGTACACTCGGATGTACACGTATGACATGGGGCATAAGAGGAGCAGAAAAAGCACACTGTTGGTGGTGCAATATGACAAAAAATCAAGGGCTCAGCAAAAGCATTAAATTTTATCCTTTTGGAACTATGAATAGTATTACGTTTTGATTTTTTTTTCATCAAATCATAGTCATGGTGAGAATTTTGACCAGAATAAATACAAATTTGGTCTGCTGTAGGTGCTAGGGGAAACACAACAGGATGTATCTTCTGGGAACCATAAATGTCTGTTCAATTTTAATAGCCAATATCCAGCAGTTATTGAGATATATAGAAGTATGGAGCAATACATATTAGAATAAACATTTTTTTTCAAGCTTTTTACATGCCATAGAAAACATAACTAAACACCATTAAGTAAAATTAATCAAGTAAAACTGAAAATAAAATTATGACTGCAGCAACTTTGAGACTTTTGTTTGAGTCAACTTTAAGCATTCAAATATGAGGGCATTGTATGAATGCCACAAGGTTTCCTTCAGAAATCATACTGAATGGCTTTGTAAAAAAGGTTCAGACTATGTAAGTTGATCTTCTGCCCTTTCTCACTTAACCTGACTTACTTTATTTTCTGTTCAGTTCTGTTCAGTAATATTGACATTTGCTCACATCTATACAGACAGAAAAACCTGTGAAGAAAAGGATTATGTTCCTGCAAGATGAATAAAAAGTCTGCTGACAGCAAAACTGACTCACTAGTCACTCAGTGGTAGGGAAGCAAAAATGGCTCACTGGATTAAAACCCTGTTTGGGGAATTTCCCGCTAAGTCACAATTTAATTATGTTAATTTACTGTGGGAGTCATGGTCTGTCTGTTGAAGACAATTCATCATTCCAACATTAACCACTTCTCCACCAAATTGGCTCTTGCTCTTGAACCGGTTCTGTTAAGGATTCTTAGAACCTTGGTGCCTGATCTGACGGTTTCTCACTTGACTTATCCATAATCTCTTTCCAACCTGTGAATTATGTCACGCCCACTGATGCTGTTACGGTTCACACTACAGGTCAGAGAAAACCTGCTATTGTTTGGTTTGGAAAGTAAAATCCTCATAATTGTTCAAAATTATATGCGGGAACCGGGTCTGTGTTTATGGAAAAGGGGTAATAGTGACCCCAGCTCCATCCATCATCACAGTCTGTATTCAAGAAAGCAAATTCTTGATTTGGTTGGGCTGAAATTAGAAAAAGAAGCCAAGTGAAGAGAAGCTCCTATGTGACTTTTGATGAGCTATTAAATAGTTCAAGATTTGGTGAGCTTTGTGTTTCATTTCCAGACTTTTAAGGCCATCAAACACGCTCTCATCCCAAGTCGTGACATATTACCGCTTTGTTAGTGGACTTTTGTGTCTACATATTACCCTCTAGGTATTCTCCCACGTCTGCTGTTGGCAACAACAAACACCATGACGTCAGCTAAAGAAAGAAAACTTTAGTACTGGATAGCCCCTTGAAATGAACCATCTCATTTTAGAGGGGGTTCAACATATAACACATAGTAACTAAGGATTAGTTAGGATAACCCAACAAAAGCAAATGGTTAGTTTTAGAAAAAAAACATCATCGTTTGGCACTACATTCATACTGGAAGCGAACACCAGGCTCCTGGGTAAAAGTCCAGGTGTGTTGGACCCAATCACATCTCTCCTGCCCACATTATAGGGACCTTCCTGCTCCTAATATTACGTTATTACCAGCAGTGTTTCAACTTGAGGCTGTTCAAACATATATCATACTGGTTCTGTGTGGCTGTGTCACCAACTGATGCCTCCCATCCCCAAACTATACTGCTGTGCCAGGTGTCGTCTGCCCAAATTACGGCGTATCATTACACCTCGAAAGGTTTTATCCAGCCACGTCACAAGCTGACACTGCCTAAAATACTGACAAAGTGGCGGTATTTGACGATCTTGGAATAAGAATGGTCAAGACCATTGTGTCCTTGCTTGCTCTGAAAGTAAACACGGATCATTTTAAGCTTTTCTGAATTGGCTTTAGTTTTTTTAAGACTCATGGTAAACTCATAATGACCATTGTTCTTGTGAAAAGCAGGTACATTGAGTGAACGACAGTGCCAGTGACAGGTAGCACTAATTTCCACTATGTTCCACAGCCTGTCTCTGACCATACAGTTCCTTAATGATAATGGATCACTTCTCTTTGTTAGGCTTTAAGTCCACATTTTTCTCTATAATCAGCAGTTGTGCAGAGTCTCTGAGCACCCATTTATGATTGTGCGACTTCAAAGCCAGCTCTCAAATCTTGATGATTCTTGCACAGGTGCACAGCTTGCTGGAGGTGCCGTGCTCCAGCACTCACTTTTGGATGGCAGTAGCATCAATCCATAGAGGCACAGCGGTTCTTCATCATTTCAAATGACTGCCAGAAAGGAGAGCTGCACCCTCCATACTGCACCTCAGCAGGCTAAAACGTAGCAGGTGCAATGCTAAATATATATTAAAAAGTGCCTTACTCTGCAAGTTGCTGTATTCCCGTGGGCTCCTCGCGCTACTGATCTCTCTGCCTGGTATCATCCATTTCTGGTTGCGAGTGTTCCGAGCGAATCCTAATTCCTGTCTCTGGTTCGCAGTGCGCCCTAGAGACTTCTGATAATGAGCTCGGAGGTTAAAAAAAGTGGAGTGCCAGTCCCAGAAGGTGTTGTTGAGTTATGGATGGTGGGGGGGAACCAGGGAGCCTCTGGAGACCCAGTTAGGGCCAAACCTTTGGCGGAAGGCATATTATTCCTCAATTTGAAAGGAAAGCTGTGCCATTTTGAATTGCAGCTAATTGGCACTCAATGGAGGAAGACTTCAGAGGGAAACCATTTTTTTCATGCATTAGTCCCAGCAAAAAGGTCCTTTAAATGTGCTATAAGCACCATAGCATTCAAAAGTTAATGACTAGATGTCCTTGACTGGGTTTATATCGCCATAACTCACATTGATGTAGAAATCTTTCTATATGTCTTATGAAAACATTAAAAATAGGCACTGACCTAAAGGTTAACTTCCAGTGATGTCAGCTTGTTAAACCTATTTGGATCATACCAAACTAGGTGCCCCTTTAATGTGCAGCTTGGGAAATATCACCCATGAACAATTCATTCTTAATATAAAACAAGGCATTTCCCTCTTGTTAACATCGTCTATTCACTTGGAGGTGCAGACAGTGAACTATAGTTTTAGTGCAAATCTTACACTGCTTCACATTATGTGTCACCACCTCTTGAATTTTTTTTGAGAGCAACATTATGTCCTATATGCCATTTTCATGGCCATGCCATTTTCCTTCGCCAAAATTTAGCCTAACTTCACAATTAACGTGTTAACGAAGGCAGGAATTCAGGACATGATCAATTATTTCTATTTCTGTGGAGACAGTGTGCTCGCATGGTGTTACGTATGAAAATACTATTTCAGCTGCATTTTCCTTTAACTGATTAGTTTTAGAAGGTAACTGTACTGAAACTCTATAATACTACAATAGAATACATAGAAAGTGTGTTTAGTTATGACATGACGTGACATAACAGCACGCAGGCATCTCATTATTAGCTGATGTACTTTTTTAGCATTAGTTTTCTCACAGCATGTTGGTCTGTAGCTCGACAGTAAATTCATTGTGTCACAGTCAAACATTGTGATTGGGTTCGACGCCCAGTCAGAGAAATTAGCAGGCTGTGGCACTGAAAGCCACATATGATGTACAGTTGAGAAAGTGGTATACAGTAATTGTGTGATGAGCCTGGATGTTAATAGTATCAAGGTTAAAGCTGTAATACCTTATTGAGAGTTGCATCAGCCGAGTAGTCTGGTGAAAGACTGTCTGGTGAAAGGCTATTGTTAATTCTGCATACGTAAACACTATAAACACCATTTTGGCTTTATGGTAGTTTCGTAAAGTTTTTTATTTTCATATAAAGCAATAGCTCACAAAAGGCGGTGGTATGTTGTGATTAATATCACAGCTAAGGGCCCTTATTCGTGGAGGGCAACAAAGTTATAATTTAAACAATTTTTCATCAACATATTCACAAAGCATTGTCCTGACCAAGAAATTAGCCCTCCTAGCTGCCTGCATGTAGTGCAAGGCGGTTGCTATTAGAGCGAGCATGGAGCTCACACTGTAGCTAATGGCACTCCCTGAAGAAATATTATCAAATATTGGGGAAAATGAAACATTTTCACAGAGAAGCAGAGAGAATGGCCTGCAATATGCGTTTGAGTAACTTAAACAGGATGCCAACCTCACTAAATAGCAAAAACGGGTTAAAAAGATAAAGTTAGAAGCTAAAGTTTAACATACAGATCACAGTGTACAAGTGAAACACTGCATCACATCACCTGGCGATCAAGACAGTAGATTCTGAAAATATAGAGGAAATATAGGATAATTAGGGAAACTTAGTCTATATTCAACCAGCTGTGTGTCGCCATGTGTCACTGCAGTGTGTGTACAAAAGTTGTGTTTGGCTTCCCCACGTGCTAGAGTGCCCAGCCCGTCAGCCAAGGGGGGTACTTGGCACTGCTGGCGGCACAGGGGAAGCCAAACTACATTCAGCTACACACACTGCAGTGACACACGGCTACACACAGCTGGTTGACTATAGGCAAAGTTTCTGTGATTCCCTCCACTGTTCCTGTAAAGCAGGGTAGGTCTTCATTCACTGATATAATTAAAAAAGCAAAAGTAATGTCTAGATTCAGTAGGTTATTCCTTCAGTGGCTAAGTCAGCTGCCTATCTATCCCTACACTTCTCAGGGTTTGATTTTGGTTTTTGATGCGGGGAAGAAACATTTTTTTCCTTCCAACCTCCTCAAGTAATGAGTATCATTATTACACATGCCACAGGCATGATTTTAAGCCCGAAATCAACAAAACCAGCCAGAAAATGAAGAAAATCTTAAAGAAAATTTCATGGAAGTTTATATTGCACAACCATTTAGTTGTCGGACCCTCAGAGCTGGCCAATGCTACGCTGTGATTGGCCATTCTGCATTGTGGGGCGGAACTTAGCACATGGTCATTTTTCAGATGTAACTTCAGTTCACGCCTGAACCAACCCAAATTCAGGTGGGTAATTTTGGGGGGTTTTTTTTTTACCTGGAAATATGCTGTTAAATCCCCTCTTCCATAGCAGGGCCACCACAGATGTCAAAGTCAACATTAAATGTTTATATTTTGCAGTAGTTTGCTAGTTAGCTAGCTAGTTTGTTGGGCTAACGTTTTCCCACCTCACGCAGAGTTTTTCGTGGGCAGAACTTTCATCTCCTTATATTCCATTTCAACTCGGTGAATTGGGCATATTCGCAGGTTAGGAAGTCATCACGACTGTAAACAGTTATTATATCACCATTAACAGTCAGATTTATTTGACCTATTTGTTTTATAATTGAAAATGTTTCTTGTAGACATTGCACTCTACCCTCACATCTATGGATTTCATAAATGTTTTGCTGTAACAACAAAACCTAAGTTGGTCATTCTTCCTTTTATATAAATCATTGATACTTGGTTGCTTATTGATGTGCATATTATTAACACATTGATTCCTTATAGTGTTACAAAGCACATAAAAGCATTTTTTTCTACGTTCTGTTGTCTCCCAAAAGCCTCCTCGTTTTAAGCAGTCCAGAAAGAAAGTTTGTTTTTTCAGTGTTAGTCGATTTGGATTTTTGCAAAGTACCATTTAGTATGATATACTATCATATAGATTTATAGTTACCTTTGGACAGTCAGGTATCATGCAAGAAAAGCTTAATGTTTTAGATTTGGATGTGTTCCTGTACTCTGCTGCATCTTTCAGAGGGCTGGGATTTTTTTTTTTTTTTTTTTTTTTTTTTTTTTTTAGAAAATGTGGTTACCTAAATATTACACGGATTCCTTTGATGAATAATTCTTCTTGAATACCATCTTCTCCTTTAATGTTGCCTTTTCGTATTCTCCTCATCCTCTCCCTTTCAAGATGAGCAAGAACAACAGGCCCCCCAAATCAAATGGTTGCCATAATGGATAAATTGACTGACTGCAGCTAGTGCACCTCGACATTTCACTGCTCGGCTACAAAACAGTTTCACTTTGTTGACTTACCTCAGTTTTTTCTGCGGTTAATTAAAGGAGGAAGAAAATTGGAAGTGCTTTCTGTAAAGGTAATGTAGTGAAGCCCCGTGGTGGCTCTGCCTAATGAGGCTAATTATCCATCGTGGATGTCCAATCCAGACAGGCCTTTCTTTTGATTGCTTTGATTAATTACAACACACTCAGTGTTGCTCTTACAGCCTGTTAGAATGGCAGGAAATGAGAAGCTCTGCAGCTAACTGGTGAAGTGGCAAAGGACTTACAGCCGGGAGAATACTGAAGGATTACAGCAGAATCCTCTCCATCAGCTCCCGTGAATTTAGCACCATTTATTTGGGTAGTCACATCACTTTATCACGTTAATTTACATATTCCGCCCTTATCATAACCTCATTATTTACGTTATCCCCACGGGGAGTATGTTTGCCTGCAAAGTTTGTCTATTTACATACGCCTGACTAAAAAATGGCACACATTTCTTTTACCCAAAAAAATTGCTGACACATAGTTCATTCAAAATTGTATCTGCAAAAAGAGATAGTTCAAATTTTTTCAAGTGGGTTAGTGTACGGTATTCGTCCATAGTCTATTTTAGGTGGCTAAAATTTAATTAAAACATTAAATTGTGGGCCCCATTCACAGCAGTACATTTAGCTAGTTTGTTACATTAATGCTGCATTCAAGTAGTGTTGGAAGGTCGTAGTCTCTGAGTTGTGAAGTCGTTTTTCCAACTTTGTCGTTTTCATGTGCTTTGAGATTGTAAAGTGGGAAAAACATGAAAGCAACATAGAAGATCGGTTCCATTTTAATGCTAAGAGCATTTAAACAAGAGGTTGATAGCTGTTTCCAGTTTATTTATATTACATTTTAGGTATTATATTTGTATATATTTTTATATTTATAATTGTATTTAGTCTAGATCATTCTGCATGGACAGCAGTGGACATTAATACTTTATTAAACTTAACAAATGATCCAACATTGATGTTTAATAGCCTACATGAATTAATACAAAAATTTCTGACCATTGACCAAACATTGACTTTTGCCCGCCATGTTTATGTATTTATGATGTCAAGTCGGAAACTCATGTTAATAAATAACATTATCAGTGTTAGTATACTCGCCTGACACGCTTTATAGTTAAAAGGTTGTTTGCTTGCTACAGCTAATAGATGTATATAAATGATGGCTACTAGGAATAAAAGAAGGAAATGTGTAATTTTTTACCGTCAATTGTTGACACTGTTTCCATGCTTTCCACAGTTTCTGCTGCCCTGAAAAGTCATGTAAACGTCACAACTTGGGTATCATCGAACTTCCCAATTTCTCACTCGTAATTACAACTTTTGACGGCCGTTCATGTGCTCTTTGCTTTTAACTCATAAATACAGCATTTCCGAGGAGCACGTGAAGATAGCTTCTGTGTTGGACTCCATCTACTGTAGGTAACACACTGACTATGGATAGTTAACTCATACAACCCCAGTTTGAAAAATCTGAACTATCCCTTTAATACTCAGTTGCCAGTGACAGTTTTCTACCAGCTGACTTGTTTTTATCTTGATGAGCTCTCGTGCATCTTGTGTGTCGTGTGAGTTCTTGAGTGGCACTGTAAGATGAAATCTGTCATGGCGTTTCTTTAGGCTGAGGTTTTTTTCCACGTCACAGAGGAAGGTAGTGTTAGGTTCCTGGGTCATTAGCTGTGCTGGTGTTAGTACAGGCTCCCATCACTCCCCCTGGCTGAGCCCAGCAGCACGCATCGCATTACAGCTGGCACGTCACTCTCAGCTGCATAAATCTGTGCTTTGTTACACTCCCATGCTCCAACTTGGAGAGCCGTGAGTAATGGGATTGTTATAGTGCCTGGCCACCTTTCTGATTTTCAGGAAAGCTATTTTGAGCTCCCCGGGCAAGCATTTAGCTGAATATGACCGGTTAGGACAATTTTCTTTTTGCTGCTTTGGTCATTTTTTGAATGACTAATGTATGCATATTACAGTGTGATTATATGTGCTTGGTAAATGCAGTTATATTATAAATGTATGAAAGTATGAACTCTCAAAAAGAAATCCACTTCTGCAAGATGCAACTGGCCTTAATAGAAACGACAGAGAACAGTATTATTTCCGATCACAGAACAGATTATAAATCCATTTATTCCCTATGTGGATAGCTGGTCAAATGATTTTACAGTGAATTGTGCATTCATTAAAAGGGATAGTTTTTATGAGGTACTTATCCATAATAAGTGTATTATGCACAGTAGATGGCAGTCGGTACGCCCCCAGTTAGGAGAAGCAGACTGGAGTCCGACACGGAGGCTAAGCAATGTGCTGCTGTGGATCGGGTCAGCAACAGAAAGTCCTACCTACAAAATCAATGTCAGCTTAAGTGTTTGCAATATTGGGAGTATTTTCACCTGTTTACCTTTCCGACAGACAACCTGTTCTGATGGGGAAGTTGTTATCGGCTTCAGTTCCGCATCTATGCTCTCGTCAAAGCCACCAGACTCTAGTCCTCCAAAAGCAGTAACTTAAGCTTTCTGAACACAGGAGCTACTGGTCCACTGCTGCCATGATCAGGTGGTTAATTTGTGTTATTGTGTGACTTCAGTTAAGTTAGTGGAGTGAGATGCCTGGTCAGGCAGGTACGTTGTCGTTAATCCCCTAATATCATTGTTTACATATGACATGAGCTCTGTCTGTTGACCCTTCTCCAAAAATCCAAAATATTTCCACACAGCTGATTTATTACTGATTAAATAGTGTTATCCTTATCGTCTTTCTCTTGGCTGCTTGCCATCTGCCTGCCACTGTTTCACAGTGACACAGTATTTAAAAGTAAAGGTGTATCCTAAAGATGATGATATGGACCAATGTTTTCACTTTGCATCATCAAAGTGCATTATTGAATCGACGTATCAATCCAGATCAAACGTTGCTAAGCTTCCGTGTCAGCCTGCTTCTCCAAGCTGGGGTGTGGCGATTGACATCTACTGCTCATAATATGTCTGTTGACCCCATACAACCCCATAAAAAAAAAAAAAATCCAAACTAACCCTTTAACAACTCCATGTAGCAGGAAGTAGCAGAACATCCGTCAAGATTTATGCTCTTGAGGAATAGGTTGTCTCCACGGCAATTTGGCTGCAGTACAGTGTGGAAAATGATAATGAAGAAAGGCAAGTGAGGGGAAAAAAAATCTTGACCTGAATTTTGTTGGTTTTGTGACAATGAGAAAGATAAGTGGTTGTGACAGTTGTGAATGATGTTCTGCCACGGGCCTGTGAGCTCTGCTGTGGCTAAATTGACACCGTTGTCAAACACACTTTTCACATGCCCAAACCTCCCGTGAACCATCTAATGCGGCAAATGGGAACTCTAATTCTTCATTAACTCAGAGGAAAAGGGAGATTTGGTCATGTAATTTTCTCCTCACTGGGTGTTTTAAAGATTCCAATAACCGAGCGTTTACAGTTGACTGAGCGAGAATTGCTCCTCCCCTCCAACCCCTCCTCGTCCTCGACCCCCTCTTCTTCTCCACTTTTTACAGCGTCGACACGCCGGCTGTGAAACCTAGTGATGCTTATAGCCAGACTTATTGCCATGGTTATCTTTAATGACTTTGAAATGTATTGGCCTCGTTAATAAGCGGTGAGGTTATCAATTCCTCTAATTAGGCTGCATGCTCCCCGAAGAAATTTCACATTAAAGAGCCAAAAGATGAGTCGGAGGCGAGGGACGCTCTCTGGCAAGAGGTGGGGGGAGTTACGGAGTGGGGCGGTACGTGGCGGTGAGCTAAAACTCAAAGTCTTACCCCATCTGAGAGGATTAGCATTAAATCATTGTAACCCCACAACCACCTAGCTCCTAATACAACACCCCCACCCCAACCCTCGCTGCCACCACCGCTGCACCTTCCTCCTCTCCCCTTGAAGACGACTGTTTCACTTACACATTATAGCTATCAGCGGGTACGTGTGTGTGTGTGTGTGTGTGTGCAGGAGGGGTAATCACAGCCGGGCAGGGCTGGGTGGCGGTAATGGGACATGAGCACTGCTGAGGTGTGTAATACGATCAGGAGTTACTGTCACAGAGCACTGATGTGCATATCTCAGGCTGACATGTTGAGGCCGCAGCGAGGCCATTTGGGTAAGCTTTATGTGGCGTTCCAGGGGAGCTTCAGTCAGCTGCCAGCAAAGAATATTGGCCTTTTAGATGAAATGGATGCCTGCCTTCTGTCTTTGTCGCTTCTCAGAGTCTGTGCGCTGGGCAGCTCTGAAATAATCGAATTTACAGCGTATATGCAAAGCTTAGGGTGACAGAGCTGTTATTTAAATAGGAGAGAGGGTAAAACAGAGTGATCCTGTGTCATTAGCATGTATTTTACCTCCAAATTATATTTCCACACTCAACTGTAACACGAGACCAGGAAAACTCATCCCTGACTCCATAGAGCAGGAATACTCGCCTTGCTGTTCTTGGGGGCCATTTTTGCAAAATGACAGGAGACCAGGGGCCAGTTGCAGCAGCCCCATACATGTTTCTAGGATTTTAGGACATTCCTCGGACGTTGGGACATTTCTAGGATTTTAGGATGTTCCTAGGATTTCAGGACATGTCTAGGATTGTAGGACATATTTTGGATTTTAGGATGATTCTAGGATTTTAGGACATTTCTCAGATTCTTAGACATTTCAAGGATTTTAGGACGTTCATTGGGTTTTTGGATGTTTCTACGATTTTAGGACATTCACAGTTGTTGGACTTTTCTAGGATTCTAGGATGTTTCCAGGATTTCAAGACTTTTCTATGCTTTTAGTATGTTTTAAAGATTTAAGGACATTTCTATGATTTTGTGACAATTTTAGGATTTTGGGATGTTTATAAGATTCAAGAACATTTCTAGGATTTTAAGACATTACAGTTGTAAGTTTTTGAGATCCATCTTTCAATGTTCTCCCAAGTCTAATTTTTCTACAATACCAAAAGACATGTATGAGAGAGTCTCCGTGAGTACATTTTAAACATATATCTGAGGTGCCAGTGAATGTATTATTTTATCCCCTTTATAATATATTCTTGACATTTACTTAGCTGAATTAAACACAAATTTTCATTCCTTCTATTGCATCTACTATACTAAGATCTTCACTCCATTTGTCCTTTATGTTTTGTAGCAGACCTTCAATGCTCTCAGCTTTAGTCAGAATATTTTATGCCTATCTACCTAGATCTCAGTCGATATTCTGTTTCTAAGAAGTTTTCTCTTCTGACATTAACGCTTTCATCCTGACCTACTCCACATAATGTGTTTATGTATGTGCATCTACAAAATGTGCAGACACGTGTGTCACTGTCCACGCACACGTGTGAAAATAGAGATTAGCTATAAATGGCTGTGATTTATTTGTGCTGCGGCTCCAGCAGCCAGCCTGCAAATTTATAGCCAAACGTCACTTTTACATGATGGGTTTGTAACAAATATCTGCTGCATATTGTTAAATTAATCTTCCATTTAAAATTAATGGAGTTAGACTCCCTAGGTTCAATGTAATTTGGTGTTCACGGGCAGCACGTAACGCGGTGTGAATACAGAATGAGTTGAGGCCAAACGGCCTAATCTTCCATCACCTTGAACCTGAGAGGAGAGGACGCCTCATCCAGCAGTGGCTAATGAGATTGTGCTCACCTCCCGGGAGAAAGAGAGACAGGGAGGTAGGAAGGGCTTGGTGGGAGGGAGGGAGGAGGGTTAGAAAGATGGAGGAAAGGAGGATGGATGTGTTGAAGCAGGCCATGGCGGGAAAACTGCAAACAGGATATGAGGTGAAAGAGTGATGGTCCAGACGCTGGAAGAGGAAAAAGGATGGTGGGAGATATATAGAGCAGGTGCCTGATAGCAGCTTGTAGTTTTCCACCATGTCTTGCCACTTGTCTTATTTTCTTCAACTCTAAGTCGTGCTCTGGCTGATGTATGTATGAGAGAGCTGGGGCATGTTGAGATGAAATGAATTCTATATCATTATTTCACAATCCTCACCCGGCCATGACAAAGACAGAGGACATATTTCACTGCTAAGGATGCACCACTCAGCGGGGGTGTCTGTCTCTCCATAATTCATAAAATGAGAAAAAGGTTCCCCTGTGCAAGCCAGGCCATATTATTGTCAAAGAAACCACAGGGAATAGCTCTCTGCTTCCACAAACAGTGTTCTCTGCGTGTCTGCTGCTACGTATAGGCTCATATTCCTGTTACAATAGAACCAAGCAGCTCATGTCTGCACTCGTTATGTTTAACCCTTTGAAACCAAAGCATCATGGCTTGATTTCTTTCCAAAACATGGGAAGAAGGCAGTGAGCAATAAAAGAAGAAATTACCCAAAAATTTGCAAGAATGTTTTTTTAAGTTTAAAAAACAAGAAAATTATCTGGAAAAAATGCAAACAAAAATGTATATAAGAATTTTAAAAAATAATTAAAAATGTTTATTTATGATAATTATAACAGTTTTCCTAGCTTTTGTCTTTTTCCCTGAGAAATTTTTCCCCATGTTATAATTTTTTTCTAAATTTACTAATTTCATCCAATTTGTGTAACATTTCTCACCAAGTTGCTCATTGCCTGTTTCTGTGTGTTTCTGAAAGGTTTAAATAACTACTTAAGGTTTAAACAACTATGTAAGGTGTCTGAAAGCGACAAAAGAAAAGCGATGTTGAGCCAGGTTAAAAGGGTTAAGCAGAAGTCATTGTAATAAAATATTTTTTCCTGCAGTGTAAAATCTGAAATGAAATGTGCATACACAGCAAAGCTCTGTAATCCTGCTGTGAATACAGTTCTATTGACTGTCTTTGCATTGCCCTCAAGCAGACGGTGATAGCAGTGAAAGCCAGCCCTGGACTGAGCTCTGCCAGCATTTAGGGCTCATATTGTTGGTTTTGGACAGGGATGTAACTGTCCTGGCCAACAAGGTGGATTAGCAGCTCTGCCCTGTACAGCGCGGTGCTCCAGCCCAAGACTGTCCCACTGCAAACACCATGACATTCACAACAGAGATGTCACATCCATCTGTAGTGCAAAGGTGGAAAGTGAAATTCCTTTTCTGAATTAGGATTAGAATTTGGGAGACTAGTGTAGTCACTGATCAAACAAAGTCTGATTAAGGTGCATTTAATAGTAAGACCGGACCTGCTTTTTTGGTTGTTTTTAGCCCTTTAAATACAGGATTTGGAGATGGATATTATAGTTTGATGCTAACAAGATCTTTGCATATATTTCTAGAATATCCCCACGAGTTATGTCACAGAAATCAAAATTTAACAACTTCATTTTGTTCTGTTTTCATTGGCATCATCTTGAATGTACAGTGCTCGGAGAGACAATTCCAATCGATGCAACTATGCCAGATATATCGTTTACAGTGTCTGTTAATACCTCTGATGGCCATCTGGTGGAGATCTAATCACTTTTCTTGGTTTCTTCTTATTTTGCTTTGTTCAGGATGTTTCTGGGCACAGCTTACATGTGAGGTAGGGAATTTATGGAAGACTCATCCAAGAGGAAACTACAAAAGCTGAGGACACGGCAACAAAAAAAAAGCAAATATTGTCTAACGCAAAGCTTGTTCCAAAACGAGAGTGAATGTGGAGTTGGCTTTCACTTTCACTTTAGCTGGCGATGCTGTTTACAAACAGTAACCAACGATTCCTGCATGGAATACCTTTAATCCATCACTGTGTAGCTCAATATGTCATTTTTTATAGTTTATTGATGACCATTTAATTTGTGAAACTGATCAGCATCAGTGTTTTTTAATGCAGCTGATATTCACAAGCTTCCATACATTGATAGGCATGAGATAGTGTAAATGTAATTAGTTCTGGACCAATGCTCATGCTGTTTACCTGCCTCTACCCCTGCTTTTAATCACCTGACTAATTACATACTAATAACATTATTAATCTCTGCTACATGCCTTCCTTCACTCATCATTATTACATTTTCATGAGTTTATTGATTAGCTCTTTCTCTTAATCACCCACTCCCACCCCCGTTTCATCACACCCTTAGGACTTTGTCCTTTCACTCCCTTTGCATGTTTCTAATTTTTCTTGACTGGTACATACTAATTTACACACCTACGCGCTCATTTGTTTGTCCATTCGTGTATTGATTCCATTGATCCCCTCAGTTGATCCTCTCATTCTCTTCATGCCCACACAAAATCAATGCACCTTTATATTTGCTGTTGTTATTTGCTAAGCAGCATGTAAACAGCGTAAAGATGTTCGATTTCATCAAAAACATGGATGCTGTCAGGCCTTTTGCCATTATTTAAGGTTACACAGTCCTTTTTAGTGTCATGGCAACCAATGATGGTGTCTTTTTTTGCCTTCTCTTGTCAATTTGTCACCATGATTTTCCCTGCCTCCGAGCAGCCACTTGGCTCAGTTTCATACCTGTCCCATTTGAGCAATGGTGTGCCTCACTGTCTCTCTCCTCCGGGGTTTACATATCGATGGTTCGGGCACCAAGCATACAGCCACTGAGGATTGATCAGGAAATAAGTTGCTGTCGACCAGCTTTAAAAAAAGATTAGAGATTTGTCTGTAAAAATGGTCCGGCACGCTTCACTCTGATAATCGTAGCTCCCCTGCCTGCGCTCGCTCTTCCTCCCTAGACCAAAATGTATCGAGTGGGCTGTGGGGTTATAAAGTTCCAGCTGGCAACATTTGTTTAATTACTTAAATCCATTCGATCAAAGCTTTTCAGGCAATTATGTCGGTGCTTTCAAGGCCCTAACACGGCGATAAATGGATTAATTCAGCTGGACTCATGCTCAGCAAACATTCCCCTTTACAGGGTCAAATAGGGGTCAGTAACAAGTGAGCTCAGTGCGGGGGCGTTGTATGGAATTTATGAGTAAACGTGCATTGTGAACATAGACTGTGCATCAGTCCCAGGCATTAAGAGAGGATGGCAACGTTGAGGTTCAGGTTGCAGTGGGGTCAACATTGAGAATGGAGATCAGTAACGTTTACCTAAAAGCATTTAAACCATATCCTGCCGTCTCTTAGAGCCAATGACAGATCAGGGAGACAAAAATAAAGAGGAAGCTGCAGAGTGGTGCAGGAAGTAGTCTCTCTCATGAAACAAAGGCTCCACTCCACGTCAGACAAGCTCCATTAGGTTGTTTGTATGATCAGTAATTGAGAAGGGCGTAATGCTCAGATTAGGGGTGGGTGATATATCGAATAGACTCAGTGTATTGCGGCTTGTTCCACGTGCAATATATAAAATAACTATCGTAAACATCAAGTATAAATTGTGATGTAATTGTTATAAACGTTTTTATTAGCCATTGGAGTTTGGATACCCTCACTCTCTTCTAAGGCTCTCTCTAACACATACAGACACACACAGCAGGGCTTGTACAGAGCTCCAGTCCGTGACTATTTAGTCACATTTTACTACCATGGAGCACTATTGAAGTTTGCAAATCCTATTAATAAATTAACTGGAGAGCTGTTAGTTAGTTTCCAGCTTACAGAAAATAAATCTTTAAGTTTAACGGTGCTGGGGTAACAGTCTAACGTAATGAGTGGTAGTGGCAGTAGTGTGAGTAGATGAGGCTTTGTGTTTTTCTATCTGCAAAACTCCTATTGTAACCATCGGTACTTTATTAAACTTCCTTATAACCATATTTTATTAAATGTGATAACAGTAGTGTATCCAACTTTATTATATGACAGTAGCTACTTTATTTAACTTTATTGTAACTGTAGTTCATTCAATAATTTTGTATTTTAGTAGCTAACATTTGTTTAAAGGACATTTTATAATACCAAGATATATATTGTGTATAGCGTTATAGCCTTAAAATATTGTGATATTATTTAAAGCCATATTGCCCAGCCCTAGCTCGGATGCTTGATAGCAGAAATAGAAGCCTAACAAACATCTTTCTTTACTGTGTGTATACGTGTGTGTTGGTGGATGGGATGTGCATATGAATATGTGGAAGTAGAGGACAACAGGGAGCAGGTGGAAGTTAGAGGCAGCTGCTTTGTGTTTTATGGCCCAGGGCCACAGAGACAACTGTGATGTTCTTCAAAGTGGGAACTTCTTGAAGGCTAGTATGAATACTCCTGGGTAGTCCTGTCATAGAGAGCATCGAACTTAAAAGAAAGATGGTAAGGTCACTGGTCTTTCAAATGCCTTGTAGCATGTTTGGATGAAATATAGTAGAAACATGAAAGTGTAGAAGCAAGAAATGAAATGGCCATAATTATCAAAATGAAACACATCAGAAAACTGGGTGACTTGAGGTAGGCCTCGGCAGTATTTAATATTTCATACCTTTGTGAAATTTCATTGGGGTACACGGCATATGACATATAAATGCTAACATCTCTACCCTGACAGCAAGTATGCTACTTACTTTCAGCTGTTCAGGCTAATAAATACACAATAGAAACCCAAAACATTTTAAGAAAAGTAATATTCTCACACCTATTTTCCTTATCAAACAGAGAAATAGAACTGTACAACTGAAATACAAATTACAAATACAAAATATACTCATCCAAACTGTCTCAGTTATTGCTAGTAATCTAGTTAGTAAGTTGTCACATCTGCTAAATAAAATGCTGACATCATTAGTCAATGCAAGTGGTGTTGTTGCAGTGTTCATATAACTGTTGTGTTAGTGGGTTTGTCTTGTAGTGGTGGTGGACGTGGTTTTGTAGGGGGTTTGTCGTGTAGGCTTTAAACAAAATGTGGCTGCAACTATACATGTTTCTCTTTCAGGCTTCAGATAGAACCATTTGGTTAAATTGGTCATGGGACATCAGTAGGGCTGGGGCGACGCGTCGATGTGAGCATGTTATCAAATGAGAGCGTGCACACTGTGTGTGTCTCAGCTGTGTGTCAGCTGCAGCACATCTAGAGAAACAGTGGCTCGCCGTTATTTTACACGTGACGCTCACGTTTGTTGACTCTGTACCGCTTTATCCTGCAGTTTAAAGTCTCTCTCTGTCACAGAGATGAGGAAATACAAAGATGTTTGTTTTACCTCAACTTCCTTGCCTCCCTTTCAAAACAAAAGCTATGTGACTGTGTCTCTGTGGACAGAATACCATCCGCTGCTGATACAAAGCATTTTATTTTGAAACATTTACCGGACAGGGTTGTCAGCTGTGCAGGAGCTTGTATAACTTCATAAATGAGTGAAATATGTGCTTATAAATATTAAAATACAGAATTCATATCAGCAGGCAGCAGTATGCCTTAAGGCCCAGTTAAGGCTGGACTATTTTGATGCAGAAACAATGTACTAGTTATAAATATTTCTGTTAGAGAAAGTTATAGTGTTATTCAGATTGCATTAATTTTACTGTAAGATGTTTTTTTGGACTGCCAGATTTGAGGTTTGTTACTGTAACAAAGAGTAACTGTTCTGTTACTTCTCCTAAAAGTGACTTGAATTTTACATTGTTTTATTTATTTTGCTGTTGGATTGCTAAATGTAGATTGCACTATTTTACACAATTACACAATTTGTTGTTATATTAATCAAGTAATAAAAAAAAAAATAGTTAGATCAATAAAAAAAATCAATGGATTATTCGATTAATCGAAAAAATAATCAATAGATTAATCAATAAAAAAATCATTGTTAGGTGCAGCCCCCTGTATTTCCATTTCAAGCTCAGAGAAGTTTCTCTTCTTGGCCATATTACACCTCTCTGTGTGGTGAAATCTCGTGGCAAGGCCTCAGAATATATTGTGATAGGATATTTAAAATGACGATTGGTTGCAGCAGCCACATTTATCAACATCTAATCATTCATATGCTGTGAAAAAAGAACATTTCATAAATCATACGCGAACCCTATCATTGGATGATTTCTGTGCTTGGATCTGGGCTGGTTTATACGTTAGACTGATAAATGAGGGCCAATGTGTATCAGCATGCAACATTTGATGTACAGTATATTTGTAGTTTTATACGTCAGAACACTCTGTCATGGCATTGCAGTTATTCTAATTCATACTCTACATATAAAACCAGGATAGCTAAATTCATCAAAGATTCATTAAAGGTATGGGAGCACAATTTTTACTTAAGGTGGTGTGAGAAAGAAAGACACAATGAAATCCTCGATTCGTGGGTGTTTTCCTCAGCATTGTTGCTTTTGATCTCTTAGCATCTTGTCTTTGCAATTTCAGCTTAATGAGCGCAGAAACAATTGTTGTGTTGCCGCTCTCCTTGTTCAAGAGCATTAAAAAATCTCTTTATACAGGTGAAATATTGCGAAATCATGCATTTGTGCAGAGAAATTGCCTTTAAATCATGCACTGAGTTCCGAGATTGTGATGAAGGTTTCAGGACTTGAGCAAATCCCTGCAGTGGACAGTTTCCCACTTCCTCTCCACATTACCTTGCAAAACTGTCCAGCTTTGCAATAAAACATTTTCAGTGCTATTGTATTTATTTGAAGAGTAAAATTTTATCAGCAAGCATCATGAGGCAGCTGTAAACACAGCCTCGCAATAAAGCGAAACAATAGTGCAGGGGGAATGGCAATGTCGCATAGAGAATGAATCTTCATCTGTTTTTCTACTGACAGATGTTTGCTATAACTTTTACAGTTGAAAACATCTGACTTGAGGGGAAAACAAAACCACATAAAGTTATGATATAATTCTTTTTAACAACAACTATCTTGTGCCCATCTGACAGACGACAGGTGAGGTATAAACTGAGGGACAGTGTAAAGTATAGCATGGCATCAATCTATTCAATCTGCTGATTACAGTGAGTGTGATTACATGGACATGAGTAAGCCGTTTATGACAATTATAGCAGTTCTAAACATATACAGAATACAGTGTTTACATGAGCTCAGAGGAATTCATATTCACTGTATACACAAAAAATGGTAGTAACCTGGTTACTGATTACTGCAGTCTTTTGGTGCAGGCGTCTGTGATGTTTGGCAATGAGAGATTTGAGTGACAGGAAATATTAAACACAACACTTTACATTTACTACCACTAGACAATATAACCACTAATTTATTCTCAGCTCCAGTCTTCCAGTCGCTTACAGCTGTCTGCTCTGAGTACATCCACCATCTCTCTTTTTCATCAACCACACACACTAAGCACTAAGCTAATAGTTAAACATCATTCCTGAAAGGAGCTATGCTATTCTTTTAACACTCACACACTGTTTCCAGCCTGCTACTGTCACCATGTAAGACAGGCAGTGGACAAAGCAAAAATGTTCTCATCCCAAGTTGTCACAATTCGTCACCTTGTCAGTGGACTTTCAGGTCACTCCTCTGCAGATCATACTCCCACTTCAGGGGCCATCTGGTTGACTGGTGGTGTATCAAACGGTTGCCACAGGTTTCGTCCAGCTTTGTTATCAACTGACACCACCAGCGGTGTATCATAGCGCCGTGAAAGCTGTCGGTACCTTACACTAAAATCCCTGACATAGTGGCAGTAAGTGAGATTTTGGAACGAGAACAAGCTGGGTAATGAGGGCCAATGTTTCTGGCTGATCCAGTGTAATCAGCAGATATCCGAGCCAAAACATCTTCTTCTGTGTGCTGGTCATTTCAGCTAATCTCTGTAAGTCCATAGGTCTGCAGATGCATTCAAAAAAAAAAAAATCTATTATGAAGCCAACTCGTCGTTGACAATATCCAGTGGGATCCGAAATTGCATTTTGGCCAGTGTGTTCCGCCTTTCCACACAGACTGTTTGTTTATCCGGTGTCTAAATGTTATAGGGTTGTATAATTATACATACATATAGTCATATATATAAACTGAGAGAGAGAGAGGGCTTGCTTTCATGTAAACTCACTCAGTCTATAATACAAGGGGTTAAACTATAGCTTTAGCAAAATGTAAATTGCTCAGTCAGTGAAGTTGTGGCAGTTGGTCCTTAAATTATCACTTTGTGTATCTCGTAATAAATCAGTTGTCATAGAACTTGATGTCCAGTTGTCATTGAGTACAATATTTCATGAGGCCGCCTCTCAGAGTTACAGGCGGCCTGAATGCAGCCTGAATCACTGACCCTAAGACAGACCTGTGTTTTAGTATGCAAATGTCCTGAAGAAATATATGGTTGTAGTGCTGTATAGTTTGGCAGTAGGTGTTGTTTCTTGTTTGACTGACAGCTTTGAAATTTGAGTATGTTGGGTTTTTCTTTGAGTTGTGTTTAAAGTGTCTTTTGAAATATTCAAAGACAGCCTCAGAGTTCAAGCTTAAAGCTGCTAACTAGCTTAAAGAAGCTTTGTTCACACAGTACTCTTGATACTGCTGAGTAGTAAGTCAACATTAGGTATTGTTTTCAAATTTCTCATGAATACTGTTGACGGGGAATAGGCCATGTGTTTGGGATTCCTGCTGGAGGCTGATGCAGTTTAAAATTGACACAAGGAAATGTTGCCTTGTCTTTTTGCTTCATGAAGACGTCACTTTTTGTCGACTCTTAAAACAATTTTGGAAACAACTCTTAACCCTGTTTTCCTCCACAAGGCTTTAACCTACCTCCTATACCTCTTCTTCCTGAACATCACCTTTGACTCCTTCTCCCCCTTACATCCCTACAGCCCAAGGCTCAACCCAAGGCTGTTAAAACACAGCGTGAGTGGCACATAGCCTGATACAAGACTAAAAACTGAATCACTGCTAGGTCTGTTCTGAATGATGAGGGGAGTTGATACAACAGTACTTGTGTTTACGTCTCACAGTGGGCCTTGTAGCACAGGTTTTGCATAATGTAAATAGTTTATTTTATCCAATATTAATAACATCTTCCAATTCCCCCCAGGTTAACACCATCAGCTCTTTCAGTACTGCTGCTGTTGTTAGCACTGTTCGTGCTGTTAGCACCGGTAGCTGCTAACTGCTTGGCCACCTCCATGTTGAGAACCGTGAGCAGAAATCTCGGTTCACACTCTAAATCACTGCTGTAATTAAAACAATAGCTTTGTTTACTGCTCAATAGACATAGGAATAAGAATTCATGAAGCTCAAAATCTCTGCCACCAGCAACAGCAGTATCTGATTCAGAGGATGAAGACGTCAGCTCCTCAATATCCTCCATGGACACAGATTTCCTCTCAAAGGCCTTCCTAGTGCACATGGGGACAGATGAATTATTATATCACCATCTCCTATCAAATTTTACCTCATTCATTTTTCTCAACTGCTCACTCCATCTCTTTCTTTTCCAAGCCTCACAACTTTTGATTTAATGACCTGCTTAATGATCAGCTTGGGGGAGTTTCCAGAGACTAAGTGCAGATTCACATTTTAAAATGCAGGCTTAGCAGTGGCAATCTCCGCTGCCAAGAATGGATTTTCCCTGGTGCCCTGATGGTGAAGTAGTTAAGCTGCTCGTTGTAGCCCATCCAAGTCTTTATGCTCAGCTCTGTATTTCTCTTTCTGTCTTTCACTCTGCACTAAAAATGCCAAGAGAGGAATCGCCAAGCTTTGTGTCCTATCACGATGAAGACACGACTATTCTTATTATCTTAAATCTCTCCTTTTAGCTAAAGTGGAAATCTTTGAATTCTGTTGATTATAAGAATGCATATTATTGAATGTCTTATTAAAACCAGTGGAGCTCCTGGAGAAGCGGTGAGAAAATATAAATGAGCACGGTCTTGAACACATGCTGTATGTAAACTCCCCATAGAGGAAGCGGGTGTTGCATTGCATAGTGTGAAGAAATTCTCCTCAGTTTACATTGGGATCAAAAGAAACAGGAGGAAAGGGGCCTTGAAACATTTATGAGTTGTGACGGATCTGACCTGGGGGAAAACATCCTTGAACTGATTGTAGAAGTTGGAGTGGATCTGCCGGGTCCCGAGATGCTTGGAAAGGCTGCGATTAGACCAGGAGCCTCAGTGGTTTTCTTAATTTATACCCCTTGCTGCTGACGCATACTTCTGTCCGGTGGAAAATACTGCAGCCTCCCCTAGTGAATAGCTTGCAGGTGACAAATAGCTCCTGCTTCACACTCCATTTGGTCCGAGGCAGCTCACACCCTCCTCCCTGTCTTCCCTGCTTCCATCCTTGAGCCTCCCGTCATACTCGGCCCCTCCTGTTTCCTCTCCAGGCACTGACCTTTCAGATGATGCCTTTCCCGGCCTCCCTGGCCAGTAGCTCCCCTGGGAGCTATAATGGACTCAGTGTTAATTGCCTGTTGAAGGACAGAGGCAGTTCTGCACAGGCTGATTGCAGACTCCCTTGAGAGTACAGCTGTCTGTTTGTCTGATTGTTGTTCTAATGCTGCACGGCTGGAAAATTTACCCAGCATGTGCCTGCGCATATGTAGACAGACACAGTGCACATAATACACACAGATTACTTGCAGTTTTGACATTTTTGCATTTCATGTCACCATTTTTGTGTGGAAAGAGACATGAAATTGGTCTGGTGGTGCAACACAGTGTAACTTTATGATGTCTCACCCATGAGAACTGAATTTTTATGCCGATGGCATTTTGTTTTCCAGTTGTCCATCTTTCCCATTGTCGTGAACCCAATATTTCATTACTCTTCATCACTCCTCCAGGGAATTTTTTATCAAATTTAGTACGAATGACCATTTGGACTTGGCGCTGAACTGATTAGATTTTGGTGGACATATGTCAAAGGTCAAGGTCACTGTAACCTGGTCTGAGTGATTCTAATGAACGCGATATCTCAAGAACACCTCGAGATTTTTTCAAATTTGGCACAAACAACCACTTTGTGCCAAGGATAACCATTAGCTTTGGGTAGTCAAAGGTCAAGGTCAACATGATCTTACATTTGTCTCACTGTTATGAATGTGATATCTCAAGAAGGCCTCAAGGGAATATGGCACAAATGTCCACTTGGACTCACGAATGAACAGATACGACTTTGTTGGTTGAAGGTTGAAGTTCACTGTGACCTCACAACATGTGTTGTTTAGTTCAGTTCAGTTTAGTTATATACTAAATTAAACTTCTATACTTATGTATAGAAAGGACATAAAATGAAAATTGAAAATTCAAACATTGTGCAGAGAGAGAGAGGTTAGAAGCCAAAACTAACTTATGGTGATGCCTCCCTCTTAAATAACTATAATCATTTATAAAAAGAATAAAATAAACAATTTCACAATTTCACAAAATTCCAATGCAAAGCAGTAATTCAGCATTGATAGAAATGTACAAATTACAAAAATATTGTATTTACAGTGAAATGCATTACATTTTTGGCCATAACTGTATGGATAAAACAATGAAGTGATGACATCTATCTATCTATCTATCTATGTATCATCTATCTATGCTATTATTCAACATAACTCAGGAACAGAAGGAGAAACATTTGGTCAGATACTGAATTTTTGACACTAATCTTGAAACTGTGCTGATTCTATAGATCTTGTGTGCCTCCTTGGGGAAGATGTGTGTGTGAAGTGTCCGTGTTTTCACAGACATGGATGCAAACTGTAAGTGTAACTAAACAGCTTTTCGGAGGCATACAACCGCAAGGCTGTACTTTTTAGTTCATCTCTCTGCATTTCAGTGGATATTGAGACACTTGTTTCAGCCTCATACGCTTGCCGGTACATGCCCCCACAAAGTGGCATTGAACTTGGTTCACATCAACTTGGCCTCCCCCTGTGGCCTGGATGTCAGCCTAATTCATAGCCACAGACAAGAGCCAGAGAGGAGAGATTTATCACCCACTCCCTGGATTATTTTTTTTTCTTTTATTCAGGGGAATTGAGCTGGATGTAAGGTTAACTCCTTCAGCCCTCTGATTTTTGAGGGTCATTGAATAATTCTTGTCTACTGTGCTGCCATTTCCATGGATACAGCCTCTTTTGTACTGAATCCCGCACACATAGTTGAAAGGATAAAAGGCAAAGATAGAGGAATGAGTAAAAGCCATACCACTTCCAGACTAATAGGCCAGTTTGGGGTATCAGCCCCATCATTCTCTGTTTATTAGCATGCCTCAATATACTGCCTGACCTTTGACTTCAGGTCTCCTGTCAGTCTGAAGGAGAAAACAGGATCGAGCTATGAGCTTTTAAGAAAATATCAGAAGGAGCGACCAGGTGAAAACTCACCACTCCTCACCCCCACAGCCTGCATGGCCCATGGCTGGACCTTGATCTCAGCGGTTTGAAGTTGAAAGTAGGTCCCATGGCCCTGGCGGCCAGAGAGTGATTCCTGCTAGATAAGAACCCCCCCCCCCCCCCCCCCCCTTTCATCCCCTGTTCATCTCTGAGCTGTGCTGTCACGGTGAGGCTGATTCGCATGAACAGCCTGCCTCCTGGGCAGACCGGGCCAGGAGACGGCCGTGCTGGGGATTTATTTTGACATGCTGCCGAATTCCCGCTAGCCATCAATGTGGAATTTCTCAAGAATTCTGAGAACTGAATATTGGCCATGACAGCCATAAATGTTTTGCCACGGCCATGAAGCAAATGATAGTGTACGCTTTGCCTTTGATACACTACATATTCTCAATTTTAACTGATATCCAGTTGTCAGATGGGCCAAATATTTGGCCCATTTGACATGGGCAGGCAAGACACCATTGTGTCTAAAAAAATATAATATAGGAAATCTTATGGCAATGCATATTTATTTATTGAATTAATGATGGGCTAAAAGGCTAAAATTTATATTTTTTTTCCTCCTAATTTTCCAGGCTTTCTCCAAGTAATTGGCTAACTTATGTTTGTGTGTCTGTTTATTTCTCAGTCAATTGATCATACATTTCTCTCTTCACTAATTCTGTATTTCCTATTTGTTTCCGTCCATGCATTTTTCATTATGGCCTCCACCCACCATCATAATTTTCAATATGTGTATCTTTTCTGGGGAGAGTGGAAGTAAGTGCCTAAAAATGAGCTCGAGTCAACTGGAGATGCTTAATGTTTTCAAAATCCGTTTTGGTTAAGTGGACATGATAAATCATTTCCATTACACACATGACTAATTTTTTTTAATTTAGCCAGGGATTCAATTATCTGGTGTCTGATGGGAGGACTGGGGGAGGAAGAGAGGTCCACCATGCTACATACAGCAGCGTAATCACATTAAAAAGCCATGAAGGGGCCCTTGTTAAGACCAAGAAATCACCTTGAGTTAAGAAAAGAATAATTTGAGACATCATAGACCTCATGGGTAAACACAGACTCCGGCTCGAAGACCCGTTTAGATTTAAAGCTTAATGACTCATAGCATTTTATTGTCGAAAAAATTATTTGCAGTTAAACCATGGACATGGAGAATATTCTGTGATTGGCCGGAGGGTGTGGCTTATTTTCAGTAAACTGAACAGCTATGATGCAGCAGTCTCTATGTTGGCAATAGCCTACTATAGAGCAGTGAAACTCAAGTTATACAAGGCATAATGAAAATAAATGATTTAATTTTCACTTTTCTTTGGGAGGGATTTTGAATGTAAATCTGGTGCCATATTGCATAAAAACCCGTTAAAATAGAGCTGGTTTATTATAAAAAATATCAGGCTGCAAACCCTAGCCCATTCACATATTGAAGCCGTCAAATATCGCCGTTTTGTCAGTGATAGAGTTACCAACGCCAAAAATCGCCCTGCGCAGCGGAACGATAGGCTGCTGGGCCGCATCAGTTTGTAATGTGGCAGCAAGGAATCTGTCGTTGCCGTGTGAAATTCTGTCAGTAAGCTGGATGCCCCCTGGCGTGGTAGTGTGATACGCGGACAGGTGGCGTCAGTTGGCTCATCCTACCCATGAGCTTTTGTTTAGGTGTGGAATTGGTTGTGATGTCCCTGAACGTCAACAGCAGACTCAGGAGGATACTTAAAACGTAATATGTTGATGTGGAAGTCTACTGACAAAGCAGCAGTATTTGAAAGCTTTGTGTGAGAGCGTGTAGACATAATGCAAAAAACTGTTAGAAATAACATACAACTTTGGAATATCTTTCTGCCCGTTCTTAGAAATATGTGTAAAATGGTAACAACAAACAGTTTGTGTCAGTACAGCAATACGTTACTGCTGTTGTCATACAGGTTGTTTTCAAAACTCACATGTACTGTGGTGAATCTTGAGTATTCGTGCGTCACGCACCATTCATTTCACTTTATACTTTCATTCAACAACCCTCATAAAAAAAGTCTCATCTTACTGTTGTGTTGTGGTCAAAGCAGAAGTTAGACTCAATCCTAGTACAGAGTAATGTCAAGATCTGCTTTGAAACAAAAAAATTCAAAATGCTTTCAAGAACAGCTAGTGATGTTAAAATGATGGTGTTTGGGTTTTTTTTTTTGCCCTTTTATTTGCTTTGTAGTGATATGCAGCCCTTGCTTTGCCTGAAATGCCAACAGATCTGCTTGCTATGTTAAGTAGAGTGGTTAAGAAGCTGTTTATTTATCTGCAAGTAAAAAGCTGCGACATTCACAGAGAAATGTTTTGGTCATTTTTAGCATGGTTGGTTAAATATGTTCTGGACCTTTAATTGTATTGATGCATTTTCTATATTAATAGAATTTTTTTAATTTGAAGGCTCGTTTTTCTGTTTTTCGGAATACTTACTTTGTATTTTCTCCTACTCTATACATGCTTACATGTCGTACTCACAATCCGTCATCCTTTGTGTGAGGCGACTACCAAGGAATCAACATTGTGGTGGTAGCAAAAGGCAGATTTGAAAGGAAAATTTGATTTGTTCTCCAGTGACTGCATGCTTCAGGCTTTCACAATTCTCTCCCTCCTGCTCACAAGGCAAATTGCGGTAACGGTTGTCGATCAGGAGAAAGCGGAGCAGAGGTTGAGGAGGGTGACGGGTTTTTGTCTTCAATCAGCATTACCACGCCTGTTTAGTTTTTTGTTAAAGCAATGGAATCCATCAGCAGCCTCCCATAAGAACTGTAAGAAAGCTAATAGCAGGTGGCGGTAGATGTGAAATGGGCCTTTGGACTGAGCAGCCATGGAGAGGATAATGCAGCCATTCAGGCTCTCTCTAGCAGGGGCCCCCTTTGTGCCCAGAGCTGACATGCTACTTCACTGGGGCTCCTGAAAAGGTCCATTTTGTTCAATTTGTCTAAAAGCCGCTGACTTATGTGACAATTTAAAGACTTTGGATGTTAAAGTTTCCTTAACCCACCGACACCTGAATGGCTCTTTTGTACTGCCCTGTGATCTGTCCGTCATTCTCATATGGTCTGACAAAAAAGAAGAGAGTTGAAAGCTGGAGAGGGAGGGCACCCTGGCGGGGGCTCCTCACAAGTGACCAGGGCACTCTGAAGAGGCCCAGATGACTTTAATTCAGCAGAAAGCGAGAAAACTAGAGGAGGGGAGAATGTTGGATTAGGTTCCCAGTTATTGCCCGCAAATGTGTCCATTTCCACATGAGGTATGCATTATTCAGTAGCACTGATCGACTCGACTGACTCCACAAGCGAGCCAAATGTGACTCTTGGCTTAGCTGGACTTTTTACGGTTTACAGGAAAGCATGGTCTGATCCCTGACAAGGCTGACAAGTGTCTCAGAGCCCTATTACATATGTACATGTACTGATCAGATGAGATGGGCATGGTGAGAATTTACAACGGAAGATGATCACATTGTGACTCGAGGGTCATAATGCAACTCATTCTGGTACAATTCGATTACAATATTTGTCAAAACATACTCCTTCACAGCCCTAGAATATAATTTAACATCACATTATGGCAAGTATGTATGTTTTGTTTTGACCTTGGGGGCAGGGGAGGGGAACATATGAAACAGGGAGTTTAAGAGGTCCTTTGCCAGCAAATCCCAAGCATCAAACACTTAATATCCTGCATTTTGGTGAATTTTTATGCACCAATTTGTGCCTTTTATGCATCAAATTATGGTGTAAATGTATTTTTTTTTATGCCTTTCTGCTGGTGATAGCTGAGGCCAGAGACATTTTGGTTTCAGGTTGTCCGTCAATCTGTCCATCCCATTCTCCTGAACACTTGGATACATTGATGAATGCAGTATTTTGAAAAATGCCAAGAAGGCATTTTTCCAGTATGGCACAAAAATCCACTTTAAGTCACAGATGAACTGATTAGAAACCTTGCATCCGTCTAATTCTCGTGAATATATTGTATCTCAAAAAGGCCATGAGGGAATTTCCTCACATTTGGCTCATAAGTCCACTTGGATTTGGAATAAACTGGTTAGAATTTGCTGATTAAAAGTCAAGAACCACAGTTACCTCACAAAAGATGTTTTTGGCCAAAGCTCAGGAATTCATACACTATTGATGACAAAACGTCAAGCAAATTTCTAAAAGGATAAAATGATGAAGCGCTGACATTTTATATCCAAACGTTCAAAAATCAGCTTCAATGTAACATCATAATGTTCTGCTAAAACACTTTTCTGGCCATTACTCAACATCGTATCTCAGAAACAGAAGGAAAGACATTTTCTCAGATACTGAATTAGTGACACTAATTTTCGGGTGCCAACCTTAAAAATGCTATAGCCAGACTTATGTCCAAACATAAACAAACATGAAAGCTTTATTCTTTTCAAATGATGGATGTAAACAGAACCAGTAATATTCCCACAGGTGACATTATGCTATAATTCTGTGCCCAGCATTAAAATTGAGATTAGTCTTCTCCCCCTCCTTCGCCATTCTCAAAACAATGAGACAGTCAATAACGGTTATTGAGGAGCGTCCCTGCTCATTCAAGCATCCTGACATGGATACAGCCACCTCACACACATGAAATGTAGATCATCTCCACAGAGCCTTGTCCCTCTCACTTGCTTTGATTCATTATAACTAGCTAACCATAGAAGTGTCCCTGATGCACATGCAGAACAAGAGTCACACAATGGAGGTGCAGTGAACTGTTAAAAGCTATTATGTCTGAAATGAAATGAGCACCGAGTCAAGGTAAGGCAGTATACTGTGAAACAATGTAGGGAGTTCAAGGTTTAAATAATGCCCAGCACCCAGGGGCAATTTTTATGGAAGATTTAAAATGCCAAAATATTAACAAATCAAACAATAAAATACACATTTTATAAATGTTATTTATATCAAAGTTGTTTAAAGCAAAACACAATGTAAGTTATGTATTGCATTTCAGTGTTGTCTAGCAGAGGGCAGTGTAGTCATGAAGGTGTGCAAGGAACTTTTTCTTTTTATGCCCTCACGTCAGTGAAAGCCATGGACAGGGAAATTATGTTTACAGGTTGTGCATCCATTGGTTCCATTCTCGTGAACCTGATATCTCACGAAAGCCTTGAGAGAATTTACTCAAATTTGGCACAAACATCCACTTTAGTCAAAGGCCAAGGTTGCTATGACCTCATCTTTCTCGTTCTTATAAACACAATATCTCAAGAAAACCTTTAGGGTCTTTTTTCAAATTTAGCACAAACATTCTCCTGGACTAATCAGTGAACTGGTAAGATTTTGATGGTCAAAGGTCCCTGTGACCTTGCATCCATTTCATTCTTTTGAATGCAAAATCTGAATAAGGCCTTGAGGAAGTTTCCTCAGATTTTGCTTGTGTTATTATCCATAACACCAGTGTATGGATGTATTTAACTGATTATTAAGATGGAGAATTTTATTATCTTTTTTCCTGGCTTGACTTTACAGTGCCACAATCACTGCTACTTCACATCTCTGGCTAGCCGTGCTTTACTGCTATCAGAGGAATATTTCAGTACAGCCAAATGGAAAAGTAAAATTGTCCCCATTAGAAATCTAACAATTAGGTGTGTTATAATGTCATATATTAGGAAGAATTACCATAGCTGTCTCCTTTCAAATGATGGATCAGGTTCGTCAGTGCAGCAGCACGTCTCTGTGAGCGATTTCTAATAGATTTTTAGGAAACAGTGCAAGTGTATTACTTCAGGAGGTTGGGAAACTTGCAAAAAGAATTTACACTCTTCATAGGCAGTAATGTCCACTGAGATAGTACGAATATCTAACACATGCAGGTTGATGAGAGAAGCGTACACTTTGATTGTTAATTTTCTTCTGTAATTTTCTATGTGAATGAAGTTAAACCTGCCAAAAAAAGAAAAGCCTAATTTTAAATTTAAATCCAGAGTTTTGCTCATATTTGATTTAGAAAGCGCGAGAAGACATACTGCTAATCAAAGTTTTACTATCTCACTAACATATCAACATGGTTGCACACATGTTGATACATGTAAACACTTTTTCACCCTATAATTGTCATGTAAACAAGACTTTTTTTATGTCTATAAAAAGGAATCACTCAATAATACAAATGTGGCTCACAACTTCCAATTTTGTCTCCAAGAGAGGGTGTAAATATGACCGTTACCATAGCAACCAATGTTGTAGAGGCCGGAAATTACGTTTGTTTTCATTGTAATATGGTTCAAATGAAGAAAAAAAATGGATGACTCAGTTTTTCAACTTTGTTAATGGCAAAAGTGATACGTTGCTGATGATTACCTACATATGGTGCTTTATGCTTAAGCTTACGACCTTCTAGATAACATTTCTGATCTACATCGTTTTCTTGTGAGTTTTTGTTTTTACTTCTTCCCTTAATGTCCTAATGTTTTTGGGACATTTTCTGGCCTTTGTTTTTCCTAATTTGATCAACTGGATGGGCTGTAAATAGTGCAAATCATAGGCATCTGTGCAGTTTTGGTAGTCTTTGCTTCCAGTGTGTATGACATCATTTGCAAAGAAGCTATTGACCCAGAGCTGCATCTGGTAGTCTGTTGTAAATTGTTGTGTAACCTAAGCTATCGTACGCTATTTTATTGAGTTTTCTTTTAGAGAAATGCTCTGAGTGAATTTGAATTCCCCCTGGTAAACACTTATGCAGTGTACAGACTATGTCTAAAGATTTTATTGTGAAAGGTAAGAACGAGAAGAGCAGATTTTTTATGCATTGCCTTGAAAGGAGTAGTAGTTTGCAGCCTTGGTTTAGGCTGCAGTGCTTCAATATTGTTATATAGTTATAAGTATAGGCGCAAAGTGATTGTTTGATGCCTTTATTCATGATGCAAAAGCTCAGAAAAAAAGGACCTTACAGCGACAAAAAATTACATCACTTTTTAGCAACCATATATTTGTGCTCTGCTCATGCTGACCTGCTCAGTCCATTCTCATTCTGAAGTCTTTAGATACCGACGCCAAAAGCCACTTTTTGCGGTGGTTTGATACACAGCCTGGCGGGGCCTTAACAGGGCTGGATGGAAACTTCTGTGGCCTTGTGATACATCGCTGGATGGCACCTGTCGCGGCAGTATGATACACAGATGGACGAGGTCAGGTTGAAACACAGCCGGTAACAACTTCAAGAGCTGGTATGGCAGTAGGGGTGGTGGATGGGTCCAAAAACCCTGGACTTTCACCTGGGAGCATGTCGTTCACCTCCCTTATGAATGTACAGCCAAACCATGATGTTACTTTCTAAACTGAACAATGTGCCTTTGTTGCCAAATCCTAACCACATGCTTGTGTTAACATCCTGGCGTAGGTTGCTGTGTCCCGGGACATCAGCAGCAGAAGCAGGAGGATACCTTGAACATATTATGTAGACATGGAAGTCCACTTACAAAGCAGTGATATGTGACAACTTGGAATGAGAGCATGTTTGTAAAATATATTGATTTACACTTTGATTGGACTGAAAAAAAAGCCCTGTTGTGTAAATGCCTTTAATTTATGTGTGGAAATGTTAAGTTCACCTGAAAGGGTTAACTGGCAGACACAAGCCTAGCTTGCTCTCTGGATGTCCTGATTCATCTCAGAGGCTGAATATTTCATGTGGTAATTAAAATTTGTAGGTCAAGTCTCCTATGACACCTATTGCTATTGATATAGGGGGGAAAGCAGCAGTGCCTCTCTTTAATGCGCCTCCTTCACCCAGCCGAGATTTAAAGGATGAAGGGTGACATTTTCCCCCGTTCTGTAAATTAATGCAATTGATCTGTCTAACAAGAACAAAGTTAGGTTTCCAAATACTGCATGATAAAGAGATTAAGCCTTTAAATGGCTTTTCAAAGGCAATCTTTATTGCAAGACCTAAAGTAAGGGCATTGAACTTTCAATTAGAATTTCTAATAGGCTATTGACTGGAATGTATTAAATGTTGCTACACAGCTATATAGATCCTAAGAGGGGATTTTTCTCGATCCAGGGTACATGACCCCAAAATCCCTCTGAGTGAGGTACACAAACATCCAGCACAGTCACCTGATGTGTGTTGAGATTGAGTTGAACATGTGTTTTCTCTCTGCGAGTTCACATGGTTCTTATTGTAATTGCTAGATGTGAAGGTGTTTACTTTAAACAGCCTTACGTTGGCCCACCTTTGTAATCTATGGTAATTTCAGCAAAGCCGTTTGATCCTTGTATCCTTTTATTTGTGGTCAGGATTTTTTTTAACCCCGTGTCAGCTTAGTTCAGTCTTTTCCTTGGCTAAGCTTTGATGTCGCTCCAAGACCTTTTGTTAGTCTTAATTTCCAAGGTTCTTCGTATCCAAAGCACATGAGCTGTTTCTAATTTTCTGTGATTGATCTCGAGCTCTAAATCTGCTTTAATTGCCTCTAATGCCACATTAACTGTTGTCAAAATATTTTTACTTGTCATCCTAATTCCGCATGCTACTCCCAGAACAGCATGGTCAAGGAACATTACATCTGTTTTTCATTGTCTCCGCATCCCGTTCTTCTGCGCCTCTCACTTTTTCCATCTAATTTTCTCTGTCTTTGTTTTTTTATTCCCAGCCTCTCTTTTTCTCTCTGCTAACGTCGTAGCTGCAGGTGATTATAAGCTTCGAGAAAGCTGCATCAGGATACAATTTGTCAGGGCCTAACAGCCCATTCTGTTCTGAGGGGGTTAACATTCTGTTTGTGTTACAGTGCATTCAAACTCTAATTAAAACAACATTACATTCCCCATCTGCCAATCTCCCATAATCTTCTTTAATTGCTGTAATTAAACTATATTTACATGTGCAAAATACTTGTAATTTAGCAAATTGCACTCTACACTCTGCACATTTAATCAGTGGCGCTGCAGTGGAATGGAGTGATTTCAGTGTTTTGATTTCAGCGGTGGGCTGGTTCTGACGGGGTAAGTGGACCTCTGCCTGAGGTCTCGCCGAGGTTAGGAAAACAAGCCATCGCAGAAGTATTGTCATTGGGCTCTGATTGCAGCTCGTGTGGCTAATTATAAGCTTGAGCTGCCTGGTGAAGCCAGGCAGAGCTTAGGTATTTGTGTGAGTTTGTATGTACAGTGCGCGTGTTCCAACAAGCCTGCGTGGCCTAGTGTACTCCGTTAGTAGTTCGCTGCTGCTTGCCTCGAGATTGACACCAACCACCCCCTTTCATTTATTCAGAATGCAAAGTGAATTCGCTGAGGTGTGTTTGCCACCCAAACAGAGAGATGTGGTGGTAAATACCTGGGAATTAAACCTGCAGCTGGCTAAGCAACTGCTGCTGTAATGAAAACGTCAAGGACTGGCTCGGGCTGGAGAGGAACAGCATGCTTGCTTTCAGATTAATGGTATTAGATAGGGATTAATCTAGAGAAGGGAATTTGTCAAGCTGTAGCTTTATATTAGCATCACTAATAAGCTAGCATTATGACACCCCACACGGTGACGCCATATTTCAAAGACTTCCTCGTGGTTCATTCAGTCGTCACCGCTGAGGCCTCAAGCTGTCACTTTTACAAGCTGATGTTTATCCTCAGTGTTAAGGGTTCACACACATTTTTACCAATAAATTTCTATGATTTTTTTGCAACTTCAAGGCAAATTTTCAAGACCATACATTCTCTGTAACGACCATAGGTACTCTCGGTTCTTTTTCATTGCTATGTAATAGCTTTTTTAAATATATATTACTTGAAAAAAATAAAGAATTCAGAACAGGATTAGAACTGAATAATTAATTGAATTTGATTTAACTTAAAGAAAACATTTCAGTCTTTTTTTTCCTTAAAATTTTTTTGGCAATATTTAAATAAAACATTTTTGGTCAATTATTTTTTTTTGGAAAAATGTTAAGTGAATTTTGAAGAAAACATTTTGTCAAACATTTTGGTGGGCTGGCCTGCAGGTTTAGAAGGCGTGTTTTATTTAAAAATCACCAAAAATTCCACCATTTATCACAGCCAGACACTGTAAAGTAGAAATTATTGTTGGATTTTTAGTTTTCCGTCCTTTCCATTCAGTTCTTGAATACATAATTAATTATGTTACTTAAAATGTTTTGGAGACAAAATTCCATGACTTTTACAAATATTTCGGGGTATATTTAGTGTCCCAAAATGTTTCCAGGCCTGGCAGTCTCTATTTGCGAATTCCATGACTTTTCCAGCTTTTTCATGACTGTACAAGCCCTGAGTGTTTGTCGTTGGTCCTACAGTAAGTGCAGTGATTAGAAAAGTCTCAGCCTGTCAGTCAGGTCAGTGTGGCGGTCGTCTCTGAAAGGGGTCCCCGGCTCTACTGTTGCAGAGCAACCAGCATCAGCCGTGTCCTCTTGGCCTAATTACATTCCTTTGTGCCTGGATGAGAAAGGCCCCAATCAGGCCAGATGGAAGCAGATGTAACAGCTCAGCAGTTTGGAGTCAGGGGTCCTGCCCTGGACGACCTCCCCCTCCCACCTTCAGGCACTGACAGGTGGAGGCAGACCTGGCAGAAAGAAGCGGCGCTGAGGTAATTGGCATGCTTTTGCGAGAGTTTCCCCCGTCCTGCTCGAGCTGCTTATTAACTTCATGCCAGCAGTATGCACATCATTAGGACATACCACAGAGGAAAAGCTGGAGAACTGAAGGGAGATTTTGCAGAAGGGAACTATCTGTACCCAAACACAGAGCTTAGATTTAATGCTCTCTTGATTTCAATGAAAACTCTTCTCCGGGTAGTCGTCGTAATAGATGTTTCCCCTGTTCTCCTAACTGAGGTTTTAATTGCTCATCCTATTATCGCTGCTTTTTGACTGACGCACAAATGATGGTTTCATCTGCTCGGTTTGGATATAAAAGGTGTCTGCAGCTCTCTGAGTTAGAGAAGATGTTTTAAAGGAGAGTCAAAGTAGCCGGCGGGTACTGCAACGCAAATGATGTTATAAGATGGACACAGCCCCAAATCCTCATTAGCTGACACATAGTTCCTCTTAATTAGTTTCCATTCACTGTAATTAGCATGGATGAGGCTAATCATCTGATGTGAAAGCAATCTAACGCTTGGGATACAACGTCCTTGGCCTCACTTTCATGTCAGGTTCACAGACATTTCTTTCTTCAGGTGCTGTTTCATAAAGTTTTTGTGAATAAAAGCCAGCATTTGTCAGCTTTTAATTTTCAAAGGTGATGTTTTATGTCTCAAACAATAAACTACTGTATACCTAGCTACAAATACACATGGAAAAAGACTGTTTGCCTTGCATGAAACTTTGGCAAATTGGCTTGATTTATTTTAAATACATGAAGAAGGCAAGAAAAAATTACCCAAAAATTATCAAAAAGTAGTTGTTAAAAAGTACTAGAAAATTTATAAAATAACTAACTACAGTAATAATAATAATAATAATAAATCAGATCCTAATGTTCTGCTGTGCTGTCTCTGTCCAAAATGTGATGTAAATAATCAAACAATATATATATTCTCCTGAGAGCTCCTGAGAACCAGTCCAACTCCAAAAATCTGTCCGCCACAAATAAATGAATGTGTGGGAAACCCTGGCAAGTTTTTACCAGGAGCCAAATTATCTGCAGAGGAGTCTTCCTGTGTAAAATAACAGGACTCGTTGATTTAAACTGTCAAAACGCTGAATAAAGCAGTTTTACATTAAAAATGAGGTTTTTTTTCCAATGCTGTTCAGCTCATTGTGAAGGGGCTGCTTACTAAAGTGGCTGAAGTGTAATCACAAATGGCCCTAACTAGAGCCAGTGTTTGGTTTGTCCATTCTGGGCTACTGTAGAAACATGGCGATGCAACATGGCGATCTCCATAGATGAGGACCCACTGCCTGTGTTGATAGAAATGGTTTGTTCTAACATAACAAAAACACTACAATTCTTATTTTAGATGATAATACACTAAAGAAAACATACTTTGTTATACATCATATCCCATTTCTGCCAATATATCCCCCTGAATCCGACACACTGGACCTCTAAACAAAATGTGTCTTTGTGACAGGGTTTGAAGGAAAGCCAATCTATTTTTGATAGAGCTCATATTTTGACAATAAAAATTTCAAGGCCTTACATGAATAAGAGAAGAAAAAGGGTATATTGCATTGACGTTCCTGTGATGTCTGAAGCTGTTGTCCCAGATCAAACGTGTGTGTTGTATAACACAATGGAGCAGGACCATGAGTAGAACAAAAGCGAGTGATTGAGGATTGCATTGTTGGAAGCACCTTCTGCAGCGGGATGATTGATACTCTCTCTCTGCCTGTCAAGCTCTTGAGAGAGATATTCCTCCCACTAATGTTGCGTCTGCTGCCAATCATCCTTTGTCTTCCAGTGGTTACCGAGCTACAAGCTTTCAGCTCTGCCATTTCTCCTCGACATGTCTTTGTTTTAAAAGCGCACGTGACTTTTTTATTTATACAAACTGTTAGACAGCTGAATCGAGGATCATGCGGTTGACTGTTATACTGGGTGGGGTTACACAGGATATGAGCTTTTGATTTGATTTTCTGCCTTGTGGATTATAGTCTTCTGCTATCTGTGTCTTTATTGATACCAAATCCCGCAAGAGATCTCCACGGATCTTAAATGTGTATCCACTCACCACAAAATGTCCTTGCACCTAATCTTTTGGCCGCAGACGAAAGGATGTGAGCACTGGCCAATCCAGGATAGTGGAGTCTGATTTTCCCAGAGTGCCGAGGGCACGTCCTCCCTTGCTCGGCCCCTCAGAGCTGCAGATTCTCCGCTGATCTAAAGCAGAACCCTGTTTATCCGCTCCACTCCATCTTATTATGACAGTGATTGTTTAAGACTGAGAAGATCTGGATGGGCCCGCAGTAAATTAGATGTGTGTAGACCAAACAGTATCGCATTTCTGGCATTTTAACATCTTTCTGTCATTCTCTGTCTCTTATTATTTCTTTCCTAATATGCTTTCGCTTTCCCGCAGGCTGGATCTTTTTTCTGAAATGGAGTGTTTGGCATGAACTTTTGCCATATGCCTGTAGATTTGCCAAAAAAATATTCAGAGCAGCTCTTTTCTTGCGCCAAGTATTTGGCCATCTGCTTAAGTCTTTAACCAGCAGCATCCAGGGACTTCATCAAGCTTGAACTGTGAAGTCAAATGGTTTTCTTCAGCTCCCAAATCAAGCTAGGCACTGCTGTGCAGATTTACTGCACTGGCAATTCAAAGCAATCACACATATATTTTATAACGCAGTACATAGTTGCATTTATGGGATTTGCACTTAATGACAGCCAGGTTTCCCCAGAGCTGGTTTTATGTGGTTAAATGACTTTATAGTTAAATTAGACAAAGTAGTCTCTTTTGAATCCCTCTAAATCACTTTTTAAAATAACATTTGGCAGACAGGAAGTCTGTTTGTGTTAGTTTGATGGTAAGTGTTAAGTATCTGCAAATGGGGGTGCAGACAAAAAGCTGAAACAGCTGCAGCAGTCATTTCCCACAGACACCTTCAGCAGTTCTGACTTTACCTCGAGTTTCCACGGGCCACACTGCCACTTGCAGACTGAGGATTTTAAAGCAGGGGGACGCTAAAGAATGTGCTGCTCGTCAAACTGGCAAAGGAGAGGAGATAGCTTTTCTATGGGGGTGGGGTTCATTATGCGGTGCACAGGACACCATTATTAGCCCCATTACACACACTGACAGCCGCACATTCATTCTCCTATACCTGCTTTTTAAAGCCACCCATAAATAATGAGGGCTGCAGCTCTCTTCGTCTTGGAGGAAGGGAAAAAGGTCATTATAGACCAGGCCTCCATTTGTCAAAATTATTTGATAATCTCAGGTCACAAGGAGGGTTTTTGCTTTCGCTAATTGCAGATCGGACCACTGAACATAAATTTCCATTAGCAGTCATTTGTTACTCTCTGCAGATTCTGACCTTATCTGCTCTTTGTTTTGTCGTTAATGACAGATGCTGACAAGTGGAGACAAAAAAAATGCATGTTGCGTTAAAGTAAACTGATGACAACAGAAATTTACGCCTTGCTATAATAATACAGATTGTTCCATGTAGATCATGTAGATACTCAACTTGTGACCCACGGGCCAAATCTGGCCTCAGATAGTGTGCCAGGTGGCCCACAAACTGCTTTGTAATTCACAATAAAAACAAAGTGATTCACACTGTGAATTGTTTTTGTACTTTTAGTATAAATAAGGTGCCAAAGTGCATAAAACAACATCAAAATAGAGCTTTTTTTTATGAAAAAAGTGCCACTGGAAAATCTCCTGCACCCCATAATAGAGTTCCTAGCTAAACCCCTAATGTCCTAAAATTATAGAAACATCTTAAAAGTCGACAAAATCTGAGAACTGTCCTAAGATTCTAGAAATGTCCTAAAATCTGAAACATATCCTAAAATTCTAGAAATGCCCGAAAATCTTAGAAATGCCTTAAAATCCTAGAAGAGTCCTAAAATCAGAGACAGTAAAATCCTAGAATCATCCTGAAGTCCTGGAAACATCCTAAAATTCTAGAAACATGTGTGTGGCTGTTGTGACTGGCCCCTGGCCTCCTGTCATTTTGCAAAATTGGCCCCTGAGCAAAGCAAGTTGAGTGCTGTTGCTATAGATTTTTACACTCGTGGTGTTCAGACTGAAGCGACGTCGGTGTGGATTTGCTGCCACTCCGTTGTGATGTAGAGGTCACAGTGCTCTCCTGGTTAAATGTGCTCTGACTGGTAATCGGTGGAGCTGTGCAGTATAATTACCCCGGCTTTTATCAGAATGACCTCTCTGACAAACTTCCCTGGTGGAAGGAGACACCTGAGAGCTTCCACACTTCCTATCTGCCCTTGTTTTATCGAAAAGGCCCCGCCTGAATGGATAATAGAGCCCCTGTTCTCCCAACAGACGGATAATGGAGGGTGGAGTGGTCCTCTTTGGCAGACTACTGCCTCTTCTCTGCACTAGAGAAACCAATACCAGGCCTATCGGCTGATATATGACACTAATACACAGGCTGACTGGGGCCCTAAACAGAAAAGAGGGATTGTTCCAACTTTCGACTGGCTGTAGGATCCATGACTCACAGGTACCGCACTGTCTGGCCCCTGAGACCACTCTAATTGCTTTACATCTGTACAAAGGTTTCTTGTAATCGGGCCTTCTGCCTCCATTTGTCTTCCTTTCAGTCTCCTAGTGAAGGCCTTAATTGGTCTTAGCGGGGCTTTTTTTCCAGTTAGCTCCTGGGCCTGAGCTAGTGGAAGACTTTACCTCCGGGGGGCAGTGGGCTTTGCTGGCTGCTAGTGGTTTGGGAGGTTGCAGAAGAGAGGAAGTCAATACTTCTTTTACCTTTAACACTATAATTAATGTTCTCCTGACAAGCAGTTTTTCCCCCGTAGCTTCACATGGGGGGGTTGAGCTCCTGGGATCCTCACAAGAATCAAGACTTGTACAGCTTTGTGAGAAAACCTCCCGTGTAGTCTCTGGTGGCCAATCGACATTTGCTGAGGATCCAGTTCTTTTTTTTTTCCTTTTTTGTGATTGTTAGTTCATGTTTTTCTGCCTGTGTCTCTGTGGCAGAGAGCTCATCTACTTTCTGTATATCTGTGTTTTGCCTGTAAGTCTCTCCAGATGTTGATAGATATATTTCAAAGAAATAAACAAAGGCAGCCCCATACACATTTCTAGGATTTTAGGACAATTCTATCATTTTGGGACGTTTATAGGATTTTAGGACATTTCAAGGATTTTAGGACATTTCTAGTATTTAGGACAATTCAAGGAATTGAGGACAATTCCAGGATTCTAGGACATTTCTAGGATTTTAAGACATTCCTAGGATTTCGGGATGTTTCTAGGATTTTAGGACATTTCTAGAATTTTTGGACATCTCCAGAATTTTAGGACATTTCTATGATTTTAGGACATTTGTAGGATTTTAGGGCATCTCTTAGATTTTAGGACACTTCTATGATTTGGGGATGTTTCTAAGATTTTGGGACATTTCTAGGACTTTGGAGTGTTTGTAGGATTTTAGAACATTAGGAGCTTAGCTAAGACCTCTGTTGGTGCGGGCGGTCTTCCACTGGCACATTTTTGGTAAACAACAAATATTTTGATGCTGTTTTGTGCATTCTGGCACCTGATGTATGCCAAAACTACAAAAACAATTACCAGTATGAATCACTTTATTTTCACTGTGAATTAGAAAATGGCTGGGGGCCGCCCTGTTGGGGGCCAGAGTTGGCCCACAGGCCATGAGTTGAGTATTACTCAGTAAACTGCAGCTTCTAGTGCTGCTGTTACAAAATCATTAATTTTCCAAATATTACATGTGCTTTTGTTCTGAGCTTTTGTTATTTTAAAACTTCTTATGAGTATTTTCTTGGTTGTCATCTGTGCAGACGGTCCAAAACATATTATGTAATAGTCTCACATTATGTGCCATAGTCTTTCAGTTTATGTAGCAACTTTTGTCATCAGTATGTTTCACACGTAACCTGCTGAGTGTGAATTTTCAGATTTGGGCCAGATTGTTTGACCTGATTTGTCCTGTAAAGTTTATATAATTTTATTCATTGCTGGAAGTGAGGCAGGTCTACAGAAAATATGTTGCCTTAAAATAAGATAAGCGAGGTTGTTTTTGGTGTTTTTTACATTGATGACCCAGAAAGTGTTTTTTTTTTCCTCCATAACTTTGCCCATGTACTTTATCACTTTTACATAACTTGCAAAAAATGAAAATATTACAAGACACCAGAATGAATGTAATCCAAGGTAACAGGTAACAAAAACACAATAATTCTTATTTTTAGATTATTATACTCCTATGAAGACATCGTTATTATATTATGTTCCATTTCTGCCAATACATCCCCCTAAATCCTGCACACTGGACCTTTAACAATATCATGGTTACTCCAGTTTCAAAATGAAGAGGACTAAAATAACACACTAAGGCTGCTTACAGTTGCAAAAATTAAAGTATTGCCTTACTCGGGGTGTGAGTGATTTATTAGAGTGCATGTAAACATGCTGAATATGTTTGGAGCATGTCAGTTAGTCATCAAGTTCCACCCATCTCTATTTTCTTTCATTAAACTACTCAAGAGTGTTTACTAGTAGTGAAGTGCTGCTGTAAGCCGCGGCAGATTCCCAGAGCGTAATGTGACCTGCCTCACTTTATCTGACTAGACCCTGTTCACACTTGTTTCGCCCAGAGATAACATCTCATGTACACTGCTCCACAAACCACATTTCACATCTTTAATTTAAGATAACATGACATATTCTTGGCTCTGTGCTTGCATTCACCTTGTAACACAAGTTTATATACAATACACCCCTTAAGCTATCTGATCTCCATAATATTATATACTCGTGTATTATACTTGCTTCAATCTATAGAGTTTCCTTATGTTCAGCTTCTGGGAATGTTGGCTTTTTTCCTTTTGTAAAACCATCTTCATGCAGCTGCATCGGCGATATCCAAGGCCGGAGGAATTATATTTTCGGGTTGTCTGTACGTACGTCTGTTAATTAAATCTGTCCCATTCTCATGATGATGTACTTACTAGAATTTGATGGTCAGAGGTTAAAGGTCACTGACTTTGTACTGTATTTGTGAATTCAATACGTTAAGAAAGCCTGCAGGGAGATTCCTTAAATTTGGCACAAACATCGACTTGGATTCAAGTATAAACTAATTAGAGTTTGGTGTTGAAAGGTCAGAAAAAATTGTATGCTAAATATGACAAAATTTCACACAAATGTCTAATAGACAGGGTTGCCGCGGTCATGGAAAACCTGGAAAAGTCATAGAATTTCGCAGTCACATTTTCCAGGCCTAAAACCTAATGGAATTAGCAAAAATCATTGAAAGCTTTGGAAAAGTCATGGGATTTGGTTGTGTAATGACAATGTTACAGTATTCCTCTAGTTCTTCTTCCTTGTATTGTAGCATATTTATTTTCTGTAGCAGTCGATGTAACGTTGCTCTAATATGCGTCATTGTTTGACAATGGTTTGTTTAAAATCACGTACGTCATTAACAGAGTTTGATTCTGATATGTCTAAAAAAGAATTGCAAGTGGTTCAAGAAAAAATATATTTTGATTATGAGTTCTTGAAAAGTCATGGAAAACTTTTGAAATAGAAATTTTGACCCTGAAAATGTGTGGGAGCCCTGAATGGGGTATAATCATAAAGTGATGACATTTTTTTATTTAAAACATAAAGGTCAAAAAACACTTTTCTGACCTTTATTCAACATCATATCTCAGGAACAGAGGGGGAAACATTTGGTCAGATACTGAATTTTTGACCCTTTGATTGTATAGATCTTCTGTGTTGCCAGGCGATGGTGTGTGTAAAACATCCATATTTTCACAGACATGGATGCAAACTGTAAGTGCAACTTAACTGGTGTGCTGAAACATATAGCTGTGAGGTGGTAATTCTAGTTTAAAAATATTTTATTTACCAAAACAGTTTTTTGGCTGCAGATCTTCTTATCTGACATGAAATTTTGGATATATTCTGCCGCTATTTCTGCCTTTGGACTTTCCAGAGTCTGTACTTTTCAGTTAGCTGTAGATTTTAGATCTTAGAATTACTAGCTACTTTTTCTCTGTGTGATTTAGTAAGTAAAGGACTGTCCGGGCTCATCAGGAGTGTGTGGATGGGGAGTTCTGTGTTGTGAGCTCTCCTCTGCTGAGGTTCTGCTCCACTGTGCTCCCTGCATTTCCTGCTGACTGACTGATATGGAGCTCTGCTGCCAGGGCTTAAATAGCAGCTGTAAGCGTCCAGCTGCTCCCTGCCACGCTCCACTTCTCCCCCAGATGGCTCTGAGACGTTCCAGCAGCCCTCCGGAGGAGCGCTCATGAGAAAAGTGTTATGGAGTGGCTCTCTGAAACACCAGGGAGCATCCTTCACCACACCACAGCCACCCTCCTCCTTTCTCCAACCCCCGGGCCCAACGCCCAAATCATGGGAGGGCGGCTTGTGCAGCCTCGTTTGCCAACTAACCGACGGGAGGCAGCACAGATGGTGGTGTCCGCAGCGTAGGCCAGCATGCAGCAGGGCCTGTGGGGGGGGGTCCTGGAGAGAGCACATGCCATGCCTGGCCTGGGATGCCACTGATATCCCTCAGGAGGAGCTCCCACTGGCCCTCAGCAGACGACCAACAAGAGTCTGGCACACTCCACTCAGTTTCGAGATGGTGTAGTGAAATGTTTTTCTTTACCCACATGGGCGTCTTTGATAAGTGGGTTGTTTCAGAGCGCTGCCAACCCAAGAGAGACTGTGTTGGCTAGAAACGAGCGCATTCAAAGTCATTGTAATTTTCCTTGAACACTCAGCGTTAATATATGATGTCAGCTGTAGTGCTCCAGGGCAACAGTCTCTTACTTTGGCGGTGTGTTAAAGTGATGAATGGTCCATCAACTTCACACCAGTGAAGCGAACTGCAGGGTTCACTTCAACCATGACATTGCCCACAGAGATAATATCACGTTTAACATATCCTGCTCCCACACTATGAGGAAAATATACTTTAAATGTATGTGGAGGAGATATTGACCACGAGTGGTGCTGTAGAGCTGTGATTTAATAAGCGCAGTCTCACAGTTTATGCTGATAAAGGGAAGCACAATATTAGAGTTTTGCTGATATCAGACATTCCAGTATTTTCTGACTCAGTTTGGCTAATTATGATCTATACACATATGTTTTTACACCTAATTGCAAAGATCATCAAGTCTCTCCTGTAGCAGAATTAACATATTACACCTACTCTTATTGTAATTGCCCACAGGTGGCACATGCATTAAATATAATGCTTTTCAAAATATACACATTCATTGGGCAAAACAATCAAACTACATTAACCTAGGTAACTTGTAAACCATGCCATATTTATTAATATGTAACACATTTTAACAAAAAATTCATCCCACTTTAACAGGCTTGGATGATGCTCTCCCTGAGACAGTCCTGAAAATAGCCAAAACCAGGGCCAATTTCACTTATTTCAACTAATTAAAGTTGCATAATTAAAGCATCATCTTGTCAACCTGTAATATTGGCAGACAGATTCATTAAATGCTTTTATTTCATTTTAAAGCCATTATCTGCTAATACTGATATTATCGCTTATGCTGACTACAGAAGACAATAACAATATGTAAAAGTAAAATGTAGCAAAGTGCCAGCAATAGAAGAGAATATGAATAATGCAGATTTCACACATTGAAATTGGCTGTTTGGAAATGTTTTTATTGAGTTCCTACTTTCATGACATTTGTGGAAGAGTCATTATTTTTTCCTGGCGTGGAAATGGTTTTAAATGAACAGAATATATTGCAAAAGTTTTTAATATACATTGTTTAGGCTAGTGTTTAAAATATGTCAATAAAGATCCAAAATATGTCAAATATTACACAAAATACTTTCCTAGAATTACAAATTTATAATCTAACTCTGTTCTGTTACCTTTTAAAAGTCATTTGTATCATGTGATACACGTAGACCAGACCAACATTGCGCCTTTGCCGAGGCCGCGCCCCCTAAAGAAAAAGAAGCCCGTTCTCATTCCAAAGTTGTCAAATACTGCCTCTATGGCAGTGATTTTGGTGTAAGACATGCCGCCAGGCAGCCAGGCAGCAGTATGATACACTGCTGGATGACGTTAGGTTGAAACGTTGACTTGGTCCAACATACTGTGGACTTTCACCCGTGAGACTGGCGTTGGCTTCCTGTATGAATGTAGAGCCAAACCATGATGTTTTTTCTCATCCTAATCTTGAGCTTTTGTTGCCTAAACCTAACCATGTGCTTTTGTTGACCTGTGGTTGTTGTGTCCCAGAACGTCAACAGCGGATACTCAGAGTGTAATATGTAGACATGAAAGTCCACTGACAAAGCGGGAATATGTGATGATTTGGGATGAGAACATGTTGCTGAGCCTCTCCCCTGCTATCCTCTCTTTCTACCTTGTTTGTAACCATCTCTTCACTGTCTGGCCGGAGGGAAGGGGAGTAGTCTTATGGATGGATGCAGGACTGCTATAGCTCCCAGCAGGGGAGGGGGGTCCTCGCTCTGCTGACCTCACTGTTATCCTTGTCGTGACAGGAAACATACATCATAGTGGGGCCTCTAATGTGAAACACATTTTGCCACAACTTGATCAAAGTCAGGCTGCGTGGACAACAAAGTGCCCTGTAATGCCATATTTTGACCATATAATTGGAGAGTAATTATGGCTGACAAAACACTCCAGTGAGTTTCTCTCTCTCTCTCCCTCTCTCCCTCTCCCCCTCTCTCTCAGTGTCTAGGGCTGTAAGAAAGCCCAGAGAGGGCTTGTCATAAACTTTGTGGGATACTGTGTGCTGAGTTGGCTTGAAAGCTCTTGAGTGGAGCTGAGGGTAGGTCAGTTTTTATTGGAGCACGATCGCTTATTCAGAGACACTGTAACAACACACGAGGGTAGCAGTAACCAGTGGCCTAGAAAAACACCAGCGCACCACATGACAGCTGACCCTTGCTCACTTACAAAAAAGCCATGTGCTCCAACTCTTTCAGCTTCAGATCAAGTCTATCCTCTGGTTGATGCTAACACGGTCTAAATTATGGCGATAAGCTTAGTTCTACTTTTGTCGAGTTTCACAGCTCCCATTACAAAGCATTTTTTTAAGTTCTGTAAACGACATTCGGAACATTAATATAGGAGCAAGCAGAACCTTAGGCGCTCATACGGGAAACTGAAACTGTCTTTTACTTGCAAATATCTGCAAACATCCTCTCTCATTCATCGATGTGATCAGCTGTGGACGTATCAACACATCAATTATCCACCCCAAGAGTGACATTTAGCTGCGAAGGATATTAAAAACAATTCCACCTACTGCGCTGCATTCACGGACCTGCACAAAACGTCGGATATTAGAAGTGACACCATAGTACCCCCCAGTAGTCTGCTACTGCCACACATACACTGGCAATCTGTGAGAAACGCATATGTTGTGTAAAGATATTGTTAAGTAATGGCAACCTTTCAGAGGCCTTTCACATGTATTTAAACCTTTGAACCCCGAGCAAATTGGTGTGATTAATTTCAAAAACATGGAGAAGAGACAATGTGCAACATCGTGCTAAATGTTTAAATTCATTTTAAAATGCTAGAGAAAAATGTCTAGAAAAAAAAGAAAAAAGATTGGGAGAAAAAATATATATTTATCATATTTACATATTTGAAATTGTGTCACAAAGTTTTATATTTTTGAGCATTTTTTCCAGGTCATTAACTTTTTTTTTAACTTTAGTTACTTACTTTCGGGTAATTTTCTTGTACTTTTTTATTAATTTGTTGCTCATTTTGGGTGTTACGTCTTCTTTCCTTGCCGATTGCATTCTTCCTATATTTTTGAGAGAAATTAAGCCAGTTTGCTCGGTAAAAGTCATGCTACCTGTGTGTGTGTTGTAATCTGGGCATCTTTTTTTTTTAAAAAAAAAAAGATATCTTTTAGTATATAAATGACAAAATCCAGTTATTCTTTCCTCTCATTCCTTCATTTGTTCCTCCTTCCTCACTTCACTCCCTGTTTTGTAGTAAGTAATGAGAATGCTTTGGGGAAATAGAGTGGAGTAAAAGTGACAGTGGACAGAAATATAAAAACTCAATTGAAGTACAGACATTCCCAAAAAATACTAACGGACTTTATCGAGGTATTTTTACTTTGTTACAGTAAACCACTGCCGAAGGATATCGTGTTGTCAGATATTTGTGTGAGTGTTGTCAGTGTAGTGCACAAATTAGCAATGATTCCATGAAAAGAAAAGGAAAAAAAGAACCTTTGACAAAGTTAGAAATGTGGATTTGATGCAGATGTTGCTGTTTTGTTGTGTTGCACATTGTACTGGTTGTCCCAGATTGCTGGGCAAACATTTTTATCCACGGGCTGTCTTTCATTCTGAAGTCCACCCCCCTCCCCCTTGCTGAGGGCAGTCAATATGAACATAGAGCCTAGAGGCCTGAGCTCTGTGGTATTCTGCTGCACAGAAATCAAACCAAAAACACATGAAACACTGCACAACATTACAGCCTGACAAAAGTCTGGAAACTCTGTGAGAGCGCAGCTCCAAAATCAAAGTTCCACATCACCACTCACAGTTTGACCTCATGTTTGCATCCTGCTAATGGTTTCAAGGAGCAAAACAGGCTGTCTCGAGTGAAAACCCTCAACATTACATTCCTTTTAATGCACTTATTTTTGGTCAGCTAAATAGCCGACCCTAACCCCAAACCCAAACCCAAGAATACTAAACCTGCTTTGTTTGGGGGCCACTTTGGCAAAATGACAGGAGGCCAGGGGCCAGTCGCAGCATCCCAATACATGTTTTTAAAATGTTAGGACATTTCTAGGATTTTAGGGCATTTATAGGTTTTAAGGACACTTCTTGGCTTTTAGGACATTTCTCTGATTTAAGGAAATTTGGAGGATTTTTGGACATTTCTAGGTTTTCTCTTCATTTCTAGAATTTTAGGACATTTGTAGGATTTTAGGGCATTGCTAGGATTTTAAGAAGTCTCCAGGATTTTAGGACATTACTTGGATTTAAGGACATTTCTAAGATTGAAGGAAATTTCTAGGATATTAGGTCGTTTCTAGGTTTTCACAGCATTTCTATTATTTTAGGACATTTATTGGATTTAAGGACATTTTTAGGATTTTAGGAGGTTTTTAGGGATTAAGAACATTTCTTGGATTTAAGGACATTTTTAGGCTTTTAGGACGTTTCTGGGATTTTAGGACATTTCTAGGATTTGGGGATATTAGTGGCTTGTGTAGGACCTCTCTCAGAGGTTGCGGGGGATCCTCTACTGGCACCTTTCTATGATAAACAACTTTGATTTTGATGTTGTTTTATGCACTCTAGCACTGTGAATCACTGTGCATTTTTATTGTGAAAAATGGTTGGGGGGGCCATCAGGCACCCTTTCAGGGGCCAGATTTGACCGTTGGGCCATAAATTGAGTATCCCTGTCCTAACACTGACTGTACACTTGAGCTTAGTCCTGTGATAATGTGGTATGATCCAGACTGTTGGAATTATTTTGAAAACTAGCATAATTATGAAGCCTTTGTTCCCTTGTCTCTGGCTTCAGGCTGTACCTGTATGTCTTTCAGTGGAGCGCTGGACCAGTATGAACCATGACTGTGCTGCTGGTATTGTGGGAGGTGGTGGATGTCAGATGGCTGGTCCGTGGCTTCCAGCCTGCTATCGTGCTCTACCACTTAGCATGCTAATTAATCCCAACCAAAGGGCTGCGTCAGTCACCCCACGCTCCGCCAGGGACGCTCCCACTGGGCTCATCCTGCTTTAATTGAGCACGTTTTTCAGAAGCCCGCTGTCCCTGGGATTACATTAGATCCCTCTAATTCACCCAGCCTGCCACCGGCGTGGGCAAAATGAACAAGAGAGGGAGGGAGCGAGATGAGAGGTAGAGCTGGGAAATGTATAAATAAACCAAACAAACAAACAAAAAAAACAGACTGAGTGTTTATTAACACCCCTGGGATGAAAAAGGAGGTGAGTGCAGGAAATCATTAGCGCAGGAGAGTCAAACTAGGCTCGTTTGATCTCGCTGATGGAGGAGCAAATGTAATTTAGCGCGCTGCAAGTAATTTGTTTTAGCAGTTAGCATGGGTTCCTTTTAATTTCATTTTGCCTTGCATCAGTCTTTCAAATTAAATATTTTTATTTTGTACAAAGCGGATCTTTGTGAGCCTGGCGGCTCAAAGACCAGCCCTCAACAACAACTAATGTTTATTCATCTGCGCTTGTTTGCATGTGTGGTAGACACAATCTTGACAGGAGTGTGCAGTGTCGGCTTTTATTTGAGTACTTTCTGTATAATGAGGCAACTCAGATGTACACTGCGACAGCTAGCAAATCATAGTAGGAGAATAACAAAGTGTTTTTGTCACTGCAGCTCTAATTATTTGGAAGACTGCGCTGAAGCGGCTGCATCTGTTTTGGTGTCTCACCTTATGTCCTCGTTCTACTGAAAGTTGTTGACTGTGCAATCTGTTTATGAAATCAAGACACCATTTTCAAACTAAACAGCTCCAGCATTCACTGGAATTATAATTTGTAAACTAAATAACCTGTCAGACTAGCTGCAGGACGTGGCTTCCCACATATTAGCTCACATAACTGATTTACAGATATCATGTTTAAAGGGATACTTTGCTAATTTTCTGCCAGCTTGTATCGAAACAGTGTGGGTAGTATGTGTAAATGAACTGTGGTAAACTTCCCTTCATCTTCCCTTCTCCGGCAGTGAAACTGTGTTGGCTGAGTAAAAAGCTGATCTAGAGACTTACCCGCCCCTCTCTCTCTTTCTTGGATCAAAATCTGATCAAATGGGAAAATTAGGTAGTGCTGATCAGGGTTCCCACAGCTATGGAAAATCTGATAAATCGCAGAATTTCAGTCTGAAAAAGTCATGGAATTAGTACAAAATGTGAACATTTTGCAAAGGTAATTGAATTTTGCTGTGTGTAACAAAAGTAAGTGTTACAGTAATCTTCCATGTAATGTAACATAACAGAAAATTAATTTTCTTTAAGTTAGCTGTTGACTTAACGTAGCTCTAATATGTGTCAACATGGCAGCATGATATACCGCCTCAGCATCGACATTGCATTGTGCAATAGTCGCGTTAAAGGACGTGCAATGTTGTGCAAATTAACTCAAACAACTTATTTGTTCTACAGCACAAAACTCTTACCGCTCTTATTTTTCTTAAGTAATACCAGCCAAGACTTCCCCTTTAAGATAGGCTAGGTGTATAGGTGATGTGATGTGGCTGTGTTTGTAATGGGAAGTGAGACTCTCCTGAATATGTGTTTGTGTAGAAAAGTACCATAACTGGGCCGGCAGGTAATGCAGACACCGTGAAGTGCATGTTCTCAGAAATGTATTTTAATGCCCCGTTTTGCCGTAATGACAAGTTTGTAAGCAGGAAGTGGGCGCCATACCATTCCTTCACATTGAAAACTGAGGCTAAAAAAATCAATAAAACGGTAAAACTAAGCAACGCTGATCAAATGTAAACCAAGACTCTGTCACTGTGTTGCATATTTATTGCTTCAAATGTTTTCAGAAGCATGTATTAGCTTTCAGTTTAACTGAAATACAAGATCCAGCCACCATTGCGTCAGAGAGATGAGGCCACATTATGTCTCGGGCAGCAGCAGTGTTTATTGGTCTGATACAGCGCAGTGCATTCTGGTAGTTGCAGATTTTCTATGTATTGAGCAAAAATGTCCTGTTTTCTCTGGTCATGTGGCACCAATTTTAAAAGTATTTTTGTTTCTTTACTGCAGAGATGGTCTAGTTTTTTGTGGAGACCCTTTTTATATCTGTGAAATACTTCTTTAATTCAGTTACGACCTCACATCTTCGGGATGTGGCCTAGTGTAAGAGCAAAAGTGGACAGTTTATCTCGGCCTGTCAGGGTGTTGCCACTTAATTGCTGCTCCCACCCGTGACACAGAGGAGACCCTCCTGTGCATTGGGGTCGGCTAGTCTCCGCTCGGGTGAGTGGGGAAGAGAGAGGAGTCTTATCAGCAGGAGATGCCAGGGACGCTGTTGCTCTGAGGCACCTTATCAGGCCCGTGTTCACACCGTGTGGAACCTGAGCGCCTGCTCTTGCTGGCAGCAGAGATGTAAGATGCCCACCTCTGCTAATGGAGAAGCAGAGACATGAACTGGGTGGATCGTTTTGACGATGAGGTGCGATCTGTGGAAATGTGGGCAGCCATTTTGGATGCACGGAAAGCTTTTAATCTTGGTGATATCATGCAGAGTCAAATGCTACTTTATAGATATTTTAAAGCACATATACACAACTTACACTCCAATAGGGTGCTGCCCCCCGCAACCATTTCTAATTCACAATAAAAATAAAGTGATTCACACTGGGAGTTGTTTTTGTACTTTAGTATACATAAGGCGCCAGAATGCCTAAAACAGCATCAAAATAGAGGTTGTTTATCAAAAAAAATACCAGTAGAGGACCTAGCTAAGCCCCTAATGTCCTGAAACCCTGGAAATGTCCTCTAATTTCACAAATGCTCTGAAATCTTAGAAACGTCTTAAAATCAGCAAAATGCCCTAAAATCCTAGATATGTCCTGACATTTGAGAATTCTCGCAATGTACTTAAAATCCTAGAATTTTCCAAAAATCCTAGAAAAATCCTATAAATCCTTGAAATGTCCCAAAATCCTAGAAATGTCCTGAAATCTTAGAAATGTTCTAAATTCTTACAAACGTATACAAACATATACGTACAACGTATACAATACGAGAAACATCCTAAAATCCTAGAAACACTAATGGGGCTGCTGCAACTGGCCCCTGGCCTCCTGTCATTTTGCAAAAGTGGCCCCCAAGCAAAGCAAGTTGAGTATCCCTGGTTTCAAGTGAACTCCTGGAAAATGAAAATATTGCACTTGTTTCAGGATGTGTTTGTTTGTAAATCACGCAGTAGTAAATCTGCTTTGTACTTCATATTTATGGGAAAATAACGGAGTTCTTTAAGTGATTTAAGAGCGTTCCAATGCGCTGCATTTGTAGCTGCCATTACAGACTGATAAGCAACGTGTGCTCTAATGTGTGAGCACTGAGGGAACTCAGCATCTCAGCTGTGTCCCTGGCAGAGCCGGCAGGGGTTGTTAGCATTGACAGTGCCGGCCTTTATGCATGAGACTTCCAGGCAGATTGTTGGCAGAGCTCGGCACTTTCTCTCAGACGGGCGTCAGCTGGCTACAAGCCTTCTCCCCTCCTCCTCCTCCTCCTCCTCCACCTTGCTCTCCTTCTCATCATGGCAGAGCCAGAGAAAAAGCTTTATGGAGCCCCATAATGATACGTGGCGAATGTGCAGCACCGGGGTGATTGTTAACGGCGGCAGCTGTGCAGATAGCCTGGATGATGGAAAATCAGTGGGACCTCATTTTGGTTTGCCAGTATGAATATTAATGGCTCGTTTCCAGGCCATGGCTAATGATGAGGAAAATTCCCTAATAAAAACTTGATGTGATGGGCAACGACCCGCGGGGTCACTGGAGACAGTCAAAGTTAATAGTGTGCCATCAGGTGTGAGGAGTTAAGTGATTAGAGGCACACAACCTAATCCTGATGTTTTTCTCCCCCCTCAGCTACGAGTCAGTGTGGAGGGGAGGAGTGGGAGGTGAGGGGAGCGGAGGAGGTTTATATCTCTTGACAACAGAGGGTTGCTGCCTGTTGTTAAACATGCAAACCATGAATGTCACAGGTAATATTAGAGGCGGCAGATGGAGATTATTTTCTATATAGCTGCTCCATTGTGCGTTTTATTATCACATAAGAATATATTTGGTATTTTTTTATTGTATATAACAACAAATATAATAGTGTCAGGACAAGTATTAAATATCATTAGATAGCTTTGTTGAATACTCAGTTCTGATTGGTCAGTTACATCATTCTGCAGTCTGCTATAGACTGACTCACTGTGACATCGCAGTCAAAACTCACATCAGGGTAAAGCAGTGGCTACTGTTGAGATTCGACCAAGGTTTATTTCCGTTGTGATTTTCAGCTGTAACTGTGACATAGCAATGTATTGCTGTGGACGATGGCTGCAGGAAAGCGAATTTTAGGCACCTAAAAAAATCTATATATAATGGAATGTATATATACATATATATAACCTTAATTTTCAGGTTATTTTCTTGTCACCATTTACCAAATTATTGCAATTTGCTCATTGCCTCTTCCCATGTTTTTGAAGTGAATTTAACCTTTTTGCTCCTTTTTTTGCTCAAATGTATAAATACCTAAAAAAAGCATATAAAAAAGCATCTAAATGCAGCATAAGAATAAACTGATGCCCATCCAGGTTGCAGAGGGTTAAAGAATAAAATAAACCAAGAGTATGAATCTCTGCAGGCATTCAGTTCCAGCTTGTGGTGTATGACATGCTTCAACGCTCAGTGCAACAGACACATTACAGTCAATACCAAAAAGTATTAAGGTACAATTGTACATTTTTACTGTTCCAACAATTTGGGGGTGAAAACAGGGAAAAATGTGCCTAATCAGTTTGGTAATTCACGTAAAACTCAAAAACTACATTACTTGCCCACTTCCTCTTCTCCAGTTTGTTTTTACGATTAACAGGAAATTCAGCTTTTTTAGGAGCATTCCACAAATTGATTGTTTACGTGTGCGGCCAGATTGCTGTAATGAAGATGCCAAATCACATCATTGTTAATGTGTAGCATGTGGGGTACTTAAAATACACACCAAGAGGACTCGTCTCTGGGGAGTCGCCGTAACTGCACAAACAATGCAGTTTGATGTATGTAATTATCTCAGAATCCTTCTATTAATCTTTGATTAATGCAGCATCTGCTTTGTGCCTCCGTCCCCTCTTGGCTTATGGAAACAGAGAGTGGAGTTGGGGTGAGGCAAGGTGTGTGTTTGTGGGTGTTTGTGTATGCGCCCACACTTGCAGCTGTGTCTTATGTTTTTTTCATTTCTATCAGATAACCAGTAAACACTTCCCACCCCCAGGCGCCTGTAGCCGGGAGAACGGCGTTGAGATGAATCTAGAAGGAGAGATACTGAACTTGCTTGTGTAACAAATGGATTTTTAAGAAAGCAAAGTGCTGCACCTCTCTGTTCCTTCCTTCCTACCCTGGTCCTTGTCAGGTGTGTGTGTGTTGGGTGGGTGGATGGGACTGATCAACAGAGAGGTTTACCCTGCGGCAACATCTGTTTCTGCCAAGCATCACTTCAGTTGTGAACCGCCACATCTCCGGTTGAGGTAGATGTCCTACCTTCCTCCACACTCGAACAGAAACAGACACACATGCACCGCTTGTTCTCAACACATCTTTTCATCCCAGGCTTCCAGAAGTGTGTGAATGTCTCTGTGTATCTGCGTTTCAGACTCTGCTCCTTTTCTCTGCTCACACCTCAACATGGAGTCTCTCTGCAGACATGGCACGGCCAATTTTGTGTCATTGGTGCTGCTATACAGTCTTTTCATGATGCTGCGATATTTCTATCACAATCATAGATAAAAAATAAATCCCCTCTTAATGAAGCCAAAATATCCCGAATACATCTGCTGCTATCTTGCGCTGGTGATGTCATTTGGAGCCATAGTCTGCACCGTACCTATTTCCGCAGTATCAAATTTCACGCATATACACCCGACTTTGCTGTAAGGAAAAAACAGTATTTCATTTCTGTCAGTGTCCTGTACATGTGGCAGAATTGACCATAAAGTTGACTTTGACTTTGACTTTAAGACTGTCATCATGCCGAGCAGTGCCAAACACGACTTTACAGCCTTGTTGTGGTGCAACATTAAATCATGCAAAGCCAAACATTACCTTTTTGGTGCTTGTTAGTGAAGAAACATGCAAATATCTTAACCAGAGCCTATTTCATGCCATAATCCAAAATCCAGTTGAATAAATTGCATAGGCTTTTCCACGTGAGAACCTTTGATACTTCTGTGCCAGCCTAAAGAAAAAAATCTATTCTGTGGGAAAAACTGAATGTGCATAATAATAACCTCTGAATTAGTGACAGCGTCACAACTATTTTTGCAATTTTCATTTGCCTCCATAATTTAAAAAAAACATCAAAAAATCACCTATAAGCATCACAACATGCATAACAAAAACCTATAGAAAAGCTGCCCTGAAATCAGGCCACAACAATCCCCAAAACAGCCTTTTGTAATCCTGGAGGGCTAAATATAATGAAAATCATCCGTTAGCAATATAGAATTAATAACAAGAAGGTTTCGAAAATTCTCTCAAATATTCTTTCAGTAAGTTTTCGCCCCGTCCAGCGAAATAAAACCTAAAAAGAATGTACTCCAGAGTATTGAAACCAGAGGTCACAGACTATAAACTTCTTATTATTTTATGGAAGGCTTCATTTTTCTGCCCTGCTCTCCGTCGGCCCTCCTTTAGCTCCACTGCCCCAGTGAGTGGAATCCAGAGTTTGCGGTCAAATTGAATATCTACTGGATAAAGTTTTACATTTGAAGGGAAATTGCATTCAGATGTTGGCCCGGCTGCATTTGGCCAGTGCTGCACATGTGGATCAGACCTGGTTATATGAGTCCAGACAGAAGTCTGGTCCTCCCTGACGAAACATTCTTGGCTAATGAAAGAGGCGTTTGCCTTATGTGACTATATAGACTGACTCAAACACTCACGCTGGGCTGTTTTCTTTTCATGGTGATTTTTTTGAGGTCTTCTTTTTCCTACCACACTTCTATATGACAGTTCGACATCAAGCAGATGCTGTGGAAATTAGATGTTGGATGTCATCGCCACAGAGCCTGCTTATTTTAATGATCTGTCCCAGTCAGGCATGTCATGTTGAATTTCCCTCCACTCGATGAACTTTTAGGTGTATTTGCTTAAATGTCTTTTATGGATACCTTTTTTATGAAATGCGTGTCTGCTGGTCTTGTTTCTAGTTTATTTTAGGTATAGGTTTCATCAGTGTGAAGTCACTTGTGTGAAGGCGCAGTGTATATTCGGGTTGCTGCATTTCATTTACATTGGCAGTCGGAGCTGAGAATGATGTTACATCCAAGTTCACCATAATTAATGAATCATTACACATGTTGGTCTAAAGGTGAATAGGAGTTAGCTAGCTAGTAGCACTGCTCATTCTGGGATACCCGCTAGTAACACCGTCCTGACCAAACAGAGTTTCTGTGCAATCATGGAGCCTATCCTCTGGTAACCCACTACTTTACCACATTGAGTAAGCAGCTCAATTTTGAGCTTGTAAACCCCTTCAGCTTTGTTGACTGTGTAATCACTGTGAGCTCAGTTACCAACATTAGCAGTGTCAGCACGGCTAGTGGTGCTGACATAGTTAACAGTGCCAAAGGGATTGTGTGGTGAAAATAAAGCCACTCACTCACAAGGACCAGAGGGTGGTAACAGCAGTGCAGCAATGCAGCAATGCCTTCTGCCCTGAAATATCCTTAAATCCTAGAAACATACTAAAATCCAAGAAATGTCCTCAAATGTCCAAAAATCCTTGAAACGACTAAAGTCGGAGAAACTTTCTAAAATCTACAGTAATACCCTTTGCCACCAGGACAGCGTTAGTAGCTGATTGCCACTTGAGTGGTGCTGTGAGCTAGCTAACATTAGCTCTTTTTTGTTGTGCATTAGCAGCAGAGGAATCAGTGGAGACCGAAGGCCATGCCGTGTTCGGCATTTTTATGGATGTCGGCCATCCCTATTGACAAGTAATCGATTAACATTTGCAGATCCAGCAGTCATGTTGGTGTTTCTGGTACAGTTCAACTAACTGGACCATATCTGCATCTCCATTCAACCATACAAGATTATTCCTCTTTTTCTGAAAAGTCTAAATTTGATGTAGCCAAGTCAGTTTCTTTTTTTATCTATTTTTTTTTTTATTTCTGTGTTATAAGAAAGTAATTTGCTAGCGTATTGTGACGGGGCCTGCTGCTCCAGCTTCGTGTGCCAAAGCAGGTGCTGTGTAGCAAACCCTGAGCTCATCAGTCTCCTCCTGCCCGGCTCTATTTGTTGTTCCTCAATTCACAGTGGCGGGACTGGCAGACTGTGTAATGTGTGGGTGAGAAACAGAGAGGGATACGGGAGGTGTGAGTGGGGGATTTGAGAATAAGCATGGCACAGATCCCCATTTCGCCATGCTGGTCTTCCTCTATTCCCCATGAATAATGTGGCACAGCCCCCCACCCAGTGGTAGGCCAGGCATGCCGCCATATCAAGCCGTGGTGGAGAGTGACGCGTCCAGCTTGGCGAGTCTGTGCTCAACCACATTCTAGCCCTGCAAACCTCCACCCCCATCCCCCATCCCCAACCTGCAGAGAGAAGCACTGGGCTCCAAGATGGCAATCAAGGCTTGATTTGCCAACACATTTCCAATGATTAAAATGTAATTAGCACAAGCGAGCACCTCCTCCCCAGCTAATTTCCACGCACGCTGTGACAGGCAGGCGGTCGGCGGCACCCAGGCCCCAGCAGCAGATGGAGGAGGATGCAGCGGGAGGGGAGAAAACCATTTTGCCATGTGACTGTTTGCATCAGAAAACCATCAGGACGTGCAGCTATATCAGGAAGGAGCTGTTAGGAGGAGGGAATGAGGAGCCCTCAACGACAGCACATCAAATTGGCACTGTCATAGCTGACCCTGGCAATGGCTGCCATCCTTCATGCTGTCTTTCCAGCTCCCAGGCATGCAGGCTGGTTGGCTCCTTCCCTGGGCTTTAACCCCTTCAGCCATACTGCAGGACAACCTGGCTCAGGCTGATAAACAGACACCATCCTCGGTGCAACGGGGCGCTTTAATGAAACCCGTATCAGCCATAATTAATTCTAAGGTCATGGATAGCAACCAGCATAACCGCAGGCTAATGTCACTCATGGGGGCGACAGTACGGATCCATCACAGATCCAGACTTAAGAGGATGCCATTCTAGAAAATATGAGATTACAGAAGTGATACTAAACGTAAGGTCTGTGGGCCAATTCTGGCCCTTTACAGGGTGCTGGGTAGCCCCCGAACTTTTTTCCAATTCAAAGTGAAAATAAAGTGATTCACACCGGGAATTGTTTTTGCTCTTATAGTATACATATAGTACCAGAGTGCATAAAACATTACCAAGATGTAGCTTGTTTATCAAACAAAAAGTGCCAGAGGATCCCCCGCACTCAGAAATCCTAGCTAAGCCCTATTTTCCCAAATTCCTAGAAATGTACAAAACTATAGAAACGTCCTGAAATCCTAAAAACGTCATAGAATCTTAGAAATGTGCTAAAATCCAAGAAATGTCCTGCAGTCCTAGAAATATCCCAAAATCTTAGAAACATTCTAAAATCTGCAAAAAAATCAGATAAATATTTTAAAATCCGCCTTTGTCATTTTGCAAAAGTTGCTCTCAGAGCAAAGCAGGTTGAGTATCCCTGGATTACAGACAACTTGCAGAGAAATCAGATATGAAATTAAAATAAGCCTGTTAAACACACTCTGTTTGCATTCACAATTATCAGTTATGCATGTCATTTTTTCTTGATTGACTTCACATCTGTTGTGGATTTCCAGAATTGAAAAGGGAACATAACATACTTGCCTTGCACGCATCTCTTTGTGATGTGGGTACCTCTTTAGCACAGACATTTTTCTGTGGGCAGCTCCAGCAGGAGACTTTGGTGAGCCCTGCTGCTACGGACGATAGCATAGCGGCATCATTTAGCATTCGGCTCCTTATGTTCCCCTCGTACTGGGCCAGTATTACTCTCAGCTGGAGAGGATTTAGGACAAGAATAATTTACTCCTACTTTCAGACCAATATAAACAAAGGCTCGATGCTTGGACAGAGAGCAGGGAAATTTGTAAGAGCACTCAGCCAAAAGAGAGGCCCGCGTGAGAGCAGAGGGGCAATCAGAAGTGCTCCGGATACAAGCCAACATCAACAGCTCTTAGAGCTGACGCTAATGTTTGACATTCCTGCGTTACTTAAACTTAACACTGGGGTCTAGCTGTACAGTATAATGCCGGGGCCTGTGTAAATAGCAGTGGGCCTGTGTAGAGTATCACTTTCCTTTGTCAGCCCCCTCCCAGGACTAATGGTTTCCTTATTGTACATGAATGTTGCTTTGAATAAGACCCATTTCCTACCGCCTGTCAGAGAGCGAACTCCACTGATCTCAATGGCACCATTGTTGTTGTGTTTTTTCTCTTTTCGGTATAATCCTTTCATTTTCGTCAGTCGTTTTAAACCTCTGACATATGTCTTTTCATTAGACGAGGCTTCCCAGAATTGGTATAAAGTGTTTTTGACATTACAGTTAACCATAGCTCTGCAGATTTATATACTCACCCGTCAGTAGCAATAACGGGATTTTTGAGTCTCCCAAAACAAATCCTCAGTTATTAATGATGAGGTGTACCAATCAGTCATGACATTTCCAAGTGCAAAGCCGAGTCTTTCTCGCTTTCCAATGCAAGAATCAGTTAATATGAAAAAATTCCAGATATGCAGGGATTCTTCTCCCCCGCCTCTGGATGCTTTTTGCACGAGGCAACGCATTAGTTCACTATGATCACTTATCAGTGAGTGGCAGCTCTGACTTGTTTGTATGCCTGAGATGTGTTTTTTATCTTTTAGAGATGTTATTATTTGTTACTTTTTGCTCTACACTCGAGCAGCGAGTTCAAGGGAGCTTTGGCGTCTGCACCGTAAGGACGATCAAATTGCCTGCCCTCGCCTGTCAGGCCTGATCTCAGGATTTTTTACTTTGCTCATTATAAAGGTATTTCCATTTTATTAAGTTTTCCCTTTTTTTCCACCCTTTGTCGCTGTGGGAAATTTGCATACCTCTATTCCTGGGGAAAAAAAAATAATGACAGCAATTTCTTTTCTTTTCTCTCTCCCACTAGCCGTGTGAGTGCTTCGTTTAGTGGCACCTGCGAAAGCGACAGGCGCAGGGATGAGAAGTGAAAGAGAGCAGTTGATTAAATCATCATCAAGTCGCAGCACAGAAAGTCAATTCTGCTTGCCGTCTACAATGATATCCTTTTATCTTAAAGTAATGAGCTATGGCACTTTTGCATCGGGTAATACGATGAGTTCCATTAGCATGTTCCATTTGCTTCACAAGCAAGGGCAAGTCATTCCAGCCGGCTTCTATCTTGGCAATCAAAGCAATTGGCTGCACAGCCAGGGAACAGGGAAAGGAGGGAGAGCGAGGAGAAAAAAAAAAAAAGGGAACACGAGAAAGAAAGGCTGGTAGTGTTTTTTCATGGATCACAACACAGTGCAGAAACTCAAATGATGTCCATTATTTGAACCCGTCGCATGCCTGTGTTCCCGGGTGTGTGGTGCGCGCAGGCAGAGAAGCAGCTAATGAGTGCTCGGTCACATTACTGTTGTCACATTCTGAGAGGCCTGAATACATGGAAGCAGTTGAGATGGCTAATACCGCTCATCAAATCTTGTCTGCTACTGCATTAGTCAGTCCTGCGCGGGAGGCCACATAAGAGAGAGCGATACGTGGCCGACACGCCTATTTATTCACAAGCTAGAATTGATGTGCACAAATGCACGCAGTGCGCCGCTTTTTGTATTACACAGACATTCACGTGTAATCAGAATCTGCACTCGTCTTTCATTATTCGTATTTATTCTTCCAGCTGACAGTCTATGGGGGCTGCTGGCTCTCTGCACACTGTATTAAAATGGGGGATGGAATGTTGTGGGTGGCGGAGGAAGAGAGTGAGAGAGAAATGGAGAGCAAGGAAACGTCTGAGGAGTGTTTGCCCAGTGCGTTTATTGCCTCTGCATAATTTATGAGCTGCTGGAGCTGACCATCATGGCAGTGTGCCGCGGGCAGCCCCTGGGGCCGTGTGGGACAGGCCTGTAAATTGGATGCTATGCTCCTGCTGAGCTCGCAAGGCCCCTTTTTACCGTCCAGCCTCAGAGACAGAGCAGCCACGAGCCCAGCCAGCTACCTTTGAGCTCTGCAGGGCCCCAGATCAGCAAAAAACAAGAGATGGAAGCAAAAAAAAAAAGATAGAAAAAAAAAAACGGCAGGGCCTTCTGTCGCTCACTCCCTGGGCTGTCAATCATTTCACCCCCTTCCTTCACTCCCTCCCGACTTTAATCGACACCCACCAACCCCTCCCTGCACCCCCCTACACACACACAAACACACACACACACAGTGCCAACCCCTGCCCATATTCCCCCCCAGTGCCTTCTTCATTACCGACTCCAGTGCTTCTCTGCACCTCAGCCATATGCACGACGTTGAGGGCCGCCAGTCACCCAGCATCACACTAATTAGTTGATAAAGAATTAAGTGGACCTTGAAATTGAAATTGGAAAGAAAAAATGAAATCCAACCACTTTTTCCTCCCTCCATTACAAAGTTTCCTTCCTCTTCTTGTCATTTCTCCATTCCCAGCCTCGAGCAGGAACACACGTCATGGAATTATAATTCACTTGCTGTTTTTGAGATTCCAGCTCCGTCTGAATCTCGCATAGGTTTCAATGTTAACGAGGGCACGGCGGCTTGTGAGAAATTAGCTTTGTTTGGCATTCCTGTGCTCGTGTCGACTAATGAAGTGATCTGATGATACTCTGAATATGAGTGTGTGATAAGCTCGTCATTGAAGAGCTGATGAAATGTGCCATTTGAAAAAATGATTATGAAACTCACGTGTGTTGAAAATGAATCCAAGCTGCTATAAAACAAGAATTTAAACATATTGTTCCTCATTCTCACCTTTGCCTTTCTTTGTTTTTTGCAGTGTGACACCGAGAGTGACCAAGAAGACAAGGTAAGCCTGTCGTTTTCCATATAAATGTGCTTTGATCATTTCAGGCGTCTGTTATCGGGTTTCAGTAAGATTCAAATATTAGACTTTCTTTAAGGCAGAGAATTTAATGTAATTAGAATTAAACATCCTGTTAATAACTATGAGAAAGCCTTAATTAGCTGCGCATTAATTATAAATGACTTAATGATGTGCAAAATCTAAATCGAACTGTTCTGGGTTTTTAGGATTTAGATGACTTTTAAATGAGACTGCTGTGACAGCCAGGGCTCAGGGTGCAGGCTTCCTTCTGCTTAAAGCACTGAAAAGCATATCCAAGTATTAAGTACAGTGCTTGTGTTTGCTATGGCAGTTATACTTTGTGCCATATCTGTCCATCTGTGTATCTTCCTCTCTGTCTGTCTGTTTTCAAGACACATTCTTTTGCTAATTGGAAGTGACACACTTTCTTATGAATCCCTCAAGCTTATTTCTGTCCCTATGGTCTCAATCAACATCTCCTGCTGTCAACATCTATAGCATCTTCCTGTGATGTCATACCGTCTTATATTTGCTGAGAGGTTCATGGTTTTGTTGTGTCATCATTGCAATTTTACAAAAATACTGTATACTTTAAAAAAAAGAAAACATTTCTTGGAAAACACATCCAACAACAACAGTCAACTAACAAGTTTTAAAGACGAGAAAAATAAAGAATGTTTTTGCTCGTTTTGTAGAGCCAATGGTTTGGCCTGATGGTGGTGTTACGAAAAAGATCGCTGAATTCAGGAAGTTTTTTCAGTCTAGAGCAGAGTCTTTGCAGAAAATGTATTGTGTATGAGTAATGTACCAGCAACAATAATGTTTATTAGTATATATGTACAGATAGATACTTTTATTTGTCCCCTTGCGGAAATTGGTTTGCAGCAATAGTCACTTGACATTTCATACATCGACAAAATTGAACACATCAGGAGATGTACCACACACTTAGATTGTACCTTCAGTAGGAATTTGAGAAAAGACAGAAGTAGACGTTTTACTACACAAGCTGGACATACTGCTTATTGTTTAATTTAAAGCTTGTGGGATAAAGGACAGTTTGGATCTGTTTTTTGTAAAAAGAGGCGTGCAATAACGTCGTCCAGATGGGAGCACGTTAAATGAGGAGGCCAGTGGATGGCTCTCTTAACCCATGATGTCTGCCTTGTTGATAACTATATGATAAATTAATTTCCTGTTTTCAACCTTTCCATGTTTGCTGTAAGATTGTAAGATTTTGTAGGAACTTGGTGCTTTTGGGGGGTTATAATCAGATTTTTCTTATGCTCTTTAACACCTTATTTATATTCAGTACAATTAAGTACAAAAAACCTCCTCAGTGTGAATCTATTTATTTTCATTGTAAATTAGAAAATCGTTGGTGGGCCACCTGGCATCCTATCACAGGCCAGATTTGGCCCATGGGCCGCAAATTGAGTGTTACAGCATTACAGTATGAAGATTTGAAAGTTGAGAGTTTGATTGTGAAGCTTGAGGGAAGGTTATTGCGTCACCTAGATTAATAGTTCTTGTCGTCTTGGGACTTTAAAAGCACAAACTAGATTTCACACCAATCAGAAGATAAGGGTTGGAGAGTCATTAGCAAAACAAAATTACACACATAGTTGTAAATGCATAGCATCGACTTCTTTGGAGTGTAGTTGTAGAAATACAATAAATCAACACAAAATGATTACAAGGTTAACAAGCTAAAGAGAGCGGAGATTAGGAGAGTTTCAGGTTTTATGCTGCATAAGTTTTCAGCTTTCTCTTAAAGATGTCAGTAAGTTTAGGCTGGTTCAGCCCAACAAGTTATTTGCCCCTCTATTGCTATCAGATCTGTCTCTATCAAATTCTTGAACTAGATAGCAACGCAAATAGATGTATAAAACATAATGGCGTGTTATGTATCTACATTGTTTGCTGGTCTTAAAAACTTCAGTTGTACCTTTTCAATAATAATCCACATTTTGTCAAAACGAAATGAATGAAATACAATATCAAAGTGCTTGTGATTCAGTGCAGCTCCATTTGTAATATCCAGGTATTCACAGTTTACCTCACAGACATTAAGAACAGCCATATCATCCACTGACTTCTAAGCAGAGATCTAGATCCACTCTAATGATTTAGTAATGCCATTTGCTTGTGGTGTTTAGACTGTGCAGCAAATTGAGTCATTACTCAGTGTTGTCGATTTAAATTGCTCCTGTCTCGGTGGCAATTCCTTTTTGTTTCAGGAAAGAGAGAGAGCATGGTAAGCTGTAATCCCCCCAGTGACTGTATTAATTCACCCTGGCTCACGTTACGCTCCTGATGAACAGCGCAGACTACACCTTCCTGTCATTGATTAATTGTGTGTTAAAGTAACAGAGGAGTGAATTAGTAAATAGGGGACCCCTATGACAGGGGCTGACTCATGTGTTCCTCCTCAATGCGAGGGAGTAATTGGAGCACCCACTCAACACTTTTACCCCCTCCTCAGTCCACGTCACCTCTGCCACTATCTGCACCTGCCAGGCGCCGGCACGCTACACCCACTGCCACTGTTGTCATTTGCATTCTGTGGGCGACACGGCCTACTTTACAACACGGCAGCAGAGAAGGACGCGGGAGAGCAGAGTCGTTTTAATGGGTCAAATGTATTCAGATGAGGACAAACGTGGCTTATTTAGTTTCCCTTCAAAAGCAGGAAATGGAAAAAGTGTTCCCAGGAGAAATCATGTTCTGCCTGGTGTAGAAGGCCTCCGCCGTGTCGGCGGGAGCTGCCAGACTCTGATAAGAGACAGCTATTCGCATCTCAGAATATTTGCGCACACAATCCTGCTGGTGTGTTTGTGTGTGAGTGTGTGTGTGTGTGTGTGCATGTGTTGGAAACTGTCAGAGCATTTGCTCATTATAAAGTGACCTGTAGGATGGGCCCCCTCCAACATGACATGTTAATGGCATAGTGGGAGACAGGTAGGAGGCAGGCGCACTGCAGTCACCCATCACACAACACTGGTATTATTAGCTCTATATGCGTTATCATTAGCATCTCTGCTAAGGCCCCCATTACCGCCGGTCTTCCTTTCTCTCTGCCTGTATCATGCAGTCCAATCAGAGCTCAGATTATGGGAAAGGTGAATATTTCTGCTTAACGTTTGCTAAACCGTTTGTGACAAAATGTGACAGAAATAAGACCCTGATTTATAAAAAGTTGGTTAGCTTTGTTGTCAACTTAATGCTTTATACATAGGAGTTGTTTGTAAATATACACTCATTCTAAATTTGTCGCCTGCAACATCTATTTGGAATATTTCACAAATAAACAGGTTAATTGATAACAGGTGATAAACAGTACAACACACCCACATCCCAAATCATCAAACATCGCTGCTTTGCAGTGCACTTCCACACCTGCATATTACGCTTTAGTCATCTTTCTGTGTCTGCTGTTCATGTTACCGCTATGACATGTCAACAAAAGCACATGGTGGGATTATGCTGCACATGGTGTTGTTTCTGCAACAAAAGCACATCGCAACCAACGCCGGGATGCACATGATGGCTCAGATGGTTAGATTCACATTCAGACAGGAAACGAACGGCGTTACTGGCAACGTTTCAACCTAACGCTGTCCTGACGCAGTCCATGGGCACGCAACAGGGTCTCTTCGGCCAGAGTATAATAACAGCGCAACAGTGTTCTGTCCAGCCGCGTCCTCATCTGACGCCATCCAGCGACATTTATTGCTCACACAAAAGGTGCCTTTGGGGTCCGTGCACTGAAGCCTAAATTACAAACAAAGCGACAATGTTTTATAAGTGTAGAATGAGAAGAGGCTGGCATAGTGTACCTTCAAGACTCTACCCTCTACCATATCAACAACATCCAGAAACGCAGTTGACGTGCACAAGCTCGACTGAAATGGACAAAGTGTAAAAGTGTGCTGTGGTCTGAAGAGTCCATACTTCAAATTGTTTTTGGAAATCATAGATGTCATTTCTTTCAGGCTAGAGAGAATAAAAAGGACCATCCAGATTGTAAACAATGCAAAGTTCCAAAGCTAGCATCTGTGATGGTGTGCTTCCAACCTTTTTGGAATCAGGGTTGTATTTCTGTTTACATGTTCAATATGTGATAATTAACACAGTTGATATTGTGTCTTAGTGACTCTCTACATGCCTGGTTCCTCATCTACAAAAACCCCACAGAAACTGTAGTCACTGTTTAGAGCTCATTTCATTCTCATTATGTTGTGAGTGTAAAATGGGATGATTTGCATTCTTTTCATCCTATACTGTACACGGGGCCACTCAGGAATCATGTGGTCTCTAAACTGGCAGTGGGATGCAAGCAAAACGCCTGTAGAGTGGCCAGAAACCTCTCAAAGCTTTTTCTGGCGAGGATGTCCACGTTTGTCTGTCGCTGTCATGTGGCTTGGCCAATCTTCCACTCCTGAAACCAAGACAGTCAGCAAAATGTGCTTGTTCACTCAGCCTCTCCACACTCTGTCCTTTTGGTGGATCCAGGCAGGATCAGGTGGTCATTTTTATTAGGTCTAGGCTGGGCCGCCGTGTTCATTTGGAGCAGCTTGTTCCCAGTTACAATGCTCGGCTTTGCTGGCAGGCGAGTACACTGAAAAGAGCTCCATGGCCACAGGTGTGTTTCATGTGCATCCACCAAAGTCCCAGCCGCATTGCCTTGTTTCATGGTGTAGTTAACACCAACAGGTTTTCCACCATCTGAGACCTTTTAGGGGGCCTGTGAAAATCCCCTTAGCCTCAACATGTGTATGATTCAGAGCACTGAAAAACCTCTCTTAAACTATTGGGGGGTAAAGTAGCACACGTCAAATACTTCATGAAATGCACCCTGCCTCTTAAATTTAACTTTTTATGCCTCTGCACCAGCAATAGCCTGGGCCAGAGGCATTATGTATGCGTGTTATCCGTGCGTACGTACATCTGATAGCCCATTCTCGTGAACACGTTATCTTAAGAACACCTTGAGGGAATTGGACTCAAGACGAACTGATTAGATTTTGGTGGTCAAAAGTCAATGGTAAAGGTCACTGTGACCTTGCATTTGTCTCATTCTTGTGAAAGAAATATCTCAAGAACATCTTTCAGGAATTTATTTAAATTTGAAACAAATGTTTCAGTGGGTACAAGGATAAACTGATTAGATTTTGGTAGTCAAAGGCCAAGGTCACTGTTACACTGCATCTGTCTCAGTCTCATAAATTTGTTGCTTAACCCCTTGAGTGAATTTCTTCAGACTTGGCAGAAACATTTGAGTAGGCTCATGGATGAATTGATTAGTTTTTGGTGGTCAAAGGTTAAATGATATCTCAAGAACACCTTTAAGGAATTTCTTCAAATTTGACGCAAAAGTTCACTTGGACTAAACAATGAGCTCATTAGAATATGGTTTTCAAAGGTCAAGGTGTGCATCCGTCTCATTTTCACAAAAGCAATATCTGATGATGGTCTTATGGAGGTTTCCTCAAATTTGGAATAAATAGACTCAATAATGAACTGACTAGAATCTAGTGTTCGAAGGTCAAAGGTCAAGGTCACCTGACCTCATAACACATGTTTTCTGGTGTTACTCAAGATTTTTTGGATTAAAATTTCACACAAATGTCTCATTGAATACAATAATGAAGATGTGATATTTTATACCCAATAGGTCAGTGGTCAACTGTGACATCATAATGTCCTACAAAAACACTTTTTTGGCCGTTATTAAGCATCATAACTCCGGAACAGAAGGGCGACATTTGGCCAGATACTGAAGTGGTGATTAATCTTGAAACTGTGCTGATTGTATAGATTTTCTGTGTGTGAAGCATTCACCGTGTTTTCATACATATGAGTATAAACGGTAACTTTTTCTGTGTGCGGAGGCAGACAGCTACGTGGGGCTATTTCTAGTTCTTTTCAAGCAACGTATGCACCGAAACTTTCACTTAACATTAATCTCCTCTGGTTAGAATCTAACAGTGGCATATTTCTGCACCTTGTCTTTGTAATATTGTCAAGAGCTCTCAGGTACTCACTCTGTCTGGACTTGCTAATGCTTAAGTGATTTTTTTTGCTTGTAAAGTGGCGCCTTGAAACTGCCAGTCAAACAGTTTAGTATGAATATCTTGTAGCACTCAAGTGCTCTCTCCATCTTAACTGTTCATCAGTCGTGTTACTTGGGCCTTTTTTGAAGACAATGACTCCAAGCTGTAATCTGCAGGACTTTATCACTCTGTCGCCTTTTTTATTTCTCTTTCCCTCGCCTCTGGGCTTTTTTTTATAGAGACCACACCTTTCCTAAGTGTTATTTACTCGCTCTATCAGCAGCCGAAAGCTGTAAATGCCATTTTGAAAATGCTTTGCGTCTTATTAATGGCCATGCAACGGAGTGCTGTAATTTGCTGTGCTTTGCTCTTATTGGAGGCGAGGGATCTAAATGGGTGCTTTAGAGTAGCCTAGAGAACCTGTTTGTCCTTGACATAAAATAAAGATCTGAACTGGTAATATATTTGCTGTTTCTCTTCCTTTATTGTTTTGCTGTGTTTGCCCTGAGGCAATTACAGCAGAAGAGTCGAGTTTCTCAATCACTCGGCAGCACTGTACATAAAACCATTTTATATCCCCTTCCTCCCCCCCGAAAACCCTCCCTCTTTCCACCGCAGTGGGAAGGATGAGTAATAAAAAGGAGAGAGCAACTTGTCAGCGTTAAAAGATTATGTGTTTTGCCCCCTCCAAAGGAAGAGAGTAGTGTTTACAGGCTTGAGTGGGTGCTCGCTAGGCCGAGGCTGAGGCTGATTGCACTAGAGTACCCTGTCAGCCAGTGATTTGTCATGTACTTTATCATCCTTGTCACTCTGCAGAGCGTTGTCATAGGTAACGTCTCCGCCTGCCCCCTCCCCCCTCTGTGCTTTGTACCCAGTCAGTGTAGGAAATTTGTATTTACTTTGGGGGAGTGTAATTTGTTCCTCATGGATAATATGACCCTTAGCGGAGCCGGATCACGGGTTAGTTGAAGTGATATTTTCCGGTAATGGTAGTCGTACATCATGGCTGTCAGGCCGGGTTAGGAGGCGAGCACATTACAGCTCCATTTTAGCACTGCAGGCATCTGGGATTATTTTCCATAACCAAGTATGACATGACCGCTCTGCGGAGTGCATTAAATTTTTACTAGCTTTTTTCCCTCCCCCGGCAACTTCTGTGGCTTTTCCCCCGGTCTGGGTCTCGGGGCTGCCACAGTGATGGATACCCCCGGAGTCCCAGTAGCCCTGGCCAAGGTTAGCGGGTGTCACAGACCTACACCGCTCCCCTCCATCCAATAACCGGCAAATCCCTGCTCCCTCTGAGGCGCGTGCACACAGGCCCAGAGCTCGCCACTGCAGCCGACCTCAAGCCTCACCAAGCCTCCACCAGCACTCAAACAGAGACACAAAGAAAAGGAACAAGTATATTTCACTTTGAAGGCCCTGATACACCAAGCCGATGGTGGGCGTCAGTTGACCTCGCGGGTGTGGTGTGTCCCGCACTGTTGGCCCTCGCCTTCTTTCTTTCCACCAATTCAGCATGTTGAATCAGCGGTGGTGGAGCCTGTCAATTAATGAACTCACCCTGTTTGGTCTTTCAGCTCAGTGCACAAAAAGAGAAACAAAACTGAGGAATGTAAACAAACGACTAAAGTCAAGAAGGAATGAGGTTGAAACAAACTGATACATTTGTTTGTTTGTTTATTAAGATCCCCATCAGCTTTCACATTGCGGTATCTTTTCTTCCTGAGGTCTACACAGTTACATGGTAACAATACAAATTCATGCTACTCAATATACCAATAACTCTTCAAAATACACATCTACTATAAATATGACAATAATATTTGACAAAATTCACATGACACAAAGAAAATAGACTAGGTTATACTAAATCCATCATGATCTAACAGATAAATATCATCGTGTAATATACAACAGAATGCCCAGGAAATATTTAGACAGTTTCTCTTTAAGTAATGCTCTTTTAGCAGTTTTTTAAAACCAGTTCTGCTATTATATGATGATATGATTATGACGTACTGAATTTTGGACCCCAGGAAGATTACCTAATGGTGATCCTTTAAATGAATAGATAAATAAATAAAAGGTGTGTTTTTCAATTTTAAATAGTAACATTACATATGTATGAAGACAGAAAACAGGTTACTCGCCCATCTGTTAAATGGTTATGTCTCTGGTCTGATCTCGTATGCACAGCTGATAGCTTTGTGGTTTGTTTACATGAAGGAACAGAAGTGCATATTTAATGGATTCAGTGTGGACAGAGAGCTACAGTGTTACATGATGCTATGTAATAGTTGGATATTTGTTCTCTGTTGGGACATGGTGTCATTATGTTCCACTGTGGAGCAGCTGCTGAGTCAAGTGTGACACCTGGTGAAATTTGGTAAACTGGTCTGGTCTTTGGCTTAATCTGAAACCGGTTTTAAATTTTTCACACTGGCCCAACCCTGACGTAAAACCACCGTACCGTCACTGCAATAAATATAGATCATCTTACACATGGTGGAGCTCATGATGGCAAACAGCATGGCGATCCACAGCTGTTGATTTCTTCCTTTCCTGTTCCTTCCTACTCTCCTCTTTTCTCCCCCTGTCTGATTCCTCTCTCCTTGGCAGCAAGGTCAGCAGTGTAAATGCCACCTCTTGCCATTGACAAATGGTCGCCCCCCTGTCTGATAATCAGTTGGGTCTCAGAGGTGGACGAGCAGGCGGAGCTCATTAGGGTGCCACAGATGAGAAATTAATGTGGAGATTCCAGGCCTGGCAGAGAGCCGTGCTGATGGGCCTTGGGTGGGGGGAGGGGGTGTAGATGGGGCTGGGTGGATGGATAGACCCTGTCTGATGGATGACCAGGTCAGCAGGCAGCAACACTCCCCAGACAGTCCCACACATACACAAACACACACACACCCACACGCCTGTCCTCCCCCTATATCCTCCCCTTCTCCTTCCCCCCTTCTCCCAGCCTCCCTTGTAGTGCGGCTCATCCCACCCCTCCACCCAGCAGTACAGTAATGACACTGTGGAGTGTAAGGCACAGGAGAGAAGGTCAGAGGAGAGACATTTCACCCTTTGGCTGACACACTGGTAATTAAATGGAAGCAGACTAATTGACACAAATTTCCACATCCCTTTTTTCATCTGCAATAAGACGGTGACGCGAGGTGAAAATGTCAGCCTGTCAATGCACCTCACAGGTTATTTATATTGCCTGTTTGTGATGTTCTCCTGCCAACAGATTGCATCGTGTTTTGTCTTAATTTACACTTGTTATACCAGTGCGGGGATTGTGCCCTTACGTGTTGATATGTTACATGTGATGTGGTTTATATTTAGACTTCTCAAGCTTAAGTGTTGAGGTGGAATTTGCCTAAACTTTTGAATATCCCTTCAAAAGCTGGATATCTCTCTTGCAAATATACCGCTCTTAAGTCAACAAACCTTCAGAAACACAACGTTTATTGTAAACAAAGCAACACTTGATCAAATTTGACTGAGCATTAAGCTCTTTTACAGTTTACAGCAGTCTTTTAATTTTTGACTAAACCTGGTCGCGAAGGCCCTGCAACAGCAGCACTTGCCATGTTAAGTTAGAACCTGTCTGGCTGCGGCAGTGCTGTGTGTGTAGTAGTGCGTCAGTGAGCACGTGAGGAAGGCACTGTTGGTGTAGGTACTGTTGCAAATGAGTAACGTATCTAATGCTAATTTTTAGTATCGACTAGTATCCAAGTAGCAGTTTTTTTGACAACCCTAAGTTTAGGCAGCGTAACCAGTGTTGCATCGGAGAGGACATGAAGAGCCGTGGTTTTGAGCTCAAAGTGAGCAGGATGGCTCACCGTTGGGGCTCTGACCCTCCTCCATCCTCCTCTACTTTCACTGTGACCCATTTACAGTAGCTATAGCTCCATCTTGCAACCTCTCATTGTCCCAGCAGGTAATTCCTCATTCTGTCACAGCACATCTCCACTTGCTGACACTCACAGCTTCAGATGTGCACAGTAATCAACATGCCATTAATGTTGTGTTTGAACCATATGTTGTCTGTCCAAGTCTTTATAGTTTACAATATTTAAATGGAAAAAGCAAAATGACAGAAAGGCCCTGTCATGTCAAAAACTGGAGACTGATTCATATTGCTGGGGGAGCAATATGAATCTGTGATGAATCTGGATCTATGATAACAACCTCAGATTTGTCTGAGTTTAACTGCAGATAGTTTGGCACCATCCGTGTATTGATATCCACAATGCACATGTCTTGATTAATGGACTGGTGGTTTAGTGTCAAAGTAAAGATATAATCGTGTGTCATTGGCATAGAAATATATGATGTAGCTTGTAAACTGAAAATAGAAAGGGCCCAAGAACAGATCCCTGTAGAGCACCAAATTTTGGTGGAACTGAAACTGATTGATTCCAAATGTTCAGTCATTACCTTTCCGAAAAACAGGAACAGAACCAATCTAAAATCAAACCTGAGATGCAATTTCTAAGATTTTTAATTATAATACTTGGCCCAGCCGTGTCAATAGCTACAGACAAATCCAGCGGGAGTGTTGCAGTGTTTTGACCACAGTCAGCTGCTAAAAGGTAATTTAAAGGTAATTTAAAAAACCCTAAGGGATGAGGTTTCTGCTGTAAACTGCCCCAAAATTTGACTGAAACTTATCAAAGAGACCATTAACTGTCATAAATGAAATTATTTTCTCTGTGAAGGGCATGGGACTTTGCCTGTAGGCATATGAAATAGTGAAATGAGGTCTTAAAAGCTTTCGAAAGTTTTTGTAATTGTAGTTTTGAATCAGTTGATTAAAGCTCCCCAGCTTTCTGATCCACTTTGCATCCTAGTATTACCACATTTCACTACGAAGAATGATCAGATTAGCGTTTGTACTGATGTTCAGCATCCAGTTTATATAGCCAGTTTTTATAGCCCTAATATGTTACAAAACTAATGAAGAAAGAAAGAAATCACATTAATAGTATGTGTAAATAAACATCAAATAATGACATAAATAATAACTTTAGCAGTTAAAAAAATAAGAATGGAGGATCATTGTGAATGTATAACTTTTTTCCCCTCATAATTTTAGATTGACAGTTTCCATGGAACACTAAACCCACTATTTACATAACTGCTAACAATTGGTATTCATTCTGCATGTAGAAACGGTGTTAGTCGGATAAGATATCTGCAGTTTAAAAAGGCATCTTATGCTCTGTATTTATCAGATTTGCCTGCTGATACGAGACCTTTCCCAGGCGCTTGGGGAATGTGTAAACTGTAACTCTGGTATGTTAAATCTGTTACATATTTGTTTAATGGTCAAAAGAAGCCAAGTTGTTAAACCTGTGTTTGAAGTATTTGGACCCATGCTGATTACATTGACACAGCAGTGCTGTGATTATTTTTCTTGTAAATGTGCAGACACTCAAACCACCTTTATTCAAAAGGAAGTAGAATGCAATCTCAAACTTTTTTTTTCCCGCATCCACAAAAAAGCATTGCTATTGCTTTTTAGATTACCTTCTGATGCTTTCTGATAGCTTTCAGCGCGGCAGTTCTGATGTTGAGACAGGATTGTAGAAGGTTGACTCTTACCTTGAGACGTGATATTATACAAGCTTTAATGTGTTGCACTTGTCTCTAGAGTGCTCAACCTCACCATTCATTTATGGCTAACAATAAAAAGTAATAATGCACACGTTTGAATAGGACAAGGTTGCCAAGTCCTTGAAATTGAATGGGGGAAAAAAACAGTTGCAGCAGTGAATCATGTTTCAAAGGCAATGATTCAATTCCCAGCGCAAGCTGAGAACACAGGGAATGGAAAATAATTCAATCAGCAACAAAAACCATAAATATGCTGTTTGAGTGAGATGCTCGCTCCTGTGGAAAAAAAAAAAAATCCATTTCCATCTTTCCTGACCTGGAAAAGAAAAATGTCTCAGGCAAATTGTGTACATATATCAAAGACTTTATGAGATCGGCCACATACAGAGAGGCTTTGGAGCGGAAACAAAACCACAGTTAAAGAAATGTTAAGTCCTGTTTATAAGAAGTAAGAGCAGAATGTGGCAGATATTTTCCACTGTTGAAGCTGTGCACACATGATATAACGCCTCTTGCAGTGAGACTCCTTTACTAATAGGATGTTGGAAACATGGCATATTATTCTTGGTAACTGATTGAACTATTTTCATAGCCATCTGTTTGGCACATCATTAGCTCTCCCCATATTTCTAATAATGTCACTAATGTTGTTTTAGCACCACTGCTAAAATTGGTGGATGCTCTACGCCAAGAAAAACACCCATGCTGGCAAACATGTTGAGTCAAACTAAGTGACATATATTTTTTTACACGATTGATGAACGAGATAATGAACTTACTCCACGTGGTGTCGTTTGTCAGGTGCAATGACAAAGCAGAGGGCTGCTGGGTAGTGTACCGTGGTGTTCTGTGTGTGTAGAACCCTCTGGGTCATGTTAGGCCGATGGATTTGTGGCCGATCAAGAGTGAGCAGCGCCCGGGCTCCTCGGGTGTCTGTCCTCATCTCTATTTATGAGGCAGTGTTGCCAGTTACCGGTCTTTAATAATGCATGGAGTAAGACCTTGGGTTCAGACCAGTGTCTCTGGAAACAGGCCGCTTATGAAAAAGAAATTGGTTGTTGTTATGCAGAAAGCCCTTTGCAGCGCCTATCTCTTTTCTCTCACGCGCTCTCTCTTCATCCCTCACTGTCTCTCTATCTGCCCTCTCTCCCTGCTGAGAGTGAGTTCTCCGACACGCCAAGGTTAAACTTTCTCGCTGCGCGCGGCGGATGTCAGTCAAGGCCCGGCTCACCTGCACATAAGCCCCCCCAGCAACTGGGCCAGTGACTCTCACACAAACCCTCTGCCCCCTCATTGCCCTTTTGTCAAGCCAATGATTTCTGCAGGCAACTTGCTTCAGAATTGACTGGCTCCTGGCTCTCTGTCTTTCCACTCTCCGCAGCAACCTCAGCTCACCCACAGAAAAACGGCTTTATCCCTGCAGCCAAGGCAGCATTTCTATATCTGCGATTTGTCAGATGGCAGAAGCAAACCCAGTGTACTCAACACCAAGACTGTAAATGAAATTATCAGGGACTGTTATGCCATCTTTGGCAAGAATATTGTAGTAAAAGTGAGATTTCTAACTACAAATACGTAAAAATCTTCCTTCAGAAAACTTGTTAAATTAGGTAAGATTTTTGAAGCCATTGAGCTCTTTTGCAGAAATGGTTTGTAATGGTTTGTGGTATTTGTTCGTTAAATATACAAAGACAAATATCATTAGTCTTTTCAGCATAGGGTTGTGCTGTTAATGTGCTGACTGACTAAGTAGCATCTTCAATCCGTCCTGTCTGTCTTCCGCCACATATTTGCTGTGGAGTTATTTCATCTCATGTGGGCGTAAACGTTGGCTGTAGTCTTTGTGGGGTGTTCATGTGCAACCTTTTGGCCGAGACACAGGCGACAAGAAGTGATGCAGCGGTCGGCTTTCTTCTCCACTAGTTCCTTGATGTTGTATTGGTGTGTCTGGGCCTCCAGACATAACAAGAAGGATAAGATAATCCTTAATTAGTGTCACAATGGGGAAATATTACAGTAGTGAAGGGATATCAAAGCAAGGTGTGTACAAGATAAATAAAGTAAAAAGAACAATATAAATAGTATAACAAGATGCAAAAAAAATATTAACACCAAGGCACATGGATTATTGCACACTGTGATAAATTCACATTATGATAATAAAACAGCATGTTGTTAAAGTAAAATTACACAGACCCAAGTCCATTTAGGTGTGTGGTCTGCTGGGAGCAGTGTTGGATATATGTGAAGAGCAGTATGTGAGGATATTTGTGCCGTTTTGTAACGTTTTCTTTATTGTTATTCAAAAAACATCTGAAAAGGACTCTGATATGCAAAGGCTCATAGCAATTTATTGATTTATTTGTGATGCTCTTCACTTTGTAAATACGAACTTTTTGACATTTGTACATTTTTATCAATTTTCCTCAGCTTAGTCTTGAAATTTTAACCAATTATACCATCTATATTTTTATCTTCTCCTTTTTGTGAGTGATGTTAGCTATGTAAAAGGGGATGTATCTCCAGTAACCATTTTTGGCTTCTAACCTCTCCAGCACAATGTTTAAACTTTTGTATTTTATTTTTCTGTCTTCTCTATACATACAGTATGTGTGTGTAAATAAACAAATCTAAATGTCGATCAAGTTTCAGACTGGCTAGAATAGTCTTAAGGTCCTTTGACTTGCGGTATTTGTAGTCATGGATAGAAGATGAATTATTATACACCACAGAAATGTATAATAACTGCTGTAGAGGACCAGATTCTCAATCTCCCGCTGCGTAAGCCACCAGAGGCAGTGAGTCACTTCAGAAGAGGATGTTAAATGAGGGAAATGGAGAAGAGGCTTGTCAGGAAGGCAACGCTGTCCCAGCATGCATGGCGGCAGCCACAAACAATCCTAATGACATCAGGGGCTCTGAGGAGGGGCTGTACGTTGCTGGCTCTTGGGCTCAGGCCGGTCCCCTTCCCCCCCTTACATACTTCCCTTGTAACTGCCGCCACCACCACACTGCTTGTTAGAGGCAGTGTAATTAGGTGGCTGAGCTTGTTGCAAGTAGCCCAGGTCACAGAGGCATGTCCAACCCTTGTCCTGATTGCTCCTTGGGGAATTATTGACAAAACACAAGGAGCATTGCATGTTGGGCTCTAATTATGTGTACAAGACATAGACGGCCCCGGGGAAATTAAATGAAATTCCCCAGCTTGATGGGTCCTCCACACTCATGGGATCCATTCTGTTTCTTATTAAGCTCAGCCATTGTCTGGCTTTATGAGGCTGCTGTGTGGAGCTAGGCACCGGCTAAATGCTTTTAAGTGTCTTTCTTTTCACAGTGGCAATACATCAATGACTCATGGTGGAAAATTGCCTGTCGATTGTGATCTACACTGAAAAGAGTGTAAGCAGTAACGCAGCAAATATATTTAACTAATGCTCTCTAATATTTTAAACATAGGGTGCCAAATGGAACACCTGCATGGTGTTTCAATGTGTAATCAGTTTCTTGTCAGCGCAGCTCCGTCTGGACACATCCAAACACCTCTGCTCTAATTCCCCCGGCCCAGATACTGGACAGCAATTGATAGTCTCCTGCTTGTGCAAATGAAGTGATAAGGGGTCTCACCCAGATTACACAAGGCCTAAGTGGCGCTGAGAAAGCTTATGGAGATGAATGAATTCATGAGGCCGCCTGACAGATTCTTAAGAAGCAATGTAATAAGGGATAAATCAAACGGCTACCATTTTGCCTCTGAATGATTTCAAATTAAAGCAGAGGGAGATGGCAGACCTCCCGGGAGCAGCTGAACTTAAGTATAGAACTGTGGCTGACCCTTATGTATATTTCCCTATCATTAGAACACCCTAATGGCTAATGTACGAAAAGGCTGCATAAGCAGTAAATACTCCATTCCTTTTGATTCAGCACAGTGGGACGTTCGCTGTCTTTGAATTTCCAGACTGTGGGGGCAGACCCAGTCCTAGAGGTCTGCTCACTGATCATTTTTACCCCCATTAATAATTGAGCATATTATGTTGTAAAACGGTGGATCATCCAGGACTATTTTAAAAAAATCAGTTATTTCTAGTGGTAATAGCTGTAACTATGCTTTGCTCTTATGTGAAAAATGATTGAGTCTTGACTACTACACTATTACCCTTTTATCACCAAAATTAGCACAGATTTGAGGGGTTTTTAAACATGGGAAAAACTGGTTAAAAATGGATAATTAATTTCTTTTATGTTGCCAGTAGTCCAAAGCTGTGTACATGGCTCAGTAGCAGTATGCCTCTCTGTTTTTTTTGCTTGTTTTTCTGGAGTGTTAGGCGTTGTATTCTGTTATTTGGAATCATCAGTCAGTTTCAGTATCACTAAAATTTGGTGTTCCACAGGGATCCAGTTTTGGGCCCTTATTGTTTTCAATTTACATGCTACCACCACTGCTAGTGTGTCCATATAGGCAAACTAGGCAGCATCTTAGGGCAGCATTTGTCCAAGGGCAGCAAAATGTTTGCCAGCTATTCATAAGTAAAATCATGCGGTAACATGTTAACCGCAGTAACCTCAGGCTCCATGCATACCAGGCTGCGCCTTCTGTAAGCAGAGCTAGAGCTCATCAATAAAATGAAATAAAATTTTAAAGTAAAATTACCTGAAAATTAGCAGAAGAGGAGAAGTAACAAACCCCCATTTTTCAAATCAATTTGCTCGGGTGTCAAATGGTTAAATACAAGAATTGTGCAGCTCCAGTGTGTTTTGGTGGCTTTTTTGTTCAGTGGAAAAGTGGCTTATGTAAGCTGGTTAGAAAATAGCATTACAAGAACAAAGTGAGTGGCACACAGACAAATGTCAAGGCTACCAGTAGCATTTTCAGTGCATCATTATATGGCTCTATACATGGCCCCAGCAAGTAGCACACAATTAGGTCACATCTTCCTCTGCAATACTCTGGAGCCCACTTTTGCCCACTGTGATTATCCTTCATTGATTGCACATATGAAAGTTTGTACAAGCAGACAGCGAAGCATCAGGCCTTTATGAAACTAGTATCATACGTGGAAATGTCAGGTCACCTCATTGATATGACCCGCATCACAACAACGCATAGCTCTCTGGTCAATTAAGCATGGGCACAGCGAGCATCGTATCAGCCCAGTCCAACCAGTCCCACATGCCCCGTGGCTACACAGACAGCCAGCTCACTCGTACAGTGAGCACACACACTCCGAAAATGTTACCAAGTCCAGGCATTCGGAGAATAATTGGCAGAAGATGCAGATGCGCTGCCTGCCATGCTCCGAGGCCAAAGAAAAGAATATGATGTGTTTCGAATGGCAAGTGGAGGTGAGTCATACTGTTACTGCTGGCCGTAATGATATTTCTGCTTGGCACAGCAACACAACCGAGAGAGGGAGACGGAAAGAATGTCAGCGTGCACACTAATGCGGAGGATGGCATTTGGTGTTAGCTGTCATGTGTCCACTATAGTTTTTATTTTCATGGTGTTAATCAGTACCAGGCGTCGTGTCTATCCTCCCTTTACTTAACCCTTTGAAACCTGGAGCGACATCACTTTTCTCATGCTGCTTTCAGATGCCTTTCACAGTTATTTAACCCTTTAAACAAAGACCTCATTGGTGCAATTTCTTTCAAAGACATTCAAAAATAAGACATGCACATCCCGTAGTGGGTGCTGGATCCAAGATAAACCAAAATGTGAAAAGATAGAGGTACACACATCAAGGAGCTCGCCTTAAAGGATTTTATTCTGCCAAATAAGTGACGTTTGGAGCCAAAATGCTCTTCCTGAGACTCATCACTTAAGTCTGAGGAAGAGCGTTTTGGCTCGAAACGTCACTGCTGAATAAAATCCTTTAAGGCGAGCTCCCCGGTGTGTGGACCTCTATCTTTTTGCAATTTCTTTCAAAAACATGGAGAAAAAGGCAATTAACAACTGAAGAAATGTTCCACAAATTGCAAGATCTTAGTAGATTTGGATATTTTTTATTTATGTATTTTTTTAAGCCTGCGAAAATAAGGAAAAAAATAAAAAGCTACGGAGAGAATTTATGTATTGTTAATTATCATATTTACATATTTTAAATGATGTTACAGAATTATTCTCACTTAAAGCATCTTTTCTAGGTTGTTTCCTTTTTTTATTAATTTATTTTTTCAATCTAATTTCCAGGTTATATTCTTGTACATTTTTATAATATCTTTTGGGGTTATATCTTCTTTTTTTGCTCATTGTCAGAGCGTTAACCCTTTGAAACCTGAGCAAACTGGCTTGATTTCTTTCAAAAACAACGTAAGCATTGAGTTATGAGAACATTTTGAAAAAATTGAAAAAAAGAAAAGAAAAAAGGTTAATTAATATTTTTTTTAAAGGTAAAATAAATAAAAAATAGAGAGAGAGTAATTATTTAGCCATACTTTTAAAAGAAACAAAACTAGTTTGTTCAAGTTTTAAAGGTTTAAATGCATGTACAAGGCGTCTGAACACAGCACAAGAAAACTGATTTCGCTCTGGGTTTCAAAGGGTTAATCCACCTCCTCATCTTCATACATGTCATGATAAGCGCACATGTGCATGCTCACAGTCATACTGTTCTAAATAACAAAGCAAAAAGACATGTGCCCTTTGGGTGGTGAGATAGCTCATTACCTATGAGCGACCTTCCATCTGCACTCATGGCTGCTCTGGGAGCCATTATGATTATGATGGAAATCTCACAAGCCATTACTGGGAGACAGCACAGGGCTCACTGCAGACACACTAATGGACTCATTTGTAATTGGGAGAGAGGGAAATGACTCTGTGAGCTAGCAGTGGCTTTGTTTGATGGAGTATGGAGGAGCGCATACTCGATTTGACAAATGAAACGGGGTTAGTTGTCTATGTGAACTGAACTGCTGCACTTCCTTGATCACTGCGCACACATATGCAAACATTATCCTCTCCTTCTTGTGTCCGGTAACTCCCAGGAGCCCGCTCATTTTCTGTTTAGGTGGGAGGGGGTGGCCTTTAGGGTTTGACGATCGATCTTTAAGACCCACAGGACATGTAGGAAGTTATGGAAGAATACATTTCTTCGAGGTGATAATAGTGTTGAATTGACTGGTTGGCGTTTGACACAGAAATGTGTCACCTCCTAAATCTTCAGATTAAAGGGATAGTTTGGATTTTTTGTAACTGTGATTTTATCAAGTACCTACCCATAGTCAGTCTGTCAGTATGCACCCAGTTTGAAGATCATATCTTCTCTAATTTCCTGCCTCTTTACATAAATTAAACCTTGTTCTCATGAACTTCTATAGGTCCTCTTGTTACTGTTTCCATTTTCTCTCTAAGCAGTTAGATACAAAACAATATTTTATGATTTTTGCGGTTATTTCTGAAAACATTTTGCTCAAATGATTTCTTGGCATACTCTGTATTACCAGCCCAGCACCAATTTTAAAAGAGGCTTTTTTCTTAGTTTTTAAAGCATTTATTGTTACTGTTGTAAACACATGTTGAACTAATGTCTTACCACAATGGCACTTGGTGGTTATCCTAATCCTCCTGGAATTGGGGCATAACCAGCAAATCATAATCAACGTGCAGAGCAACGCTGTGGGCACAATGCAAATAATAGACAAGGAAATCTCAGTTAATTAGAATAATGAGAAATGGGAAATAAACCTCAGCAGTTTACTTCCCAGATGTTGCTGAAATAAACTGAGGGGAAGAGATAAGTTATGGGGTGAAGACCGCTCAACAGTGTCTCTGTAAACAGTGAGAGTGGATCAATATGGATTTCATTTATGAGCACAACCAATAAAATAAACAAGTATTTCCGAGGCCTCCACTTGTGCATCTTGTTCGCTCTTCACTTGCTGTGGGATCAGTTTCACTGTTAAAGGGATAGCTGTTGTTTTTGTTTTAAGTACGGTTGTATGAGGTACTTATCCATAGTTAGTATGCGGGTCTCCATTCCAGAAAACTTAAGCAATATTTTATGTATGTTGATAAAACACCTTCTGGCTGTGTTTTCACATGACACCATCTAGCAGCATTTCTTGCACATGCGAAAGGTGGCTTTTGGCGTTGCACTCTTATGCCAAAAGCACTGTCAATGCCGCACTATTTTACAAATTACGAATGAGAGCGGTCTTGATTAGCATGTTGTATTTGTGGGGGAAACATGTTTAGCAAAAGAAGACCGCTTTGGCCATGAACCTTGCGAGTTAGAATGGAGCTAAATCTTTCTATTAAGCCATGTTTTATGTGTGTTAGTTGAATAAGTCAAACTTTACTGCACTTCACAGAAACTTTGCACAGTGGCATAGAAACCCCATCGTCAACTAATTTATTGGAGGTGAAACTGCAGAGCAACACAGACACACCACTGCATACGTAGGCTATCTGCTCACCACTGTGTAGACTACTTTCCATTAAACCTTCTGCTAAAGCTAACATCCAGCTGTTGACCGGACGCTCCAAATCCACAGCAAAAACATCAACGCTTCCTTATCCTTCAAAGGAAAAGCACCACGGGTTCCTCTTTGATTCATTTCGTTATAACAATACTTTATTTAACTCGACTATGACAATATTTTATTTAAGTTTATAACTTTATTGTAACAGTAGTTTATGTAGCTTTATTTTATGGCAATAGCTACTTTATTTGTCACTGTAGTTAATTTTTAGTATGAGCTACAGTTATTTTAGTAGTTGTCAGTAGTTTGGAGGGGATTTCAAAATAACGAGATATATATTGTGTATCGGGATATAGCCTAAATATATTGTGATATTAATTTAAAGCTGTACCACCCAGCCCTGCCCACAGTGATACAAAGCTGGTTGAAAACTGCAAAAGTATCTGTGTAAAAAAAGGCAAGCGACAAATGGATGACTCACCATTTTTTAACACGAGCTAGAATGTCTTTTTACGGTGGCATCGACTGATTGTTTAACAAGAAGGAAAAGGTAAGCTGCTGCATAATTCATTCAACTGTGCATGTCAGTCTGTCTGTGTTGTTAGTCCACACCCTACCTATTAAACCAACAGGACATTTAACTGCATGTTTATACAAGGAAGCTCCCTCAGCAGGAGCCTGACAGCGACGAATCAGAGAGAGATAGGAAGGAGGTGGTTGGGGGTGGGGGCGGTGGGGGGGCTAATAAGATTGCCCTGACCTGGGTGATTTATAGATTCATTTGTGTGCTTGTTTAGGAACCTGATCTGCATTATTCATGTCCACTGAGGACATTAGCTGGTTAACCCCTGCTCAGGTTAGGCCACATTATTTTAATGGCCATTGCAAGGGCTGCAAGGGCTGGCCTCTCAGCCCCATTGTTAGAGTGAAAGAGGGAGAGGAGGAGCAAGAGGGAGGAAGAGGCAGCTCATTTATTCCAACCAAAGAGCTATCTCCCATACACAGAGAACAGGTGGGGCCGGGGCATTATTATTCAATTACATCCTGGTAACGGTAAACAATGCGGCGTGCTTTAATGCTCACTAGAGAAGGATAATTGGTAACCAAACGCCTGGCGACGTTTGACTGCCACACCTTCCATTATTTATGCCACACGACACCTGTCATGCATATGGTGCGACCGTGGCGTCCCATGTTTTTCCTGTGCATGTAATTACTATTCATGTCTGTAATGATCATGCCTTGTAGCCATAAAATAGACTGCAGCGGGTTTGACACGAGGACACATTTGTCATCATCTCTGTAGGTTGATGTGACAGTTATTAGTGACATGCCAGTCTCCTCACATGAAGCTACCACAGGAAAAAGCATCAGATATAACATCACAGCGTCGTATTAATTTTGATGTCATGTGCCTTTCAGCTTTGGTCTTTCTGGGTTAACTCTTTTTGTTCTGGACAACGTTTTTGTCCTCTTCTTTAGGCAATATTTATTTAAAAGAAATTTGAGGACTACTACTTCTGGGGCATTGAAAGTTAGGGACATCAGTTTTGATTAATTTTGCTTTCCAAAGGCAGTAATTTGTAAGAAATAATAGACGTTAAAAAAATATAAGGTGGCCTTTCCTTTTAGTCTGCCGCTCCATTGCTCCAGAGTTGTTATTTCTTGCCTCAAATGTTTTTAGCAACATGTTTTAGCACACTGTTTAACTATAATACGAGAGCGCCGGCCACCACTCTGTCACATGGACCAGTCCAGATTATGTCACCCACCAGCAGAAGTGTTTATTGGTCTGATCAGATGCGTAGCATTGTAGCATTCTATGTATCTTTACACATTTGTCCATCCATCTATCATCTATCTTTATTTCCAGTCATTTTTATGCCATGACGAAAATCAGTGGAGTCTAAAAACCAAGCGAAATGACTCATTTCACTATCTAGATTTAAGCCATCCAGTTTAATAACATTTGAAAAGTCTAAAACAGCTGCAAGATAAATTATTTAGACTGCCATTCAAGCTAGCAAAGCGCTAAACTGGTAGTCAGTCGCTCCACCGGTGGAAGTTACCCGTACTCGGCCGCCGTATGTCTCTACTGCACAAGCTTCACAGGCCTGTAGATTCAGGTATTCTATACCTGCAAAAATAGCTTTATTGACTTCATGTGCCATGAGCTGCTCTCATAGGAAAGAACGGCCCATCACCTCTATGGCTATATCCACACTTTCTTAATACATCCATAAATGTGATATCCATATGTGTGATATATGAGGAAATAAATGAAAAGATTTCTCCCTCTACATGTATATAACGGCTGCACAGACCTCAGCCATAACAAAGCTGCTTCTGTTTAAGGTATATTACTACGCCCTCCACCGTCTCTTCGTTTACTGTTGTGTAAATCTTTTGACTACACCCTCTAGTGCCATCTATTGGTTGTGTTTATGCCAACATAAAGGCATGGCAGTGCGAAGGCAATGACGTGTACAACTGTTGAAATGGGCGCATTTGTTCTCGTACATAAGGGAGTATAAATGAGCCTTAAGTAGAACAGTTTCCTTGCAACCGATAGATGCCTTAAAATGGTGTATAGGCAGGTCCCTTGTTGTACTGTTATCGATGTTCTACCTTTTCTTTCACTGCTGTAATATTCAAATAATATCACTGAGGGACATATGGGAGCCTATGCTGTGATATTTGTGAAATATCCTTCCATGTATCATAGGATCACTTTACTGTTACAAATGACACAGACAACACACCCCAGTTTAAGGAAGGAGATATCATAGTTTTCCCTCCATCTTCCCGATGAGGATGATCCACATCTTTCTGAGCTCTTTTCTCTCCCCTCTCTCTGGGGAGAATGCCATCATGCATGAAGAAAGACACGGAGAGCGGCAGCAGCATATGTCTGCCGTGGTGGATGCGGCGCTGACAGGCCGGGCTTATCGTCTCTGCAGCTCTTCACTACAAGCGTGATTACCGCTGACAGCTCCGACTGCTGATAAAAGCGGGAACATTAAAGAAAACAGAAGAGCCGCGAAGTCGACGCACCACTGTTTCTTCTCATCAAGCCTCCGCCCGCCGCCGCCTCTTCCCAAACACCACCTCCACCAGCGCTCCAGCAGCTCCCTCTCTATTCCTCGCCTTCCTAGTACCCCACGCCAGGGTGTCAGAGCTGTCGAGAGCGGGAAGTGACATCACAAGAATTTGCCAGCAGTCTCGAGGCTCATCATGTCAGCGGCAGCCTGTCTTGTGTCAGGCTTCCCCCAGGCAAGCTGTGATCCAGCCCTCGTCTCCGCACATCAAGACTCCGCGCCGAGGAGGGGAGGGAAGAAGGGAGAGAAAAAATTAACAGAATGTTTTTCCATCTTGTTAACTGACAGCATCGTTTGTTAGAGCGCTGTCTCAGCAAGCGGAGTACGTGGAAGGCGTTCAGATTGGCACAGGGAAGAATTGGCAAGTGAAAGCATGGTGAATTATTGAGTTTGGATGAGGTGTCAGAGCTACCGCGTTGCTTTGCGTGGGTTTTCCAGAATGCGTCTGAGGTGTGATGGGAGAACAAGTGTGGAGAAGTGCTTGATTAAAAAGCTGCGAAGAATACGGGGCATCGCTTTCTTGGGCTGGTCAGATTATTTGTGTTTGTGCGTCTGTATATGTGTGCATACTGTATATAATTACTTTGAACATCCAAGTTGAAGAAAATAGAACAAAAGCTGTGCCTCGTTTCTTCCAGAACTACTTTCGAGTCTGCCACAGTGAGACACCGCTTCACGAGTCATGGAAAATCTGCTCTATCTCCTGGGTAAATCTCCATCTCCCAGATCTGGCCCTCTGTCAGCTCATTTGGACAGAGAGAGGGGCTGCCTCGGCAAAGAATGCTTTTGATTCTCTTTTCATTTATTTGAACTGATCTGCTGTGATTAAGAGCTCCGTGTCTCATTATTCTCTTTTGGAGAGGAGCAGGGCATTGCCTTTTGCCAAAATATTTGAGTGATTAGGGCCCAGGCACGGGCCATGCCAAAGCGACGGGAAGCATTCACTCTGCTTATTAGATTCACTTAAATGCTGTTGTAAATCATCGCTGCCAGTGCACGCTGCCAGGCCCAGGCTCTAGTTCGAGAAGCTTCCGTTGCCAATGCCAGAGCACAGTGTAGAGCCACTAGAGGCAGCTGAGGCTGTTGGTCCGCGCCGCTGTTTGTTTTACTTCGACTTCTTTATACAGCAAAATGCTTGTTTGACCAGTTTTGGATCCATTTCGCAGATGAAAATGCAATTAATCAAGCAGCTGTGAGTCGCGGATGAGTTTGAGAAAGCTGATCCTGTTGAATAGAAACCACCAGACAGCAGCTGGAGATGATTTCTGTCTCCGAGCTGTAATTTCTTAAGACATGAGCAATGATGACTTCAACTTGAAGGCACGGAAACATTTATTAATACCAGGGCGCCGTTGTTAAGCCCATCCAGATCTGTCATTTAAGTAACAATTGAGTTGTTCAGCGTGAATGTGGCAGATCATCGCCTGCGTGATTGTGGCCCTGATGCTGATTGAGCGCGATTAGCACTAGAGTTAAACCTGAGTGTTATTGCATTGTTCTGTTAAATTTAAGATTGCCGAGTGAGAGAAAAGCAGGGGAAAAAAACAGCAGCTTGCTGAGCACTCAAGGAAAAATACCAGCTTTGGTCTTTCAAAATACCCCTGGAAGCTCAATCAGGCCTTCAATTTAAGGCACATTGTCAGGAAGCAAATGCAACAAATCAGAACATATTGTTCCTCAGGGGGTGTAATAAGAGCCTTTCAGCCATGAGCTCCACTGCTCTCTTCATGCCCTCTTGGTGACAAACTGACTCCGCCACTTTTTATGCCTCCACACTGCTGATAGCCGAGATCGTAGCCATTATGTTCTTGGGTTGTCCGGCTCATTTTTGTGAACATGATATCACCTTGAGGTAATTTCTTCAAATTTGGAAAAGCATCCACTTTGAGTATCAGATGAACTGATTAGACTTTGGATGTCATAGGTCAAAGGTCAAGATCACTGTGAACTCGTCTGTCTCACTCTTGTGAATGTGACATTTCAAGAACGCACTGAGGCCATTTCCTCAAATTTAGTACAAACATCCACTTTGAGTCGCAGATTTTTGTTGTCATTTTTCAAATGTCAAGGTCACTGTAACCTTGCCTCAATCTCATTCTCGTAAACCAGATATAACACCTTAAGGGAATTTCTTCAAATTTGGCACATACTTCGAGTTTAAGGAATAGATGAAGTGATAAGGATTTGGTTGTCCAAGGTCAAGGACACCATGACACTGTGTCGCACATTATTATACACGACACATTATCTTATTTATTTATTAGAAGGCAATAAGGGAATGTCCTCAAATTTGGCACAAACGTCCACAATAATGTACTGATTAGATTTTGGAGGTCAAAGATCAAGGTCACTATCACTCTAACCTTATCTGACTCACTCTTGTGAGTGTGATATCTCAAGTATCTTCTGAGAGGATTTCTTCAAATATGGCACGAACATCCACTACAAGTCACAGATTACTGATCAGTCTTCACCTGTCATGGGTCAAAGGTCAAGGTCACTGAGAGCTTGCATCCATCTCATTTTCTTGAGTGCAATATCTCAAAAGCACCTTGAGTGAATTTCTCCAAATTTGGGACGAACGTCAACAATGACTCAACTATGAACTGATTAGCACTTGGTGGTCAAATGTCAAGATCACAGTCACTTTGAGAAAAAAAAATGTGATGCCATAACTGGTTCTGACAGAATTTACACAAATGTGTAATAGGGTATAATTATGAATTGATGATATCATATATTCAAAAGGTCAAAAGCCACCTTCACTGTGATATCATACTTCTGGTCAGATACTGAAATGCTGACACTATTCTTGGGTGCCCACCTTGAAACTGTGCTCATTGTACAGTACAGATCTTCTGCGCTGTCGTGAGCAAGCTGTGTTGAAGTATTTACATTTTCACAAACATGGATGAAAACTGTAAGTTCTACTTGTCTGGTGGGTTGAGGCATACCACTGTAAAGTGGTGATTCTGACTTGTTCATATTAGCCCAGTCAATTATTAACAGCCATCCGGGGTGATATGGCATTCCTTGTTTGTCATTTGGTGACTTCTTTCACAAATAACATGAAGGATGTGCTACCTGCCGAAAGGTAAAGGTCAATGTGTGAGGACAGGAGAAGCATAAGGGGGATTTCCTCAGCCCTGAATGGCCTATAAACACTCACCACTGGGTTTGGCTCCAGCGCAGCTTGCTTTTCAATAAATGCTGCGGTGCAAAGGAGGACAGATGAGGATCATGAGGTGTGACTGGGGCTGGGGAGGTGGGGGTAGAGGAGAAAGAAGAGGAGGGAAGGGGACAGGCAATTTAACAGCGGCTGTGACTCTGGAGGGGGGGGTGTATGGCGCCCAGCCAGCGGAGCAGTGGAAAACAGTGGTCCAGAGTAATGATCCACAGCCTGATCGTTATGGCCCCCACAGAAAGGATGGGCACAAGGCACAGTTCCCTGGAAATCAATTCCCAGGAAGCGCATGAGTACTAGCTGTAAATCATGGCGCTATGGAAGGATGGATGGAAGGCACTGGGGATGAATGGAAAAGGTGGTTGTGGGAGAGTAGAATGGGTAGACGGGGAGCTTTTTCAGGGTGGATAGATAGAGCATGAAGGGGGAACTCTTTCGATCATAAACCCTGAAGGCAAAAATTACTCGTGCACCGTGCCCCCTCCCCCCCCAGCAAAAGCAAACCAATGATGTAGCTGTTCCAGCCTCCTGCCCCTCAGCCACCCCTCTGCTTGATGGCTCCATTGCAGGTTGAGGTTTAGAGAAGTGTTCTCAAATTGATTTATATCCCTCAGAAGAGTCCCATCAATCCTAATATGAAACTAATGAAATCATTGGGTGTTGAGGGGAGAGGTGTAGGTGTGCGTGCAGGCATGTGTGGGTGTATGTGTTTGTGGTGGGGGTAGAAGTCACTTTAGAAACATATCATGATAAAGAAGGCATTGATCAAGAGGAGTCCAATGATGACAAATGCCAGAGCTCTTGAGATAAACAGCCTGAAGCAACAGTAATGTAATTCAGTGCTATCAGCCAGCGTGTCCTCAAGGCGGCCTTGAATGAAAGCCTCATGTGCCTTTCACTTGGTCGATAGGTTTACTTTAATTGTAATAAATGCTTCATTTTGCACTTTTATTGAAATGTTTCAAAGGACCATACCAATGCTTTTGCATGTTTTTGTTCATCAACCATACATTTTGTGAGCTATAAATCATACAAAGTCTACTCAGAACCCTTTGAGGCCCAGATATGTGGTGACAAAGGCCAACCGTCGAGTCGCCTCATCACTTGTGTCTTGGCCATAAAGTTGAGAATCAAACAAAAGATCTGCACGCTATATTAAAAGCTTCCAGTAAATTTTAATTGTGCAGCGTTTGCTTATAACAGAGATCTTTTGCTATTTTCAAATCATCATCACATAGCAGAGCAAGCAGTACAAAGACACAACCACATTCATCTCTCAGGCTTGTGACTTTTTATTGCTTTGCTCTGCTTGCAGATCTTAAGTTATCCTTCCTAACTGATCCTTACTTATTGTGGCCATGAAGTTGCACTTGAATACACTACAGCCAACTGCAAACATGCAAGAGGGGGAATAACTCCCCTTACCAGCGGTAGTCTGTGTTTGTCAATGTCAGTGGAGAAACAGCATGGTCATTTCACAGGGGTCCCTTGACCTCTGACCTAAAGCTATCTGAATGAAAATGGCTTTTGCTGGTAACCAAAAGTCTCCCCTTTACAGACATGCCCATTTTACGCTAGTGCCATGCAGTTTTTTACTGTCATTTGATTCCTAATCAAGACAGTTTGGTAAGAATTACTTTTCCTTGTAAGTGTGGACTTCAAAACTGTTCTATAATGCAAAATAGTGGATCTTAAAACGTGATTAAAAAATTAGATTAATCACGATTACCTAATGAAATTCTATGATTGATCACGATGTAGAAAATTAATCATTTGACAGCCTATCTTAAAGTGAATCTTCTTGATTATATCAATATTCATCTCAGGAGACTTTAAACATACTGTTTTGTGATAATACGAATTAATTTAACTTTATTATTTGTCCCAGAGGGCAATATGTGTTGCAGCCAGTGTAAAAACACATAAAAGCACAAACAATGTGACAAAGAAACATACAGCAGTTGATATTCATCTGTACACAGAGTGACTTGCACCAGAGCAGATTAATAATAAGTGTCCACCTTATCTTCACAGGGCCTATAATAATTCAGTGAGCGTTCAATATGACAAGCACATAACCATTTCCAGTGTAGTGTAAAACACCATCAACAGGTCACTACGGTTACGATAATGCAGAATCAGAACCGGCACTGTATGCTGCAATACTGCTCACATGAACAGTACGTACTGTTACTGTCACTCTTTCACCATCATCATCATCATCATCATCATCACTTCTATAATAGTTACAATATGTGTAGCTACTGTCACCCAACCCACGTCATTAACATCAACATCATCAATACTACGAGTACAATATGTACTTTTACTATCACCCTATCATTATCAGTATAAGTGAAATATATGTACTGTTACTATCACCTTATCATCATCATCATCATCATCATCATCAGTACAAGTACACTATGTACTGTTACTATCACTCCATCATCATTATCATCAACATCATCATACTATTATACAACATGTGCTTCAGAAATTCTCTTATTTGTTGAAAAGAGGTCTGTGAAGACCACTTCTTATTATTTTTACTATTAGGCGTTTTCTGCGTTAAGATTCTTCCCTTCGTCCTTTGGGATGGACAAAAAAAAAAACAACATATGGAAATATCCTTATCAAATTGTAAGTTATGGGTACATTTAGAGTAGAAATTCACCACTACAATATTTTTTTGTATGTGTGTGTTTGGAATATAATATTGAGGTCAGCAAGATATTCGAGGTCATATCCATATACAGTATCATACAATAAGTTGATTACATAATTATCATGACATGTAAACCCCCCGTATGTGTCTGGGTATTGGGCTCTGCACTTGTTCAGAATATTTGGCACAATAAATGTCAGTAACAAAAACGTGTTCCCCAGTAGAGACTGGGTCTAAGAGTCTCTATTAAATCGAATAGAGACTATAACTCGAACACACATATTGCAGGCGATAAAAGTGTTGCACTGATAATTAATCAGGCCACGACTTAATGTTTCATCTCCTCCTGCCTATAAGCCGAGGCTCCCGCTGCTTTCCAGACTGTGGCGGAGCCGTATCAGTTTCAGCAATAACAAATGAAACCATCCCCCTTCTCCTATTTTTTTTCTCTCCCACCGTCGTTCTCTTCACTTCATTATGCAGGCAGCCTGACGCTGTTTGACAGAATGTGCTATCTGCAACCCCCAGCTGCAGTCCCCCTCTCACTATCGTCGCATCGCTGGCAGCTTAACCCCACTGCTGCCTGCCACAGTGAAGCAGGGAGGAAATGATGATGCTGCTGTCTGAGGAGGGAGAGGGAGGAAGGAGAGCTAGACCCCGAAGCATCTATGTGGATGTCGGTGTTTTGGCATCACAAGTGTTTTGCTGTGTGGCAGGGTTTTGGCACAGCTGCCTTTCAGGTGCTGTACAGTCTGTAGAATTAACTCTCACCGTTTTACATTGTACTGTTAGCTTTAAAAGGAGCACATTAACCTAGAAATGGCCTTATCCTTAGTTTTGATGATCTAGTATGCAATTATTCTTCTCTAGTTAATCATGTAGCATTATTTATTTGACCTTATATCAACAATGGACTAATACAGGTATCGTAATTGACTTCTTAGAGGGACAGCGGCATCAGCTGAATGAAAAACCTTGTTTCTGACATCAAATCAAACATGATCGCCTTTTGACTGATCTTCATGCCCTTACTTTTTGCTGCACTACATATAATTCCCTACTTCCTGTATTGGCACTGACGTGAAAGTACATCATATATGAAAGAGTCATCCAAGGCAGGGATACTCAACCTGCTTTGCTTGGAGGCCACTTTTGCAAAATGACGGGAGGCCAGGGCGCAGTCACAGTGACCCCATACATGTTTCTAGGATTTTAGGATGTTTGTAGGATTTTCAGATATTTTGTTTTAAGACATTATTCAGATTTCAGGATATTTCTAGGATTTTAGTTCATTTTGAGGAACTTACGATGTTTCTAGGGTTTTAAGATGCTTTGAGAATTTTACGATGTTTTTAGAATACTAGGATGTTCCTCAGGTTTTGGGGACATTTTTAGGATTTTAGGACATTTCTGGGATTTTAAGATGTTCCTAGGATTTTTGACATTTTAGCGAGGACCTCCATTGGCACTGTTTTTGATAAACAAGCTTTATTTTGATGCTGTTTTAGGCACCCTGGCCCTGACCCTGTGTGTACTAAAAGTACAATCCCCATTATGTATCACTTTATTTTTTATTGCGAATTAGAAAATGATTTGGGGCCCAGATTTGGCCCACGACTGGAAGTTGTATGTTGTGGAAACATCATGCTCGCTGCCAACTCTCTGGTCTCCACTGGTTAGCTAACATTAGCCTTGGCTGCACTTCACTGTGAGTCCGGTCTAAGTTAGCTAGCGGTGCCGCTCATTCGCGATTGCCACTAACACTGTCTCAGTGATGAGACTGATTCTGTAAGACACGGTGACCACGCTCTAGTCTCCTGCAGGTCACCCTGCTGAGTAAGCAAAGGTGAACATTAACTGATTCATTGCTCAGTATAGTTGTGACCACATGAAAGAGGTGACTGATGGGAATAATGGTAACTTGTTAAGGAAAACAGTGTTATCCCCTCTTGACTTAGTAGCATGTTATTAATCAGCTGCATTAAAGGTTTTGTGACTGTCAGCACATCTAATGAACTACAACTAGAATTCATTTTCTCATCACCTGCATCATGGATTGTTGCAATTTAACGGTTTAATAACCTCCCTTATACACAGTACCTTACAAACAGTGCACAGATAGATTTTATATTCTTAAATTTAGGCCGTTTTCTTTCCCTGAACTCCATTTCAAGTACAAATACATGAAAGAATGATTTCGTCTTGAGATAAATGTGTTTTTCCACAATATCTCTTTCTTTTTCTCTTTAAAGCGTCTTATTTTCATGGGCTGTAAGTGGTTTTGTTTTATGTATGGTGGGGTGGAATTCATGCATAAGAAAAAGCTCTCAGAGGCTTTTATGTTTCCTGCGTGTTCGATATCCAAGGCTGCGATTAAGATGCAGTCGCTCTCATCGAGAACCTTGATAGTGTTAATTTCATCATTTGCACTTAAGACTGTCTATCATCACCTTGCACCATATATCAATTAACATACACCGTTGCTGATGTTAATGATTAAGAAAGTTGCAGGCGCTGATTAAAATATTTCCCCTTGATTAGTGAACGGTAAAAACTTACGCAGGCCGTAGCTGATGAATCCTGCAATCAGACGCTGACAGAGGAGGAGTGAGAGAAAAGGAGAGAAAACAGAAGGAGGGAGAGGGAAAAAAAGAGCACGAGCCACAAAACTGAAGGTTTGGAGTCCATAATTAGGCAGCAGTTTTTCCTTTCTAACCATTTTCCCAAAAGAGAAGAAGCCTGACTACTTAATTGGAGGAATCAAATTTAGTCAAGCGCCCCGTCGGCTCAAACCTACATCATTAAAGTTGCCAGCTAACAAACATCAAACACGAGGCAGCATTAATGAAGCAGATGTATTAATTTTCCATTTATGAGCAGCTAAGCAACTCACTGCCGCTCCCCGCACCCCCCCCCCCCCCCCTCTCCGCTCCCTTTCTCCCTCTCTTTCTCTGACAGCACTATTAATGATCTTTAATGCCCCACAGGCAGTAATAGGCCCCACTGGGAGAGCCGAAACACTGCGATTTGTATTGAGGATTTAGACATAACGGGGGAAAGGGAAAAGAGTGAGATCTTGGGGACAGCTCTGAGGCGCTTGATCAGGCCCAGGCCTCACAGGGGCGGCTGCTGCTCCAGAATAATAAATGACAGCTTCGCGATTAAATCAAACCTTCTGCTCAAAAGGGCCACAGCGGCTGATTGTCACTAACAATCGAGCTGCTTTTTTAAACACCTCTGGGAAAAGAAATCAAAAGCAGACAGCATGAAAAAAAAACTTCAACGGCAGTTTGGTTCTCAACACCTGACAGTTAACACGCACTGGGAGAGACAGACCAGAGCCAAGTCCAGGGAATGAAGACCTGTCACTGGTTAATCTCACACCATTATGCCACCACCCAAAATGCACCAGCCGGCACCTATGATTCCACATCATGCATCATTAGCACTGTGCATATGACAGAGTTCAAACAGGTTTTTACATTTCCATGACTTACAGAGGCGAATTTTAAAGCCCATACATTCTCTGAACTGCCATACTGCTCATCAGTTATTTTTCACGACTATATAATAGCAATTTCAAAACAAATTAATTCAGAACAGGATTAGCACTGACTCTTTACATATAATTTAGGGGCTGTTCGTTATTTATGAAAAAGGAAAGGGAATGAAGCAAAATGGGTAAGGCATGTCAAATAATTTTTAAGCCCTAGAAAGGGAATTATCTTTTTTAATTTGGCTTTAGAGGAGGGGCGTACAACTTTAAATGGCTGTATTTTGTATTTATTTTACTGCTGATATTTTTAAGAAAACATGCCAACCAAACTCGTGGGCCCCGAATTAAGAAGGCATGTTTTCTTAAAAAAAAAATTGGCTATTTTTTTGTTCTTTAAAAATGTTTGGCCATTTTTAAAGAGAAGATTTGGCCAAAACTTTTCGTCATGTAAAAAAAAGGATTTCTGAAATTTTTTTTTTCTCTAAACTTTTTTGATGATTTAAAATACATTTTTTTAAAAACAGCCTTTCTAACCCACAGACCTGCTGGAGTGGAAGGCATGTTTATTTAAAAATCACCAAAAATGACACCATCTATCACAACCAGAAACTGTATAAACAGGAATTATTGTTGTATTTTCAAATTTTGTAAGAACAAGTCATGTGTTATACAGGTTTGTGAAAAAAAATTCTGTGACTTTTCTAAAACTTTTTGGGAATATTTAGTTTTCCAAAACTTTTCAGGGCCTAGAAATCACTAACATGCGAATTCCATGGCTTTTCCAGGCTTTTCATGACTGTACCCTGATATGATACAAATACAGTCTAAATGGCTATTTGTTTAGGATTTGCATCACAATATCACATCTTTTATTAGATATTCATCTTTTCAAGCATTGCATTTAATGACAGTAAATAAAAGCCAACAGTTGTAGTCTCGACCCAATAAAATGTTAAAATACTGACAGCAGCTCCACAATACGCTCCCCTGACATAAAAAGACAGAAACAATAAAAGTTACAAATGCCAGACCTTTGTTGACATGTCCCCTGCACTACATGCGCACATCTAATTATCTGGAGCAGAGGATAACCCAGATAAATAAGCCTGCACCGGCATTAACCTACAAATTAGATATGCTACGCTTTCCAGACCTGAAGCTTTCCGAGGCTCGCCCTTAAAGCTGTTTGTTTGTTTCTTCATTAAGCTCATTTACAGCTCTCTGGAGACGGATCTGGATGCTATCTTGTTACAAGTATTTGTTTGTGAGAGAGACAAAATGCTGATGAACTCAGCCGGCGTATAGTGTATACACTCAGCTGTATAGAGCCCGGTATGTAAACCACAGCCCCGTCTCGCTGTGTTTATATTGGAGGGTTAAATCTGTAACTGCTGCGCATATTTTTAACCATTTATGCATGTTGGTCAATAGATTAATCCTGCTATCCTTTTGCTGGGGAAACATAGTGCTTACTGCTCACCATAGATTTAAAATAATATCTTGATACTGGATGCCAAGATGGCGCCTGTATATTCAAATGAAGGTCTTCGCCTGGCGTATACAGCAAAATGATTTTAGCTACCCGGTTTACTTCCACGGTATGAAACCACTGATTATGCGCAGTAGTAAGTACCTCAAAGTTAATATCGCTTTTCATTAGGTATTTACACAATTTTGTCCACCACGGTTAAACTTTATGTGTTGGTTCTGTTTAGCCAGTAATTGGGGTTATCTTTACCAAGAGGTCGCTACTTTACTACCAGTTATCCTCCGCCTTATTGGCCATTTTGTCTCCTTGATGTGATGTCATCAGAGATAGATGGTGACACCTCCAACCACAGAGTAACGACCCACTCGTGTTAAGACTACCGTCAGCCCATTTGACCATCTTCTCCGTTCTTTGAATTATTCAGTACATCAATACTGGCAGCCTGCGCTCTATAGGAGCGTGTTGGCTCGGGGCAAGGTATATGCAGGTCGGCAGGCAGGGGAGAGCATTAGAGGACTGGGCCTCAGGCTCTGCAGGCCTGGGACTAATGATAATAGTCACTCTTGAACAACCGGCCAGCTAAGCACTTTATTCTCTCTCCCCCCCCTTTTCCTTCTGATCCTTTCACATACCTGGCCCATCCTCTGCTTCGGATAACAAAGGTGAAATGTAGTTGAATCAGAATATATGCACGCATACTCGTGCTCCCAGCTTTGAATTTTATTGTAGGAATTATCTAAAGTGCTACACTGTGGCAGAGGTAATAGCTGGGTTGTGCAGTTTGAAATATCATAATAAAAATGACAAAATTCAATGAAACATCCTCAATTGTGCAAAAACGTTTTTATGCTCGCTTTTGTTTCTGACTTAGCAACATTTATCTCACAAGGCTGATCAGCGGTTTCTGCTTTCAGCATATTTTCATGTGTTAGAGTTGTAACCTGAGTTTGTAATTTGTGCTTTCTTATGCAGATGATAAAATAAAAGCACGGAAGCTCTGTAGGTGCAAGCCAAGAGGGCAACACACTTTATTTTCCACAACAGCAGCTTCTCCCTTTACCATTTTATCTTCCATAATCAAAGCGAACAACATAGCTTACAAAATCATCGCATTATTTGCAGTCTTCTTCAAACAGCATGAAACATGACCAACATTTTCTGACGGGAAAGAACAAAAACTTGCTCAGTTGAACGATCCTGAATCCCTTAATTACTGTTGGACAAGCTTGACATATAGACACAACCCGGTGAAACAAAACATTCTAATTTTAAGTTGTGTCCATATTACGTATCCTCCTGCATCTGCTGTTGATGTTGCGGGACGCCACAACCAACCAACGCCGCATGTCAACAAAAGCACGGCCGCATACGGCTGCAAACGGTTCTGTCCAGCCGCTTTACAAGCTGACGTCCCCCAGCGGCGTATCGTTACGCTGTGAAAGGTGGCTTTTGGCATCAGTATCCGTACGTTGAAATCACTGACAAAGCAGCATAATTTGATGACTTTCAAATAAAAATGTGCTGGATAGTCACAAAGTCTGAAATGAATTTTTATTATTTTTTACATAAAGGGAGTATAAATGAGCCTTAATTTGCATTTCTTTTGTGCTACATTTCAAAGGTTTGCTCAAATTTTGCTTTACAATTTAATGGAAGTGTGGCTAATGACTGTATAATATTTGATATTTGTATAAATTCTGCTTTGGCTGTTAAAGATCTACTGATGCAGCACAGTGACTTAATGACACAAATAGTTTTGGGGCCGCTGTAACAGTCTGTGCTTCTTGAGAGATAGTTATTTTGTTGATTTCTAATAAAAGTATCTTGTCATTTTGTGTTTGTTAGGGTTGATTTAGAGAACATTATACCTGATGCTGTGGTCATTGATGGTAAGTGGCCATCAAAAAGATAACTTTGGTAGCAATGATTGCCAAGTTGATGCAACCAGAGAGCACCTGCACCATCCTTTTGTTCAGTGAACATTTGATCTCTTGCATGATAATAATTCCTTGCATATTATTTGTAGTTGCGGCAGTTCCCTGTGTGCTGCATGTGGTGTAAAAGGAAAAGGTACAACCCTGTTTAAACTGTGATTTCTTGCTGATGCATAACCAACATCTATTATCAATGTAAATGAGCCGCCAACTTTCCTATTTAAATCGGAACAAAGTGGAAAGTGCGCTCGCAGGCATGCTGAGGGAAGACGGAGGGAGCAAAGAGGGAAATGAGAGCTGCACACAAACAAGCCATTATTAAACACATTTCTTCTTTAAGCTGCTTTCTGAGGAGCATCAAGCCTAGAGCACTTTAACTTGCCAAAAACAAGCTCTTTTTTTGTGCTTTGAAATCAGGAGGTAAGATCAACGCAGGATAAAAAGCTCAACACACAGGAAAGCAGAAGGACGCTTTATTTGTTTACCATGCAGCAGGCCGAGGGCGATAGTCAGACTTCTCTTCATCCACAGGAGAGCTCCTGCTTGGCGGCAGCGCCGATGCAGCACATTGCCTCCCACCAGCATCGCACACAGCGCCATCTGCTAGGACCTGTTGGCTTGTTTGTTTTCCAGAGCAAACAGCAAATCACTTCTTTCCTGTTCCTGCTTTTTACCATATGCCACTGCCTGTGTATCAGAGCGAGGCATGTATATTAATGAAGTTAATCAAAGACGCGCACACAAGCACATCTGCCAGGGGAATTTTCAAATGATCACACCCGCCAGTTGATTCATCACGTCACCACCCTCACTTGTCACCGTGGCCACCTTTCGGTGTAGGTGAGTTAGTTATGAACGGCAGTTATGTCATCTGTATAAAGTGGTTGGACTGAAGCAGAAATGACCATTTTTTAAGATTATTCTTAATATTCTAAAGCAGTGACACTCAATTTATAGCCTGTGGGGCAAATCTAAGATCCTAATGTTCTAAAATCTGAGAAATTACCTAAAATCTCAAAAATATCCTTAAATCCTAGAAATGTCGTTGAATCTGAGAAATATCTTAAAAATCATATAAACGTCCTAAAATTAGAGAAACGTCCTAAAATCTTAGAAAAAGAAACGCCCTGAGAAACGTCCTAAAATAAGAGAAATGTCCTGAAATCCTCGAAATGTCCTAAAATCTGGGACACGTCCTAAAATGCTAGAAACGTCCTAAAATCCGAGAAATGTCCTAAAATCCTAGAAACACGTATGGGACTACTGCGAATGCAAAATTGTCCCCAAGCAAAGCACGTATCCCTGGTCTGAAATGTATTATAAAAAAATCCTAAAAGATCCTGGTGCTTATTGTTACATGCTCCTATTATGTCCCCATCATTGCCACTTAGTCATGTGTGTAAACATACTGGAGCTTAACTAATTAGCATGCTGTATCTATGCAGTAAATACAGCTGCAGATGTGAACATATGCTCACAGTGATCTGCATCACAACAGCAGGCACTGCCTAAAAACCTGACTTTCAGGTAATTTAGATAACATTTGAAAAGTCTTGCTAGAGTATCGCAGTACATTAAGACGCCCTAAAAACGCAGTGTCATCGCAATTAGTGGTTCTGTTAAGCGACAGGAACAAGTAATGCATCCCTGTGCAGATGGCAAATGATCCTGCTGCCAGGCCGCTAAAACCCTCTGAGCCCGTCAGGTGCACACAGTGGGCCGTTGTTTCTAAAATATTGACCCAAACTTTGCATTTTACAGGGTTTGTATTGATGCGGAACTAGTCTCTGCTGTGTTTATTTGGTGTCTTTTCTGTAAAAGGTGTTGTTTTTCATATTAACTGTTGCAGTAGAAACATGTAGAGACTTGTTTCCTGAATTTAATTTGCCAACGTTAATAATCTGGATTTATTTCATATTAGAAATGCTCCATTCACTGTTAAACAGTCAAAACCTCCAAACCCACACAAGAAATTCCTCCTCTTCTGCTAATATGAACTCATTATATGCAGGTTGCTTGGATCTTTCTTAAGTTTTTGTCTTTGACTGAGCATAGTAACTGTGGTCAGCATGCATTCATGTCGGTTACAAAGGATTTCAAGGGTTTTCAGTTGCCTCAGTTACTTGGCTCAGCCTAGTTGCCACAAGAAAATGCTGGCATTGTACATTTCTGCAAACCACGGATACGTTGCATTTGCACATTTTGTGCACATCATATCAACGTTTCTGAAGTGACTTAGTTTGTATTACATGAACATAAGATGACTTGCCTTCAGGTGGTTGAGGTGGCATTTCCAGCCATGATTGTGCCACCAAAGGGGGCTTTCTATTGGTGAAATTTCTAGCTGGGTTAATGTCACCAAAAGCAGTTGTTTTTCAGAGAGACGTGGCAGCATTTTTAGACATGATTGTGGCACCAAGACAAGGTCTTTTAAGCCAAAACATGATCTTTTCCTAACCTTAACCGAGGAGTTTTTGCGCCTAAGCGTAACCACACATTAACCAAAGCGTTGTTGAAATGTAAAGAAACTTAAAGTTTCAATATATAAGGCTTTTTTTGTGTTTGTAGTCTTAATTTGTTTGAATTGTTTGTGTTTTTCTTGTGCTGCTGGTGAAGAGTAACCTTACTGAATTTCATTGTTTTTTAACAATGACTGTAAAGCTCTGATCTTTTCTACTGTCAGTCAGCAGCATTACCTATGGTCTAATTTTTGTGTGTAGGGCTATAGTGTTTAAGCATTTCTGTCATTTTGGCCTGGGATGATATGCAAATTTCATGTTACGATTATTCTTGCCAAGATAATTCACAATATTACTCTAAAAAATCATCAAAATATGCTTAAAACTATTAAAATGGCACTAAAACATAATGGAATCACTTTACCCTACGTTTTTTTAAGAAACAAAAAATATATAAACAGAAAAGAATTTTAATGCATTTAATGCACATTTTTTAGTGAACATCCTTTATAATGAAAAATAAACAATCTATCTTAAAAAGCCAGGCTTTTTAAAGATTTAAAATGGCACCTTATCTTTTTTAAAGACTATTTTTGGGCTTTTATTGTCTTTAATGGACAGGACAGTTTAAACGTGAAAAGGGGAGAGAGAGATGGGACGACATGCAGCAAAGGGTTGAGGGCAGAATTGAACCCGCGGCTGCTGCTGCAAGGATACAACCCCTGTATATGGAGTGCCACTCTATCCACTGAGCCACCAGGCGCCCCCGCATCTTATCTTTTGATATGATATACGTCAGTGCTTGATGAAGATCTTTTGCAATTTTGATTTTGGTATAGCATGTTTTTGCAGTCTTTTTTTTATTGTTGGTTCCCAGCAGTCTCAAATCTCAGTGCGTTTATGATATACAGTATCTAACATTTGCAAGCAATGTGCAGATGCATTAATGTACAATAAAATCATATATCGATCCATTCATATGATCAGAGCTGCTGCCTTTTCCACCGTGTTCAGTACACATTCTGTACTGATCACAAGCCCAATCTCTCAAATAGGTCTGTTTTTACTGGATTCATCGTTAGCACCAGGCAACAAACAGCAATATAAGAACTGAAATGACAAAATTAGAAACAAAGGGCCCTTACAAAAGAGATTGTCACTCTCAAATCACAATAGAAACCAAAGCTGTGTTCTTTTAACATTATAGAGGTTTTTTGAGCAGATTTTAATTATTGCTATTATTCATGAAAAGAGGCTTGTCCCTTAAATTACTAATTGAAAGTGACAGTGGAAAAGACAACTGCTCCTTTCAGTCTATTAAGTCCTATTCACTCTCACTTCAGTAAGTACCGTGCGTCAATATTACTATACAACTGCACCGCGTGTGTTGATTTGTTCCTACTTAGTGCATAATTACACTTGTGGGTTTGCTGAGAGGAACTTAATTTGATTGTTCTGCCTGTCACTCAGTATCAAGAAAGACAAATATGAAATGACGTGTCTGAGGTTGTTTGATTATTGGCTTTGCTTGGACATAATTGAGGACATATTTTTGTGAAACTCAGAAGCGTTGTGGCTTTCGCTCCTTACCTTGCCAGCCTCTCAACCGCAGTGTTACTGTAATGCATCTTTAATAGCGCAAGTGCTTTGTTTTTGGAGCTTGTTTTGTTTTCATGTGGCTTCTGGGTTTTTTTTCTGGAGCTATCAGACAAGGCGTTCCTGTCCTGTCTGGTCCAATAAAGGCTGCTCAAATACAGACACAGATTCCAAGGGCTTATGGGCCGGTGCTGGACCCACGTGTCTGCGCCTCAGGCTGTGTCATGCATGATTGCCTACATGATGCCTACAGGAGTTTTTAGAAAGACGAGGCATCAAAGCACAATACAACAATCCAGCATGGCTTAACCCCACACCCAGGTAGATCTGAGGCATGAGAGGAAGAACGCTCTGTCTCAAGGTCCCCTCCTGGGTCCTTGCTGATGAGTCAGTCGAAGGGTTGGCAGGTTTCCAGGAGCCAATTTTACCACCCCTCAAGCCTCCGAAAAACACAAACTGATCTCCTCCCACCACTGAGGTTGGCTCCGGGCAGAAGTGTAGCTGAAGGCAATGCCCTGATCAAGCATGGTAGTGGTCTCACATCCCCCGCTCAGACAGGGATATACTGTGGGCTGCACACTGCAGTCTGGGAGCCACTGACCTTTTGTTAACTTGACTGACGGGTTTATACTTTCTCGACACAATATAATTGCAGACAACTCCATCGTATACGCTCAGAAACGCGGTGGAGAAGTGTTTCTTTGCCCAAAGTTACTCAGAGTATACTTACTGTTTGACACGTGTAACATGCATCATGTAGGTGTGCAGACATCGATCAGTCACTCAAGAGTTTTTCATCCCAGTGGGTTAAACTGAGGGTTTATTTAAAGCCTGTCTTCTTGTCTGATCACTCATCTTAACCTTGTCCACAGATTGTGAGTGTGTGTGCCTTTCGGAAACGGCCATTTTCGGCAGCCTGACAAACATGTTTTAGAGGGATACTGTGCCAATTTTTAACCAGCTTTGTATCAGAACAGTGTGCAAAGTACCAACTGGTCCAGATAGGGGGTCCAGATTCTGTCCTAAGCCATTAGTTCAAGGTCCAAATATAAGAAACATACCCATATATTCAGTTGTATTTCACAAAACGTAAACAACAATTGGTCTTAGAACATAATGAAATCAAACATATTGCAAGAATAAAGTGCAGTTACTTAAAACTTAGTAAATAAATACTGCAACCAAAAAATTGCTTATGGAACAGTAACAAAAAAAGATTGTAGCAGTACAGCAGGAAACTGCACTTCAAAATAAAAGCCCTCTGCCACAATTTTAAAACAAAGTGTGATTTTTACGAACTTGACATGTTCAGGAGTCACTTTCAGTACATTCAGAATGTTCCCACGACCCACCAGTTGGGAACCACTGGCGTAATATGCATAAATTAACTGTGGTAAACTTACGTCCACCTAATCATTGCCTAGATACCCAACACCACCACCAAATCTATGTCATTTGGTGGCTCATCGGCTCTTGGAGCTTTGGTCAAGCTACAGGCTGAATATTTGCATGTTTGTATTGCCCGCCAACCCTGCCGGCGCCGCCACCACAAAGACTATACAGCTAATCATTTTGCCGTAATGGCGAGTTCATGAACAGGAAGTGTGTGTCATATTGCCTCCAGCACAGTTAAAACTGAGGCTGAATAAACAGATATCAAAAGGTAAAACTAAGCAGCGCTGATCAAATACTGCATTGCCTATTTCTTGCCTTAAATGTTTTCAGTAACCAGGGTTACCATAAATTTTCATGGATTCAATTTCCAAGCTTTTCCATGACTTTTCAATGAATCATAATAATTTTTTTTCTTCTCCTCTTTGCCCAATGTTTTTCAAACATTTTAGAATCAAACATATTTGCAGCTAGTGGGCATACAAAAAGGGAGTGACAGAACGTGGGGTAGAAATTAAGAAACACATGAGATGGTAAGCAAAACGTCACACATGACAGTTACGGTACGTCGACATCAGAAACGAAGACAGAAAAGAAATTGCTGATATGTTGCATCACGTGGAAGGTTATCCACAAAAGATTACTGCAACAAAACTTTCCCAAATCTTTCAATTTTGACATGACTTTACCAGGCTTGGACGATGTGATTGTGAAACTTCTATTTCCAGGTTTTCCATGACCGTGGGAACCCTGAGAAACATTTTTTAGCTCACCATTTAATTGTAACATGACAGCCGGCTGGCCACCAGTGTGTGGAATGGATGAGGCCGCATTACATCACCCACATGCAGGAGCGTTGGTCCAATGCACTCTGGTAGTTGTAGGTTTTCTGTCTTTTGGGAACATTTCTTTTTTCTCTGGTTATGTAGCAAAAATTTAAAAAGTATGAGGGCAAGCTTATTCACAGCAGATAAACACACAGTGTGCAGTGTTGGTTAAATCCCATTCCACTCCAGTCTGACCCATATGAGCGAACCCATTTGATGGAAAGCCTTTAGGCTGTCAGGAGGAGATAGATAACCCCCCCACCCTTGCCCTCACACCATCACCCCAGTGCTGACCTCCACCTCCGCCAGCATCTCAGCCCGCTTGTCTGCAGGCGAGGCCACTTGGTGAACCAGGCTGCATGGTGAAACCCGAGGCCAAGGGTCACTGTCAGCCAGACCAGCAGACTGGTTTACTACACACCCGCTGTCAGGACCCCGCAGCATTTGGTTTGCACCACATTACCAACCCTAGCCACCAGCTATCGCTGCAACAAAAGAAGGGCATGTATCACTAGAGAGCTGACAAAACTGGCTGTTATGTTGAATTATATAATTTGCATTTAAATTTTCAATGATTTTGCAGTTTTAAAATGAGAAAAAATACCATAAAACACTTGATCTAATTCACAGAATAATTCTTTGTCATATCAATGAAAGCTTCTTTTTGTTTTCTTACATTCAGCCAGTCTTGCTTACATATCAAATTTGTTGTTGTGAATTTGGCTTATCAAGTGACAGGGCAGTGCATCATACTGCCCCGAAAGTTGGCCTTTGGCGCCAGTATCTTAAGGGGATTTCACACTGCTGCACCGTAACTCACCACCTCCAGTCATTTCAATGAGGGAAAGCAGTTTTGAAGCAATGAGCAACTAAAGAAATGGCCCAAAAATTAGCAAGATATTAGTCAAAAGAAATTAGCCCAGAAAAAAAGCCCAAAAATGAAAAAAAGGAAATTAAGCAAAAAGAAATAATACTTTTACTCATTGCCTTTTCCCGTGTTTTAAGAAACTACACCATTTTAAGGGTTGATTACCTGTAAAAGGCGTCTTAACACTGCACAAGAAAACTACCGTCGATACAAGTTTCAAAGGGTTTAAACCAAATTTGCACAGACAGCAGTTCTGCTTATTGACTGATGTTTATGAAAGCTAAAGGTTGCTACGTTGTGAGTTTTAGAAAGAGTTGTGCTTCATCGACGCTGAATGCTTTTAGTTTACAACCTGCCCGAGTCTTTTATAAGCATATTGTTTCAGGAAATTAACTTGAGGCTCTTCTTAACACTGTGGTAAAGGCTCATTAAACAACCCAGATGGTGCTTTCTGGTGGCGTTCTAATAATAGCACGGTGTTTTAGTTATGATCACCCCGAAGGCCTCGGCGCCTCTCCTCCACATCTTCCCTCTGTCACACACACTCACACTCACACCCTCCGCCCCCTGCTTTGACAGGATGAGTGGAACAATAACCACGCGCCAGCTGATGCATGATCCATGGGTTTGACCCGCTGACCCCGAAACACATTGTTACGGCCTGTTTACATTGTGCAAATTGACAAATGTTTTCATGAGGCCTTTTAACTGGCTCCCAACTTGTTCCTGACATGCCCGCTTCATCATCTCGCTCTCTCTCACTTCCTCTGTAATCAGTTCATCCTTTTTTTAAATACGTTGTTGGCTGGAGATAGGACTACGGATGAAGACAAGGAGGAAATGTAGGCAGCGGAAAGAGCACATTTGTATTCTGCCCGTGTTCTTAGACATTAGGAGGGCATCAAGGTGCAAATATGAGTCAGACAGCTCTCATAATGAAAGAATCGAGATGCATTATGAAATAAGTGGAAGTGACCAATGAAGAGAGACGCGCCACTGGCTGCTTTGAATTCCAATTACAGAGAGCGATGGAGGGAGAGGTGCCTTTTAATGTCTCTTGAGGTGTTACGGGGCGCGGATATGGAGACCGTGCCTCACATAAAGGTCAGTGTGGCAGAGGTTGACAGGTCATGGAAAATGGACTTAAGCCTCTCCACTACATCAAAATGAGGAGGCGAACCTGCCACTTCTCTTTTTTTCAATCATGCCTTTTATTGTTTCCATAAGAAAAGAGTGCTTACAGCAACCATGACAAATAGAGTTACATATGCATTTAAAAACAAATGCCAAGATAGTAAAAGTATATTGGAGAACAAATGAATCATATACAAGAGAGAAAATACAAGTCAGAACTTGAATGACCAGATACATCTCAGCAACTTTATATATCCCTGTGATCCCACCTCCTCATTAGTTCACCTGATAGATACAATGCACACACTGTATGTACAAGGACACTTTAAGGCACATTTAATAAAGCATAAATAAAAGAAATTAAAATAGAAACAATAAAAAATAAAAATAAAATGTCTGAATAGAATAAAAAATTAAATTATTATTATTATTAGTAGTAGTAGTAGTAGTAGTATTGTTATTATTATTTAAAAAATAATTATATATATAATTTTAAGTAAACATAATTAAATACACATAAATCAGGATTAATAGTTAATAGGGCTGTCAGCATTAACACATTATTTGCAATGCGATTATGATCCATATATACAGTATTTTGTTTGATGTTCTCTCCTGAAGGGGGCTAAATAATGCTCCAAAGTTTGGCTAAATTTTGGCGGATGGAAAAACAGCATGGCCATTTTACAGGGGTACCTTGACCTCTGACCTCAAGATGTATAAATGAAAATGGGTTCTTTGGGTACCCATGAGTCTCCCCTTTACAGACCACTTTATGCTAGTCCCATGCAGTTTTTGGCTGTTATTTGATTCCTAATCAAGACGATTAATTGCGATTACCCATTGAAATTCTGTGATTAATCACAGTTTTTCATTTGACGGCCCTAATAGTAATATTTACTGAAAGGCAGTTGGTTTCCTAGATATTTTTAAGTATCTCAACTTGTCAAATTTTACAGTGAACCTTCCACTTCTCAGATGGATGAGTACATACCAGCTATACCCCGTTTTTGTTTTCGTGCAGTGTCTCCACAGAGGGGTGGCAGGGGTGAAAGGGAGTGGCGAGGACCACTATTGAGGAGAGTGGATTATCTCATGAAGGGAAATCAATTAGAACGTTACGGTGGACTGTGAACATTTATCCATTTAGCTTGACCACTATTGAATTTCCATGATGGGCTTTGACTGTTCAGAGGGAGAGATCAGAGTTAATGGCGATTGTTCTGCACTCCTCCAAATGTATTATCTGCCGTATTCAATGAGAGACACTTCATCAAACCAGAGAGAGCCCTGCGGCCTATTGATAGATGAGCTTTGTGTGGGGTTTGAAGAAAAAAAGATGAGGCATGGGGGTTGAAGGCTGAGGAGAGAAATGGGAGGGAGTGTGTGGAGGCGAGGGCTGGGGGGGGAGGGGGGGGTGTCACAGATGTCCAGCCCTTTGAAAGAAAATTAAACAAGTACCTCATTAGCCAACGCTCCAGTGCTCCCTGGAGGTGGCCACTGAGCCAGGCTTTTTAATGAGCTGGGAACTTAAACGCTGCCAAAGTTTACCCCGGCCTTGCCTTTCTCTGTTAGGCCACTGGGAAGAGCCATGCCCTCCCTCTTTCGCCCCAGGTCCCCTCCACCTCCCCCCTTCTCACCCCGGCCCTCCTCTTCCATTGAGGGCCGCTCATGCAGAGGAGAGAGAGGCACCACGCTGATTCCCTGCCTTTCAGCTCCGGAGAGGGGGATAATGCTGTTTTTGTACCACGCATCCAGAGGAATTATGTGCGCTAATTTGATTAGGGGAAGATTTGATTAACTGGAAAATGAGGGCTTTGCTTAGACTTTCACACGCTTAATTTATCCCTTGCAAAGCAGACGCAACATTGTGTCATGAAACTCAGAAGGCATATGAGAAGCCCATTCACCAGCTAGATGGCCCTTTCAGACTCAACAATATCTAAGACTGCCACGGTTCAAATTGGGATAATCAGTTTAGAGCTTTTTGCCTGGCCTCAGAATACAAATTGCATTTGGCATTAACAGTGAAAAGGTTCAAAGGATAATGAGGTTAATGTAGCAGGGAATTGAGCTAAGGCAGAAAAAATTCAGAAGAAAATGCAAAACTAGTGGCATTGTTGCATGAGGTGGATTTTTTCCGCTCATGTTTGTGTGGTTCCTGCTGCAGTTGCTAGGATATTATGATAATGATTTGGCAGTACATGTCAATCAAAGATACAGTATGTCAGTGATATTCAGCTTACAGCCTGAGGGCTAAATCTGGCCCCTGATAGGGTGCTGGGTGCCCCCCCAACCATTTTCTAATTCATGATAAAAATAAAGTGATTGGCACTGGGGATTGTTTTTGTACTTTTAGTATACATTAGGTGGCAGAGTGCATAAAACAGCATCAAACTTGAGCTTGTTTGTCAAAAAAAAGTGCCAGTGGAGGATCCCCCGCACCCCTCGACAAAAATGTCCTAAAATCTAACAAATGTCCTGAAATCACAGTAATGTCTTAAAATCTCAGAGATGTTAAAATCCTAGAAATGTCCTAAAATCCTAGAAACGTACAAAAATCTGAGAAACGTGTTAAAATCCCAGAGACGTCCTAAAATCTGAGAAATGTCCTAAAGTTCTAGAAACATGTATGAGGCTGCTGCGACTGGCCTGCTGTCATTTTGCAAAAGTGCCCCCCAAAACAAATCTAGTTAAGTATTCCTGCAGTTTGTGAAACACAGTTAAAAGATACCAGAAGTCGCAGCAGCGTTACACATAAACACATATGCATTTACATTTCTGTGCAAAGCGAAAGAGCCATTATTCTACGATGCTTTGAATTCATTTAGCGGTTTTCGCTTGTCTCTATGATCCCTTTGTATACTCTGGAATAGCCACAGGGACCGAAGGAGCTGGATGCTTTGTTTTTGCTCCTTTTAACATGCAGCCATGAAGGTCATATTACTGCACCGTGATGATTACATTTGAATGAAAAGCGACTTCTTCTGGGAGAGAAGAGGGAAAAAAAAGAGCCACAGGCAGGCTTGATCTTTTTTCTGATCTAAAACCCTACACTCAGTGACCTTCCCCTCTTGTCTGGCTGGATCTGCGGTTGGCGGTTCTCTATTTTAAACAAATAGCTCTTTTATTTTACACAGGGATTACCTTTTAATAAGGGCTTAGCCACTCTCAGCACAACATCCCAGGCCCAGCGCTGGGCTGGCCGGCAGTAGCCCAGCCCATAATTATCCACAGCAAACTAAAGGCCCACGTTCCTTCAAGAGCCCATTCGAGCTGTGTGTCTGATTTTTTTTTCCCCCTTGTTTTTGTCATCTGTCACACCGCCAGTGTGGAAGCTTTGAATTGGGACATACTGGAAGCCAAGAATTTATCTAAAAAAAAAAAGAGCAGAGATGAGAGAGGGAGGGAGGCGGATAGAGAGATGGAAACAGAAATGTGGAAACCCAGACAGATGAGCTGTCTCCTGTTGGACTTCACTCCATCTTCCCCATCTGTTCACCCCAGTTTTAATTAAATCTACTGAGATGCGGATTTCTCCCTCTTGTGCCACCTATTTCCCTCCTCGTTCCCCTCTCCCTGCTTCGCTCCCATGCTGTACTTGAGTGCAGGTGGGTTGATGCCAACGTCCACTCATCTCCCCACCTCGCTGCCAGCTGCTAATGAGAGTGAGCCAGGGTGGCGCGAGGACGCTGCCAGCCATTATGAGCTGTTAATGAGGAGCATTGGAGAAAGGCCCTGGCCTAGGCCTGCTGCCATCAGCGACTGCAGCCTTCATCTCCTGCACATGGACGTACATACTGTACATATGCACGGTTCCCACACATTTAATAGACAATATTTCAAAACTTTTCATTGACTTTTCAAGGGCTCAGAATGGGTTTTTTTCTCACCCCGTTTGCCTGGTGTTTTTCAAACGTGTCAGATTCAAACTCTGTACAAACATGATTTCAGTGTCCCACATGATGTGTTCAAGAACTGTCCGAATCTTAAAACTTCAAGAACTGTCCGAATCTTAAAACAAAACAAAGCATGCCTTAATTTCTTACAAAAAAGAACCACCCAAAATTTTTAAAGAAATAAATATTGCAAAAAATCACCTAAACATTATAAAGAAAACATGGCTTCCAAACGCATGTTCATATTTTTAAAAAAAGAAAAATATTAAGTAAAAAAAAAAACAAAAACACCAACATTCTTTTTTAAAAAGTGCTGAAATTTGCCATGGAGTTTTCTGTAAAAATTGCCAAAAATTAAAAAGGCCAAACATTTATAAGTTTTCTATGAAAATCTCCAAAATTTTAAAAAATGAACAAAAAGAGTTTTGCAATCCTTATGGCAGTAAAAAAAAAAATACAGCTGTTTAAAGTTGTATGCTCCTCCTCTAAAGCTAAAAGTTCTAAAATAATTTGACATGCCTAGTCTCTCCCATCATACATGAAGAAAGAGACGGAGCAAGGCTCGACATTGAAGGAACCCTGCATGTACAAACATTACACTAACACACTAACAATGAAATTATGTTTTGTCCTAAATTAAATATGGCTGTTTTTGACACCTCTGGAGACAGCATATTCACACTCCTCACAGCAGCATATTTTAATGAGCTATTTCCCAGGTGATGTGCTCATGTGTGGTTGGCTAACCTCGCACAACCTCGTGCAGGAGTCCTCTGTTCTTTGCCATTGACATGTCCCTGGCAGGCGACTCCCCTATTACCATAATGGCCTTCACGTCTAGTTCATTTCTCTCCGCCAGCCCCCTGTCAGCCATCACTGTGCGCTTCACCTGCACTTGGCTGAGAAAGAGGTGTCTGCTGAACCTGTTGGCCGTGCGACGGAAAGGGCAGGTTGCAGCAAAGCTGTGAGCACGTTCTCTCTTTCCAGGTTGGCACAAGCACCTGAAGCCTTGGCCTGCACTGGTGGTAACTGTAATACAAAGCCATAACTCCCAGTGGCTTCGAGAGAGGAAACACCAACCTGAGGGGTTCAGTGAGGGTGGCCTCCGCCTTCTTTGGCATAGTTCTGTCTGCTCACTGTAACTTCACCAAGGAAAATGACACTTTAAAGTGGGATTTATAGTTCTGTCTGCGTAGATATCTGCACACGGACACCGTAGCCTGACTTGCATCACCCCAGAAATATAACTAAATGTCATGGCGGCGCAGATATCCTGTTTATTTTTGTGAGCTGAAAACCATTTCCCTCAATTCAAACTTTGCTTTTGTTTCACAGATAAAAAAACAATACATTATGAAGGCAATTAAGCCTCCACAAAATAGCATTTTAAGTCTTGTGTGTGATTTAACCGCTCATTTGATTAGAGTAAAAGTCCATAAGCCACAAAGCCAATTTATGCAACGTAAAATGCCATAGGCTTATGCTAATAATGTTAGCATATTGTATACATGAATGAATACATGTCGCCATTACTGTGGTGGCATCTCCCTCCCTCCCGCGTGCAATTTTCTACTTTTAGCTTTACTTTTTGTGAACTAATCACATTTAATTAACGAAATAATCTTGAATACATATAAAACAACGTATTCGTATGTTAAATTTTTTACTAATATAACTGGTCTGTAATGTTTAAATGTAACTCTTTATTGACTGTGCTAGCTAACATTAGCTAGTACACTAACTTTATTACTTCTTCACTTGATTATATGTAGAATGTAAATTTGAGTAACGTTAAGATCGTCATCCATATAAAGTGCCTTCATCAGTAACTAGGGGCCACTTCCGAACATCGTCAATCTGCTGTCACCATAACGTTATAGCGTTATTATTTAATACTGTCTCTATGGCTGTCACTGTCAGCAGGCAGCAGTCAGTTTCCAGTGAGGTAATGACGGCTCCACTGGACCGCAGAACACACAAATTGGTCACTGGATTCGTCTGTATGTGGGGCAAACATGTCTTGTATAGTTGTGAATTCATTTGTTGTCATGTTTACTGTGTTCACTACATTAATCCATATGAACGACCCTCTCATGTGGTATTTATGACAATGTATGTGGAGATTTTCTGAAAGTTGTGACATGTTTACTGACATTTTAAAAATATGGCACAGACCATTGACTCTATTTTTTCGGTGGGTGATAAGTTAATATATTATCATTTTAGTTGTACAGAGTTGGTCTTCATCGTTTTATAATACGTCTGAAGAAAATGTTGATATTCCCAACAGACTCATCTTTTTCCTCTGACACTATGCCTTTGCATCACGTGACACGCTTGCTAGCTTGGTTAATTGTTGGCTATGGTGGCCTTTAAACAACAAGCATGTGGTGTACATGTTGTAACAATGAGCTCATGAGTTTGTTAGTGAACATTGTGAGGCATAATGTAGCTGAATTTGAAACGTTACCTTTGTTACATTATTCATGGCTTCATATCAGTAGAGGAAAACTCCGCTAGCCACCATGCTAATTTATGCAGTGTAAAATGTCATCAGGCTGTGCTAATAACGTTAGCATATGTAGGCCTATATGTATGACGAGGTGCGCCCGGTGGAATAACGAGCATTAACTTGACGTCCATGATCAGCTCTGGAGGCTGTGCTGCGGCCGTAACGTGCCTCTTACGGACCCGGTGGAATTTAGGGCTCAGCATGTGTAGTGTAAGACAATGATTTGTCAGTGAACCTTGTGAATTATAATTTAACCGAATTTTAAGCATGTTGCATGTTGTATTTGAGGGGAAAATGTGTCGAGCAAATGACAAGTGTTTAGCATTTGGGTCTTGTGAGTTATAAGGAAGCCAGTTTGTGCACTTGTGTTTGAAATTATCTCCATTACGCCATATTTAATAAGTGTTTTAGGTGTGTTTTGAATCAATCAAACTTTACAGGTTATTACAGAAACACACCTGCCGACTAGCGTTCTGAAGGTTTAACTGCAAAGTGACACAGACACACAACTGCTCAAGTGATACATGTATAAATATAAATGCTGTGTGTAGGCTCTGCGTAGAGCTGACGCACAACCATAAATCAGCCTTAAGACTGCCAGTGGTCTGACATTTCAGTTTGCCTCAGTATTTCAACAGCTATAAGAACTGTTTATGCCTTATTTTAGTTTGAGAATGCTCGCCTTTGCACCACTTTTTTTTTGCTTCTGATAATAACGAATAACACTATTTTCACTCAGTAGAGTTTGGCCCCATCACCCACTCACCAGTGCAAACAAACATCCCTTGGCCTTGTACTTTCCACTTCGCTGCCTCGTTCTCCTACTGATATTATTTTCTCTTTTTGTCTCCTGTCTCACCTTTCACTGTGTATTTCTCATCCTCTCTGCCTCTGAAATGTAATCACCGGCCTTTTTCCTTTGCCTCCCCAGCCTACGCCAAACAGCCCTTGTGTGATGGAGAGGCTGACGCTCACTTAGCGCTGGAGTTCCTATCACTTCATTTGCATGGTGGCAAAGTGTGGTGGCACTTAAAGCTGTGTAAACACCTTAACAGCGTACCGTTTGCAGCGCAGATAAGAGAAGGGCCGCAGTTTCAGCAGCACCTTGGGTTCAGAACAATCGCGTCACACCTCTCAAGCTGAGGCCACACTTTGAGAGAGCAAACACTGTCACACTATGTTGTGTTTCCAGACTAAGCGGCAAATTCACAAAGAATAGATTGCTGATAACACCATGAATTGCGCATCACTTGCAAACGCCATCTGGCCCGTCTAAAGGTCTGTTTCACAAAGATATTGTGCTAATGATATTACAAACATGGCCATGAAGTTTCGCAGCTAAGTGGGATGGAAATAGACTGTTTTTGCCGCGAGGCTCACTTAATTTTCAATTAATTCTCAATTAATTTTCCTTCCTTTTTGTGTGAAAATTTACAAATGATTTTTTTGTATTTTATTTTTTCAAATTTTGGCAGATTTCTTGCTGTTTTTGGGGTCATTACTTTTAGAGGGGTAAAACATTTCTGAGAACATTTGTGGCAAGACATATGCAAAGCAGTGACAAAATCTTGGTTTATATTTCTTTATATAGCTGCTTAGATTTACCATTTGAGCTCATCATTTTCAGCAGCCATTTCTACTGTGCAGGACGCAGTATGGCGCCCAATTCCTGTTTACAAACTCTCAACATTATGGCGAACGGGGCATTAAAATATGTTTCTGAAAACATTTAAAGTGAGGAATACGCAGCACAGTAACATAATCTTGATTTATATTTGAAAAGCGTTGGCTAGGTTTACCATTCGATCAGATTTTGATCAGCTGTATACTCTGTGTACGCAGTGGTCGCAAGGTTGGCGGGCTACAAAAAGTGTACAAGTACAGTCTGTTGTTTGAGCAGCAGCCCAGAGGGCCTTTGACAAGTCATCTACACATACGACCCACATTGTTTTTGTCGTTTTCCGATAGTTTAGCTTGTAGTAGTAGTAGTTTTACTCTTGTCCCATTTAAAAAAAAAAACAAACAAACATGGATGTAAACTTTAGAACATCAGCAGATTTTCCTGTTAAATAAACATGAAAACAACGTATATCTACTTTGGAGCAAAGCCTGCGTGCACCGTGCTCATACGGGCTGCACGCTGCATTCTTGTCACAACTGTTACGTCAGTTGGTGTCGAGGCTGATTTTTCCGTGGCGGTGATTAATATAGAGTCTGACACAACGGGGGGAGAGATACTTCACTGCAGTGACAATAAAACAAGTGTTTTCATCATTCCACAGACAGGCGCCCAGGGCCAAACAGCTTGCACGTCACATGATCACAGCAGAGAGATTACTGGCTGCGGTTGCCATAGTTCTCTCCGTAAACTCCACACTTGAGCAAAGTGTTGGGCTTGTAGGATATAATTAAGACGCTGACAGAAATAAGTGCTCGTCTTGTTAGTTTCAGCCGTGAACTGACAAGGAATGCAACAATTTATTCTTTGTATTTCGGCTCACTTTTTTTGCAGTGTTCTAGAAATGGAGGAATGTTAAGGAGATGAAAATCTCAATAACACAGTGTTAAGCATTCTTGGGAAATAAAAGACAAGTGGACGAGCATGCCAATGCGATCACTGCCTCTTTGATCTATCTGAAGGGAAGGATCGGCTGTGTTTATACTCAGGATGTCTTCAAACTTTGAGCTGCCTGGGCACTTTGCTTTGGGTGAATAGAAAGTTAAGGCCGACATTTTTTTTCATATGAAGGGAATCGTTCCGATGTTTACAGGCTCTGGACTGTCAAGGCCTTTCCACTTTCATTTCTCAATAGCGCTGTTAAGAGCTTTCTCTGTGAGAATAAAGGCAACAGCACTCTTGAATGAAAACATCTTTTGTTAAATTATTTTTTCTTTTCCTCGGGAGGATTTCTTATTTACCTCTTGGGTATGTCTACATGTGTTACAGTGAAAGCTAAAGAAAGGAAGGAGTATGCAAATACTGCCTCTGTAATAGTTTGCGATTATTCTGCGAGGGAGGAAATTAAAATAATGTAAACAGTGTCTGCAAGTGCGAAACACCGGGCTGTTACAACACGGTTAGACAGTTTACATTTGTTTGCCTCAGGGCTTGTATTTTCTAAAAAAACTGGGGAAAAAAAGCAGCACGTGTTTCAGAAGGAACATTTACATTCTGACATCCCACATAATTCAAGCCCCAAAAGTCTGTTTTCACTCACTGCTACACTGTAAAATGTGAGAAGTTGATCTTAAGTGTTCGCAGCTTTAGATGTTTATGAATCCATGATTAAGAAAATGCAAATATGACTGACTGGTTTGAAACCAGCAGAATACAGATATAAAGCACGGTAAACGGAGTAATTTGTTTAAACTTGTCATTTTTAATTTGCTATCAACTCAATAAAACTAAATTTAAAGTCAACCCAATAATTAGGTGTAAAGTAAACATAAACATTTCTTGTGCGGCACTCAGACGCCTTTATTTAAACCTTTGACCCCTTAGCTAACAGCAAGACTAAGACTAAGAATACCTTATCATATATTTGAAAGTATTTTGTTATTAGTCTGAAATGTTATTATTGTTAATATTATTTTTTCCTTTTTTAAACTTTTTTTGTGTGTGTGTTTGAGTTGGAGGTTGTTTTCTTGGGGTTTTATTTGGGGAGGGGTTGTGTGCTTGCTTTCAGTTTGTTTTTTTAAAATACTTTTTACTAATATCTCGCTAAATTCAGACTCTTAGTTATATTTACTCACTGTTTTTACGGCAATCGGTTTCCCAGATTTTTTCATGTAAAATAAACTTGTCAGATTTTACAGTGATAGTTTTCATTATTTTTTTCCCTCTGGTGTCCGTTTCAAAGTGGATAACAGACAACAACAGCAGCATGAAGTCCAAACCGAGACCCTTTCAGCTTCAAAGCTTCCTCATGTCCAAAGGAGCTCAGACTTAAAGCCTCGGCGCTGCATCGAGGCTGCTTCCTTTCACACACGTTGGGAATCATTGATTCTTTCGTCGATTGTTCTAGTCTAGTCATTGGGAAAAGAAAAGCATTGCCTGTTCTGTCAGTGCAGCTGTGGATCTGTGGCTGTGTGCGTGTGTGTGTGCGTGCGTGCGTGCGTGCGTGCGTGCGTGCGTGCACTGCTCTGTGTAAATGAGTTCCAGCTAGATTTAGTGGAGGGTTTTACTTCTAGGCAAGGCTGAGCCCATGGCACAGCCAGAACAGGTTGAGTTTCAAAGGGGCTTATCAGGGGAATTAGGCAAGCCTTTGGAGTTTGAGCATAGCCTAATTCCTGGTGACCTTTCCCTGGCTCTGGTTTGACTTTTTGTGGTGATCAGCAAGTGCTCTAACAAGCTTTTCCGTCTGTGTGGCTGGGGATTACTGCGGAGCAGCCGTGCCCTCCCCTGCACTCACAAGAAGCCATCTGTGGCAGAGAGAGAGTAGGTGAGAGAGAGCGAGCGAGCAGAAGTAGGCAATAGCCTGAAGGGGCATTGTCATGCCTGTCTGTGTGTTGGTGAGGATTCTGCGCTTGTCACAGTCTCCTTTTGTGACAAATTGGTATGTTTTGTTCTGCCGTTTTAAACTGCCAGGCACTGGGAAGCCTTTCAGCCAATTATTCAAGCATTCATGGACATTTGATCATTTTTTTTTTTTTCCAAAGGGGAGTTTCTTACTTTGTTTACGTCTTTCTGGAATATCACCTTGATATTCATTTCACCTTTTCTCCGACGCAGAGGCTAGGATTAACATTGCTCACAGAGAGGGTTTAGTGGTGTCTGAGGTAAGAGTACACTTTCTTTCATCATTCTTTTAAGTCATCTTTCTCTGGATCTGCTTTGGCTCATACACTGTAAAATCTAACACGCTGATCATACATAAAATAACCTTGGAAACTGATTGCCCTGAAAAAGTAAAGAAAATACAACTATTTTTCTTAATGTACTGTATGTTTACTTTATATCTGAGTATTAAGTTTACCAAAAATTAAGCTGTATTTACTTAATTTTGTGAACTTATTGCAGCTTAAAAATGGCAAGTGAAATTACCTTGTTGCAACTTGAGTGAACTAAGTTAGTCTGACTTAACTTGATCATGACAAAGAGGATTTAGCCAATGATGAGGTGAGGAGATCTAAGAGTTTTCTTTTGTTTTGTTTAAATGTTTAAGAAAATACAAATGTGATTGATCTGTTTGCAACCGATACAGATATATAGCACACTAAACATGGTTTACTAAAATTACAAAGACTCTGAAAGATTGATTTAGTTAAACTTGTAATTTTTAAGTTTCAACAACTTCACAAAATTAAGTAAATATACGTAAACTTAACAATTAGATATTAAGTAAACATGGGGGGAAAAGGCAATGAACAACTTGGCAAGAAATTTCTGGCAAATTGCAAGAAATTAGTAGATTTAGAAAATTATTTTTAAAAAAGCTATGGAAAAACTACTTAAAAATATCATCATTTTATGTTTATATTCTCATAGAATTATTATTATTCATTTATTCAGCTTATTTTCATTTAATTGTCTTGTAATTATTACTAATTTCTTGCTGATTTCGTGCCCATTTCTTCTTAAGTTGCCTATGGCCTTCTTCCCATGTTTTATTCAATTAAGCCAGTTTTAGTTGTGTTTTTAGTTAAGACTAATATCTACATTTATTTACGCTGTTCAAGGCATTCGGCTTTCTCGATTTTTTTAAAATGTAAAATCAACCCGTCAGATTTTACAGTGAGGTGAGCATCAGGTGCAGAACCTTTTCCCCGATGGCTCTGTGAATCCAGCGTTTATCAGCTGCATCATTATTAAGTAACATTTGAATGTGGAGCAGACGACTATACGTACAGAGGAAGCATATGCGTTTAATCAGGCTCTATGTTTCCTTTTTGTGTTTCAATCCAGCGATATGCAAATGGGGTGTTATGTCATTTGATTGCATTCATTATACTTCCACAGATGATCTTTGTTCAGAAACCCCCGCTGTGTTAACAATTGAATTGATTGCATTTAATCAGAGCACTTCTGAATTAATTATAGAAACACAGAATGTCACATCACTTGTAATTAAACAGTAGATAGCTTGTTGACTAAATGAAAAAGATAACGGCGCTTATTTGACTCATTATACTAGTATGTGGAGCACTAGTGCATCAGCACTTCTCTGTAGGTCATGAGGAGTTTATAGAAAGTCAATTGTCAGTCTGCTTTTTCTGCTCTTGAAAACAGTGAATGTTTTACTGAGTCCTCGCAGAGAGCTGTCAGCTGTTGTTCTTGTCTAAAGAACAGAAGTCATGGATTCATTCACTGACTGAGATTTAGTGGCATGTGACCTGTGGAAGACTGTGGCTTTTATTGTAGTTTTATTCTTTTAACTTTTATGTCTTTATTCTGGATTGAAATATTGTCAGTATGGGGCAAAAATACACATAGGACTATATTTTCAATAAAAATATATATTCTAATATTCATATTTTTTCAGTGTTTTTCTTATATAGTGACCTTCTTGGATAAAATTTCTGTGACCAAATACATTTGATCACTACTTGATCATCTGAAACTGGAAAACGGTTTGAGGTTGGCTTCCTTGTTTTTCACTGCAGTATATAATATTTTGATTGTTATATCCTTTTTAAATGATCTGGGTAGTGAAAATGGTTTAACTTTAACTTTAAAAAGCTAATATTTCTGTTTTTACAGTCTGGCTATGATAAATGGTATAATTTCATTTAAAAAAAATATACCTTTCAAACCTGCCAGCAGGTTGTGTGGTTCATAGAGTTTTGTTAGTATGAATGAATCGGTTTTTAATTTCACACAGTTAGATTATAATTGCATTACTTTATATGTGGTGGATGTTAACGTGCTAATGCTCTATAACTTGACATCTTACTGTGAGTTGTATAAAGTGTGGCCATCATCGTTTCGTCCTATGGAAAGACACATGTTGGATTCTGCTGACAGCTGTGCAGACACAACCACGAAAGTGACCAGTGAGAAGTTAACCCTTAACCATTTTAGTATAAATGACGTAGGCAGTTATGAAATCTAAACACAAGTGGTCAAATGGAGACACATGATTGACACACGTGTGAATGGCGATGTGTCAGGCCGTCCATTTGTGATCGGAGAACCTAAACGCATGTTTATACCAGGTGTGAGCAGTCTTGATGTGTGGAAATTGAAAATTTCTGACTTGTTATCCCAGAGCGGTAATATCAAAAACATCACTGTGCTGAACAGCAGTGCACTGAAAAATAACCAAAAACACTGTTTGGTACAACTCTTGAACTAACTAGACCCCCACAAATGAAAATGATCACCAAAAACTAATATTAACATTGGCAAGTACATTCATTTTTTGTCAAGTTTTCAGTTTCTCTTTGAGTGACATTTGCTCCTTATTTGGGCTTTTGTGTAGCTGTAAGTGATAAGAACCTATGTTATGAAATTTCATGTTCCGTATTTCAGTTTGCAAGAAAAAAAAGCATGCAATGTAAATTTTGACCTTTAAGCTTTCTGGCAGTGTTTTATACCCCAAAGCAACCATTAACAATTTCACCTCTCGTATTTATCACTACTTACCATCTTGAAAGATTTGCATAGCAAGTATTTTGGCTAATGTACAGCTCAAAGAGACTCCTCACCTGCTTCCAACCTCTCAGGCTGTTTTCATGCCTACAGCAAGGTTACAACCTTAAAGTAAGAGCTGCCTTAGTACAAAATCCAGGGCAAGTGTGTCCCAGAACCATGTGTATTAAGATATTAATGTTTTATATTTTTAAATAATGTAGTTAAAACATACCCGTTTGTGTCTGTCATTGGGTTTTGGCATCTTGGTGGATCAGTATCTTGGGAGGACAGCCCAAGTATTCTGTGCCCAGTGAGATAAGTAGGTGTTTCTGTGCCAGGACACACTGTTGGACAGGAGTACTCTGATTGTTTTGCTCGGGGGCCACTTTCGCAAAATGACAGGCCTGGGGCCAGTAGCAGCAGCCCCATACATGCTTTTAGAAATTTAGGACATTTCAAGGACTTTAGGACATTTCTAGGACTTTAGGATGTGTCTAAAATTTTAGGACATTTCTAGGACTGAAGGACATTTCTAGGATTTTAGTGGGTTTCTTGGATTTTAGGACATTTCTCAGATTTTAGCTTGTTTTTAAGGCTTAAGGACATTTCTTGGATTTGAGGATGTTTCCAGGACTTTCGCATATTTCTAGGAATTTAGGACATTAGGGGCTTAGCTGGGACCTCTGTGGGAGGGTACGGGGGATCCTCTGCTTTTCTTTATAAACAAGTGTTATTTTGATGCAGTTTTATGCACTCTATGCACCTTATGTATACTAAAAATACAAAAACAATTCCCAGGGTGAATTACTTTATTTTTATTGTGAATTAGTACATTGTTGGGGGCCACCCAGCACCTTATCGGGGACCAGATTTTGCCCAGGGTCAGTAAGTTGAGTATTACCGTATAAGCGTTTTATCTTTTTGAATAATCTTGACTAAAACATACATTTTTGTGTCTGTCATTGGTTTTTCGGCATCTCGGTGGATCAATATCTCAAGATAATGGCCTGAGCAATGTGTGCCCAGTGCTGTAAGTAGGTGCTTCTATGCCAGGGCTCAGTGTAGGAGCAGACTAAAACTGCTGTTGTATCCCTTTAAGAAACCTTCTCGGGTGCAAGGGTGGGGAGAGAAGAGCCTCATCATCATCATGCAGGAGTCATCTGGGTAGCCTCTCCTCCCTCTCTACTGCATTATCATAAAAAGTGATTTAGGACTGATTGATGCAAATGGCCCTCTGTTCTTTTCTATCATTAACGGGCCCTTCGCCGTGGCCACAGGCGGTGATTAAAGCTGTCATTTCCAGCTACTCATTAAAGGAGCGTGCAGGGCCATGGGAGGGATTCAGAAAGGGCTGGAGAGGGAGAGAGGGAGGGAGAGAGGGAGACAGACTAAAGAAGGAGGAGAATTGGGGCCATTTTCTTGCTGGAGAAGTGCTGTCTAGTGAAACTACCTTTCTAAAAAAATCGAGGCCCATGCAATGTTTTCATAATTGCTGCGTTCCCCCGAGTCTGGCTTAGACAGAGGAAAAAATCTGTGGTCAAAATCCATTATAATAGCATCTTTTATGATTCCCCAAATGCTTTTTTAGTTTAGGCTGCCAGTGGGGTTGCTTATGAAAAAAAAGCAAGCAATAACAAGCGACAGTAGGGTTCAAATCGAAGTCACTTTACAGTTTGTATTAATTTTCACATTTTGTGTGGAACTAGGAAAAAGTTATGACGCACAGAGACAGTAAAAAAAATCAATATGACTCTGTTTTATATTTCTGCTTTGCTGCTGGCTATAAATCACAAACAATGCTCTCAAAGAAAGTGAAACTGTTGACAAAACAACCACAACAACCCCAGATACTGAAGTGTGTCTGCAGCCGCCCCATGACTCCTGGCAAAGACATTACTCCGTGTGGCTGGCACGCACATACACTCGAACGTGAATGTGAGTGTGTGTGTGTGCTACTTGCCGATAGGAACCTTATCTTCTCTAATGGGGGGGTTCTTGGCTGTGAGGCAGTGAGATGTGAAGCTCCAGCTGAGCTCTCCTCTGCAGGGGCCTGCAATACCGCCGTGTCCTGGGGACCTGCGCTAATGGCCTGGGGAGCCCTTACTGCTATTGTGCCCAGCAGGCCTACCCCCCGTGCACCTCAAAAAACCCAAGTCTCCATCCGCCCCCCCCACATCTCCTTAATCTTTCAGTATGATTCAGTCTCCCTCAGATCACACACTGGGATTCTGGACGGGGGCTAGCATGGTTAATAGCGATGGAGCTGGGGGGAGCTGAGGATTGGGGCAGACAATGAGAGGAGGAAGATATGTTTTCTTAATGGCGAGACATCGGGATACTAGGCTCCAATCAGAGAGGTCCATTGATCGGGCATCTCACCCCAAGTCGTCACTTATCGCTGCTTCGTCAGAGGACTTTCACATCTACGTATTGCATCCTAGGTATCCTCCTGCGTCTGCTGTTGACATCCCAGGATGCTCCAGCCAATGGCAGGATGTCAACAACAGCACATGGTTAGGATTAAGCAACCCTTATACATTTGCAATATTATTTGAAAATCTAAATTCAGGGTAACATAAACTCTGTAACTCCTATGTTTAACTAAGTGGTGCAAAAGAGGGTATTTCAACATTATCTTTAAAAAAGAGCCATTTGTTTTCCACTTTGTCACACCTCCGTTGTCACTGTGCAGGAAGCAATATGACGCCAACTTCCTGTTCACAAACTCTCACCATAATGGCGAAACAGGGCATTAAAAATACATTTTTGGAACATTTTAGGAGAGGAATAGGCAGTGCAGTAACATAATACTGATTGATATTCCATCAGCACTGACTAGTTTTACTGTTTGGTCAGATTTCGGTCTGAGTTTGAGACAGAGAGAGAGAGAGGGACAGGACAGGTAAGTCTCCTGCCCTTTATACACTGTGTTCGCTGTGGCAGTGGTGGACAATACGAAAATGTGGAAGTACAGCCTGTAGTTAGAGTAACAACCCCAAAACTCTGCCAAAATGACATAAATTAAGATTACCATAGTTCATCTACACCAACTCCCCACATTGTTTTGATTCAAAGCTGGTTTAAACTTGGCAAAGTGTCCCTTTAATGGAGACAAACTTTCAGTATGTGTGTCACATTGTGGGACGACTTACCTTTGGCCTCTCCCATAATGCCAGTAAAACCATCACTTTTCTCTCTATCAGGACAGAGTGGATGAGGGAGACAATATTGTGCAGGGGTCCTCGCACACTAACAGTGCGTCTCTCACGTGCTGATCTCTTGTGAGATACATTAGTAGCAATTAGTTGGCAGATGAAAGGCCATTAATTACTTGCCAAAGGCAAACAAGTCTAATTATTTAAAGGGAAATTACAAGTAATGTAAAGGCTTTTTGCATACCAATCTACTGTCTGAGTTGTTGTGCATATTGGTTTATTTTAAGATGACATCTTTCTCAGTGTTGCAAAGCACACAATACAGTGTTTTCTCCCCTCCTTCCTGAGGGTTTTTGACATTAATCATGTTTCATATCAAGGTCATATCGATGTACTGTACCTGTAATGAGTCGTGTTCTCCCCTAAGAGGAAATTAGCCATGTTCAGAGACACAAAAGCCCATACAATTGTGTCCCTAAATTGTGAAAAATTTTCTGGTCCTTTGGAGTAATACCATCTCCCACCTGTGTTTATTGCCCATTAAATCCAAATTTATTTTTATGTAAAATGGAGCCATAATTGCCTTTTTAAGAGCAATATGTAGGCACACATGCATCTGTGAAGGAAAACCACACCAGCATTGTCTATTGGGGGCCTAATGGTGCAATTAATTTTGTTCCGTCTGTTCTGGAGACTTTTAAGGAAAATGGATTTTTTTTCCTCCCCACTTGCTCTCTAAACTGGTTTTAATGAAGAAGATAAAGTGGTTCCTTGGGTGTCTCATAGGCTCCCAGCAGTCAGTTCATTTGACATTATTCTAGTGTGGCTGAAGCAGGCTGCGTCCTCCGTGGCTGCATGTTGACAAGCCAGCAGCTCCCTCGTAGGGCTGCTCTAATGAGGAACTATCTCAGTCCCAGGATTAGGGCCCACACCATGTAGGAGCCATTACACAGTCAGCACTGGTAAGGACAGAACCAGGAATCCATCCTCCATTTGCAGCCTTAACCCCACCTTAACATGGATTATGTCACATGTCAAGTCATGCCACACTGCTGTTCCAACCTTATCTGCAGCAGGCTTAAACCCTCAAGGTGCCCAGACAGCTGAGAGTGGCATTATAACTCTCCAGAATATGCCTGCAGGGCCCCAACTCTCCAGGGAGGGTCTGCCTGCACACTGTGGTGCCCACTGAGAGGAGGGGCTGACAGGGTCTTTATGACTAGACAGTCTCCCGAAGGACCACTCAGGAATAAATTAGCATGGCCACAACCCTTCTGGCATAATGTGTTTGGACATGAGGGAGGCGGCCCCGCCCCTTACTCCTCCCAGAGGACGAGTGTGCTCAGTGCTCAACCTTATCTTTGTTGAGTATTAAAATACATGATTGCACCTCTGGGGCATGCACAAAATCTGTCCTTTGTGTGCATTCATCTCGCTGTCCAGCCGGTAATCATAGATCGTAAATCAGGGACACTCAGCTTGTTTTGCTTGGAGGCCACTTTTGCAAAATGACAGCAGGCCAGGGGCCAGTTGCAGCAGCCCTATGCACGTTTCTTATTTTTGAACATTTCTCCGAATGTAGGACATTTCTAGGATTTAGGACATTTATAGGATTTTTGAATGCTTCTATGATTTTAGGACATTCCTAGGATTTTAAGACATTTTTAGAATTTTGGGTCATTTCATGGATTTTAGGACATTCCTAGGATTTTAGGACAGTAGTGGCTTAGCTAGGACCTCTGTTGGAGGATGCATGGATCATCCACTGGTACTAATTTTAACTAAATATTTTTTATGCTGTTTAATGCACTCTTACACCTTGTGTATACTATAGTACAAAAACAATTCCCAGTGTGAATCACTTTATTTTTATTGTGAATTAGATAACGGTCAGAGGGCCACCTGGATTGGGGGCCAAATATGCTCCACGGGCCGTGAGTCGAGTATCACTGTCATAAACTCTGCCGCTGAACTGTTACAAAGCATATCATGTGCAAGTTAAATCATACTAGTTGATATTGTGAAGTTTTTTGTATTGTCTTCAGAGCCGTTTTCCTGCTGTTTGTTTAGTGGCTGAATGTGATCCAAAGGAGAAAGGGAGGAATGGAGCATGAGAGCAAGAGTGGCTTAGTGTAAGATGTTAAATCCCCAGCTAAAATACATAGCCCTCAGGTGGTGCAGCTTCTTAACCTCAGCCTGCTTGGTCTGATAAGGGTGTTTCTTTGTTGTTGGCTGGAGAGTAATGCAGACTAGCTAAAGGCTATTAAACCGAGCTTTGCCTGAGTGTTGCTAATCAGTAGATTTCATCACCCTGTTGTGTATTCAGAGCAGAAACAGTCTGAATCGTGTTCAAATAAACCAATAAATAGATGGTTTTGTTTGTGTAATACCCCATAGTAGCTACCTGAAGGTACTCAGTCAATACAAATCCCCTCCCAGGATGACACTGTCTGTGACCTCCACCCAATATTAAGGAAAGTGTTTCACAGGAATTCGCTATGGTCTGTTCCAGCTGTTTTTATGTAAGTTGAACTCCCAGCTGCCAATGATTACCACTGTGGACCGTGCCCGGAGCTTCGCCGACAGTCCCTTTTTGATTAGCAATTATCCTGAAAAAAGGCGAGGGGAAACTCAGGCGCTCAGGAGAACATGCCTCCGACCTGTTTTTCCATTGAGTAAAGTTCTGTCAGGGCAGGCAAAGGTTGCTGCGGTTCACCGGGGTCCACAGCACCACTTGGCTTTGATTCCCCCATGCCGCCCAGATGTTGGGATCTGGCTCTGCACTGTTCCATATGGTTCCACTTACTCTCCGGGGGAGGAAAATAAATGGTTTGTTTTTCTATTGTGGTCTCACTCATTACGCACTTATAAAACCAGCTTTTGAAGATTAGAAACTTGTGCCTGCGTTGAGCCAGATATAAGCTGGCATGTTAGCATGGAATGTGAGGCTTTTCCTTTTAAGCTCATAGTATTTTCCTGAGTTCAGTTTTATACTAACAGGATCACAGATTAGTACCAGTGTAGAACATCAGCCATTCATTTTGCTTGTAGTTTTAGCTGTGTCTGGTTTGCTTTGTGTGTTCCCAACCTTGGGATGTTGAATATTTCAAACCCTGCAGCTTATATCCTTTGCCACATACGTTCCTAAAAACCGCATATATAAATACACACTGGGGATGATTTTGCAATAAATGTTGACTGACCAGATACTGCTGAGGGATGTGATGACCTGACTTAGCTTTACAGCTCAGGTGGGCAGAAATTAGGCTCGGGCGTAATCACAGTGTTATGGTATACCAGGGTATTTAGAAGTCCTAAAGATATGTTTTTCAATACAGTCATGAATATTAAACTCATTGTATGTAGTGCAAAGCACGCACCACCAGAGCTCAGTCTCTGGTCTCTACTGGTGGAACAGGCAGCTGAGCTCAAACACACAGTGACACCTTGTGTTGGAGGGAGAAATTACAGGACTGTAAACAGCTGGCGGCCAGAAGGGAAAAAGGAAGACTGTGGAGAATAAATGCATGTTTTTTTACGTCTAACTTGGTGAATTAAGGATTTATTTAATCAAAACCGCAGCTGGAGATTGTTGGAACAGTGGATTTACTAACTAGATTACCAGCAAGAGTAACCAGAATAGTTTGGGTGAGTTTTGTTTCAGTCGAGTTTGAATGAAGTGTGCCTTATGATGAGTTAACTAAGCAAGTAAGCCTAGACAGTCTTCCGTGACCGAGAGAAAGTTGAATTCAAAAGGTGTACAGTACAATTGTATTTCTTTGTTTAATATGGAAAATATATGTGTGAATATTACTTTTCTTAACAATTTGTGGCTTTCTATTGTGTATTTATAAGTCTGAAAATCTGTAGTAGTACAGATAGTGCACTCACCAGTCTGACTTAACTTGATCATGACAAAGAAGATTTTAGCAACAATGAAGTTAGTAGATATACAAGATCTTTTGTGTTAACATGTTTAAGAATATACAAATATGATTGACTTGGATGCAACTGGCAGAATACAGATATAGCACAGTGTACTTGGTTTACTGAAGTTGCTTAAACGTAGAAATATTGATTTAGTTAAACTTTTCATTTTTAAGTTGCAGCAACTTCACAAAATTGAGCAAATACACTTAAACTTTAAGTAAACTGAACAATTGGATATAAAGTAGTCACAAAATAAGATTAATAGTCATATCTACTTACATTTTTCAAGCAATCTGTCTCCTAAATTTTTTTTAAGTGAAATCAACTTGACAGATTTTACAGTGTTTAAAAGCTACTTTGGGTCAATTAAACTTTAAGTTTTTAAGAAAGAAATGTTTTTAGATGCTGAATTCTGATATACATTTCTAGATTTAGATAGAAACTTTTCTGCCTCCATCTTTTTACTTTTCCATTATAAATATTGATACTACAAGATTAGATCTCAAACTACCGGAAACACAGCAGACCTTAGCATGCTCAATTGACCCACGTGACCCCATCCAGGCTTATCTCCTGCTGGTCCAGTGAAAGAATTTTCATCTCTGTGTTTTACTTCCGAACTCCTGCTTTCAACTGCTTTTGACTGACAACAACTCTGTTTTGCTCTGCCAGTCCACAACAACTCGATCTGCAGTCCCTCTGAGCACTTAGGGAAGTGTTCGTTCTGCTGAGTAGCAGGTGTTCCCAGCCTTGTCTGCCCTGACCTTTCAAGGGTTAGTCGTCTGTCAGTGGGTGTCAGGTCTATAAGTAAGACTCAGGTCACCCTCCTTACCGAGAGGTCACACAGCATAGACGCTATGAAAGGAAGCGAGGGGCTAAAGATGAGAGAAAACTGACTAGAGAAACCCTCCCCTTTAGAAACAGACCCTCTTGAGATTTCTTACCTTGGACTTTTTTCTTTCAGGTCTTGAACAATGAGAGCACATCTGGCTGTTTCTCTTCGGTTTTGTCACAGTTGTCCTTCACTCTTGAAAGACATCGCCTGGGAGAAAAACAGAAGCAAGACAGCCAGTGTTATTCTTCACTCACTTTGGCTGCTTTAACAAAGGAGTCTTTGGAATGTGGATATTTCCTGGAGTACTGCTGGAGGCAATGTTGTGCAGATCAATATAACGTTACATCGGTGCACAATCTTTCAGTGTTTAAAGGGACAGTTCACCCTAAAATCAAAAAAACATATTTTTCCTCTTAATGTAGTGCTATGTATCAGTCTAGAGTGTTTTGTTGTTTGTTGCCAGGTTTTGGAGATGGCCGCTGTAGAGATGTCTGCCTTCTCTCCAGTATAATAGAACTAGATTGCACTCAGCTTCTGGTGCTCAAAGCGCCAAAAACCTTTGAAAACAGCAAAGTCTTAACAGAAATGATGACCTTGTTTCCCAAGATGATCCAAAGACCTTGTTATGAGCAGTTTCACGTAGGCACTATTTTCCTTATACCAAACTACACCCTCTACACAGAAGGAAGGGTACATCTACTCCGAGAGGTTCGTGCTCATAACAGCACAAGATTTGAACATTAATGGCATCCTCCTTGACTGAGCTTTAAAGAGTAAGTAAGATCCCAAACCTCTTTATATATATATATATATATATATGTATATATGTATGTATATATATGGGTATTTAGTAGTTCTATTTATCGATTTGGGTCCCACTCTTGACATTTGAGTGCAAAGTATTAAAATTCTACATATTGTGTTGTTGAAACCTGGCTATTGCAACTGAATTTTGCTATTGGCTGATCCTGGTAGCAGGAGCCTGCTGTAATCACCAACTGACTACTTTGTGTGTGTGTGCAGGGGGCAGGGAGGTACTGTGGATGGAGAGGCAGCACGATTGGTTGACTGGGCGTGTCTTAGCCCCCTTGCCAGCCCTGCTCATTTTTTAGCCTTTTTTGGCACATTACAGAGAGAAGGCACTGAAGCCAAAAGTGTTGGGTTAGTAACTCTTTAACATTAGCTAGCTCTGGGCTGCAAGCATTATCAAACTATTACAAACTTTCCTTCTGTGCGATGGTATGGTTGACTGGTGTGGTTCGGTAAAAGGAAAAATTTCCTACATGAAACTGCTCGCAACAAGGTCTGTTGATTTAGTAACCGGGTCATGATTTCTGGAAAGAGACATTGCTGTTGAGTTTTTCAAATGTGCTTTGAAATTGAGTGCCATGTAGATCTGTTATATTGGAGAGAAGGCCGATATCTCGAACACTCAGCAACTCACACCAAAACAATCTAAAGTGATATATAGCACTACGAGTAGGAGGAAAGATATCTAATTTTTATTCTGGGGTGAACTGCCCCTTTAAAGTGACATTTAATGGAATCCCGATAATGTTATAGATCCGCTTCTCATGACTCTGGCATTAGATACAGATGACAAGACAACAGTACGGTGTCAAGAACGTGTTAGCATTTTTTTTTTGCTCTGTAAAAATCTATTATTTTTAGACCCCAGTTCTTTGATGGACTCCTTTCAGCCAAATTGACGCCTCCTCTTTCAAATTAGAGTGTCTTGTCAGAAGCACAGAGAGGAGGATAGATGCAGCCTATCTTCATTAAACGTTCTTTAATTGGCTTTGTAAGAAATAATCTTCCCATCTCTCTGAGCTCCTCAGTTGGCAGACAGGCTGCATAACAGCACGGCTCATCTGTCAAAACGTCAGCCGGATCTCAAAAATGAAAGCGACACATGCCAGCAAGTTGTTCAACACTGTGTACAAACACTCCAGATCACACTGCAGTAGAAAGGCCTGTCATCGTCCCGTTTCAAGGAAATTAGATTTTAGGTAAACACAACTGCCATGTGCAGCATTCTCGGAAAAGTTTTTTTTTTTTTCTTCTTGGCTCGTAATCTTTAAAGGACCCCGAGCTCTGAATATAGGCACGTTTCCATTCATCACATGGCTCACCTGCTATTGTTAGTGAAACACTGACAGAATCCGCAAATTCTGAAGGCCCTGGAGCGCTTGTGTTGTCAAATTGAAACGTAGGGAGGCAGAATTGCTGCCCACCTGCGTAGCTCAAACAGCGCTCCAGGGTCTTGCCTTGATGTGTGATAGAAGTGAGGAACCAAACAAAACATACAGCGTGCCCTCCTCTGATTAGCAGACAGCGGCGTGATCTTCCATGTCCTTCACTGAAGCTTTATGCAGTGACAAGCGCACACTGAGGCCCCAGTAAAATAACAATGAGCGCCTTGCCAGCTTGTCAGTCTATTTGCTCCATTTCCTGTCTCACGCCATTCTCCGTCTCTCTAGGCCGAGCTGTATCCCGGAGCTTAATAGACTGTAGAGGTCTCAATTGAAAATGTGAATGTGCCCATCAGAATGCGTAACCTTGTTCGCCCTAGGTATTTAACACGGGACATCTGAAGGCGATGGCTTGACCGAGGCATGTCAGAGACAAATGAAAAGCTATTACTGGAGACATGCCTTTGTGTGTGTGTGTGTGTGTGTGTGTATTGATGCATATGTGTGTTGATGCCTCCCAGCCATCCCTCCAACTCCCTCAATTTCCAGCCAGTGCATCAGTCCAAGCAGGAGTGACATGCGATGGCATTCTTTGTTTATCTACTCCAGGGCCACGCTCTTCGTGTCTCTTTGTGTCGCTGTCACCGCGGCAGTGAGCACTGGAGGACGGATGGAAACACGGTAATAACAGTGGAGACGTGTTTGTTTGTCAAGACAGCTCTGGCTCTCTAGACGAGGGCATTGCTGGATTCATGAAACATGACAGCTGTTTAGATAGGGAGGAAAATAGAGAATCAGTCTTCAACGTTACTCCTTAAGAACTCGACACTTCATACTTTGTTATGCCATTTCAGTGTAAAATTCATGTATTGTGTACATGTAAAGTCTTGACTGCGGCAAGGTGCTGCTAGTAAAAGCCCTCCTTATGAATGTAGTGCGATCTAAAATCATTAGCACCTCCTGACCTTTAGTATCAACATCAGTTTCCTTGTACCGTGTTCAGACGCAGTTCACAAGCAATTTGACACTTCAAAACCCAAACAAATTGGGTTTTTTTTAATAACATGGGAAAAAAGGCAATGACAAACTTGTCAAGTGTCCCACAGATGCAAGACATTAGTAAAAATGGAAAAAGAAAATTACCTTAAAAAAAATAGGGAAAAGTGGTCTTAAAACTATATCTATAATTATAATAAACTCATATTTAATAATATAAGGAGCATGAGACTAGGCTGGAGGGGAGGTTAATGGGTCGAACTACCCTGGACTTTGAAGCGGGAGTCCGGTGTTTGCCTCCTGTCTGAATGTGATGTTTTTTTCTACACATTACCACTTGCGTCCTTCCCCGTATCGTAGCCATCCATGCCAGCATGTGTGTTTTTGACCTCCTGGTGTTTGTTGTCATGTGCTGTTGTTGCCTAAACATAATCACGTAACGCATCATTCCACTATGTGCTTTCGTTGACATCACGGTTATGGCATCCTGGTATGTCAACAGCATACGCAGAATGATATCTAAGTTGTAATATGTAGACGCAGAAGTCCACTGACAAAGCAGCAACACGTGACGAGTTGGGATGAGAACGAGCTGTTGGTTCTGAATTTATGTTGAAGGAAACCAAACCTCCTTGCTTGCACACTATACATTTGCATGTCCTCCGCTGCAAACATCATTATCCATTTATGACCATGTCAAATAATGGATTTGTGTTAATGCATAAACATAAGAATTATCCATCAGGCATGCAGACTCATGAGGCCCGGGTGTGATTTATCATTAATCACCATGAATATGGCCTGGCTTTGCAAACGACGTCACACAGGGCTGTGCATGTCATTGCTGTTTCGGCTCCGCAGCTCTCCACATGCACAGTCACACGGGGGGGGGGGGGCACCAGGCACTTTGCTTTTAATGAGGATAGCACTGAACACATGCGTTCCCCTGTCATTGCACTAAAGAGCTTGATTGCAGATGCCGACGCTTCCGATGACAAAAACGACATCTGTGAACATCTGCTTTGGAAATTGAAGCTGGCCTTGGAACGGAACATTGACTTTGTTTTCCGTCTTCGTGGACCAATTAGGGCTAACAGATTTACACAGCCGGATCAATGTGAAAACAATAACGGCATCGCTGTTATTCCTCTCGTTTGATAGCAGTGTGGCTCCATTGTGCCCATTAGCATTACAGAACAGCAAGCACCCTGACCTCCACAACATCTTCGCTCCATCTCATATCCATCCCAGGAGATGCTTTTTCCTTTAATCTAGAGAACACACAAGGCCATGCATGTGTGCGTGAGTGTGTGTGTGTGTGTGTGTGTGTGTGTGTGTTTGTGCGTGCATATCCCCTCCCTCGCTTCCTCCTCGCTGGCATCCTTGCTACAGTTAATTAACAGTTATTAGTGTTAGCGCAGAGCACCGGATAAGATGTCACAAATCATCAAGTCTCTAGGTGCAGTTCCAGCAATTAAGAGCTCTGTCACACCTTCCCTCTCCACAGTCATTTGGTACGCATCCAGGTTCCTTTTTAGACCTGAAAGCACTAATCAAATCATTTCTGCTCAGAGATTTTGTCGTCATTATTTCAAGCCCTAACGACATGAGATTCTCAACTCAGCGCCTCCCCCGGCCCCAAACTTCTGTCTGCAAAACAGTGTAAAGCTACACTTTTCTCTGCTGTTGACGGGAAATACTAGTTTGAAATTCTGTGCTTGTTCCTGAAAACAAAATGCTCTGTACATACCCAGCAGCAGAGGTATCCATGCTGTGAAATAATCTGTCTGTGCGATGAATGAATTTGCTCTTGTAGCACCCATGCAATAGCCCTTGTTTGTCTTTGTTTTGATTCACTTCGCTATTCTTCTTGGAAGCTGTAGTCTTTCGAACGGTTCCCTTTATGTATATGGCTCCATACATCCAACACCAGATCCCACAATTAGCAAACAATCCCCTTTCCCCTTTAGCAAGTCGAGCAAGCCAGTTGCCATGACAAAATGAGGCGTTATTTTCAGGTTTTCAAAAAGGAAAGAGAAGAAATAAATGAGAAACCACTAAAGCAAAGCACCAAACAAGGCCGAGAGGAACCATTTACAGGAACAAAAAATTATGTCCCTTAGCTAACTCTTCACAAGAAAAGGAAGCTCTCGTGCTGTTGTTGGTGCCAGGCGGCTTTGGAAAAGACATGCAGCATAGAAAATCCCTATGTTGTCAGTAACAACATCCTTAAAAGAGATAAATACATACCAGTTCCCATTGTGAAATTCTTGCCAGGGATGCCTTTTTAGCGAAACAACATCCTGAGCGGGCTGGCGTGCTACTACAGTTGCATGTGCGTGCAGACACAAACACACTCGAGTTACTTTTGTTCTTTTTTAGTGGTTTGCACCCTTGCCGTGACATCAATATAATCAAAGATTTGCATTGCTAATTGTAATAATAAAGTAAAAAAAAAAATTAGGTGGGTTTCAGTTAACCCTCAAATTGCACAAATTGAATTTGCCCTAATGAAAACAGGTCCTATTTGTTGCACAAATACTTTTAGACTCGCATGAGGTGGTATTTCAGGCGACTAAAAAAAAGCTATATTTTGCCAAACTGCAAGTGCAACACTTTCTTTTTTTTGCTTTTGTAGGTCATATGATGCTATGACTATGTGCTTGTCAGTAGGAGCTGGCTCCCTCGGGCATGATGCAGCAGGCACTACAAGAGGTGTTATTGTATCACATAACTCATCCCGAAGTTTTGAATTCCTCTGTGAAATCGTGGACTATTATCTCCCAGAAGTCCCTCATACATGGCCGCTTCCATGTATCTCTAGCAGGCTTTTTTATACCCACAGATTTAGATGTAAAGCTGTAAAGAGTATAGTGCCCAGTTAAGTGCCTGTGTTGTGAAAATTTGTGAAAGATGAGAGATAGAAAGATAAACTGCAGATTTGAATGCTGTCTGTGACTTCTCTGCTCTGATCAATTCGTCATCCCTCTAAATGGAAACTTAATTACATCCGTCTGAAGTAAAGGGACCTTCAGCTTGTGCTTTTTGTTGTTTGCTCTGTTATTTATTTCTCATATAAGCGGTGGCCTATTAATGCTCTTGGCCCAGATGTGTAAAGCAGTGGAGTGGTGCTCGACAGCGGCAGAGGGAAACCTTGCTGAATGAGCATACTTTGCTTGATAACCTAAATGTATTAGAATCAGTACGGATGTTCTTCAGGACTTCTGTGTAGACTGAAGCCATTAAAACAACTGTTACTCTGCTTTACATGATGTAGCTGCACAGATTGACAGCCTCAGTTAAACGCTGCTAAACCTAACTCTTGTTTTTAGTCTTAATTAAGAATTTTTTGGAGCAGACCGTCTTCACAGTGATGTTTTAGATTTTCTTAACCTCAGTATCTGATACAGGATGTGAGCAAAGCATACAGTATAAGGCTGTATTGCAGCTACAGTAGGTTGTTTTGCAACACATTCTCACTCCCAACCCGACAAATACTAACGCTTGGTCAGTCACCGTAACGACATGTTCTCATCCCGAGTCATCACATATCGCTGCTTTGTCAGTATACTTTTGTGTCTACATTTTACACTCTAAGTATTCTCCTGCATCTGCTGTTGATGATTCAGGATAGCGCTAACATCACTGGGATGTCACCAACAGCATCTGGTTAGGTTTAGGCAACAAAAGCATGTGGTTGGGTTTAGAAAAAAACAGAATGGTTTGACTTGAAATGAGTACATTTGTTACTAACGTAATGTAACGTCACATGACGTATATCACTAACATAGTATGCTATATACACTAGCACACTATGTTGTTATTAAAATAATTTGATTAACTTTTAGTTTCACGTGGGAAAGGAGCAGCAGCCTTCCTGGGTGAAAGTGCAGAGTTTGTTTAACCTGTTTACCACAGATCCCGCCTACTATTTGTGGACTTTTCCGTCTTCATCCTATGGTAGTTGCTCAGAGCATAAAAATATGCTACAACCAGGGCGTTTTATACCACCGCTAATGGGTGCCTTGGTGTATCAGTGTCTGACACTGACCGAGTGACATTATTTAACAACTTGGGAGTGAGACCAGGTTGTGTTTAACGATCTATAACTGGTGAGTGTAAAATGGCTTTATATGAAGCTATGATAATGCCATTTAGTTTGAGCCCTTCTACTTGTGATATAGAGGTTATATGCGACACCTGCTCACCTGCTCAGCTTGTATCTTTAAAAATACTTGTGAAATTAGACAACACAATGCTTTACTCTTGAAACACTGTAAAGCAAAAATGAAATTATTATTTCAGAACCATTGGCATAGTCATACTTGTTTTTAGGCCTGTTCATTAAATGCCTTTCAAGTACCTAATCTATACACAGCTTCTGGTTGCAGCACATGTATAATTCATTTCTATTTAATTGCGGTGTGATAAAACATAGAATCAAAGTGATTAAAAAAAACAGTGTAATAAAAAAATACAGGGAGGGGAAAAAAACCCACAGAAGCTATGCAACTTGTTAATTTGTGCAGATGAGTTAATCCCACTGGGAATATAAAAACATTTCATCCCAAAACAAAACAAAATGAAGCAGAAAACAAAGAAACAATAAGATGACAAGCTAAGAAAACCGATTTACATAACCAAGCCTGAAACATGACAGAAATATTGTGGAGAACTGTGCGACAGTCTGAGTCTATAAAATGACAACAGGAATAGAAATCAAATATAATCACTGAACATAGTGGTGCTGGAAATGTAATTGTAGGGTAGGTTAGAATGATGAATTTACTACTGTAAGTCTGTCAACTAGAAGGTGTCATTATGTTACAATAGGAAAATTACAGGTATATCTAAAACCAGCATGCACAATAACAGAACTGGAACACAGCCATTATTGTTATTAGTTACACCTGCGTTTCGTAACTCAACAAGACAAGACCTGTTTTGCTCTCTTGTCATTCTGTCTGTACTCATTAAAGTAAAACTCTACAACTCACCGTTTGTCACCAAATGAGGTCACACAATCGTGATTGAGCCAATAGATTAAAGTATTGCAATATTTCAGCCTATTCTTACCTACAGTGGTTAAATACAGCTGCTTTTGCAGTGATTTTGATGAAGTACCGATGCCAAAAGGCACCTTTCACGGCGGTATGATATGTAAGGTTTATTAACCCTTTGAAAGTTGCACTGACATCAGTTTCCTTGTGCTAGGTTTAGATACCTTTCATATATTTTAATCTTTGAACCTTGAGCAAATTGGTTTTATTTCTTTTGAAAACATGGGGAAGTAGTTGGCAACTTGGCAAGAAATGTCCCACAAATAGCAAAAAACTAAAGTAAAGTTAGAAGATTAATAAAAAGAAAAGCTAGTTGAAAATGCCCATGCAAATATATTTATAATAATCAATTATGTATTTTAAATAATGTAATTTTTTTTTTTGTTAAGGACCTTTTCTAGAGCATTGCTACTTTTTTTTAAACTTTACTTTTCATTTTTACGTAATTTTTTGGTTATTTTTTTTTTTTTTACTCTCCTTTTTTTGCCAATTTTCAGGCCATTTTCCTGTACTTTTTGTACAGAATGTGTGCTATTTTGAGTGGTTATCTCTTGAGTTCAGTGCTTTCTTTCCATGTTTTTGAAAGAAATTAATCCAATTTGCTAAGGTTTCAAAAGGTTTAAGTGGCTACGCAAACTTAACTTATTTGATAAAAGTTTGTTCTTACGTTAGGATATTACCCCTTTTTGTATTTCCCGCCTCATCTGTCCCCAGCAGGAGTTTTAAGTTCCTCAGTGACATTCACGTGTGCAAATATAATGAGTACACATCCATTTGCTCAGCAGTCAACGGACACTGGAGGTCAAACATTTGATTTTGTTCGGGGCGCACTGCCAACTTTGTTCTTGGCTTTTCACGTGGGAGGCAGCCAGCATCCTTCTTGCTCCTCCACGTCCAAATTCCTCCTCCCCGGGGGCCGCCTCCTGTCAGGTGTCAGCCAAATAATCACAAGTTAACAGTTGTTAGAAATGACACGGGACCTGCCATCGATCAGCAGTCATGAATCATCAGCTTTGCGGAGAGAGACGGACAGACAGTGTCTGAGGAAGAAAAGAGAGGAGCGGGGGGTCATCGCTCAGAGCAGACAGGCTGCTGATGTGACTGGACCGGCCTGTTTGTATCTACCTGGTTTTCATTAAAGCTGAGATAAAGATGAGATCGGGGAAGTGCTGGAAACATCCGTCTTCAAGTTGTGTGTTTGTGTGTGTGTGTGTGTGTGTGTGTGTGTGGGTGGTTTCATACTGTGTGGTTTTATTAGCAACAATGATGGTTATCACTGAGAAGAGTGATATCAGGCCCTGCAGCTCCTGAGGGGCGTTATTACCTGGAGTGATCTGGTCTGAGGGGTCAGACTCGGACACACACAAAATAAGCTTTTAGCATCCTGGCTATGAAAAATGAGACAATACTGGCTGCATCTATACAAAGTAAGGCTTTATAAAATAGATTGTGTACCCATTGTGTAACCTATATACAATATACACGCGCTTTAGAATAAAATGCAATCCAGTACCGGGCTGTGCGTGTCTGCCTCTGCTGTGTAGAAATTTAAGAATGATTGTTCAGTGTGATCTCAACATATCACAGACCAGACATTTCTTTGTCAAAAATTGTCTTCGCTTTCTGCTTCACTTCCATCATTGTGTCTCATTGTGTGTGTGACACCAGAAGTTAAATGCTTCCTCTCAAAGTTTGCACACAATTAATGATATGAATATTAATAACCAGCAGTGGCAACTTCACAACGGCTGGTATTGTTTTCACGTTGTGAGCGTGTGTGTGTGTGTGTGTGTGTGTGTGTGCGTGCGTGCGTGCGTGTGTGTGTGTGTCTTATCATGGAAAAATATGGTCCTGGTCCTCAAATACTGCTGCTTTGTCAGTGATTTTGGTGTAAGATGCCAGCGCCACAGGGCGGCATCAGTTTGTAACTGAAACCTTTTGTGGTGTTATGATACACCGCCGCTTGGTTGGATGGCAGCTAGTGTGGCAGTAAGACACGCCACTGGACGGTGTCTGTTGGTGACTTCGCTGGACAGAGCCCATCAGGCCACATTATTCTGGACGGCACTCTGAAACAAGAAGAGTTTCTTGTATATAACGAGAGTTTGTACACGTAATAACATGAAAATATCTCATTAAAATGTGTAAAACATCTTATTTTGATATAACAAGATGGTATTTATCTTGGTAATATGTTAAACATTTCATGTTAAAATGTAATAATTAATAGTATTAAATGAGGAAATGGTGTACAGGGAAGGATCAATTAAGAAATCAGCTCATTGACATGATTTGATTATTTTAGTGTATCTTGTTATAACAATAAATTTTCTTGTTATAAATTTGTGCGACGTGTTAACAAAAAATATCTTCAATGTTGTTATATCAAGATTATAGCAAGAAACATTTTTTTACGTTATCACCTAATACTCGTCAGTTTGTTTTTTCTGGCAAGGCAGCAATACGCTTTCCTTAATATAGTATTTAGTATGTATTTGGTAACAATTGTGCACAAACACCCACAGGTGGTTTCACAAGTCCAGTCCAGTCCTGTCTGCCTGTCTCTCTGTCTGTCTGTCTGTCTGACTGCCTGTCTGTCTGTGATGAAGGTCTCATCAGAGGGTTAGTCAGACACTGAGGGAGCGGTTTCATTTTCCCCTCATTACAGCCGGCACTGGAGAATCACCAAGCTTCAAAGCTGCTTGATTGCATTATCAAGCATTTGGTGTATCGCAGGCGTAATCTGCGCCATGTGACCGGGGAGCCAGGCCAGCGTTACAGCACTGGGCTGGATGGAGATGGAGGGAGAGCGGACCTGGATATCAGGCCTGGCATTGATTCGCTTGCTGCAGTTTTTGATGTGATTTGATAGATATACTGCATTGGAGATAGTTCTGACTGAGCGCTTTGCACGTGTTGCCAGTTTGTTGTACTGGTTTTGTAGATAAGCTGCTATTTGCTAAAATATTGCTAAAGAGATGTTACTGTTGTGCTTAAAGTCATAAGAGCCCTGCTGCTTGGCAATGGCAACATGGCTGCTACTGTTGATGTCCAAAAGCTGCTGAGGCTCTTCTCACGCAGCCAGACCTTTCTCCAAAGTGCTGTGTCAGTGTCAGAAAGGTGTGAAATCACCATATTACCATTCTGCTAAAGGGGGAAAAATGCTCTGGTTTGTTTTTGTTTTTCAAAATCAATCACAATCATTTTGGTCTTTGGACAAAAAGTGTAGTGGTAAAACAGACAGTGACAGGGCTAACTGTTAGCATCATACCAATTATTAATGCTAAACGCATTGATAATTGTCAAAAGAGTCGAGCTATTTCATTGACTGTTTAACAGCTCATTTATCTCACAGACCATTTAATAGCTTGTGACAAACGTAAACCAAGGTTTGCTGACAGGCCAAGATCACACACCTGTCGCAAAAAACATTGTATTCATTTATGTTTTTAACTGGAGTCATTTTGAAAGATGCAGCAAATCAACTCTGATCAGACAAAACAGGCATGCCTTTTTGCTCAATCCAAAAATTTGTCAAACCTTGTCATTTTTAGTTTGTAGGTTGTCAGCTTGAAGGTTGTTGTTACTGTTTCCCGTAGCAAAGGGGATTTTGGAAATGGTAACACACACATGGCAGAAGTGGAGGAAAATGCTGGCCAAAATAGTCAGCCAATGACAGGTTTGTAGCCACTGTCTACATACGGTGAGTCAGACTACACAGAGGCGAACAATTTAGTGGGCTAGCGAGTGAGTCACATAATGCAGGAAATGCAAAGGTACATGGGGGAACTATTGCTGCATACAACTGAAATTACAACATATTGTCTCACCATCCACCAAAAAATGAATGTTCATGGCGTCCGCCTTACCTGAAAACATCATCATACACATCACAACAGAATGTCCTCCTTTAAAGTGATGAATAACTCTGCAGCTCTGTTCATGGACTTCTCTCTTAAACACAACCCCATTTGACTGTGGCATTAACTCTCTTCCCAAGTGACATAAAATCAGTCCATGTAGGTTGTAGTGCAGGAATACTCAATTTGCTTTGCTTGAAGGCCACTTTTGTAAATGACGGGAGGCCAGGGGCCAGTCTCAGCAGCCACATTCACATTTCAAGGATTTTAGGACATTTCTGTGATTTTAGGAAATTTCTGAGATTTCAGGAAATTTCTTGGGCTTTAGGATGTTTCTAGGATTTTAGGACATTTGTCTGGTTTAAGAAAGTTTACAGGATTTTAGGAAAATTCTAGGATTTTGGGATGTTTCTTGGGTTGTAGGACAATCCCGTGATATTAAGATTTTGCCTGAATTTTAGAGCATTTGTAGGATTTTAGGGTTTTTTTAGGATTTCAGGACAAAGTGGCTTAGCCAGGACCTCTGTCAGGATGTGTGGGAGAACCTCCACTGGCATTTTACAGTGAATTAGAAAAGGGTTTGGGGGCCAGATTTGGCCCGCAAACCGTAAGTTGAGCGTCACTGTTGCAGTGTGTCTGACACCGATGTTCTATCATTCCTATTGTGTAATGTAATTAGGTTACAGACAAGCATTGGTAAATAACTTTTCTCACTATTCAGAGTAATTGTTACGAGTCATCTAAAGAAAGACGGCGGTCTCATCCCATAGTTGCTGTATTTGTTATGTTGCTGCTTTCAAAGGTCAAACACTGGCAATCACTGTTTATCACTCCGACAATCATTATCAAGATCGGCCGCGGATAAAGAGCTATAAAAGAATTGTAATTATCACCATTTTAGAAACGGTAATTATGGGCATCATTAGCATCCATCATTATGTTTAAGTGGGGCCACGGTCCACTAAACGGCTGTTCATCCTGCACTTTTTATCTTCTCTCTTCATCGCTTTCTCCGCCGAGTGAGAAGAAAAATTAGAGAATGTTTTGGAATCAGTGCCAGCTTAAACAGGGGTGTCTCGTCTGCTTTTTCCCCCACAGTCCAACAGCTCTCCCTCATTCATTTTTAACCAGGTCTCACAAAAGGCTTCACCCCGCTGTGGTTCAAATCAGTTTGGAAAGAGATCACAGGTGTTGATAGCCAAATATGAGCAGTTTTCTTCCTCTGCCAAGTCTGAAAGTATGGACAGTATGTGAATTTGTCGAATACGGGTTGAAGGACAGTTCACAGCCTGTCTAAAGGAACAGAGGGAGCAGAGCTTTAGCTGAAATGAAAGAGAACTGAAGAAAGTAGGTTACATTTAACAATCCCCGCTGATAGACATCCACCTGGTATTCACACTTTTCAGAAGACATAGCACAGCTCCGACCACAAGCCGGCTAATGTTTGTATTCAGCAGTGTAACGGTGGAATCGTGCACGACGTCTCAACCACAGCTTTCCCGCGGATGAATTAGTAATGCTAAAAGATTCCATTTCGTCTATCTAAATGCTGTGTGCAGCGCTCAACCTGGTTAATATAAGGAGCCACTCAATTTTTCATGCCCACGCCAAGTGTAGCCTTCAATTTAACATGCGCTTTTAATCCTGGGAGTGCTAAATTGCTTTTTAATGTCGAGGTACATGGTGTTTTCAGAGTAACTCGTGAAAAATGCATCAGCAATATGCAGAGCAAATCAGATCCAGTGTTTTTTTTTTAGGCTAAAGGAACAAAGCAACACCACAGCAAAGAGGAGCGAAACCAATATGTTGTTTTGACACATCTGTCACCTCAGGGGCCTCAGGAGGACACCAGCGCAGGGAGTGATGTGTGTGTGTGTGTGTGTGTGTGTGTGTGCAATGGTGTGATTAATTGTGTATAACATGTGTGTATATTTTCAGCACTAGATCACCGCTGTATGTGATACTCAACTTACGGCCCGCAGGCCAAATCTGGCTCTGAATGGGGGTTGATTGGTGCCCCCAACCATTTTCTAATTCACAATAAAAATGAAGTGATTCACACTAGGAATTGTTCTTGTACTTTTAGTGTACATAACGTACCAGAGTGCATCAAACAGCATCAAAATAGAGCTTGTTTCCTGCAAATGTCCTAAAATCTTCTAAATATCCTTAAATCCTAGAAATGTCCTGAAACCCTAGAAACATCCTAAAAACCTACAAATGTCCTAAAATCATCGAAACATCCAAATACCCTAGAAATGTGCTCAAATCCTAGAAACATCCTCAACCTAGAAACGGACTCATACCCTAGAAATGTCCCAAAATCCTAGGAAAGGCTTGAAATCCTAGAAATGTCCTAAAATCCTACAAATGTACTCAAATCCTAGAACCATCCACAAATCATAGAAACATACTAAAATCCTACAAATGTCCTATATCCTAGGAACGTCTTGAAATCCTACAAATATCCTAAAATCCTACAAATGTCCAAAAATCTTTGAAATGTCCAAAAATCTTTGAAATGCCCTAAAATCCTAGATATGTCTTGAAATCCTAGAAATGTCCTTTACATACTACAAATGTCCTAAAATCCTGGAATTGTCCTTAAATCCTGGAAATGTCCTTAAAGTCCTAGAAACATATATGGGGCTGCTGCGACTGGCCCCTGGTCCCCTGTCATTTTGCAGAAGTGGCCCCCGAGAAAGCAAGTAGCGTCTCCCTACTCTACATCGTAAAAACTGCTGTTCGGTGTGTCATGTGTGTTTTGTATGTGTGCTCCTCCATGTGTAAAGTCAGTGTCAGGTGTTGTTGTTCCCGCACAGTAGTGTCTGACAGGTGTTTGCAGGCCTCTCCGGCCCTGTTAGCTTCCCATGCAGACCAGATGCCTTAGTGGAGCCGAAGCCCGGACTCTATCGAGCATGACTAAAAGACGATCCCTGACCACTCTGACCACTGTCCCTGGTCAGAGAGTCGGTGAACTCACTCCAAATGACTTCCTCATGGCGAGAAAACCAACCAGTAGTGCGGTGTGTTTAAGTGCAACTTTTTCACCAAGAAATAGGCGACGCAACAGTCGCAGTCAATGTTCTTTGATGTCGGTTTGGTGTGTCTGGCCCTTTAAAACATGATTAAAACATGTTAGTGCGGATGCAGCCTGAAGCATTTTTGCTAAGTGTGTGGACCGCAGTATTGTTCATTCAGCACTTGATCAAACCAAATTAAAAACTTAATGACGCAACTAGCTGTTTACCCCACATCAGTGGGGCCGGGCCAAACCACAGCCTCCTTTAGGGAATTGTGTGTGTGTGTGTGTGTGTGTGTGTGTGTGTGTGTGTGTGTGTGTGTGTGTGTGTGTTTACCTGTGTACTCAGGCATGTGAGGAGAGGTCAAGCTGTGTGTGTGGTGCTGCAGCTTTCTCTCTGGATAAGCAATGCAGCCTATCCCTGTTGCCAGTGCAAATCCTCTTACAGGCTCTGTGTGTGTGTGTGTGTGTGTGTGTGTGTGTGTGTGTGTGTGTGTGTGAGTGTCAGAGAGAGAGAGTGAGACAGACAGCAGGCTGCCCCAGATCATCTTGTTGAAGCTTGGTGTTGGTAAACACAGTACATGATAAGCCTAGCTGAGACGGGCACTGATGATTGAGCTTAGCGCTGGCTGTTGCCTGGGTGGCCCTTAGCACTGATGGTCCCTCGACTGACATTAAGGCCCCAAACAAACATGCTGAAAGAAAACTGCAGATCTAAGCCCGCGTCACTCTTTCGTCACACACACACTGCCACTACTTTACGCTTCTCGCTTTAATCGCAAAAACAAACTCTTAAGGTGGATCATTTAGCACAATTACATAAACACAAACAACACACCTATTCACAAAGAATCACACACACTTCCAGACCTGCGCCCTGGGAGCCTGCGTCCACTCAAATAACCCCATGGTGAATGTGCCGCTGTCAGGCAGCCAGCAGGGCAGCCTCACAATGTGCACATTTAGGACCCAGAGCCTGACGGCGGCGTAGAGTTTGTGGAGGAAAGCGTGGAATGTGTCCCGCAGGCAGATGCAGGCCGCTCTCAAAGGCATCTCTATTACAAGCAGACAAGCGAGGCCTTATGTCATGGTCACCAGCCTCGGAGACACATTTCCAGACTTGTGCCCCGCGCCATGCCAGCACGCGCCCTCGTGGAAATCTACTGGCCCACGCTGCGCTCCACTTCACTGCTGAAAACACGTCGTTAGCATGTGCTGGTCTGATTATGGGATTGTGTGCTGCACAGGGTCCGTATGGTCATGAAAAATCTGGATTAGTCATGGAATTTGCACAAAGCAATTTCCAGGCCTTGAAATGTTTTTGTAAACCAAAAAATTTTGGAAAAGTCATGGACATTTTTTTTCACAAATAAGTATAATAACACATGATGTGTTGAGGGACTGTTGAAAATTTGAAAATGATCATTTCTGTTTTTACAGTTTCTGTAATTTAAAAAAAAAATACCAAATTGCTGAAAATCTTTAAAGACAAAAAAACAACGTTTTTTTCTTTAAATATCAACTAAAATTTGAAAGGAAATCCTCCAATTTTTTCTTTAAAAACTGACAAAAATCTTTAAGTGAACGGTTTTTGTTAAAAAAAAAAAAAAAAACACCAACATTTTTGAAGGAAAAAAACCATCAACTTTTTTCTTTTTTTTTTTAATTTTGAAAAAAAAAATAAGAAAATGCCAGTTTTTTAAAGTCTGTAGTAAAATAAATAAAAAACATAAGTGCCTCCATAGTGCCTAAAAAATATTATATATGTTATGTTTGAATATTCGGTTTTAATCCTGTTCTGAATTTATTATTCTAAAAGTAATATATTTTTAAAAAGCTATTATATAGTAATGAAAAAGAACCGATAAGGATTCTAAAATGTGCCTTAGTCATGGAAGTTTATCGCTAAAAATGTGTACGAACTCTGACTGCAAGAGTGGAGTCCTAAGAGAGTTTCTTTGTGATGCCTTTGACGATAATGAACAGAAATAAGGGTGTGGCGAGCTGTGTTGTTCTTTCATTTGATATCATTGATCTGTTCCCGTGACATCTTGTAAAGTCTTCCATCAAACTTGGTTTAATCCAACTGAAGCTGGGTACCAGCAGCATGATGTGGAGCCAAACATGACAGCTCCGCTCAGGTCTGTCTTCAGCCGGTGGCCTTTTATCGATAGTGACAGATAAAGAGCCCTGTGATCTTGTGAAGCACCAGGCACTAGCGTTGATTGCCATCCCCGCTGATAACACCGCATGCTAATCATTGTAAACATCATGTTGTGGCTTTGACACACTTAGGCTTATCTGTAATTGGTGTAATTGTTACTAGCGTTTAACGAGATCGTCTTCCAGATATGCCGAGTGCCAAAAGGGCCCGGGTATGGCTGAGGCTTCCTCAGATCTGCCTCGCTGATGGGGGCATTAGATCGACACTAACTCCTCGCTGTGCTATTAATGAAAGGCAGCCACGAGCCAGAGCGCAAATCTGATAAAAGGGGCTTGAGATGAGGGGGTCATGAAATATTTAAATATACAGGGCTTCAAAGCGGAAGAGGCCCTCCCGTTCTTGTCAACAGACAGACCCCCTGCAGCCCAGTCATGGCCCCAGTCTCTGGCCGTCAACCAGCTCCACATGTAGGTCACAAACCACCAGCTCACTTTTTCCGCTCTACGGGCCGCGCCAGGGGAAAGGAAGAGAATTCGCAGATGAAATTGCTCCTATCTCCAAAAACACACACTCAACATGGACACACAGTCTTCCTCTTGTTCTCCCATGTTCTAGTGTTACACAGAGGGGGAGATGAGCAGCAGAGGGGCAGCAAAGGGGCAGCGAGGATTTCCCAGCGCTGATTCAGTGGACTCTGACATGTTAAAGCACTCCTCAGATCCTCTGCATCACACATGCTCATGCACAAAACCATCACAAACCACAACCAAAGGCCCATTTTACACTTTCCGTTCAAGGCAGAAATATCACGCTGTTACTCCACCTCACCCTACTTTATATTCTGTAGAGAGACAGAACCCTCTTTTACAGAGATTGTGGTATAGGGTCGCCGTCTCTAGAAGTGACGCATCAGCTTCTAGTGTAACATATAACATATGTGTCTGCAGCGCTTTCTAAACAAGGACAGTGGCATATAACAATTATTTAATATCTCAGTTATTTGGTAGCTGATCTTGTCCTTTACTCGGAGGGTAAGGAGCTCCCAGACCTCATTGTCTTCCCAGTTTGTGGACGTTTATGGGTGCTGTTCTTCTTGTTGTTCCTCTTTGTTAGCTGCTTTTTACATCTGCTGTGGGTGTTACTCATACCATAGGCCTCACGGGTGAAAGTCCGCCGTTTGTTGGACCCATCCATCACCCCTCCTGCCCATCCTACAAGGACCTTCCAGCTTTTTATATTACATCACCACCAGCAACCTGACGCCATCCAACAGCGTATCATACAGCAACACCAGGTGCCATCCAGCTGACCACGAGGGTTCTGTCGGGCTGTGTTACAAAGTGAAGCCACCTGGCAACATATCATATGATCATAAAATGTGGCTTTCGGGTTGGTGTCAGATGCCAAAATCACTGACATAGCAGAGGTATTTGACGACTTCTGAATGAGAAATGGCTAAAATGTCACAGTTAGATGTAAAAAACATGCTGTTATTCCCCGCGATCTCTCCCTGCTGGCTGCTGGCTGTTTACAGTCCTGTAACTTCTCCCTCCACCACTAGGTGTCGCAGTGTCTTTCAGCTCAGCTGCCTGTTGCACGAGAAGAGACCGGAGACTGAGCTTTGGTGGTGCATGCTGTGCACTACATACAATGAGTTTAATAGAAAGAGGGGCTTGAAAAACATACCCTCTGGATTTCTAAATACCCTTGAATACCAAATTACTGTGATACCACCTAAATGTAATGACATGATTTATAAAGTGCTGCTGACATGTTTGTTATATGTCACATTAGAGACAGACACTGTTGTGTTGAACATCATGCCTGTTACGTCTCTTTTGCTTCCAGTATGCCGGCATGCTATCTAAGGGTTGTTTACACGGCAACAGTTCTTGCATGAAACGTTAAACTTTTGTTTAAGGTTTCATTCCTTTTTTAATGTTTTCTAACTTTTCGCGGCCCTATAGCGTGCTCTGTTGGTATAAAGGGCTTCAAAGATATTTGAAAGTACAGAGGGCTCCTGGCATTCAGGCTTTTGCAGCATATGATCCTCTTTTTGGGAACTCCTGAGGGAAACAGCACGGATCACCTGTCAACCAAAAAACAATCAGCATTCCATTTTCATTGAGATGGATCACAGACCATCTCCCTTTTCCTCATGTTCACCCTTTTTTTTGTCTCAAAGGGGCCTAAACTGCCCAGTTCTCTCCCTCCCATCGTCCGCCCCCCCAGCAGGGAGGCTACTGTAGACAGAACAACGACCTTATTTAGCTCAGGCCCTGCAAAATGCAATTAGAAACCCCTCAATGGCCAGCGGGGGCCCGGGATGAGATGGAGGGAGTGAGGAGGACAGCGACAGAAAGGGAAAAAGGGCTGGGGGGGCAGCGGGCTGAGACCTCCCTGCTGTCTGTCACCCTGCTGGCTTTTGATGTCCGTGGCCCATCTTGTGTCCCCCTAGAGAGCCTATCATCAGGGCCCCACTCTGGAGCTGTTGAGCACAGAGAGAGCCGTGGAGAGGCTTGTTTGAGTGGAGCGCGGGGGGTGCGGGTGGATGACTGGGGCTGTCTCCGTCGGTGCCTGACAGAATGGTCTTGACGGAGCGTTTCAGAGGCCTAATCCCTCCAACCATACTCCTCCAGCCGGGCGAATCGCTCGGGGGGTCTGCAGAGGGTCAGACGTGTTTTAATACAACGCCTTAGTGGTGATTTCCTCAGTGCTTTCCTGTAGTCATTCCTTTTTAAATAACACAGCAGGCTGTTTCTCTCCCCTCCTTTTTCTTCCCTGTTTGGCTCCATCCCCCTCTCCGTCTCGTCTGTCTCTCCCCGTCTCCTCCTGTTTTGTTTTCCTCTCCCGCTCTCTTCCTCTCTCCTCCTTTATCTCCCTGCCTCCCCTTGTCTCCTCTCTCCCATCGCGCCACCGAGAAGAAAGAAACAAAAAGGGAAAATATTATCCCTGCCAGCACAGTTGCTCTTGCTTAGTATTAAGTCGAGGCCTCATGGGGGGTTCCAGCACCGTGGTTCTTTGGTTGTAGATGTCTACTGGGTCTCCACAAATATAAAGACATGCAGATTAGGGAGAAAAATTAAAGCTGGGGGTTTGTCATGCAGAGGGTTATCTGTTAGGAATGTTTTGTCTGTCTGGGATACGGCTCCACTGTAAAGCTTCAGAGAGAAAATTGGGGTCAAATTAAAAGAGGCTCATAATCCTTCTTTTTTTGTCATTGAGATCAAATGTCTCAACGGCTTGATGAGGTTATACTGAATAAGCTTATCAATGAATTTGTATGACAAGCAGCCCCGTGTTTACACTGACGTGATGTAGAGATGAAAGCTAACATCACAAACAAATAATCTCTTAAAATACAGCACATTAAAATTCAGATTTCCCTGCCTGGTTCAGGAGCGGAGACAGTTCATGTCCTCAGCCAATTTCATCTCTGTGTAAACACTGAATGACAGCGCTATAGATAAAGACACATATTTGTCCTTTTTAATATAATTTGGCTTTGGAATGAGTATTTATACTGACATTAAAGGACCAATGTGTAGGATGTAGGAAAAGTGCAATACATTATAATAATTATGTTTTGCTGAATGTATAATCACCTGAAAATAAGAATAATAGTTTTTTTGTTACCTTAGGATGAGCTGTTTATAGTGCGTCCTTGTTCATGAAGATCGCCATGTTGCACTGCCATGTTTCTATAGTAACCCAGAAGGGACAAATCAATCCCTCTAAATAGTCGATTTTTTTGTAGTTAGAGATGTAAATTTGCATTTCCTAAAATAGTGAAGACATCACCCGCCATACATTGCTTTACTCTGCCTCTGATTGGCTAACCCTGACATCCTTATCCTAACTAACGCAACCAATGGAGGCAACGAGTATTGGCCAATCAGATGAGGAGTATGGCGTGCAGTGTCCGAGTGTGATTGTAATTAAATTACAGTAATTAATCAGAATGTTGGTGATTACAAAGGGGTTACATATAAAAAAATCTACAAAAGTTTACATGTTGAATAAAACATTTATTATGTTGCTTTACATCTTTTTGCCAAGCAGGAATGCCTTCTTTTGGGATATTTTTGGGCAATACGAATCAGAAAAACAAAAAAAAAAAAAATAGTTATGTAACCTCTTACTTTTTTAATAGGGTAACTAGTTATCTGTAACCTATTACATTTCAAAAGAAGCTTATTTGTTTTTTTTACCTGTTTAAATCACTGGGTTTGTTTTGGAGAGGAGGAGACCTCTGCGAATAATTTGGCTCCGAGTAAAAACCTGTTGAACATCTGGATTAAAAGTTATCAGAGAAAAGGTGAGCACACATTAGCAGGTTCTGAGCGAATGGCCAGACTCCAACATGCCAAACAGTATTGGAGAAACACTGATTTTTAACTGGAAACTGCTTTATTTGTTTTTTTTACCAGTGTAATTTAGCAGGTCTATTTGTGGTGGAGGGAGGGGATCTCTGCGGAAAATTCAGCTCCAGCTAAACACCTACTAAACGTCAGGTTCTTGAGATATTGAAGAAAAAAGTGAGCACACATAGGCAGGTGCTGGGCTAATGGCCTGTTTTCAACATGCCAAACAGCACTGAAGAAACACTGACTTTTAATGTGAAACTGCTTTATTTGGTGGTTCTATGGTTGTTAATTACCGAGTCAATTTGTCGTGGGGAGGACAAGACCTCTCCGGATAATTCAGTTCATGGTAAAAACCTCCTGAACGTCTGGATCTTAAATTACCAGAGAAAAAAGGTGAGCACACGTTAGCGGTGCTAGGTTACCGGCTCAACAGCATAGAGGAAATACTGATTTTGAACTTCTTTTTACTGTTTTTAATCACCTGGTCTGTTTGTTTTGGAGGGGAAGAGACCCTAGCAAAAATGTCCAAGACAATGAACACTGAAGGAATTTTAATCGAGAGAAATTTTAGCGCTTTTAAAATTTACAATCTTCACTGGTAGACACCACTAAACCTCCCTAAATCTTACACACAGCTCCTTTAAATGAAAATGTTAATGATAAATAAGGCCTAATATACATGATGATGATAATGTGTGTGTGCATGTGTGCGTGCGTGCGTGTGTGTGTGTGTGCATGTGTGCGTGCGTGCGTGCGTGTGCGTGCGTGCGTGTGCGTGTGTGTGTGTGTGTGTGTGTGTGTGTGTGCGCGCGCGCGCGCGTGTTTTGGGGCGGGTAGCACATATGCTCCTCTCTGTAAGAAGGGGAGGGAGTGATTGACTGGTCTGAAATTATCCACGGCATCGCAGCCCACAGCCCACATTCCACGACAATGTCTGTAATTTAAGAAAAAGGGTCTCCCATTTCGCTTGTGACTGGACAGAGTAGTGCTGAGTGTGTGTGTGTGTGTGTGTGTGTGTGAGTGTTGGAGGGGGGTTGCATTAGGGATGTAACTAAAGCATTTGAGGCAGGGAAGGTTAAACCAATTTTCTTGTCTGCATTGTTTTCCAAAGTGAGTCCCACGGCAGCGACATTAGACTGATGGCCAGTGAAGTCGGTTTGTTCCCGCTGACAGGCCGGTCCTTTCTGCGCCCGCAATGTCAACTGGATCTGATTATTGCCTACCAGATCCAGATAATGTCTGCCATTGATCAGGCCATTTATCTTGAACTCCTACGGCCCCGGCCTGCTTTCAGAGACCACAGGGAGATAAGCAGATACAGATAAGCAGATAACATAGTCTCCACAGGCTTTTAACAACCGGAAGAAATACTTTTCCGCTGCTTCCCCGGCTGACATATGATGTGAGTTTCATATCTCTCGGCTCAGGATGCTTTATTATAACAAAAAGGATCTGCTTTTAGAGGTATCGGATCAGATCAGACCAGACGCTTTTATCCCTGTGTCCGTCAATCTTGCTGAAAAAAATTTGCAAAGAAATGCAAAGTAGGGATTAATTTTTGTTATTTACAGGTTTAATATTGAAAAGCGTGTCTGTGACAACGCTGATGGAAATTCTCAAGTCCTTAAATCTCTCATTCTCTGTCAGGATGTTTGATTGATGCAGTTTAAGAGAAAAGACTGTCAGCTTTTCCAAAGGCTTTCTCCACTTTTGGCACGCTATGGTGTCCCAGTTTTTATAGCGTTTTTTAACGCCGGGGTACATTTGTCTTTGTCTGTGCGTGTGTGTTTGCATGCACAGCCGTGTGTCATCCCCACATTAATGCTAGCAATGAGTGACAGATTAATTTATGTCTGGCTACGTGTCTGAGGAATTGGGAAGAAAGGGCCTGTCAGTGCTGCTTGTCGGGAGGGGGTAGAGATTAGAGCCAGTTGTCATTGACAACCCAGTGCAGGCTCTGAGAGATAAGGTCGGATGTAATGACTGTACAAAATAAATAAATAAATAAAATTAATTTCAAAAAACATCCTCACTCCGCCCTCAAAAGGCTGGGAGAAGAGGAGATGTTGGCATTTCCAAGTGTGTGGGTTTATGTGTGCACAATTAGAAATATTTCACAGTTCTTAGATTGCGCCGCAACATTTGGACATTTCAGATTTTGAGCAGCAAGGAAGGTGTGATCTAATCCCACCCCCTCCTCTGAGAGAAGAGCAGGATTTATTTTTCAAAAATCCATGTAAAACAGGTTTTATTTATTTTGAACTGTGTGCAGTACATGTTTTTTAACAAGCAGTATTTTTTAAATTCCAATAGATTATTGTGTGTAAATATGCGGTGAAACATAATGAGCTTCAACTGTTTGCCTGCTTGTGATACACTGCCAGTTATTAAGTTTACTGTGTTTCCATGAATCAAAATCCCCACATGAAACTTGAATATTGATGAAATATGTATTGCTAAGTGGTTGATATATAGTCTTATTATTACTAAGTCTTTAAAGTGGAGTTTTAAGCTTAAATTTCACTGTGAAATTCTGTCTGCCTCTGGGTACAAAAAAATGAAGCCACGATTTACAAGGTAGGAACATTAGTGAACAGGCCCACCGGACACAGATGAAGGGGCACATAGTGTCATGTCTCTGTAATTAACAAGTACTGACCATAAAGAGATCCAAAGGAACTGCAAGGAGCCACAAAATAACTTGGAAAAGGGGGAAAACAGCCACTCCCACCCTGTTTAGACCTGGCATCAACATGCGCCTCTGGTGATCTGACCACAACTGGACAGCACTTAATACAACAGCCACCAATGATCTGTTCCAGTCACTCAAACTATTTGCTGAGGTGGTCTGGGACACATTTGACCTGAGCTGTCCACTTGCATTTAAATCACAGTAAGGCATACTAAAACCAGGTCTAAAGCAGGTCTCAAAGATTCACAAAATGACCAAAAAAAGACACAAATTTAACCTCAAGAGACATAAAATAACTACAAAGAGATGCAAATCAACTAAAAAGAGTCATAAAATGACCAAAATAGACACAAATTACATAAAAGAGACATAAAATGACTACAGACATAAAAAACAACTATAAAGAGACACAAATGACAAAAAAGATGCATTAACACTACAAATAGATGCAAAACAAATTGACAAAAACAGGCTAAACAGCTATAAAGTGCGTGTCTTGTTTCTATGTAGCAGGTAGGGACTGGGGACGCATATCGGTGCAGAGGGACCCTTTGTCTTAAAATCCGCCCCCGTGTCAACCACTGCTCAACCAAAACGCCAACAGCAGGTGAAATAGCGTACGATTTACACTTGATTTATCTCTACATCTACTCTGTGGGTTGGCACAACATTTTGCACATTCGTGTTTCCCAGAAGACGGATCCGAATGACTTTGGCTGATGTTTCATCTCTTCAGTTTTTTCCTCTTTCGCCTCCATGAGGTTAACATTTGTGGTTTAGAGTGAATTGCCATGATATTTGGTACATGCATTCATGTTCCTCTCAGTGCCCTGCAGTCCTTTGTCTAGCTAAGTATAGTTTCAATATTTTTATTCTCACAAAGACGTTACTGAGGTGAAACTGTTGCTGAAATACTCACTCACTGACCGCTGTTCACCACTTCTGACGACTCTGTTCAGTGTCATTAAGAAAACTCTCTTTCCATTTCCTGGCCTCTGCATTCAATCCTAGTCTCAGTCGTAAATGGGGTTTTTTCGCCCCTGTAAAGCAAAGACCGGGCTCTGAGTCAACAGACAAACCTAATAAGAGCTTTTAACATATTACATTGCCGGCACTCATGTTACACTTATCAGTAATATTTTAAACGATGGTAGATTTGGCATAATGGCAGGAAGGCTCATAAAAGCGAGCCGGTCCCCTGTGATTGTAATCTAGGAGAGAGTTCCTGTAAAATTAAACCGCGGTTGCGGGGGGAGAGACAAACATGCCTCTGGTTGCTTTGAAGTGGAGAATCAGCGTCCAAAAAAGGAATAAAAGATGACAAAATGTCAGTGTGAGGCTGATGGTCTATAGACAGAACTTACGTGCCCAGACAGCAATTACTGAGATACATAGCATACATCAAGACATTGTGTTTGATCTCAGTGCCTCATTCTCTCGCATAGACGATGTTTTTCCACGTGAAACTGTGCACAGTTCTCATTTTTTATGTGTTCATCCCTGTCATCGTTTCATTTGAATTAAAAATAATGCGCAGCGAGAGATCTGGACGCCGATTGTTTGGCAGCATGGCTGTAATCACAGACTTGCGGTCGCTCTCAAATCTGATAATGACCATTTAAAATGGAGAACAGCGGCTCGTTCATCGCTTCTCTTGCACAGGCCCCCGTGAAAACGACTGGTAGCCATTTTCTGTCGATGGCAGTCGTATAAATACATATCTTGAAGCAAGCCATGTCATGCTTTTGAAGCCAAACCACGCTACGCTCTTGATGTTTCATCACAATCACCGCTTCAAACACAAGAATCCCTGTGATCTAATTACATGTAACCACAGTTGGTACATTTGCAACTAATTTTAGACTTGATTTACTGCGTTTCCGTTGTATGAACCGTGGTGCTGTACAGCTACATAATGTCGCTGGAGTTATCAAGATGTTTTCCCACAGCCTGCAAGCAACAGTATGCCAGAGGTTAATCACTTCATTAGTTTAAGTTGTTCAATGCACCAAACATACAAGTGCATGCATGTCAGGAACCTCTAACATGATTGTGCAGGCTGCTCTTTCTCCCAGGCCCTTTGTGACCACAGCCTTTATCCTCTGTAACTGAACCAAGTGGCTGGACTTTAACTGGCCACCTGAGGCCAATTCCTCCCAGCCCTGATGGTACTTCACATTTCTATGTCTCTGCTCCAGCGACAGCAGTGGCCAGAGGCACCATGTTTTCGGGTTGTCTTTCCGTCCGTCCATCCATCCCATTCTCATGAACGTGATATCTCAAGAACACATAAAGAGCATTTCTTCAAATTTAGCGTAAACATTCACTGGGACTCAACCATAAAGTGATCAGTTTTTGGTGGTCAAGGGTCAAAGTCTTTGTCCTTTTTATTCTTGTGAACATGATCTCAAGAAGAAAATTTCTTCAAATTTGGCACAAACTTCCACTTGGACTCAAGGATGAACTGATTACATTTAATGTTCAAAGGTCACTGTGACCTCGTTCCTCTCATTTCTGTGAACATGAGACCTCAAGAACACTTTGAGGGAATATCCTGAAATTTAGCACAAACATCACTTGGCCTTAACGATAAACTGATTAGATATTCATAGTTAAAGTTCAAAGATCACTGTGATCGTTAGTTTCATTCTAGTAAATACAATTTGCCAAGAACACATTTAGGAAATAACATCCAATTTGGCATAAACGTGGACTGGACTCATCTATGAAGTGATCTAATTTTGGTGGTGAGAGGTCAAGGTCACTGTGACCTCGACATTTTCATTCTTATGATCACGATATCTCAAGAATCCATAAAGGGAATTTCTTCAAATTTGGCACAAACGTCCACGCAAACTGAAAAGATTTTGGTCATGAAAGTTCAAGGTCACTGTTACCTCATCCCACTTATTCTTGCAAGTGCAATGTCTCAAAAACTCCTTGAGGGACTTTCTTCAAATTTGGCACAAACGTCCATTGGACTCAACGATACACATCAGATTTTAAAGGTAAAAGGTCATGGTTACTGAGAACTCATTAAACACGTTTTTGACCATAACTCAAGAACTTATATGATAATTGTGACAAAATTTGACACAAATGTCTCAGAGGATAAAATGATGACATGTTATATCCAAAAGGTCAAAGGATTATTCAACATCATAACCGACAAACAGGCGAGGACATTTGGTCAGATACTGAGAGACACTGTGCTGATTGTAGTGATCTTCTGTGCTGCCGATTTGATGTGTGTGAAGCGTTTACATTTTAGAATTTGTAGCTTCTTTGCAGCAACATCCATTATGTAAATCCTTGTCATGGCTAAATATGAGTCTGACCAGACATGCTTGTAAACTATAACTGCAACTTGACTGATCTGCAGAGGCATACAACCACAAGGCAGTAATTCTAGTTTTCTTTTGCGTGTCGAAAGCGTGTCCATGAACAGCTTTGCCCATTGTAACTCGATACGGATAAATCGTTTTCTGCTCAATGTAAACTTCTCAGTTTAACCACATTGAGCATCTGACTGCAGTTTGGATGAAAGTGCCTTTTTGTGTTGATGTATGAGGATTTTGTTTTTACCACTCTGAATCTCAGGCAACTGTATATCCCATTTCCCATGACTTCATGTTTGTATGGGCCGGTCCCAGCCAGCCAACGGACCCTCGCTCCCTCTGTTACCGAGGGACGGATTAGCATCTCAGCTATGAGCTAAGTCTGTTTTCTGCTCTGTGGTTGCTCAGGCTGAACTGGCAGGGAAAGACTTTGCAGTGTGACTCTATTGTACACCCATTGACCTCCCAGCCAGCGGGTTAATGCTCATTAGACGAGCTGTAGGATGTGAGGGTTTTGCACTATCAAGAGGATCTTCCAGGAATGTCCAGCGGGAAATCGGGATTTGTCTAATGTGAGGCAAAGAAGGATGAAGCGCTGTCGCTTCTCGGGTAAATGTTACTTTCAGGGCTGCAGTGTGAATCCTAACAGGATAGTGTCCTACTTTAAATCTGTGTGATCCCTTTTAAGTGACCAGTGTGTGGAATTTTGGGAGATATATTTGCAAAAATGGATTATTATGTAATAAGTATGTTTTCTTTAGTGTACAATCAGCTGAAAATCATTGTGCTTTTGTGACCTTAGAGTGAGCCATTTATATCTACATCGGGAGCGGGTCCTAGTATATGGAGATCAACATTTTGCACCACCATGAATCTGCAGTAGCCCAGAATGGTCAAACTATACACTGGCTCCAGATATGGCCATTTGTATTTTTGCGTTTTTGCATTTTTGCCTCGGTAAGTAAGAAGCCCAACTGCATGTTACACTGTTTGTAATGTGAAACTGCTTTATTCAGTGTTTCTAGGGGTTTAAATCACCAGATCCGTTTGTTTTGGAGAGAAAGCGGCCTTTGTGGATTATTCTGCTTCCCTTGAAAACGTCCTGAACATCTGGATCTTCAGTTATCAGAGAAAAATGTGACTTCACATTAGCATGTGTTCGACTAGCCGCCAGCAGCTACATGCCAAAGCGCATCAGAAAGACATTGTTTTTTAAGCTAAAGCTGCTTTATTCATTTTTTTGATCAGTTTTAATCACCGGGTCTGTTTGTTTTGGAAAGGAAGAGACCTCTAAGGATAATTAAGCTCACGGTAAAAACCTCCTGAATCAGAAATAGCAGAGCTCACATTAACTTATGAGAGAAAAGGGCTGAGCATGTCGTGGGCGAGCAGCCCGTCCCCGAGATGCCATGCCGCAGCAGAGATTCACTGATTTATAACGTGAAACTGCTTTATTCTGTGTTCATAGCTGTTTTTAATCACCTGGTTTGTTTGTTTTGGATAGGAAGAGACCTCTGTGGTCGGCTTAGGAGGTATGATGGTATACCAGAGTATCTGGAAATCCAGAAGTTATGTTTTTCAATTCCGTCATTAATACCTCTCTCTATTAAACTCATTGTATGTAGTGCACAGTACGCACCACCAGAGCTCTGTTTCTAATGGTAGTACACGGTAGTATGGTAGTACTGAAAGACACCATGATATCTGGTGTTGGAGGGAGAAGTTACAGGACTGTAAACAGCCGGCAGCCAGCAGAGAGAGAGACCGTGGGGAATAACAGCATGTTTTTTACATCAAACGTGGTGAATTAAAGATTTATTTTGACCAAACCGGAGCTGGTGATTTAAGGAACAGTGGAAGTAATAACTACATACTAGCAAGAGCAACCAGGACAGTTTGGTTGAGTTTTATTTTGTGTCTGTCGAGTTTGAATGACGTTGTAGTTCTGTTTGATAAGGAAAATAGGTGTGATAGTCATTTTTATTAATTTAAAGTATTAAAGTATTTATTACTCTTAAAAGCTGAGAATCAGTAGCACACTCACCGTCAGAGGGGTTTGCGCTGCACACTTATGCCCTCATACACTGTACACCTCGATGAAATTTAAGTATGGTATGAAATATTACATACTTCCCAAGCCTATTCTGTGGCTAAGTCAGCTTCTGATAAAAATCTCCTAAATCGTGAAAATGAAGAAATTCTAGCCATGAGAAGCTTTAGCTGGTTGCAATCTGCAATTCACTGCTAGACACCCCGAAAAAATCCCCCAAATTTTACACATTTCACCTTTAACTACTATGGCATCAGTATTGGGAAACGCCAGTACAGAGCGAGGCGCTGCCAGCTCCACAGGGCTGTTTTTTTGTGACCCTGGGTGGGAAAGCTTATAAAAAAAAATCCCTCCATGGCTTGGTGAAGTTATCGCAAAATTATAAACGTGGGGATTTATGTCTGCAGTGTCAGTGGTTTAGGTCTGTCAGGGTGGGCCAAAGAGAGCTCAAAGCTCAAATTGAAGGCTGAATGACCTGAAGTGTTTTTTATATTACCAGCTGACCTCCCCTCAGGCCAGTGGAGTGGGAGTTGATCCAACAGGAAGACCAGTGAGGAGGTGCACGCTGTCCATAAAGGAGCGTTTTGTTTTTCCTCCCCTCACGGTAGCAGCACCCTACTGGGGAATTCATTAGGGGCTGACATCATCTCACTCAGTACAGAGTGAAAGAAAGAATATCTTTCTGCCTCCGCTCTCCCCTCCCTCCCTCCTTTCTCTCTCTCTCTCCCTCACTCTCTCTCTGCCTCCTTATCTAGCTCTGGTGCGCGTCTGTCTCTCCTTTTGCGCGACATTTACGCAAAAGGTAAAAGTGTGCGCCTCTAAAATCGAGCTCCAAGCTTTCCAGCAGCCCCCATAAAACATGTTTATCTTTTGAATCCAAGTCCGCCTGGAAATCAGGAAGTGGGAGGACCCGAGCGTGAAGCCAGCAGCAGCAGCAGCACTCAGGCAGTCAGTCGCTGGATGAATGGGAGTTTGTCTGGCGCTTGATGGGGAGAGGCTCTTGTGTGCCCACGACCGGGATTCGTCGGAGAGAGCGCAGCAGCTCGGCTTTGCAGCTGAACACACAGCGACAGCGGGCTCGCACCTTGTGAAGTTTTGCTCACCGCTTGTGTGATTTGGCTCCGTGTGCGCAGAGGAAACTGGCCGTGCGCTTTGTTGGATTGGTTTGCTCCGTCGGACGCAGCCTCCTCTCTCTGCGCACCAACACAAACACCTCACGGATCCAGTTGGTTACCTCTCACGGATATTTCAGGAGAATCTACGTGAAAAAAATCACATTGTGTCGCGAGGAAAAGCAAAGATCAAGGGATTTTTCTTTCTCTCTCGTCGCCTCAGTGCTGTTGCAGAAGCTCTCCGTGGCGAGACACATGGCTCCCTTTGTCCAAAAGGCGCAGTAGCTTTGTGAACGGCTTTGGATTTTTTTTCTTCTCTTCTTGGAAAGGCTTCTTCTTCTCTCTACGCATGGCTGTCCTCAATTTAAACGGAGTAGACTTCGCCGCCTCTTGTGTGGATTATATTATTTGAAAAGCAGAATGTGAAACGAGGCCATATTTACCAGACCGAGAAAGTAATATCCTGACTTATTTGCCTTCTTGCTAACCTTGCCACATCAAAGGTATGCGCGCTGGCTCCGAGCCGCTTCTAATCTCAGATTTCATTGTGTGTGATATTGTGCAAAATGCTCTTTATAATAGGGACCGTTTTCATGCCGCCGCTTATGCTGTCATTTATTCTGCAGCTTTCATTGTTTACATTCTGTCAGTGTTGCATTAGTGAATAAATGCACGGTTCAAGACAAGGTTTTAACAATACAACGACAATAATGTAGCACTTTTCATTTTGATTTTGTTACTTGGCATCTCCTGCAGCCTTAAAACCATAAGAATACATGCATAAGCTGTCACTGCACGATGTTTTAATACTCCTGTCTTTAATATAACCCTGCTGTCAAAGTGCAATGCATTAACATAGCATTTTGTTGCTCAGAATTTCAATAAATCCAAAGCGAGGACATCCATAAAGCCAGGTATCAGAAATTAATATTATTCAGAAACCTGTCAGTCTCCCCATGTGCAGCTCAGCGGGTGTTGTCCTGTTTCTCTTCTGTCCTTGCAACCTGTAGTTACTTTCTAATATGATAATCTTTCACCTACATGTCCTGGTTTACACATAATTAATCTGTGACTTGGTTTTTTCACCTATATAAGCCTTTTATTGTAATTCAGCTTTAAATCCCATCACTGCATATTTTATTCCCGCACAGTGATGCTGCCGGGAAGGTTTGAAGAAGGATGGAGGTATTTTGTCGCGGAGCAACAGTGCCACCAAGTGGCGTGAATGTGCACAGCCTCTTGTTTTGTTTCAGTCTAATACCAAATATTGGTTTTGATCATGATGCTCAGGTTACACAAATAATTGGGGACGTAATTTTGGGCATGACAGGATGCAGACACTTGATCTGCATTGGTTTATTTTGGATTAAATTTGCTCCTGAAGATTGTTAAAATTGAAACCATAGATCAAGCACTAATGGTCAGAAATATGTTTTCCAACCACATCATAAATCTTCAGTATTACAGCTGACTTTAAATAACAGTTTGGGGACTTTTTTTTTTTTTTTTTTTTTTACATAATTCAGTTTTTTTATTGATTTTAAATCGATTGGCACATGATTAACAGGTTAACATGTCAAATGAGACATTACATTGGCAACAATAATAAATAAATAAATAAATATAATGGCTACAGAATAATGGAGAGCCATACAAGAGAGGGCACAACAAAAGTCAAAATCCCCCTCCAAAAATGTAATTAATAATTGGAGATAAAACTGTAAAAATAAAACAAAAATTGAAAATTGCATTTATACAAATGATAATAATATAATAAAATAAAGAGAGAGAGACTGAACAATAGTCATATTTCAGGGTTTTCAGACAGTGTAATATAATTCCAAAAATCCCCCTCATTGGTGTCTGGCATGGTTTCAGTCAGTCATCCTGGCCAGCATGGATTGTACAAGGCCATTCTTTCGTTTCTGGGGGTTTGGTTTGTGAAAGTTTGGGAACTTAAGGAATAATTTACCATAACTCAATACTGTTCTTTCAGTCAGCAGGCGTTGCTCCACACTGTCCCCCAAAAATGCAATCCAACAGCATGTTTGGACATTTTGGTGGAAAATTACATTCTTCTAATTCCAGTCTCCTCTTTTCCAGGTCTCCGATGCCAGCTCCGAGAAATTTTTCAGCACAGCTGCAGTTAAAGGTACAGATGATTTTATTTTCTTTCTGCCTCGCTGCTGAAATGTTGTCAGTATGTTGGTGCAGGTGCCGTTCTGCTGGTGTTATTACCATGCTGAAATGGGAATGCAATGTGAGATGATTGTCATTTAAGATAATGCAACAGCAATAATGCATCATAGACATAAAGCTGATCTAATTTACCCAATGTAGACAGGAATGAAATACGGCGCTGCCGTTTTCAGATGTAAGATGAAAATCTCTCTGCAGATGAAATCATTAAAATGTGAAAACCTAAAAGGTCACTTTCATGAACGTAACGTGTGACACTTCGTTGCAAATGTGCTGAGGTGCAGCAGGAGTTGTCCTGCAGCCAGAGGAGGAGGATAATGCTGCTGGGAATGAAGTAAGGGCATCTGTTTATGGCCTCAGTGTGCCAACACCACATGTGACCTCATTATCAAGTCACTAATTTGCTGTTAAAAGCAGCCCCATTTTCTCCAGCTCGGGGATAATGGAGGTGCCCCGTGTGAATGGACATTCCTCTGTAATGGGGGGGAGTTACCACACAGGGCAGGAGGGAGGCTCCGAGACGAGGGCTATGACCCCTTCAGGGCTGTGGCAGGAACAGGGACGATTGCTGGAGATAGGTTCTTACACACACACACACACACACACACACACACACACACACACACACACACACACACACACACACACACACACTCCTCCTCTTCCTCGCACTTTCCGCCAAACACATTCCCACATTCTGGCCTTTGATTCCCTCCAGGGCTTGATTTGTGGCGTCCATTGGGGGGGCTCAATGGCCGTGCTTGACAGGGAGGTTTCCTTTTGAACGTGCTCCTCTGTGGACTGATTTGGTTCCCTTGAAAGGATTAAGGCCCCCTTTGTGCAGCCTAAATCAACAGAGGGCCCCCCTCTCTCCCCCTCTATGAAAGGACCTGACTGGGGAAACAGTACACAAAATACGCTTTCTCTCTGCTGCATGATAGTCCACTCTCTTGGCCCCTGTTCCCATTTAAATACCTCTTCTTTTCTTCCCTTTTACCATCTCCGTCCCCTCCTCCTCTCCTGCCATATGCTAATGTGTGCCGCCGCAAAGGCCAGTAAAGGCCAGTAAAAGAATCCAGGTGCAGGGAGAGCCAGGAGCTCTGGTATTTTTATGGAGGGTGGTGTTCAGATTAAAAGAGTCGGGTGAGTTTTTGTTGGAGGGGATTACTATTACTCTAATGCAACCAAACCCCGGTACAAGCTGCTCAGACAAATATGGCAAGAGAGGTTCGTTTGTGGGACGACAAGTGTCAATATTTGCCAATAGGCAGGTGCAGAAAGACTCCATTTGTTTGACTGTGCGTGCGATTTTTGTTGATACATATAAAGTGCTCATTGGGCTGTGAGGTTCAGCCTTGACAGGCCATGATGGCAAAAACAGCTCAGAAACAAAGCAAGGGCAAATATTTAAAATTGAGTTCTGCAATGGAGGAGAAGTTTTGGCTGCTGTAACCTTGATGCTGCAGAGCAACTTGCACATATGCATTTTTAGTTTGCACAGTGGTGTAAAAATGTGGCTTTACTCAAGATGCAGAAAAATGTCAGATAGGAATGCAACTAACGGTTAATTTATTGTCAAGTAAGCTGTGGATTATTTTCCTGGTTAATCATTTAATTGTTTGGTCTGTAAAGTGTCAGAGGAAAATTTTCAAAAAGTGTTTGGTAAAGTCTGAGGTGACATCCTCACATGCTTTCTATTGTCCAAAAGCAAAAGATATTCAATGTGTTGTCATAAAGGAACAAAGAAACTTGAAAATATTCACATTTAAGAAGCTGGAAAATAATTTTTAAAAAATGAAAGTTGACAGTTATCATACCGTGAACATTTGCTTAGCTACGATACTGAAAGAAAATGCAAATGGAAGAGAATGCCAACTTAATTTTAGTTATTTTCAACAGGGACGGTTTTTACACATACTTGCGTTAACAAAGCGGTTTCAAGTTTCAGTTATGGTAATAAAACGTTTGTTCCACCAACAATAACCTCTCTGTTTTCAGTCCTGTAAAAGTCATTCTGACTGATAATAATAATAACTAATAATTTTCCCAAAGCCCCTCAAATGTTTTGTTTTGTTCACAACCCAAAGATAATCAATTTACTGAAACAGAGGAGCAAAGAAATGGAAAATATTCATATTTAACAAGCTGGAATCAGAGAATTGTTAAAGAAAAAAATTACTCAAACCCATCAGATTTGGTGGTGATTTATGTAAAAGCTGAAAACTAAATGATTATTTGCTGCTGCTCATATTAAAAAAGGCCAAATATCAAAATATTTTTTGCTGAAAAAAACAGAAATATACCAAATAGAGTTGCGTGGGTATGAGATTTTCACGTTATGATAAAGGTCTCAGAAAATATCCCGGTATTACAGAATTATCGTCATTATAATTATGAATAATTATCCTAATTATTTCGCAGGGACAGTTTAAACATTGCTGTAAATATGCCAGAATTAGCCAAGAGGCTAGTTTCCATCTGTAGTCCCTGGCCAAGTGTAAGTTTGGCAGCCTTAAACTAAGAAACCCTTTTAAGAACAATATTCATGATAAAAAGCTTTTCAATTAAGTCACAATCGGTTACAACAAAGATAAGCATTAATAAAAACAGAATAAACAGTAGTTCAAAAATAATAATAATAGTTCAGAAAAAGCATAAACAAACAGTGCAGAGCAACATAAGCAAAGGTGAGATTCTCCTTTCACCTGCTTTTTTTCCAATACTGTAGATAAGTAATGTGCACGGTATGATTAGAGTCAATTTTCATACCACCTTGAAACCGATCCACTGCTGCAACCCCAATACCAAAAAACTTGATATTTCTGTGAAAGAATGTATATTATTCTTGGCAAAAACACATTTCCGACTCAGTGCTATTATTATTAATAACATTGTGAGTGATTGTAGCAAAGGCAAGACACATGAATATACCTTAAAAACCAGCGGAGCCCCGAGAAGGCCATTGTGATTCAGCTGCTGATGTGTAGCTTCGGTAATGACTGACTGCTGGCTTTTATTCTCTGCCGCAAGACTGGAAATCAGCCCAGGGCAACCTCAGGTGTCTTTGAAGACTCAGTGCTGGTCCCTCATCTTTTAATCTCACAGCCCTCTCACCTACTCAGTAATTTCAGTGTATTTTTCATGCTCCACACAAAAGCCATTATGTTTTTTTTCCCGTCTCTGCCCGAGGCCTACACTGCATTTTAAAAAGAAAACCCAGCTGATGAGAACGTGGCTTTTGTGTTCTCAGACGTTGATTTGTTTTCCTCCCCTCTCGTGTCGGCGTCACCTCGGGGCCGTCGGTGTCAACGGTGCATAGTTGTCTAATGTGCAGCTTAAAGTCACCATCACTCTCTGCATGCCTCGCCGTTTTTCTCCCCGCTCGCTCCGAGTTCAGTTTACCCAGGAATGGATTTCATTAACTAAGAGTCATTAAATGTTAGCTCTAATTACCGCCGTTGTCGATGTGCCTGCAGGTGTCAGCCAGCTAACCTGATTCATTTGCTCAGCGGGAGAGTAAGCACCAGTCAGAAAGATGTGCTGGAGTCTATTTGCCACCAGTGAAATAAACAACTTTTCTAAAGTCTGCTTCCAAGGCGCCGTGGGTGGAAATCAGTAACCAAGCCTTATTAAGGCTGTGACTGCTGTCCAGGGAGTGGATTGAAGTGCCGGGCTGCACAGATACTGACGATGACAAAGCAGCACAGTGTGTCACCACAAAGGCCTGCAGACAGATCTATCAAATGATTAAAGCCGTGTCCCAGGGCAGTAATATCTTGTCACCCGGTTACATTCCCATCCTTTATGATATTGTCAATCCACAAGCCGTCCCAGAGACTCGGCTAAGTCATCGGAGAGCAAAGATTAAGCTCACTGCGCATTGTTTTGTTGAGCGTAGCCCCAGCAGCGAGATTAAGATAATGCTGCGTGACATTTTAAAAAGCTCTGCAGCGCCATTTATCAAGAGTAGGTTTGGAAATGTTCTCATCAGTGAGCTGTTGACAATAGAGGAACAATCTTAAAGGTCCAGTGTGTAGGACTGAGGGGATATATTGGCAGTACTGGAATACAATGTAGAAAGTTTTCTTTAGTGTATAATCACCTGGAAATAATAATTGTATTTTTGTTACCTTAATGAGCTGTTTATATCTGCATCGAGAGCAGGTCCTCGTCCACAAGAACGCCATGTTGCTCCGCCATGTTTCTACAGTTGCCTAGAACGGACAAACCAAACACTGAGTCTAGACAGAGCTGTTCATGTTTTGGTGCTGGCTACCGTAGTTAGCCCCTCCTCAGCGAGCCAAACTGCATTAGCAAAACACTTATTTTTCACCTAAAACTGCTTCATTCAGTGTTTCTACCGGTTTAAATCACCTGGTCTGTTTGTTTAAAGAAGGAAGACCCCTCCGTGTATAATTCAGCTGCCGGTTAAAACATCTGGGTCCTGAATTATCAAAAAAAATAGGGCACCACACATTATCTGGAGCTGAGCTGCACATCTGAAACAAGTAAAATAGCATTAGAGAAACTGCTTTATTTGGCGTTTTTAGTGGTTTATATCACCAGGTTTGTTTCTTTTGGAGAGTAAGGTAACTCTGCAGATAATTTGGCTCCTGATGAAAATCTCCTGAACATCTGGATTTTAAGTTATCAAAGAAAAAGAGGGTATCAAATATTAGCAGACGCTGCGCTGGCAGTGTCAAGCTGAACAGCATTAGAAAAACACACAACCTAAAACTGCTTTATTCTGTGTTGTAACCAGTTTAAATCCCCTAGTCTGTTTGTTTTGGAAAAGAAGAGACCTCTGCGGATAATTACGCTCCCGGTAAAAACCTCCTGAACAGTAAACACTGAAGGAATCTTAACCAGGAGTTTAAGCACTCAGGAAGAATTTCAGCATGTTGCAAAATGCAATCCTCACCGCTAGATGCCTTTAAATCCTACAAACTGCTTCTTTAAATGATTTCTAATTGCCTTTTACCTGCATACACATTATCACAGTTACATTTTTACCACGGTCACAGTTAGAAAGGACTTCCTTGTGTGATTTTTCAGGCTAAGAGCGTAGCAAATGAGCACTTGAGATTTTTATTTGGTAGACATATTGGGGCGAAGCGAGTCCCTCGTGAGACATCTCCTGCAGCTGTGTCTGCGATGTGAGACCGAGTTCAGTGCGGGGGTGAATTGAAGTGCACAGTGTAGTGATTCTCAATCCCCCAGCCCCCCCCCCCCAGCACAACGCTGATTTCACCATGCTTTACTGGAGTTAATGTGAAAATGAAGCGGTGCTACAGCGAGACCTGGGGCTGACGCCAGCGTGAAGAGCGCCGCCGGTGAAGTGTGTCGGGCTTGAGTGCGTCTGTCACCAGGGGAGAGAATAATGCGCGATGTGGAAGGTGTAATTTGAAGCGCTGATGGCATTGTTTAAAAAAATAGTGGAAAGAGAAAAGCGGAGGTGAACTTTTGTGGCAGATATCAGAGCTGAAGAGCTCCCCGGATTGTCATAGAGAGCTCTGCTGGCAGCAAAATTGCCTGTGAGCGTATTACTGCTGTGTGGGAGGGAGCCGAGGGCTTGTTTTTCTCTCCCTGCCTCATTCTCTCTCTGCTTCCTGAGAGCTGGACTGGTGATGGAGCTGTGTGTACTTCCAGGCTGTGGGCTGCCACCTGCTGTAATCTCAAGTGATATAGAGTGCAGCAATCACGCCACAAATCACCCGAGCAGCTCCCTAACTCATTCAGCGGACTGGAAAGAGAAGGTTGGCCTTTCACAGCGCCAGTGTTGGTTTACTGCCCCGGGCTCCCTGCGCTGCCCTCGTGCTGACCTCTGCCGTCTGTGTGGGTTTGTGTGTCAAGGAATCGGGGCTGCCTGTGGAACTTGACCTGATGCACTGTGGAAAGATGACCTGACTACCATTGGCCTTTCGTGCGTTTGGATGAACCGGCACAGTCAAGGACAGTCTTTTTTTCCCCGCCAGGGGCTGGGAGGTCACAGAGAGGTCGCTGCCCCCTCCCTCCGCTCAGAACTGCTGGAACAAAGCGCTGTTGTTTTGGCTCAAACACTTAATTCAAATCAAAATGCTGTTTTGATATTTAATAACTGTGTATGTTTTGAGAAATAAGACTGGGATCTGAAGGATTCAAGTCTGAATGATGCATCAGACTCCAGGCATTTCCCCAGTGGTCCCCTGCTAGGAGCATCTAATGTATCTCTGAGGGGTAAAGGAAGCTCAATATCCTGTGCTGCTGCAAAGAGGGAAGGCCTGCCCTATTCTTCCTCTCCATGGCTGTAACTACAGACAGAAAGGCTGTAATTCATGACCATGAAAGGGGCCGCTCCAGCCATGCCTCATCTGCTGACACCGCCAAACAAAGGTTAACAAATCAAGGAGAGCACTGGCTGATTTACGGCCTCCCTGTTGCAAACAATGGCCCAGCCCCCAAGTCTATACCTCACGTTTACTGAGTCTCTCAGCAGGCGGAGAAATATGGCAACATTTCCAGCTGTACATATTTCAAAATCACCACATTTAAATACATCGATCACATTTGTCTCAGCTGCAATGGATTGGTTCTTCAGACAATTTAGTTTGGCTTTAAATGTGTCCTACGTAAAGCTAAACTTTTATAGACCTTTAGTTCATATATTTGCATATATTGAAGCTGACAGTACATCTATGAAGTATTACGTGAGACCGGCATTGGATAAAGTACCTGAAATCTATACTTGACTAAAAGTACAGATTTCTTACAAGAAAATGACTTTGGTAAAAGTCACCTAATAGAATATTAATTGTATTAAGGTCTTACAGTATCTGATAATTACTATACTTATGTATTGAAAGTAATTTTATGGTATTGAAAGTAAAAGTACAAGAATTATAATTCTGAGAATTATGAAGTTTATTTCTTGGTATCATATACCACCTGAAAAATTGAGTGTCCATTACACTTTTTCCTTCCCTCTCACTCCTTCATTCGTCCATCTGTCCCCTTCTCCTTTCCTCCCTTCATTCCCTATTCTGTAGTATGTAACTAAAATGCCTAGAGGAAATGAAGTGGACTAAAAGTGAAAGTTGACAAATTTATAAAAACACAAGTGAAATGCTTCAGCTGGTGGGCAGTGCTTCTTTTGGCTTTAAGTATACTGTTTAGCTCCAAAATTAGAAAATTTGTGACCCAGCCACAATATTAAAAAAAATTGCCAAAAACCAACCACTGCCTGGAGCAAACATTCTCGAGGCGGTGAATTTGGCAACGTTTTTCTTTTTTAAAGAAACAATCTAGTGTTTCAAGACATTCAAGCCAAAATGAACCTCTGCTGGGAGCAAATTTTCTCATGTTACAGCTAAACGGTATACCAAAATGTGTTTATAAAACATTTGGGTGAGAACAAAGCAATGCAGTGACAGAGTCTCAATTAGTATTTCATTGGTGCTACCTAGTTTGGCTGCAGCTCATAAACAGTGATTGATATGATTGACAGTTTTGTTAGGCTTCTTGGCTCTGATTAGTTATTCTCATTCATGTGTTGATATGGTGACAGTTTCAGCAAATATAACAAAAAAATAGTTTTATTAAAGTTACCAACTACAGCTTTAAGACAAAATAACCCAACATTAAAGACCTAACTCAATGATTCTGTGATAAAGAGTTTTGGTTGTCAGGTTTGGAGCCAACAAAGAGCACAGTCAGACCAATATGCATCCGGATTAGTATAATTTTTGCCTCAATTTGTGCCTTTTTTTTGCCTTCCCAGTCACCTGCTCCAGTCATAGCATTTGCAATCAGGTCTAATTCTGGAATTTTTCTGGAATTTTCAGGTAAATACTGAATGTGAGACTGTGGGTCTAGTCGGTGCCCACTTGGTAGCAGTTTGTTGATTGAGGCTCAGTTTTAAGGAGATGTTGTGAATGGCTCTGTTGGTGCGCACACATACAGCAGTGTGGGCCGGTCTCCTGCCATCCACTCCGGCCACACAAAGAGGTCATTCAGAGTTTGTTCCCCCAGTCCCGAGGTTAGAGACTAAGTAAATCCATCCATCTTAATGCACTTATTTCAGCGCAGGGAGAGCTGAAGGGAGACTGTGTAAACACTCCTGTATCCGACATGCCACGCTAAACCCAAAGAGCCTGGAACCCATCAGGCCAAAATTAAAGGTCTACATCTCAAACACAAACATTTAAATGGGCTGCACTCCAGAGATCAAAGTGAAAGGCCTCAGTTTTCCTGCCGGCCCCCTTGTGTCTGCCACACTGAGAGATGTGGCGGTTTAGCAGCCAGTCAGGGTTGAATGGTGAGCAACTGTATACTGTACATGTCTGTTCCTCTCAAGTCTTGGAGGTAATGCGCTGTGGCGTATTTTTTGTTGGTCTAGGTAAAGTAGAAGAATTTATGTCAGCATGCTCAGTTTATTCAGATATCTGGCTTGGTTACTAAGACAATATTGGGGATTAAAATGAGAAAGACACAAGAATTCTTTGTCCTTGCTGATTTTAGCTTTTACTAAATACATCTTTATTGCATCTCCACACTGGTGACAGCTGTGGCCGTGTCCGTTTATACACCCCAGTCGTGTGCCCGCAATATCTCAAGAACATCCTGATGGAATTTCTTTAAATTTGGCACAAACGTCCACTTGGACTCAATGATAAACTGATTAGAAATTTAAAGGTAACTGTGACCTCATCCTTCTCATTTTTTAATGCAATATTTCAAGAGCACCTTGTGGGAATTTCCTCAGATGAGGCAAAAATGTCCACTTTGAGTCAAGGATGAATGGATTAGAAATTGGTGGTTGAAGTTCAAAGGTCAAAGTCACTGTGACACTGTAACCATGTCCTTCTTGGGGGAATTTTTTCAAATTTGGCGCAAACATTCACATGGAGTCACAGATGAATGATTTTAATTTATTGGTCAAAGGTCACTGTGATCTCACAAAACATATTTTTGGCCAAAACTCAAACTGCAACTTGACTGGTTTTTGGCATACAACTGCGAGGCAGCGATTCCAGTTCTCAAATGAAGGGTTGTGGCAAAGAAGGAGTCCCTGTAGGTGAACAGTCTTGATAAATGCACACGCTTTTCGAAAGCAGGCATCTTCTTTTTTTCTAAACTTTTTTTTGTCACTGTGTCCTTGACATTTGTTGACGATGGAGATGCAAGTCGATGGGTGGATGGAGGTGTTGAAAGGACCCGTCTCCTCCTCCCGGGAGAGCTCCTCCCCATCACCATCAGCAGCATCCACTGATCCAATGTGACACCAGCCACTCTCCTGCCAACTTTGCAGCATTAACAGGGTCAAAACACCACACTCTTACACACACACACACACACACAAACACACACAAACACACACACCACTTATCAAGACCCAGCCATTCCCAGTGCACTGTTGGTGTGTTCAGGCCAATTATGCCTGTGTCAGTCTTTGGTCCCTGCGGTAGAGGTGACATTGCCAAAGAGGCAGAGAGAGCAGACCGCCTTAATGAGGCCTCATGGTGGCTTAGAAGTGTACGTGTGTGTGTGTGTGTGTGTGTGTGTGTGTGTGTGTGTATGCATAACAGCAGGAGTGCTGGTCTGGAATAATCCCCCCTTCTATCCCTGTCTTTTCCCTTCTCAAGGTCTTCCCCCTGCAGTCTTTTCCACATCGCCGCCTGTCCAAATCTCAGTGTTTTTAAGTAACCACCGCTGCTGCCTGATGATGTCATTGTAGCAAACAGATCTGGGTAATAACTTGAGGGGTCATGTCCCAGAAATGCAGCATAGCAGCTTTGCAGACACATGCACTAAAAAGGCGATGGGATTAACACAGCGGATAAGATGTAACTGTTCGCTGTGAAACCATTCACCCCAGAGGTGTTGGTGTTTCTTTGAGCAGCATGAAGTAGGATTTGGTCATGAGCAAAGTTTATTGAACCACCCAGTTTGGATTATGTGGTCACGGAGAGTTTATCGTATAAAACAATGCCAGAGGGCCACCCATCAGGGGCGTAGGACCAAATTTTGGGGCCCTGTGCACTCGTTGGGCACCATGTTTCTCCTCTCTTGATCAATGTCTCTCTCAAACACTTTTTTTTGTAACAAAGTCTGTTTGCTTTCTTTCTTTTCTTTTTTTGGAACCCTGGCGTCCCTTATCTGAGGAAAGACATTAAAGTGTATGTTGTATGTTGGTGCTGCAGCAACAAAAACTTGCTTGCACCTTTTACACTGTCTGTTCATGGCGGGACTGTCGCACTGTTATTCTGCCTCGCTGTTCTATATAAAAAGTAATCTTGTAATGTTATTATTATTATTATTATTATTAACTTTATTCTCTGAATCTCTCTGTCTTTTAAAACTAATTTTCATGTCATGCTCTATTCACCTTTTCCTGATTACTTTTTTAGTAATAAGCAATTTGTGGGACATCTCTTGCCAAGTTGGTCATTGACTTTTTGGCCACGTTTTCAAAAGAAATCAAACCGATTTGCACAAGTTTTAAAGGTTTAAATGTACTATGTGAAAGGTGTCTGAATAATGCACAAGGAAATAATGGTGTTCCAGTCTGTGAAGCATTAAAGAATTTGTTGGATTTTCTCTGATATTGCAGGGTGTTCCTATTATAATCAAGATTTTTTCCCCTGCATCAAATAAATGACCCCTGCTGTAATCCCCAACTGTCATTTCACGAATTCTGTAGAGCTCAGAGGCAGACTTTGTTTCAACACCATCTTCTGCAGTGTTTTTGTTGTTGTTTTAAGGGGAAGAGGCCGGGAGAAGAAGTCTCTCTGTTTCCCTTTCTACTCCTGCAGAACCAGAGGAGGGTCAGCACTGTGGAAGTGAAAGTGTAAACACAGCTTTTAACAGACCCAAAAAGCTGAGAGAGAGAGACGGAGCATGAGGACTCTGAGCAGGATTGATGATAGCAAGGCTTTAATTGCTCCCACAAGAAAAGAGGTTATCTTTTTGCCCCTCTCTCACCCGCTCTGATTCTCATAAATATGCAGGGTAGAAATAAAGCCCTGATGAGCCGCAGGGCAGATTAGAGAGGACTATAGAGCAGGATCCTGGTTTGTTAGCAGCCGTTTTCAGATCCCTTGCATGTGTTTCTGCTCTGCGCACACATTGCCTGGCTTTCATTTGTCTCAGCACATTTCCACAGGCTACTGACTACTTCTAGGAGCGTCGGGAAGTTTCTCTGGGGCTGTCAGACCTTTAGTGCAACATCGCCCCCTGGTGTCGGGTGTGATTACCAGATAGATTGAGAGAGGAGTCTGTGGAGAGGACATGGCGAACTCTTTGAAACTAGAGCAAATTGGCTTGATTTCTTTCAAAATCACACACATGAATGTGCCTCTGTGTCTTCTGGGGTTCTGCACATTGAAATGAAGTACAAATAAGAAATAAAAGTACAGTTAACTTAAGATATAACAAGAGAACAACACAAAATAACAGCTGAAGATATAAAATAATCTGAATACTAGAGTAAAACCTAAAGAAAATGATACAAAAATTTGCAAAAAGTTAGTCAAAAGATACAAGAAAATTACATGAAATTGCCCCCAAAAAAAGACAGGTCAGAAAAGCACTTGAAGAAGGCACTAAAATAAAATGAAAATAGTAAATACATAAAACTTGTAATGTAATCTCAGACTTCTCAGGCCATTGTTAATATGACCTTAATTATATGCCTTGGTATTTTTATTTTCATTAGCTTATCTTGAAATCCGCTGGCTTGGCACTCACCTTTACTCTTTGAAACCTGAGCAAAAAAGAGAATGAGTAACTGAACAAAAAAATGATCCAAAAATTAGTTAAAATATCCAAGAAAATAACTTTCAATTAGCACTAAAAAGGAAAGAGAGGGGAAAGCAACAAAATAAAATAAAATCCTAATTTTAAATACAGAATTATTGTAATTATATTATAGTTTTCTTGATTTTTTCTCCTAATTCACTGATGATTTTCTTACAGTTCTTTCTTTTTCTTAGTTAAATTTCAGACCAGTCTTCAATCCTTGGGTTCCTTCAATCCAACCAACTTGCTCACTTTTCAAAGGTTTAAATTATTTTTTAAAGTGTCTAGATGCAGCACAAGAAAACAGATGTCGATCGGGGTTTCAAAGGGTTAACTTGTAGGTGATGCGTGCCAGTGTGTTAACTTTTATATGCTTCCTGGGAGGGAAATCTGATATAAACAAACACAATGTTCCATTTTATCTCAATTCTTTGGTGCATCATCTCTGGCTTTTGTCCACTGCACTCAGAGGCCTGCCCAAACCCATCAGCGTCCATCGGACTGTCTCCATCTGTTACAGATTAAGCTGCTCCTGGAGGGGGCGGCTTGAATTCGGGGCTCCAGCATCCCCCTTTTTATTCCACGTGTCAGGTTTTACTGTAAACACTGTTGTACAAAAACCAAAATCCCAGAAGGGATTTCTTTTTCAGACCTTTCAAGCCAAAAGCAAACGGGCCGTTTCGTTGGTATGGGCTGCACGTCTGGTTTAGCTCTTAGCGTGCCGAGAGTCGGGGCTCTGCTGGGCCATTTAGAGGCAAAGCTGGGAAGCCGTGTTTGGAAGCTTTTTCCCTAAACCCTGCGCTCAGTTAGTGTGCACTGTGGTGTTGTGATGTATGAATCCCCTGGCCATGCCTGACACTAGCGAGCCTGTCTGAGCCCATGTCTTCGCCAAGTAGGAGGCCGCAGACAGAGGCCGCATTGTTCCCCTAAAGTAACCCAAGCTCAGGGCGGCTGCTGCCCAAAGGGGGATATCAAGTTGTTCTCTCCCCACCAACAACACAATCCGAGCTTAAGCTGAGGCTTGACGAGGGAGCAGAGAGGCAGCTGACTGTTTGGACGACGGCGCAGCTCAAATAAACAGCTCAAATCCCGACCAGCCTCCCTCCACACTAACCCTCCCTCGCCAAGTATTGCAGTCCCACAGCCCGTAGCTCATCACCCCGAAGCTTGCCAACAGCTCTCTGCTAATTTGTGGTGTTATTTTGAAAAGCATGTTGATGTGGCTGCGCTGAGGTTTCCTGAAAAAGAGGGCTGCGAGCACAGAGAGAAGAGGGTGAGGCCTGGTTACATCTCCCTGCTTTCCCTTTTGTGAGTGACCACATGAGCAGACCACACAGCATCTCCAGGCTGGAGGGAAGGAGGGATGAAGTGGAGAGGAGAGACGTCCATTAACAGCTTCGTCTCTGCCCCGGGTGTCCCGCTAATCCGGCTGCAGTGAAACCTGAGCGAGGGGGTAATGAGACGGCACTTGACACGCTCGCACACACATGCACGTAGACGCTTCGGCTGCTTCTGTAATGCCGCTGAAGATTTAAAAGAGAAAAGGCTACATGCAAATTGATACCTCACTGGATTTCAGACATTTGATCCATGCATTCAATCCCCTCCAGTTTTTCTCATAACACTCTGTGCAGGCTGTATTGCAGTGATACTCAATTTATGGCCACCTCGATGGGGCACTGGGTGGCTCCCCAACCATTCTCTGATTCACAATAAAAATAAACTAATTCACACTGGGAATTGTTTTTGTACATAAGGTGCCAGAGTGCATAAAACAGCATCAAAATGGAGCTTGTTAATCAGAAATCTGCCAGTGGACGATCTCCCGCAACCCCGACAGAGGTCCCAGATAAGCCTTGAATGCCCTAAAACCCTAGAAATGTCTTAAAATCCAAGAAATGTCCTAAAGTCTGTGAAATGTCCTGAAATCCTCAAATGTCTTAAAATCTCAGATATGCCCTAAAATCAGAGAAATTTCCGTAGGTCCTAAAAACATCTTAAAATCCTAGAAATGTTCTACAATCCTAGAAACATCTCAAAATCCTAGAAATGTTCTACAATCCTAGAAACATCTTAAATCCCTAAATACGTCCTAAAATCCCAGAAATGTCCTTAAATCCTAGAAAAATCCTAAAATCCTAGAAATGTCCTTAAATTGTAGAGACATCCTAAAATCCTAGAAACATGTATGGGGCTGCTGAGACTGACCCCTGGCCTCCTGTCAGTTTGCAAAAGCGGCCCCCAAGCAAAGCAGGTTGCGTCTCCCTGCTGTATTGGATCTGATCCGTGCTCGCTGCCTGTATGTGTGTGTTAAACCAGTTGGCCCCATTTGAAAGAGAGTGAAAGAGGCCCAGACTGATGACTCTCTGGGGACGGATTTCTCTTTTCAGCCCTCCATGCCTCTCTCCCCGGTGAAATCACGGCGGTGTCAGTGTGTCAGCTCGAGCTGTCACTCTCCTTATTGCTGCAATCCAGTTACTCTCACTCTGCCTCCTGGCTGAAGAGGAGGAGAGGGGGGAGTAGGAGCAGGAGAGGAAGAAAAAGCTTTTTTTCTGCACTTGACACAATGGGTGAGCAGAGCATCAACACCCCTTGATGCAATTGGAGAGTCAAAAAAAAGGACAGAGGCAGGGCTGTCTGTCACCTCAGAGAGGAGTCAGCTGTACAATTAGGAGAACCCCCCTGTGGGCTGGTTTGGTACAGTCCGCTGGGCTTGGCTGACAGGCTGACAGGGCTTCATGGAGGACAGGCCAACACTGAACAGAGCTGCACCTCAGCCAGAGCAGCACTGGACCTGTTGACTGGTAGAGTCTGTGTGTGTGTTTCTGTGTGAGCGAAGGTGTTTATGAGCGGGTGTGGGTTTTTACGAGCATGTGACTGTAATTGAGATTTAAGCACGTCTGTGTTTGAAGTTTGTTGGCTCAACAGGCGGATTGTCTATTGTTCCTCTGAGCTGCCACAGTGACTGACAAGAAACACATGTTGCAGTGCCAGCGTGTGTGCTGTGAAACGCTTGTGCTAAACTTTCCGTATTCTGAGATTCTGGGCTGTGACTCATTTAGTTTCGCTCTTCGTGTTAGTGATTTTACACATAATTTCAATTAACATTCTGCAGACACACATTGTACTGATTTTTATCACACATTAGCACAGATTTTTACACAGACATCACTGGCTGTGAAGAACACTGCAAAGTCCCTTTTTTAGGCCTCTTTTGCATTTTTACACAGGCCATCTATGCTGCTGTCAAAGCCACCAGACTCCATTGACAAAAACAGCGATTTTAGTGGCTGAACACAGGAACTGCTGGTCTACCGCTGTCTCGATCAGTTAGTATTTTTTTGTGTTATTTTATGCCTTTGGTGAATCTGCATTAGCAGTCATATTTCTATTGCAGCTGACTCTATTTTGTGAAATTTGGATTTTCGAATTGCCTGCAATACCACCTCATGCGAGCATAAAAAACTTTTTGGCAATAAATAGGTGATTTTTTATTTAAATTGGCGGGTTATTTGAAACTTGCCTGATAAACTAAATATGAACCAAACAGCACCAGCTGTACCAAATCACACTAATAACTTGCACACAGTCCAAATTGCACATACAATATATTGCACATGACACATGTTGCTCACACTCTGCTGCTAAAAACATCATGGAACTATTGCACAATCTCTGCCATCTCTGTTTAAAAGTTTGATGTGATATCCACGCCGTTGTGCGTGACGTTAAGAAGGCACAGCGGTGACAGACTGAAGGTGCTGCTGAGAGTCCCACGATGCCTCACATGTCAGCAAGCGTCTCACTTCCTCTGCCAGCCATGAGACTTCTGAGTGTCTCTCTGGGGGAAAACACGCACACAAAGACTGAACAACACCTACGCCTTCTCACTCCTCACTAGTAGAGATATCAGGCCCTGTGAGAAGCCCCATCAGCCACCACACATGACATGTTTGAGGTCAAACGGTCTGGCTCGCTCCACAGCTGCCTTGTCTCTCGGTGTAGTTTTACACGGCTGTGACAGTGTGCGCTGACCAATTGCTGCGGCCTGGATGGGTCCTCATTACACGCTGCTGTTATTTCAAAGCCTCGGTGAGCCCGGGCATGACAGCCAAAGCCGCGGAGGATCTGTCAGCCGCGGGCAGCGAGTGTCCCCCTGAGGGCTGCCCTGCACAGGAGAAGCCTGGCCCTGTTGGCAGGCTTTCCACCCGCCCCTCCTGGTGGTCACCTGTGCAAGCACGCCCGTCATCGAGTCCCTGACCCCGCTCTTCTCCCATTACTGACATCACACCCTCAGGGATATATAAAGATTTCTCTAAAGGCGAGCTGGAAATGTGACACCCCACTGATACATCCTCGTGCACGTGATAATACTTAGCTACAGAAGTATATTTTGGGGGTATCTATACTTTAAATCTTTTTATTTATGTTGACTTTTACTCCACTCTGACATGGACTCTTAAACCCCCTCTGTATCCCTGTACCTCATGGAAATCATGTTTTTATACATTATGTCAAACTGGTTTATGTTTGGACATTGTTTTAGCTCCACATTAAAACTATTCCACAGTTTTTCTCCACAGATCGATAAACAGAAACTTCCGTCAGTTGTTCGAACAACTGACGGAGTATTTCGTATTCATTTTTAACCTTAGACATTATTTGAGATGTTTAAAATTCCACTGTTCTTTAAAACCTTCAAGTTTTAAAATAGATCTTACTTTTCAAAGAGTAATGTGCACTCTATTTTAAGGTGGTGCAGTCATTCTCAAAATTCTGAAAGCCTGCTTTTTAATTACATGCATTTACTTTATTACTTAAATACATTTAATATCTTTTGATACTTAAGCTCAGTAAATATCAGATACTTCTACTAAAGTCATTTTCTGATGAGAAATCTGTACTTTTACTCAAGTATGGCTTTCGGTACTTCATTCACCGCTGTGTGGGGGAAGACGTCCAAACATTTATGCCACGGGAGCTGTCTGTATTAGGCAGCAGATTTTCCACATGCTGGTGGGGTGAGTGCGAACCAGTTAAGAGCCATTACAGGAGCGGCTGTAATCAGAGCCACTGTGGGTGGAAGAGTGTTGTCGCTGCAGCTCTCTGTTAGTAAATGGCTTCATTATGAAGAGAGAGGGGAGGCAGTTCACATTGGCTTTACCAGACAGAGTATGAATGGAGCACGGATGGATACTAGCGAAGGTAGGAGACAGGACAAAGCGAGCGTCTTCTGCTCTCCTCTGTCACTCTTGCATTCCCGTGTTTCTCTCCTGCACTCTGTTGTACTGTAAACATGTGTAAGTGCTTGTTCTCAGCGGTCTGGCAGCCGTTCTTCGATGGCCTCGCATCTGTCAGAGAACATTCAGTGGCTTACTCAGCCCAATTACCCCAGATTGGTACCATTTCACAGCGGATCACGGTCACAGACAGTCTGTCTTAGAAGAGGAGTCAGGGGTTTACGTCTCGGTTAACCGCGCACGCCACGCACCATGACATCACCACACACACGCACACACGCTATTTCTATTTACATGCGCACTTGCTTCGGCTTTGCAACTTGTAATGCAAAATTCATAAACCAAATGAGACAGGCATGAAATATAGATGTTAAAAGAGGCGGCTTAACAACTCCCCCCCCCCCCCCGCCCCCTTCTGGCCTTTTGCTCAATCACCGCTTGTTAAAGCAGCAGTTTGTGTTACTGTGAGGCGATATCAGCAGGCTGTGGTGTTCTCACTGAAACACTACACATGTCTCGCTCTCGCAGCCAGAATAGTTGGCCCGCTCACCCCCCTCCCCTCTCTCCCAGCATCTTTATTTCTGTTTAGCTTCCCACTCCCCTTCCCCAGCCACCCCTGGGAGTCCAGTGCTAATAAAACAGCTCCAGTCCAAGACCCTCCACACGGCGGGATGTCCAGGCTGTGTAACCAAACACCCCTCTGGGCTCGAGCTTTAGAGAGCTGCTGACATGACAGAGAGGCTGGGAGGGCCAGCAGGGGAGCGTCCATCATTGTCAGGCCCCAGCACCCTGAGCTCCCATCTGGGGCATGTCCAACACGCATGCCTGTGAGCTGTGAACTCATTGCTGCGAGGTGCTCCGACACTCTGGAGACACGAGAGGGTATCACAGAGTGTGGTGTTACTGCTCTTAGAGCAGCTAATGCTGTTAAAGTCTTCAGAGCTGAAAGAGGGAGGGATAAGGAGCTAATAGACTGGAGATTCTCTGGAGGCTTTGGCTATGAGATCAGGGAGAAAGCTTCCCCGGCTAAGGTTACCGACACGGGGTTTCAGCTTCTCTGTGAACTGATATCACAAGACCAAAGTGCAAGTCTTTGCTCTTCCACTCAGCAACATTTGTAAACATTTGGTTAGCCTGTAGCTTTTGGCAAAATAGGAATTAACAGCTTCCTCAGCAAGACTCCATATTGACAGTCATGCAAAGCCTATGTAGAGATGCATTATGGGGTGTTGTCCCTGCAGATGAAGCAATTAAATCTCTTTGGTTAAAGACTGGGCTGTACCTGACTCAGAATTTTAGCAGTCAAATCGGATTTGGCTGTTCAGTGACAGTGATATTCACGTTATATAGTAAACAATCTAACTTTTTTGCAGACACTAGAAGCCAGAGACTGTATCATATTAAGCTGCTGTGAGCCATAAATTCATTCAAGTAGAAGGTGTTTCCTCTCTCCTCCTCTCTGCCACTGCCTGCATGTCTGCAGCACTGTATCAAAGAGTAGTGTAAAAGTCAAAAGCGCTTACTCTGAAGCAAAATGGACCAAAATGTCCCCAGAAGTACACTGCACAGAAAAAAAAAAACGTTTGCTCGACTGGAAGCAATCTCAGTCAACTCAGCATCTCCAACTGATGATTCAAATCTCCGACTTTAAAGGGGAAGCCCTAGTTTGAGGTAAAGTTTGGTATTTTTTCAACCTGGAGCCTATTTTCCCATGTGTTTGTGTCCAAGTGACTTGTTATTACTTATAAAGACAATTTTCGAAACTGGTCCAGCACTGAGCAAGATGGCTGCAGTCTTAAGCGTAAACAGAGGCTGCAGTTTTACTGTTTGGGGCACATTTTCACTATTAACTACATCCTGTAAAAGTTCAGTTTGCCACTGACAGGCTTTGACAGGTTATTTTAAGTGTCTGCCAACTTATGGAAAGCATCCCTACAAAGATAGACATTTTTGTTGAAGAGTATAAACCTTTTTGTTTAACCAGAAACAGCCCCAAAGTAAATATTGCCAAACCCACCAGACTCCATTTAGATAAACAGTTATTTTATTGTCATATAACACGTTTCATTCAGTGTTGACAGAAACAAAATAAGACCCACAAAAACCATCTTATTTCATCGTTTCACTGTTCCAACAATCACCAACTCTGGTTTGGTTGAAATTAACCCTTAATTCGCCCAGTTAGATGTGAAAAAATGCTGACTCTATGCACACTAAAATTACTGTTTATTTAAATGGAGTCTGGTAGATTTGACTATGGCAACTTCAGGGCTGTTTCTGGTGAAACAAAAAGGAATTAACATTTTCTAAAAAGTTTTATCTCTGTAGGGATGCTTTCCAAAAGTTGTGTGACACACTAGTAGTAAGAGTGACATAAACAAGTACTTTTAGTGAACGTAAATTGAGATTGCATAATTGCCCCAAGTCGTTACATTGCAGCCTTTTTTGCTACTGCTGGCTGCAGCTCTCTGGCTCAACATTTAGCTAAAATGTTCTTCCCTTTAGTAATTTAAACTCAAAATATGGGAAAATAGGGTCCACAGCAAAGACAGACTCTCCTGAGTTTGTGAATATTGTGAAGATGTACCAAATAAACGAAGACGTTATTGCAAAGACACAAAAACACAGAGAAAAAAAGGAGTGTGTCATGAATTGGCTCGACGTGATTTCCACGAGGCTTTTATGAGCATGTGCAAGCGAGGACACGAGCTGTCAGAAAGGAGCGGCCTGCTGTTTATTGTTCTCGTCTGTGTGGGAGGGAGATCTGTTAAAGATGTCTGCCATTAATGCCACTGCAGGCTTCATTAAGAACAAATAAACAGCCTTGTCCCTCACCGAGGAGCTCTTTGGGGAACATATGCTGTCTCAACCACTCCTGAGGTCAGACCACTGTCAACACTTGCTGCTCAATTACAACTCTAATTTTGTTGTCAAACTAAATATGGAGATAGAAGAGGAGCGAGTTTGCAGTCTTCTCCTTTTTTATTATTTTTTTTCTCTGGGACTAAATGGTTTCCAGACTGAGGCCCGAGGCAAATTGTCTTTTAAAACATTCTGCATAACTGGGGACTGTGAATATTTTTGAGGGAGATTTTATTCCGCCAACTTCTGAGAGCCCGGCCCTGCGCAGAGAGAGATCCTGATTGTAATTAATGTTTACTGAGACATACCAATGCAAGATGGAATTTTCAATGAGGGCCACGATTCCTTGTTCAGCACAGCGTGCATTTTAATTGATTCAACTTGAGCAAACAGTCTGTCTCCCTCTGTTTATTTTTCTGTTTTCTGAGGAGAAGCAGGATGATGATGTGTGCGGAGGAAAGAGGACAAACTGAAGGGCAGAAAAGCTTAGCCCAGTGACGCTGATAGCGTGCAGAGTGGCCCCTAAACCATGATCTAATTCACGATGAAAATAAAGTGATTCACACTGGGAGTTGTTTTTGAACTGTAGTATGCATAAGGTGTTGTTTATCAAAAAAGTGCCGGTGGAGGATCCCACAACAGACGTCCTAGCTAATCCCCAAATGTCCTAAAATCTATGAATATCCTAAAATCCTAGAAATTACCTGAAATACTTGAAATGTTCTGAAATCATACAAATCTTCCAAAATAATAGAAACATCCTAAAATCCTTGAAACACGTATGGAGCTGCTGCAGCTGGCCCCTGGCCTCCTGTCATTTTGCAAAAGTGGCCTCCTGTCAGAGCAGTTTAGTATCCCTGGATTAGCATTATTAACCTGCAGCATGTCTGGCCTCAGCAGCGTGCACAGTTTTAGGATAAAGTTTTTGGACCAAATGAATGTGTTTATTATGATTCGCTGGTACAGTTTTCAGAAAATGTGTCGTGTCGGCTGGAGGTTGGTAAAACTGTTGCCTCTGAAGAGCGATGTGATGTGTGAGAGGTTTGGGCATGATTCTGCTTACAGCCGCACAACAGGGAGCTGGACGGAGAATACCAGACGGAGATAGAGGAACAGAGCGGCAGGGGCGACAGTTGAATAAACTTGGAAGGTCTCTGTCAGCGGTGACAGACAGCTCTGAGTTTTGGAGTTGTCAGTGCTCGTCCTTAGAAAGACTTTTTTTTTTTTTTAATTCCAGGCTGTTGATGCAGGGCTAACTGCCTGCAAGCTACATTCACACCAAGCTAAATGCTGCCAAGGTACAGCTTTCGTATTGCCAGATTTTATAAAGTAAGTGCCAAAATAGGCACTAACTTTATAAAATCCAACAGCCATACTTTTAATAATATATTATTTTGTTTATTTTATTACCTCTTCTGTTTTTACGCTTTTTAAGCAGTCGCTCTATCACTTTGGTCCAGACTGTCAAAAACTATCAAATGTGGTGCAGAGATTCATGATTCCCAGCTGATACATCCTAATTATTATGATGACCTTCTGACTTTGCCTCCAGCGCTGCCGTGAGGTTGCCGTTTGCCGTTTTGAGTAAATGTTGCATTAATTAATTAATTAGATCAACATCTTCATAACTATCTATACGTATCACCTTAACCCTTTGAAACCTGAGCAAATTAGCTTGATTTCTTTGAAAAACATGGATGGAAGGCAATAAGCAGTTTCACAAAAACTGACAAGAAATTAGTCAAAGTTACAAGAAAATTAGCTGAAATTAAAAAAAAAATGCAAAAAAAACCCAAACAAACAAAAAAGATTTTTTAAAAGAATTAAAAACAGGAAATGACCTGCTAAAATTAAAAATAGATATAAATATCTAATAATCATATTAATCTAGTCCAGATGTTCATGTTCCCCTCAGGATGAATTGTAATAACTTTGTTTATCTCTTAACTTTTATCTAGTGACTAGTGAATTTTTGATTCATCCACTTCTTCTGTTTGTAATAAGAATGGCATTACAAACAACTACAAACTGTATATTTTTGTTGTTTTTTGTTGGTTTAATAACACGTAACATATACATAAGATGGTGAAAAGGGTAAACAACAACACCTGTGAAGCATGTCCATGTTAACACGCTGACATGTAGAAGAAAGCACCACTGTGTACAAGTACAGCCTCAGATGCTGTAAACAGTTACCAGAACAAACCTCAGTGACCCCTTGTGACCGTCTCCCTCCCCACCAGATAATAATAACCAGTGTTGCAGCATGTCGCCACCACATGACAGACCTGCAGTCAGCACCCAGAGGTTACCTGCCATTGCATCATCTGGTGCCCCTGAGTCCACAATACATCTCAGGCTGGCCTCCCTCCAGACCTGCTCCTCCCTCCCTGTTGGCACCTGTTTCCGAGACACTCTCAACAGTCGCACAGCTGTTGCAGCCTCCAATGCTCTCTCACTTTGACCGGCCTCTCTTTATGGCTGTCTGGTTGTTGTGAATAGAGACGTCAGCAGATGAAGTTGGGCTTTTGTTCTGGGCGCTGTTTGTTACTATGTTTGGGGCTGTTGTGTCTGTTTGCTAACAATAAGAGCGCCGGCTCTGATGTGTTGGTGCATAAACGATGAGAAGGCAGTGATCTGAAATTTTCAGTCATCACAATTTTAAGTATTCATTTGTTGTTGTTGCCTCTTAAAGGCCCAATGTCCAAAATTTAGTGGCATCTAGTGGTAAGGATTGCAAATTGCAACCAGCTGCAACCTGCAAGAATTCCTTTAGTATTCATCGTTCATAAGGTTTTTACGGGAGCTGTATCATCCACACAGGCCTTTCCTCTCCAAAACAAACGGACTCTGAGATGAAAAACGGGTAAAAACACTGAATTAAGGAGTATCATGTTACAAGTCAACGCAGGAATATGGACTTGTACAGAATATATATATATGAAGTGCAACGCCACTGCACAGGCTGTGAGCAGGCTCATCTCCTGCTGCTCAGCACATCGGTTTTTGATCAGTGCTGTATTCTGGTCGTTTGACCGGACAGCAGCTCCAGCAACAGTACGTTCAGCTCGACTCTCTATGAATTTCGCCTCTGCTCTCCCCTCACAGGTCTGACGCAGACACACTCGGTGTCAGAGGCTCAGCTGTCAGTCTCGTGGCTCCTGCTATGTGTTAGGTTGTTGGTTTTGTGTGACTGCAGCTATGCGACCCCAGCCTGGATGAAATCCCATAAATGAGTGTGAGGGCTTAGAGTGCGTCGGCCGCTATTTTGAGGAGGATGAGACGGAAGGGGTGACGGCAAGGGGTGCAGGCTCGGGATGTCGCGGAGGTCTCAGCAGCCATCAATTTGTCAGGTTGTCTCCGGGCCCGGGTGTAGGCTGTCATATCCACCCACACCAACATGAGAGAGAGAGATTAGCAAAGTGCTTTTGGCGCGAGTCGAGCTCTAATGTATTTTTCAGAAGGACAGGTGCTGGCCTGCCTGTCGCGCTTTTAAAAGATGATGTTGTTGGCCGCTTGTTTGTTAATCATTTATATGGGGCCGGGCTGTATCCAGGGATGACATTGAAATATAGTAATAGATCCCTTTATGTTGTGCAGTAATGACCTAACACCGTATTAAAGTTCCTAATGTTGTGCAGCTCGCTCTGCCAGGCCTCCTGTCACTCCCTCTGTGCATCGTAACGCAGAGCAAAGATTGGCAAACAGATTTCAGCCATTTGTCTTGACTGCACCAATCCAAATACCTTGCTGATGAAGGACCATTAACCAACCAGTACACAGGCATATTAACCCTGCAGACTCAATGTGATATTAGCGGCACATAAAAAACAATTCTTAAATACAGCTGTGTGGCACTAATGAGCTGTAGTCCACAGCAGGACACTAACAACAAAAATGAGATGAAAAACAAAATCAAAATGCAGCTGGTAACCCCTCTGAAACATGAGAAAACTGTCTTGAGGAATGACCCAAAAATTTGCAACTAATTAGTTAAAAGAACAAAAAAAAAGAAATAACCTGAAAAACCTCTAAAAATTATATATATATAGTAACATTCTGAATATATAATTATAATAGTCATAAATATAGTTTGTGTGCATTTCTCCCCTTTTTGGATACATTTCTAATATTTCCCTCCCCATATCCTTTTTTTTAACATTTATTTTCAGGTTATTTTTTGTCACCTTTTACCAATTTTGTGCATTTTTACTCATTGCCTTTCCTCATGTTTTTGAAGAGAGTTAAACCTTTTTGCTCAGGTTTCAAAGGTGTTTGAAACGTGCCGACTAACATCCGCTATAGGTAATACATTGATTATGAAGAAGTCCCTCACACAGCCCCCCTTCAAAAATCAGAACTATCCCTTTAAGTCATCTCTTACAGCAGTTTTTAATAACATTTTTAAGGGGTGGAGGTTTTTCATCCACATTTTTATGTTATTACATTATATTCAGCTCTGCCAGATCAGAGTTGTAGCTAATGATGACATGCTGCGGCTTTAACCGTGTCAGGAGATAAAAATCAGGAGTGGTGTGTGTGTGTGAACAGTAGGAGACAGCTCTCCCTGCGATAATGAGTTATCCCCCTAAGCCCCTCGCTGGGTCCCCTGACATCCAGCCTTAATGAATGGCTTTCCTGCTCACACACACCCAGCTGACCCTCACAAAGCCCTCCCGTACCCCCTTCACCTCTTAAATCCGGCCTCTAGCTTTTGCCTCCCCGACTAACCCGCAGGCCTCATTCCCCGCTGTAATGCTCCACCGAGCAACGCGCACTAGTTAGAATACTCCTGAAACACGGAGAAACAGCAGGGCTCCACATTTTGAGTAACCCAAGAGGGAATCGCGCTTATTTGTTTCCAGGGATGAGGGAGACTGAGAAATGAACCCTCACGGGAGGGAAGCTGGCGTACACTCCTCTTCTCTTCTTCCCCGCTCCACCCGGCCCTGGAGTCTTCATTATGACCAGAATAGACACCCTCTTTTTAGCGTGTTAGCACAATCTCAAAACAAGCGGCGGACCTCAGGGACGGAGAGGTGCAGCGGGAGACTTGAGAATTGGGAATTTCTCATCTCCCCGTCTGCAGCAGGGAAGTTGTTTGCCAGCAGCTGTCTCTCTCTTGACCGGTAATAGCATTTGTAAGTGGAGAAGATTGACATGGGTGAGCGAGATGGATTTAAAGGCTGCTGGTTGTTCACTGATGCTCGTGCGTTAAGAACAGGGATGTTGTTTTGTGTGCAGACAGCCAAAGAAGAGATATCGTCTCTCTGTGAGGCTTCTCTGCATTATGAGGGGTCTTCTCTTGTTTGTTCTCACCCAAAGACACCTTACAGCGGGGACACTCAACTTTTGCAAAATGACAAGAAGCTAGGGGCCAGTCACAGCAGCCTCATACGAGTTTCGAGGAATTTTGGACAGTCCTAGGATTTTTCTAGGATTTAAAAATGTTTCAAAGATTTTAGGACTTTTCTAGGATTTCATAACATTTCTAGTATTTCTAGGAGTTTTTAAGGATTTCAGGGTGTTTCTAGGATTTAAGGAAGTTTGAAGGGTTTTAGGACATTTCTTGGACTTTAGGATGTTTACAGAATTTCAGGACATTCGGAGCTCAGCTAGGACTTCTGTTGGGGGTGCAGGGGATCCTCCACTGGCACTTTTCTTGATAAACAAGCTCTATTTTGATGCTGTTTTATGCGCTCTCTCACCTTACAAAAACTAAAAGAACAAAACAATTCCCAGTGTGAATCACTTTTTTTTATTGTGAATTAGAAAACGTTTGGAGCTGCCACCTGTCATCATATTTGGGGCCGGTTTTGGCCATAAGTTGAGTATCACTTTACAGAGACTATTGCAAAAACACTTAAACCTGGCAAAGTGTGCCTTTTGTCTCCTGACAGGCTGGCAGATGTCTCAGTAATCTCTCCCACACAGAGCAGGAGTCAGTAGCAGTTATTGTAGATATTGATTGTGATTTTGCACCAGGAATTACCTCCCCTGATCCTTAACGATGATATCACATGCACCCGGGGATGCTAATACCTCGCTTTGCATTTTAATGCTAATGGCCGAAGGTTTCCGTGGAGCTCCCAGTGGAGTTGGTCTGGAGGGAGTAGTGTGTCAAGGAGCTGGCAGTCGGCTGTGACAGGCTGCTGCTGCTGTCTCAGCCCAGGAGAACTGGGTCCCATCTACGCCTCTTTGGCAGGTAAAGGATTTAGCTGGCCTCCCTGTGGGAGAGGAGGAGCCCTCACTCCTGCCTCTAAACCCCCCTGAGGCCCGAGGAGAGTTAATTACAGTTTATGTATGCACTGTCATCCCCATGAGCCTCTTTGCCTCTGGAGCAGCCGAGCTGACTGCTGTCTGAGCACTTTGTTCTGCAGGCGGAGGTCCCTGCAGAGAAATACCCTGGATGGAGCTTATTAGCTATTGTTCTGTGTGACTTCAGCATTGTACAGTGGCTATTATTTATTCGCTGGATTAATTCACACTTTGCACAATGGAGTCCAATAAGGCTTCTAATGGCAGCTAATTGTTGGTTTTTGGCTATTACCGAAAGTAAAATTAATCCTCACCTTGTCAGACAGCAGGCTAAACTCCGCCCGTCGTTCTTGCTAAATGCAGACGTGAATTAATGAATAGAGTCTAATTATGCTGCAGTGGTTCAGTGTGTAGGATTTAGAAGCATCTATTGGCAGAAATGCCAAGTTACTTTAGAGTCAACCATTTATTTCTACATATGTAGCGCGTCCTTTTGCACAGAGTCCACCATGTTATACAGTAGCTCAGAGCGGACAAACCAAACACTGACTCTAAAAAACGCCATTCCTGTTATCACATTCTGTAGTTCTCCTACATGCTTGGCCCATGTCCTCACCGCTAGATGCCACTAAATACTTCATATTGGACCTTTAGCATGTGCTAACTGCATGTTCACATGGAGTAAAGAACAAACACAAGTGTTTCCAAAGATTCATATTATTTAAGAGTTATGGCAGTTTTTGTCCTCCTGACTTTGGGAAAAGTGACCTGACACTTGTGAAGCATCTGCAGCGATGTAAATGTTGTTTACTTCTTGTACTCTTCAGCTACAGTTTGTTTCTATCCATAATAGATGTCACTTGCAGGTACATGCAAAAGCCTCATTAACAAATCTGACCAGCATACATTTAATTTGTCCTGCAAATGTAGGTGCTGTCATGCAGTAGAAAAGAACCCACCTTGAAAGGAGATTTTTCTCTGCATAAGACACAAACTGATTTAGTATGAACAAGAAAAACACATTTCAGCTGTGTAGTTTGTCCCCGGGGACAGTGTTAAAGGCTGCGTGGAAGGGCTCAGGAGCTGGTGCTTGTGCTGGCACAGCTGCAAACCCCAGCAGGGTGCGTTGGTGTGAAAGAGATGAAAAAATGAGTGCCTCAGAGCAAACACACGAAGCAGAATGGCAGTTAGAAAGACAAAGGTCTCCTAAAAACTGCACATTATTACTGTTAGAGTCCGAGATGTTCAGCTGCAGCGTTTTTACCTGAGGAAAGGAGGTCAGTATGTTTATACACAGAACACCGTTGCTAGGCTTGGGTGGTTTATAATATTTTAAAGCCTCATACATTCCCGAAATTTCACCACGGTATACGGCGTATGACTGTATAATCAGGATTCCCACGGTCATGGAAAACCTGAAAAAGTCATGGAATTTCACAGTCCCAATTTCCAGGCCGTAATACCGTGAGACTGTCCAAACCTAATCTTTGCTTGACTTATGCGCACTGAAATCCATGTTGTTGTTGGCTGTCTGCAGGTTCTAATCCATAAAAATGTTTCTGTTGTTCAGACGGACCACCATCTCAGAAAATAAAGATGTTTTTTTTTCCTCTCTCTGTCTTTCACAGTTCCAGATTTTGGCATCCATGTGCTCTCCACCAATGGCAGCCAGGAGCCTCACGGCCCAGGCCTCCTCAAGGTGTCAGGCCTAGAGCGCAGTCAGGAGAGGAGCCAGGACACCTGCAGGGACCCTCAGCCCCCTGCACCCAGCACCCCCAGTCAGCCTCTGCCTCCCCAACCCCTCCCCGTGCCCCAGTCGCAACCCCAGCCGTCCGTCCCTCAGCCCCCGTCCCCTCATCGGACCCAGACAAACGGCCCCGCCCAGGCTCCGGCCTCCACACACCTGCCCCCACGCTCAGAGGCTCTCCCCAGGCCTCAGACGCCCGCAGCCCTGCCTCTCGCCCAGGGCCAAGAGCCCTCGCCGCCCCCCCCCCCGGCCCCAGCACCAGCCTGAACTGCTGTCCCATCCCCGGCCTCCGCCGACACCCAGCCTCCACCCGCACCCGCCATCGCCGCCCTCCCGACCCATCACCCTCACCAACAGCACCCCAGTCAGGCAGGGCCGCACCGGCCCCCGTCACGCTGCCACCCCCGGCCACTTTCTGCCTACAACGGCCTCAACCTCAACGGTCACAGGTAAGAATAATCACAGACAGCCACACACGTCCGTTTAAAGGTGAAGTGTGTAAAATTTAGGGGGATTTAGCGTCGTCTAGTGGTGAATTGCAGTTGGCATACGCAAAAACCTGAATGACCATATTTGGAGTCAGTGTTTGATTTGACCGCTCCTGGCTATTGTAGAAACATGGCTGTGCAACATGTCGACATGTCGTATCCGATAAAAACATCTCATTTTAAGGTAAGGAGTACACTGATTCTTATGGTCAGGTGATTATGCACCAAAGAAAATGTACTTAATATATCATATTTTATTTCTGTCAGTGAACGCCCCTTTAATATAAAAAAACTTTCACGTCTCTCATGTCCTCAGGCGCTCTGATGCAGAAAATTGCGTTCAGTGCAGTGCAGACAAAACCTCCATATTCACACACACTTGAAAATACTAGAATATCTCTTGAGCTGGAAGTACGCACGATGCCCGATCAGTATGTAAATTGCTATCAGGGAGAGCTTCAAGTTCCCGAGCCAAACAGAAGCACTGATTATTAACAACGGAATAAAAGGGCCAAATGCGCTTGAAGTGCCTGCGATTTATTAGCCGCCCACATCGTGACCGGGGCTCTGTTAGATTCCAAACCCCACCAGTTATACAGGCTGTATGTGCTATAGTGCAACCTTGAATTCAAGGAATCCATGCACAAACTGATTTGTGCTTGAGAACTGGAGGAAAGTTCTGATAATAGTCCTTGAAAACACAGTCAATATTTCAGAAGACCTTAAATTCAGGGTTCCCACGGTCAAGAAGAACCTGAAAGAGTCATGGAATTTCACAATCATGTTTTCCAGGCCTGGAAAAGTGAGTCAAAAGTGAGTGAGTCAAATTAATTGTATGTTTTGGAGAAGTCATTGAATTTTTTAACCCTTTGCAGATGGATTGATTTCTTTAAGAAGAGTAAAAAAAAAAAGTAAAAAACAACAAACAAACAAGGAAAACATCTGAAAAAATCTGCTTAAAAAATAATAATTCTGTTACATAGATTTAAATATGTAATGATAATAATTATAAATATATATTTTTCAACATTATCCATTGTCCATGTAATGTAACATAATCGGTGGTGGAGGAAATACTCAGATCCTTAACTTAAGTAAAAGTACTAATACCACACTGAAAATATACAACTTACTTAAGTAAACATAAGTAATTATATTCAGGAAAAAGTACTTAAAATATTAAAACTAAAAGTAACTAATGCAGAAAAAAATTGACATAAACAGGAAACCCCTAAAATCTCAAAATTATAAAAAAGAGAAGAAAAAAAACCACCCCAAAACTCAAAATATAAAAAAGACCCTGAAACTCAAAATTATTTTAAAAAATAATAATAATAATTAAAGAACACCTTAAAATTCAAAATTATTCTTTTTTAAAAAAGAGAAAAAATTATCCAACTCAAAGTCATAAATAAAGAGAAAAAAAAAACACCCCAACACTTAAATGGTTTTAAAAAGTGAAATATTTAAATTTTCTGTGAATCAGCTGATTGATTAAACAACTAATTTTACAGTACTCGTTTAAACTTTTCATCATTTTTTCTAAAATGTTCTTATGATTCTTATGCAAAAATCTTACTTTATAAAGCAACAAAAGCTGTCAGATGTAATGAAGTAAAACGTACAGTCCTGTCTCTCCGTTCATGTGTGCCAGCTTTTGGAAATTATGTTTGAATCTGATATGTTTAAAAAAAATTCCAAGCAAGTTTGGCAAGAAAAAAAAACATCATCTCGAAAAGTCATGAAAAATTTTAAATTTGTCCATGAAAATGTGTGAGAACACTGAATTTTCCCGAGTTATAAAGAAACCTCGGTGGAATTCTGCTTTAAAAAGCACTATAATCACAGCCATTTGTCATATTTTAAAAAATAACAATAAAACCAGTGTGTTGTGTCCTCTATCTGCGGAGAGGCGCCGAGGCCTGTGAGGCTCTCTCCATTAATTTAAGACTCCAGGATAGCTCCTTCAGAATCCACTCAGTCCCAACAACAGCTCTGCCTCGCAGGCTCTCAGGATTTGGCTTTGCCTCCGTCTCCCTGTGCCAGGCCTGCCAGTCTGCCAGTGCGCCAACAGGGCCTGGCACCCGCTGCGAATAATCACGGCCGGGGCCCACAGCGAAGAGCGAGCGCTGCAAATGAGCTTTTAGGCTTAGCGCGCGGAGCTGTGGAGACGCAAGCTCTGTGACTGCCCCCGGGGAAAACCCACACACACTACAAAAGACTGTTTGCTTACACATGCACACACACCCTCTCTCCCTCTCATCCCATTTCCGATGCACATGTTCGCTACCTGGCTCTGGAGGAAGTGCCTTACAGAAGCTGTTCAAAGACAGATGCACGTTCTGTTCTGCTTGCCAGCGGTGGTTTATTTGCATCCGAGGGTGTTGTGAATGTGGTGTTTTTTCGCGGATCATGTTTGCCCTGGATTCTGTGAAGCACAAGGGAGAGGCAGGGAGGCGTTTATAAATGGAGGACAGTTGAGGTGTGAAAACACTGTGCTGGGAATTGAACGCCGGAGCAGATGGAGACGAGGGGATGTGGAGGAACAAGTGTTAATTCTGACTGATCACGCCTGGCTTAACCTAGCTGCTTCCTCCATCTTTTTTTTCTCTCTCTTTACAGCAGCAGCAGGAGCAGCACCCCAGGCACCAAGCCCCACGGGCCCCCTGCTCCCTCTCTGCACCTCCCCCACACCCGCCTCCTCCTGCGGCAGCAGCAGCAGCCTCCACCTTCCCGCTGCCCTTGGCGGCGAACCAGAGCACCCCCCACAGCTTCCCCCCTGCCTTGCAGTCCTCGCCGCACCCACATCACCCCAATATGTTCGCTCCTCCAGCGGCCTTGCCTCCACCACCACCACTTACGTCTAGCACCCTGCCAGTACCCGGACATCCCGCTGCTGGGAGTGCCTACTCAGGTAAACCTCACAGGCAGACATCCGCACAGCGCCCCCAAGTGAAGTGGCAGAGGATTGCATGTTTAAATTACAAAATTTGTGAAATCTGGAGCTACATCACTCTTCCTGTCATTCTTAACATACATAACATGACTTTTACAAAATTGTTATCATTTTGAAAGCACTTCTCCATCTAATTTTTTTTTGCTTATTTGTTCATTTTTGTGTGTGTCTTTTTTTTTTATAAACTAATTTTCTTGTACTTTTTACTTATTTTTTGGGTCTTTCCTTCTTTCATTACTCATTGCCTTTGACAGAAATAAAATCAATTTGCTTAGCTCTTTGATTTCTTTCAAAAAAAGGGGGAAAAAATGAGCAACTTGGGAAAAATGTTCTGCAAATTACAAGAAATTAGTAGATTTTAAAAATTATTTTTTTATCCGACTCTTCGGTCTTAATCTGTGATTTTATTTCTCATGAAATTACGAGTTTAATCCCAGAATATTTTTTCTTTCTCATAAATTTCCGAGTTTAATCTTGTAATGTTGCAACTTTTTTCTCATAGATTTACATCTCTTTTCATGACTTTTTTTCTCATTATCATACCAGAGATTTTGGTAGTTGTAGGTTTTCTACCTCTTGTTCAAAAGTGTCCTCTTTCTCTGTTGTCTCTGGTCATGTAGCACCAACGTCAAAGGTGTTTGCATCTCTCTTCTGCACAGACAACCTAATTTTATGCGAGGACTCTCTTTATATCTGTGAAATACTTCTTTAAGAGGCTGAGCTCAAAGCTGTTTTCGCTGCACCAGGTCACCAGACGGCCAGTTTCACACCTGTACACGGACGTCTGCCAGTTGTTGCGTCAGGCTGCAGAGACACATGAGAAGTATCATTTCAGAGCGTTTAAATTGAAAGCGCTTGAGATGCAAAGACAGATGGACAGACAGTGCATTACCCCTGTAATTATTTAAAGAAACAAGCAGCCGAGTCCAAAATAATCCACATGTACTCCGTGCCCGGGGTTTTGTGTGTTTATAGTCGTGTGGACAGTTCAAGTTCACACTCTTTCTGTCATGCTGTGATTGATCGACTCTCAACACACACCAGTAATATCCACGGGCGAGTCAGGCCACATTTCAGAAGCGATTACAGACCCGGTGCACATCTCCACGCAGCGCTGTCGAGGTAAATGTCAGGGTCAGCGTGTGCAGAGGGGAGGCTCACCTTCAGCAGTGTTCCCAGAACTTCCATTTTCACCTGGAATAGCGTTCATGTGCGGGAAATCAATTGAGTCAATACGGAACGGAGCGAGCTGGATTTCGCTCAAAAGATACTAATGAAATTTTTATGAAGAGAAAATTCCACCCCCACTCCGCCGACCCAATAAAGCTTGAAACGAATGCAGAAAATCTTGTAGCGAGTCACTGCGGAATAGGGAGGATAAGGTTACTCAGGAGGAGATATAATCTCTCAAGGCGTGTTTTGTTGAATTTAGAAGAAAAGCCAGCGATTACTTGAAATCCATTCTTTCTCCACAGGCTGTGCGGAGGTTATTAGAACAGCAGATGTTGTCTCCGAGGGGCTGCAGTGTATCAAATCACAGTATTTGACAGTTCCAGCAGTCAGACAGCTCTAATCATCTCGAGCCGCGTTGAAATTTAAAATGACATGCTGATAATCGCAGCCATTTCCTTTATGTTTTGGTTTTTTTTTTTTTTTGGTGACGTGGCTTCCCTTATTTGAAGACATGCTCTCACATTGGGCCCTCCAGGCGTCTCTGAGGGGCTCCCAGCAAATTGAGGAATACTTTAATTTCACTGTAATTAAATTAACTAGAAAACCTCTTAATTAGAGACATATAATAACAAGTGTAATTATGTTTTTTTTTTTCTTCTTTCAGGATTTAATTTAAAGGCAGTCTAGACAAAGTTTAATTTAGAAACAAATCCCACTACAAAATTCAAACCATATGGAGGTCTCTGGGAGAAAACCTTACACAATGGTGACCTTTAATGTGTTCTAGGTTTCTGTCCCCTCCTGAAGGAAATCATTTGAAGCTGACCTTATTGTCTTTAAGAGGCTGTGGCGCATTCATTGTTTCAGCTAGTGTGACGATATTGGTATCTTGAGACTAGACAATCAAGGGCACCCATAAAGTGCCCGGTATGAGTTCTAAAACCCGGAAATGAATTAGCATTTCAGCACCTCCGGTTCCCTCGTTTTTTAAGTCAATAGGTTTTTTGAACGTGTTTTTGGTTAGAAGTCTGAAATAAGGTCTGTGGTTAACACAAGCTGAAGAGATGTTCATGTTTTTTATACGACATAAAATTTGTCAGTAAACATCCCACTCACTAACTTTGAGCTTTTATGTGTCTTAAAGAAGACGTTTATTAACAAGTGGCTAAATGAGACTACAGAACGTCATAAAGCTGAACCGCGCTGAACACGGCTTTACAGCCTTAATGCCGTGACACAACCGTAGTGTAGTTCGTTTATAGCCTAACTTTAGCTCTTTGCTACTGGCGATTGCATTAAGGCTTCAAAAATCCTAAAGGTGTAATTCCTTTATGAAGATTATCTTGGTGAACAAAATGTGTAAGTGTCATAAATGTTGGTTCACCACACAGATTACTTTCTGCATTGATTTAAAATTAAATAGATGAGATAGATAGATCCCATGGGAACCAGGGCAAAGTTAATTTCTGCGTTGGCCTCCTGAAAAACATAATTCCTGGGACACTATGTAAAATGTTGTATTTATATTAATGTGTATTGTCAGACATAACCAAAAAAAACCCAGTTAATTAACAAAAAACAATTTGGCGGCCCACCTGCAGGAACTCTGAGTGCCCCCCAGGGACGCCCTATTGAAGGCTACGGGTTTTAAGTTTGCAGGAAATCAGCAAAAACAATTCCCACTGTAAATAACATTTTTATTTTGAATCAAAAAAATGATTTGGACCATGGCCATAAATTCAACATCGCTCGGCCACGAAATTGTATTTAACCGTTCGGTACGAGACTTTCGGTTCGGTACGCATTAACAAAAGACCGATACCTTGAATTATCCTATTATGTTTAGAAAAATGAAATATACAGCTGACACTGTGTTGAATGTGATGTTCTCGGTGTCACTGCGCTCAACGAGGGAGCCTGAAGGCAGCACACGTGACTGTCTGCGCCTCCTGTGGCTCCTCCCTCCTCCAAACCAAAACATTACGGTACAAACATACCGGAAGGCAGCTGTGCGAAGCTAACGCTAACCCGTCAGTTAGGTTAGTAACGCCAGTAACGGATTAGAAAGAAAATATCCTCTAATAATACAGCCACTGTGGTTACGCTGTGAAGTAAGCGATAACGAGAGAGTGGTGTATGAAAAAACAACACTACGCTAATGCACGAGCCGCCTCAATGCTAACAGCTACAGACTATTTAGCAGCTAAGTTAGCAACATGGTAACATACAAGACCCCAAGCCGCTCCGAGACTACAGACCCCCGTTAGCAGCTAAGCCAAAGCTCACTCAGTCTGTAGTTACACCACAGATTGTATATAAATATCATAAATCATTGTATACAGTCTGTGGTTACACTCCGAGTACACACTCAGACCTCTGGTTTAGCAGCTAACAGCAGCTAACGTGAGCACAAAGCCACCTCCGTTAGCAGTAACCGCCAGTGTTGAGTCGCAGTGTGTTCCTCCCTCGAGTAATGTAGTAAAGTGCAGCGCCCCCTCAATGGTTATGTCTGGGATGACTAGGTGAGTACTTAGTACTTAACGTTTTCCCGATTAAAATTTCAAAGAAAGTACCTATATGATTGTTTGTTGTTGTTTTTTTTTTTACAAAATAAAATTTTAAAAGTCTTGGTCCACATGCTCTGGAGGGACAGGAAGAATTGGTTATGTAAATCCTGTGGTTCACCACTGTTTGGGTGCATTGATCAAAGGTTTAGTGTTAAAATGACTGTATAAATAATAAAAGATTATGTAATAAAAAATCAGAACGATTAGAAGACGGATTAATAAAAATATAACAAATATAAAGAAAAAGGTAAATAAAAATTTAACTAATTTTAAATGGTATTGTATGAGTGCTTCAAGTAAAAATAAGTGCTGTAATGATTAAAACACACTTGGGTTCTTAATAAAACTATAGAGTGATAAATGCTGTAAGTATCAAACCATTAAAATACAAGGATTTAGTTCAGATTTGGATAGGGGAAACGCATATCAACCTGGAAACAGTCTTTGACACAACTGCGGGCCGGGTAGCCGATTCAGCCAGAAAGACTAACATGTCACGGCTATTTTGCTCATGTTTATATGATCGTGGCATTTCAAAGACAAGTTTATCCATGTTTTTATTAGACTGAGAGTTTAGCATCTGATAAACTCGCCGCTCACTCTCAGCACTACACACTTAATACTCATATATTTTCAACAAGTCCATTGTCCAACATGTTACAAAAATTGTAAAAACAAAAAATTAATTATATTTATAATAATGTTATATTTAAAATTACGTTATATAGAAAAAAATATAATAAAACATAAAGTCAATACTTTATTTAAAAATACTTTTTAAGTAAATTTTTTGTTTGTGCTTCTTTCAGGTAATTGTTTTGTAACTTTTTTACTATTTTTTTTGCTATTTTTTGGGCCATTTCTTGTTATATTGCTTGTTGCCTTTTTTCTATGTTTTTGAACTAAGTCACAACAATTTGCTCAAGTTTTAAAGGATTAAAACTGATTGTTGTGGAATTTACAATGTAAACTGTACTGGCATAAGTGTATGCACATTAGAAAAATAATAACATTATAATATTATAATTCCTGAAATTCAGTTCTGACCGTCAGTTTTGGCCACCCCTATGTAAAATTTCTGGGGGCGCCACTGTCCTAATCCTCCCTTGTCTTTCTCTTTTGTTTCTCCAGAGCAAGACCTTCTGCGTCAGGAGCTCAACACCCGTTTCCTGGCCTCCCAGAGCGCCGACCGTGGTGCCTCGCTGGGCCCGCCGCCCTACCTGCGTACAGAGTTCCACCAGCACCAGCATCAGCACCAGCACCAGCATCAGCACCAACACACCCACCAGCACACCCACCAGCACACCTTCACGCCCTTCCCCCACGCCATCATGCCCACCCCAGCACCGCCCATGGTGCGTACCCCTGCCAGAAATGTGAGGATAAGTAGAACACACCTGTATTGGGTTGGGAAGGGTGGAGTGGTGGAAAAAAAGTTTTTATGTCTTTTGGTAATGAGTTTTACATGTGTAGAGGAGTGGGCGGGCTTGGCGCTGAGTGTTTTCACCTTGTGGTTACCAGAGTGAGGATTTTACACAGTTAGACATGTGTGTGAGCAGCACGCTGTGGGGACTTGTGGGTTTTCTGCGGCGTCCTTTCATTGATGACCATGTGTGTCTGTCCGTGCTACAATCACGCCTTTCTTCTCCCAGAAAGCCTTTCTAGTGTTTTCTCTGGCATACTCCGGGACTCCAGACTGGAGTCGCCGTTATTTTCTAAATTGGCAATAACTCGCCCAAAGCATGTTAACTTCAGAGCCAGCCTTCAGAACATAATACACTTAATTCATTCTGAATTTAATGACATCATTTGGTCCCGTTTGGGGGTTTTCATTACTGGCAAATGCCTCGTGTTTAAGAGCCCCGCTGTTTGTTGGGGGAGACCACAGGCAACGGGTGGCTGGACCTAAAACTCTCTCTCTCTCTCACACACACACACACACACACATACATTCTTAACTGCCTGGCCCACAGAGGGTTCGCTTGGCTCTGATGATACCTCAAAGGCAGCATGGCGAGGCCTCTGACAGCTAATGAGGCCATAAAAAGGCTCTTTATGGCTGCAGTGTTTAGTCTTGACTGGGGAAATGTTCGCCTTGAGCCTGAGTTGCACCACTAAAAGGAGACCAAATGAGAGACAGAACCCACGCTAGTTTAAAAGGTCTTCAGATGATCACGGAAAGGGGAGGATGAAAACAGTCTGGTTTGGGAAGTGGTTGAACTTTGAATCTAAGTTGACATTTTGGATCTTGAATCATAGTGCCGATCTGTAAGCATGTTTTTAGCTCTAAATACACGTTGTGATGCATTTTGTGTTGGCCTGAAGTGACCCAAGCCCTTTGTACACAGAGATTGTGCTATAGGGCCGCTACGAAGTCCTTCATTTTTGTATATTTACAAAGAACCAAACTTCAGTTAGCAATCTGGCATCAAAGCTAAAGACGGGGTTCCCACACTTTTCATGGACAAAAGTTTACTTTCTTTTCATTACTTTGCGAGGACGTATAATTTCATTTCCATGACCACTGTGTACAACTTAGAGGAAAACTCCTACTCAGTGTGTTACTCGCAAAAATTATTTTAATGCAACATTTTGGTACTCGACCTTCATCAGGCAAACAGATGTTTCTAAGTTGCGTTCTGCTCGCCCCTCTCAGATGAAACTTTGGAAATACATGTGCAAGGTTTTCCCTTGTTCATGACCCGTGTGTAACACAAACAATGCTCCATCTCAAAAATTCGTTACACTAGAGGTCAACACAACAGCGCTGACCTCTAGTGTAACACAAACACGTCAGCTGCACTTTATAAACAATAACAATCTGCATATCAATAACAATCATTTACCGTCACTTTTATATGGCAGTTGATCTTGTCCTGTGCTTGTAGAGTAAGGAGCCCATGAATTTCACTGTATTCCCAATTTTCGGAGATTTACGATCACTGTTTTGGTTTTTTCTTCGAGTTAGCTGCTAATTGATCATAATGCCTTTTAAATCTGCCACGTTGGGGCGCAAGAATAACATGCCATCAAAACGTCACACCTGTCTCGTCCTTAATTCTGTCCTGCCAGTTGGCCCTTTTACATAGACATTGTTTCAGTGCTGGGATGGGACTTTTTTGTTTTTATTTTCTTGTTTGTGTGTGTCCTTTTAAAAAAAATCATTCTTTGCCTCATCATGAGTTACTTTTTATCCCTCAGCAGCAGGTTTTATCCAAAACAGTGAGGCAGCAGAACGGTGCAATATTCCCGCCTTGAACTGGCAGTGTAAAAGGGCTCCTGATAGAGGCCATTGTCCACCCTGTTACAGTATGCTTGTGTTTTTTTCTGCATCCTTGAACTTAGCTCTGTTTCATTTCTCCTACAGTTTGAAAAATATCCAACAAAAGTTGACCCCTTCTACAGACACAGTGTGAGTTTCCCGACTGCGTGCTATCTGCCTGCAGAGCAGTGTTGCTTGCCCATTATGCCATTTCAGCCCATGCGAGTTGGTGTTATAGCTTTGTGTGTGTGTGTGTGTGTGTGCGTGCTAGATGTATGATTTCCATGCAATCGCTCATCCGCTTCTTAATGGATACTGTAAGCATCCCTAGCTGTACCATTTCACCCTCGAGCCCCTGCAAATGTGATTAATGAAACAGCACAGGATTCTTACATCTCTGGGCACAAGATTTATTGTGCGTGCATGTCATGGTAAAATTGTTGTGCATAGAAATTAATACAGAAAGAGGCTGTAGCTGCATTACAATGCAGGCTGTCTTACTGCCAGAGGAATACTATATCTTTGTCTTGCTTACTGTTCTTCATTTGTATTTGTCTGCTAACAGCAGTGGCTTGCTCATGATTATTACTCACTAAAGGGGACTTATTTGAAATACTGGCCCACTGTTGCTCTGCACCATGTTTGCTGAAGCTTCCAGACACCTGCTGTGTGTGCCCGTACAAGTGTGAGGAAGCTGTAAGGAAGATTTTAATATCAAGAAAATCATGTATTTGTAGTCAGTCCCTGGGTCAAAGAGATGTTGCAGAATGCTGCTAGTTTTTAAGTGCTTCATTTTTAGTATTTCTTGGCTGCAGCAAATACCCCGAAGCCTTTTTCTTTCTCTAAAACACACTGATGTCTTAAAATGTGATGTCCAAGGAAACTGGAGTTGTATTTAAAACCTCACAGCACCCCCCCACACCCGCCCCCTCTTCTTCTAACGTATCCAAATGGCCCAAATTTAAATAATTCTGTTGCACCATCCACGATAAAAGCAGTGCAAGAATGCAAGTTCAGAAACATGCAAAATGTTTTCTGCTTCTTATTAACTGAGGCTAATATGATTGACAAGAGCAATTATAGTGAGCGGTTGATTACATATGTTTCTCAGCGGGATAGTTCTGTGGAGGCCTTGAGCACTTGTTTAGTTTACGTGTGTTTTTCTTGTATTACAACATTCCACTTTTTAACATCAAAGGAGTGTTTTCCCTTATTTAAATCCAGCGGGAATAAGCAGAGAATATTTAATAAACTTGCTGTTTGTGAAACATGTAGGCAATCATTTAACTTTCCCCATCTATGCAATTTCTGAAAAAAGTTAAAATTCTATTAATGATAAAAACTTTATTTACGCAGCACCTTTCAGAACAACCGTTACAAAGCACTTTACATGCCAAAGCACATGAAAGACAGCAGAAAACAATCAAATACAAATTTACAGTCCGCAAATAAAAGAACAGGTGACATGGGAAACAGGTAAAAAAAAATTAAGGAAAGTTAAGTGAATGCCGGACGGGGAGTGGGCTCCTTACTTTAAGCTTTTTCAGAATAATAAATACACAACAAAAACCCACAAAATGTTAAGAAAAGTAATATTCTCACACTTATTTCCTTTGTTATACAGAGAAATGCAACTGTGCACGTTTTGAATTCAACTGTCTCTCAGCCATGGAAGACTGACATTCAAATTCAACAAAATAAAACTCACCCAAACTGACCTGGTTACTCTTTTTAGTAATATACGTACCTAGTAAGTTCACTGTTCTAATAATAACCAGCTCCAGTTTGGCAAATAATAAAAAAAAACCTTGATTAACCAAGTTAAATGTAAAAAACATGCCGTTTTTACCCACGGTCTCTCTCTGCTGGCCGCTGGCTCTTTACAGTCCTGTAACTTATCCCTCCACCACTAGATGTCCTCGTGTTTTTCAGAATCAGCTACCTGATCTACCAGTAGAGATCAGAGACTGAGCTCTGGTATTGAAAAACATAATTTTGGAGTTTTGAAATACCCGGATATACCGTAATAGTGTACAGTTGTATTTCTCTGTGTAATAAGGAAAATAGGTGTGTGAATATAACTTTTCTTAACATTTTGTGGGTTTCTACTGTGTATTCATTAGTCTGAAAGGCTGAAAGTAAGTTGCACACTGGCAGTCTGAGGCTTACACTTACACTGTCATAAACCCTATACCCCAGTGAAATTTCAGGTATGAAATATGACGAAATATAAGTCAAAATCTTTTGTCTGGTGCTCATGGAAAATGGGAACCCACAGGATAAACAGGAAGGAAGTCCAGGCAGTTACGTGGCAAAGTCATTTAAAAAGTTATCACTACCAGCCTTTGTCCCAAAGGGAGGAAATAATGATAAAATAAAAAACAGAGCATCGCTGATGCTTGAGAGGAAGTAAGGCCATCAACAGCCACAACACATTTTCTGTTGGAGAAGTATGTGAGAATCATCGGAGGGCAGTCCCATAGACACCAACTCATGATCTGACTGTTGTGCTTTATCCGTCCCCATAACATGTTTGTTCCATCTCCACCGAATTATGAGGCTGTTGTGCTGCATCTCCCCTACAGAGCGAACCATCCTCACACCTCCCCTTCCTCTTTTCTCTCCTCAGCTGTTCCACTCCTACCCACCGGCCATGTCTGGCCTTCCACCCGTCATACCCCCGACCGGGCCCTTCGGCTCGCTGCAGGGCGCCTTTCAGCCCAAGGTAAAACACACAGGGACACCACCACGATACACCCACCTTCTCTCACACACAGACGGACAAACTAAAAGTTATTTACAGAGAATTTTGTTTTTATCTGTATCTGATGCTCTCTAGACCTCGAATCCACTCGATGTGTCCTCAAGACCTGGAGGCGTCCCACATACGTTCTTACAGAAGGACCCCAGGGTAAGCAGACACTAACAGACAACACTCGCAGTGTAGAGCAGAGATACTCAACTTGGTTTGCTTGGGGGACAATTTTGCAAAATGACAGGAGGTGAGGGGGCAGTGGCAACAGCTCCAACATGTTTTTAGGATTTTAGGATGTTTCTAGGATTTCTGGACATGTCAAGGATTTGGGGACATTTCTAGGATTTTAAGATGTTTCTACGATTTAGCACATTTGTAGGATTTCAGGACATTTCTAGGATTTTAGAACGTGTCTAGGATTTTAGGATGTTCCCAGGGTTTTTGCATGATTGTAGGATATTTGTAGGATTTTAGGACGTTTCTAGGATTCTTTGGTCCGGGAGCCATGTGTTGAGCATCTTTAGATCCACTTTTTATGTTATTTAAGTCTTTGAGTAATCTGATAGAGGTTTATTGACAGAGCAGTCTGCTCTCCTCTCAGCTGCTGTCCTCCTTAGTATGCAGAGGGTCACACAGAAGGAACCCATGTGTTAATTACACCTGAAAAGCTTCATTTTAAAGGGAACATTTTAACATTTTAATTTGGGTCATAATGAATGCCACACACAGAGACTAATTAGAAGTGATTTGATTGACAGCAAAATAACTCAACCCCTTTTATTCCATCTCCCTCCCGTAGCTAACGGATCCATTTCGGCCTGTTCTCAGGGTGAGTGCTCGCTCCCTCCAGCGTCTCAGTCTCTCGTAGACACACACGCATGCTCGCACACACACACGTGCACATACAATAATAACTATGATGCCTTTAAGGGTTTTTGCTAATAGAGTAGATAGTGCCTTTGATTAAATGAGTTCTGCACTTGGAGGTGGAGTGTACCAGTTTGTACCAAAACAAAGCCCCAGTTTGGACAGTACAGCCTCTGCATGTGGAAATGCTATTGACAGACTTTAAACACTGACATGAATTGCTTGACAGTCTTTCCTATTTGAAACGACCATTCAAATCACAGTTACAAGATGCCCTATCATTTACCATATCTTTAATATGTGATTAATTAGGTTTGATATGCATTGACATGATAGCACTATGTGTGCACTGAGTGTAATCGCCTAGTAGAATATTAAGCACCATATTATGAAACATCAGTGTGGATATTCCAAAGCTTTCAATTTATTGTAAATTACAGATTTAAAGATCTGGACACACACCACACAATTTACCGTTGCTTTTTAAAAAGTAAAGTTGACATCGTGTTTTTGTCTTGTTTTCGTAGAAACCAGGGAAGTGGTGTGCCATGCATGTTCATATCGCCTGGCAGATATACCACCACCAACAAAAAGTAAAGGTGAGGACTCATCTGACTCTCTCTCTGTGCCAAACCTAGTATTAACATGTAGAATAGTCCAAATGGCATACTCTAATATGTCTGAAAATTATAAAAAAAATATGTATGTCACCAAGTATGTCACCAAAAAATCATCAAAAATGTCAGTGCCCTATGTCATCCAACAGTAACCAAAAAGATTATACTGCAATATCTTATGCGATGATCATCAAAAATGTCATAGTATAGTATTTCAACAAAAAATTTCCAAAAACCAATAGTATAGTATGTTCATCCAAAAATGTCAAAGTATACTATGTTGTCCAAAAATGTAAAAATAGACATGTTTTTTTTGTCATCCTAGCATCATCAAACACGACATAGTAGAGTATGTTGACAAAAAATTGCAGTGTCATGGAATGTTGCAGACGCCCCAAAACACCATAATGTAGCAAGTAAAACAAATGAAAGAAAATGCAATACTAAAGTGTGGCCAAAAATGTCAAAATATGACATGTCCCAAAATGACCTTAAAACAGCATGAAATAGTGTGGCAAGACACGCCATAGCATATGATGTTAAAAGAAATGGCCCAAAACACCATAACACCATAGCATGTTGAAAAAATGAGAAAGCTATGATATGGCCCAAGATGTCAAAATGAGACATGTCCTAGAAACATCTGAAAACCCCTCAAAACACCATTAAATCGTGTGCCAAGAAATAACTTAGCTTAGGATGTTAAAAAAAAAACGTTCCAAAACACCAAATAATCGACCAAAAAAGCTAGGCTAAATTACGGCAAAAATGTCAAGATATCACCCGTCTAAAAAACCGCTGAAAACTACTTTAAACTACATTAAATCACATACCGAAACACGCCATAGCAAAATATTTTGCAGAAAGGGCCAAAAACATAAAAAAAATTGCATATCCAAAAATCGACCAAAAAAGCAAGGCTATAGTATGGCAAAAATGTCAAAATAAGACCTGTCCAAAAAACTGCTAAAAACTACTTTAATCCACATTAAATAGCATGCCAAAACATGCCATAGCATCGGATTTTGCAAAAACGGCCAAAAATACAACAAAATTGAATGTCCAAAAATCGACCAAAACAGCAAGGCTATAGTATGGCAAAAATGTCAAAATATGACCTGTCCAAAAAACTGCTAAAAACTACTTTAAACCACATAAAATAGCGTGCAGAATCATGCCATAGCATCAGATTTTGAAAAAACGGCCAAAAATATAACAAAATTGAATGTCCAAAATTCGACCAAAAGAGCAAGGCTATAGTATGGCAAAATGTCAAAATATGACCCGTCCAAAAAACTGCTGAAAACTACTTTAATCCACTTTAAATAGCGTGCAGAATCATGCCATAGCATCGGATTTTGCAAAAACAGCCAAAAACATCTCAAAATTGCATGTTAAAAAATCGACCAAAAAAGCAAGGCTATAGTATGGCAAAAATGTCAAAATATGACCCGTCCAAAAAACTGCTGAAAACTACTTTAATCCACTTTAAATAGCATGCCAAAACACGCCATAGCAAAGGATTTTGTAGAAACGCCCAAAAACATAACAAAATTGCATGTCCAAAAATCGACCAAAAAAGCAAGGCTATAGTATGGCAAAAATGTCAAAATATGACCCATCCAAAAAACTGCTGAAAACTACTTTAAACCACATAAAATAGCGTGCTGAATCATGCCATAGCATCGGATTTCTCAAAAACAGCCAAAAAGGTAACAAAATTGAATGTCCAAAAATTTAACAAAAGAGCAAGGCGAAAAAGTCAAAATATGACCCGTCCAAAAAACTGCTAAAAACTATTTTAAACATCATAAAATAGCGTGCCGAAACACGCCATAGCAAAGGATTTTGCAAAAGCAGCCAAAAACGTAACAAAATTGCATGTCCAAAAGTTGACCAAAAAAAGCAAGGCTATAGTATGGCAAAATGGCAAAATATGACCCATCCAAAAAACTGCTGAAAACTAATTTAATCCACTTTAAATAGCGTGCCGAAACACACCATAGCAAAGGATTTTGCAGAAATGCCCATAAACATAACAAAAATGCATGTCCAAAAATCGACCAAAACAGCAAGGCTATAGTATGGCAAAAATGTCAAAATATGACCCGTCCAAAAAACTGCTGAAAACTACTTTAAACCACATAAAATAGCATGTAGAATCATGCCATAGCATCGGATTTTGCAAAAACGGCCAAAAATATAACAAAATTGAATGTCCGAAAATCGACCAAAAGAGCAAGGCTATAGTATGGCAAAATGTCAAAATATGACCCGTCCAAAAAACTGCTAAAAACTATTTTAAACATCATAAAATAGCGTGCCGAAACACGCCATAGCAAAGGATTTTGCAAAAGCAGCCAAAAACATAACAAAATTGCATGTTAAAAAATCGACCAAAAGAGCAAGGCTATATAGTATGGCAAAAATGTCAAAATATGACCCATCCAAAAAACTGCTGAAAACTACTTTAAATGACATAAAATAGCGTGCAGAAACACGCCATAGCATTGGATTTTGCAAAAACGGCCAAAAACATCACAAAATTGAATGTCCAAAAATCGACCAAAACAGCAAGGCTATAGTATGGCAAAAATGTCAAAATATGACCTGTCCAAAAAACTGCTAAAAACTACTTTACACCACAGTAAATAGCGTGCCGAAACATGCCATGGCAAAGGATTTTGCAGAAACGGCCAAAAACATCACAAAATTGAATGTCCAAAAATCGACCAAAACAGCAAGGCTATAGTATGGCAAAAATGTCAAAATATGACCCGTCCAAAAAAGTGCTAAAAAACTACTTTAAATGACATTAAATAGCCGTGCAGAAATCACGCCATAGCAAAAGGATTTTGCAAAAACAGCCAAAAACATCACAAAATTGCATGTCCAAAAATCGACCAAAAAAGCAAGGCTATAGTATGGCAAAAATGTCAAAATATGACCCGTCCAAAAAACTGCTGAAAACTACTTTAAATCCACATTAAATAGCGTGCCGAAACACGCCATAGCAAAGGATTTTGCAAAAACGGCCCAAAAACATAACAAAATTGCATGTCCAAAAATCGACCAAAAAAGCAAGGCTATAGTATGGCAAAAATGTCAAAATATGACCCGTCCAAAAAACTGCTGAAAACTACTTTAAACCACATAAAATAGCGTGCCAGAATCATGCCATAGCAAAGGATTTTGCAAAAACAGCCAAAAAACATAACAAAATTGCATGTCCAAAAAATCGACCAAAAAAGCAAGGCTATAGTATGGCAAAAATGTCAAAATATGACCCTTCCAAAAAACTGCTAAAAAACTACATTAAACATTAAATAGTTGACGTGCCGAAAAACGCCATAGCAAAAGATTTTGCAAAAACATAGGAAAAACGCCAAAAAAGCAAAATTGCATACAAATTGCATCGAAAAATTCACAAAAAGCAAGGCTATAGTATGGCAAAAATGTCAAATATGACCCGTCCAAAAAATGCTAAAAACTACTTTAAATACATTAAATAGCATGTGCAGAATCATGCCATAGCAGTTGGATTTTGCAAAAACAATAAAAAACATCACAAAATTGAATGTCCTTTGTCTGTCGACCACAAAATGCAAGGCTATAGTATGGCAAAAATGTCAAAAATATTGACCCGTCCAAAAAAGTGCTGAAAAACTTTAAAAGACATTAAATAGCGTGCCAAACACGCCATATTGCAAAGGATTTTGCAAAAACCCAGAAAACTTCTCAAAATTGCAGTCAGTCGATGTCTCAAATCTGGAAAGAAAGTCAAATAAATAGATCGTTACAATAATGTATGGCAATCTAAAATATCGTAAAACATGAAAAACAAAGAAAAAATGCAAAAATCATAAAAACTACAAATCACATTTTTAATTAAAAACACAACAACCTATAGCTATGGCGTGTTTTTCGGCACGCTATTTTATGTCATTTAAAGTAGTTTTTAGCAGTTTTTTGGACGGGTCATATTTTCAACATTTTTGCCATACTATAGCCTTGCTTTTGGTCGATTTTTGGACATGCAATTTGTGATGTTTTGGCGTTTTTGCTGCAAAATTCCTTTGCTACGGCATGTTTCGGCACGCTATTTTAATGTCATTTAAAGTAGTTTTTAGCAGTTTTTTGGACGGGTCATATTTTGACATTTTTGCCATACTATAGCCTTGCTTTTTTGGTCAATTTTTTGGACATGCAATTTTGTATGTTTTTGGCCGTTTTTTTGCAAAATCCTTTGCTATGGCGTGTTTTGGCACGCTATTTAATGTCATTTAAAGTAGTTTTTTCAGCAGTTTTTTGGACGGGTCATATTTTGACATTTTTGCCATACTATAGCCTTGCTTTTTTTGTCGATTTTTGGACATGCAATTTTGTGATGTTTTTGGCTGTTTTTGCAAAATCTTTTGCTATGGCGTGTTTCGGCACGCTATTTAATGTCATTTAAAGTAGTTTTTTAGCACTTTTTTGGACGGTCATATTTTGACATTTTTTGCCATACTATAGCCTTGCTTTTTGGTCGATTTTTTGGACATGCAATTTTTGTGATGTTTTTGGCTGTTTTTGCAAATTCCTTTGCTATGGCATGTAATTTCGGCACGCTATTTTAATGTGGATTTAAAGTAGTTTTTAGCAGTTTTTTGGACGGGTCATATTTTGACATTTTTGCCATACTATAGCCTTGCTTTTTTGGTCAATTTTTGGACATTCAATTTTGCTATGTTTTTGGCCGTTTTTGCAAAAATCCTTTTTGCTATGGCATGTTTCTGCATGCTATTTAATGTAGTTTAAAGTAGTTTTTCAGCAGTTTTTTGGACGGGTCATATTTTGACATTTTTGCCATACTATAGCCTTGCTTTTTTGGTCGATTTTTGGACATGCAATTTTGTGATGTTTTTGGCTGTTTTTTGCAAAATCCTTTGCTATGGCGTGTTTCGGCACGCTATTTAATGTGGATTTAAAGTAGTTTTTTAGCACTTTTTTGGACGGGTCATATTTTGACATTTTTGCCATACTATAGCCTTGCTTTTTTTGGTCGATTTTTGGACATGCAATTTTGTGATTTTTTTGGCTGTTTTTGCAAAATCCTTTGCTATGGCGTGTTTCGGCACGCTATTTAATGTGGATTAAAGTAGTTTCAGCAGTTTTTTGGACGGGTCATTATTTTGACATTTTTGCCATACTATAGCCTTGCTTTTTTGGTCGATTTTTGGACATGCAATTTTGCTATGTTTTGGCCCGTTTTTGCAAAATCCTTTGCTATGGCGTGTTTCTGCACGCTATTTAATGTGGTTTAAAGTAGTTTTCTAGCAGTTTTTTGGACGGGTCATATTTTGACATTTTTGCCATACTATAGCCTTGCTTTTTGGTCGATTTTGGACATGCAATTTTGTGATGTTTTTGGCTGTTTTTGCAAAATCCTTTTGCTATGGCGTGTTTCGGCACGCTATTTAATGTCATTTAAAGTAGTTTTTTAGCACTTTTTTGGACGGGTCATATTTTGACATTTTTGCCATACTATAGCCTTGCTTTTTGGTCGATTTTTGGACATGCAATTTTTGTGATGTTTTTGCCTGTTTTTGCAAAATCCTTTGCTATGGCGTGTTTCTGCACGCTATTTAATGTATTTAAAGTAGTTTTTTAGCAGTTTTTTGGACGGGTCATATTTTGACATTTTTGCCATACTATAGCCTTGCTTTTTTGGTCGATTTTTGGACATGCAATTTTGTTATGTTTTTGGCTGTTTTTGCAAAATCCTTTGCTATGGCGTGTTTCGGCACGCTATTTAATGTGTTTAAAGTAGTTTTTTAGCAGTTTTTTGGACGGGTCATATTTTGACATTTTTGCCATACTATAGCCTTGCTTTTTGGTCGATTTTTGGACATGCAATTTTGTGATGTTTTTGGCTGTTTTTGCAAAATCCTTTGCTATGGCATGATTTTGCACGCTATTTAATGTGGTTTAAAGTAGTTTTTAGCACTTTTTTGGACGGGTCATATTTTGACATTTTTGCCATACTATAGCCTTGCTGTTTTGGTCGATTTTTGGACATGCAATTTTGTGATGTTTTTGGCTGTTTTTGCAAAATCCTTTGCTATGGCGTGTTTCGGCACGCTATTTAATGTGGATTAAAGTAGTTTTTAGCAGTTTTTTGGACGGGTCATATTTTGACATTTTTGCCATACTATAGCCTTGCTTTTTGGTCGATTTTTGGACATGCAATTTTGTGATGTTTTTGGCGTTTTTGCAAAATCCTTTGCTATGGCATGTTTCGGCACGCTATTTAATGTGGTTTAAAGTAGTTTTTAGCAGTTTTTTGGACGGGTCATATTTTGACATTTTTGCCATACTATAGCCTTGCTTTTTTTGGTCGATTTTTGGACATGCAATTTTGTGATGTTTTTGGCCGTTTTTGCAAAATCCTTTGCTATGGCGTGTTTCTGCACGCTATTTAATGTGGATTTAAAGTAGTTTTTAGCAGTTTTTTGGACGGGTCATATTTTGACATTTTTGCCATACTATAGCCTTGCTTTTTGGTCGATTTTTGGACATGCAATTTTGTTACGTTTTTGGCTGTTTTTGCAAAATCCTTTGCTATGGCGTGTTTCGGCACGCTATTTAATGTGGTTTAAAGTAGTTTTTAGCAGTTTTTTGGACGGGTCATATTTTGACATTTTTGCCATACTATAGCCTTGCTTTTTTGGGTCGATTTTTTTTGGACATGCAATTTTGTGATGTTTTTGGCTGTTTTTGCAAAATCCTTTGCTATGGCGTGTTTCGGCACGCTATTTAAATGTCATTTAAAGTAGTTTTTAGCAGTTTTTTGGACGGGTCATATTTTGACATTTTTGCCATACTATAGCCCTTGCTTTTTTGGTCAATTTTTGGACATGCAATTTTTGTTATGTTTTTGGCCGTTTTTGCAAAATCCTTTGCTATGGCGTGTTTTGGCACGCTATTTTTAATGTCATTTAAAGTAGTTTTTAGCAGTTTTTTGGACGGGTCATATTTTGACATTTTTGCCATACTATAGCCTTGCTTTTTGGTCGATTTTTGGACATGCAATTTTGTTGATGTTTTTGGCTGTTTTTGCAAAATCCTTTGCTATGGCGTGTTTCGGCACGCTATTTAATGTGTATTTTAAAGTAGTTTTTAGCAGTTTTTTGGACGGGTCATATTTTGACATTTTTGCCATACTATAGCCTTGCTTTTTTGGTCGATTTTTGGACATGCAATTTTTGTGATGTTTTTGGCTGTTTTTGCAAAATCCTTTGCTATGGCGTGTTTTGGCACGCTATTTAATGTAGTTTAAAGTAGTTTTTAGCAGTTTTTTGGACGGGTCATATTTTGACATTTTTGCCATACTATAGCCTTGCTTTTTGGTCGATTTTTGGACATGCAATTTTGTTATGTTTTTGGCTGTTTTTGCAAAATCCTCCTTTGCTATGGCGTGTTTCGGCACGCTATTATGTCATTTAAAGTAGTTTTTAGCAGTTTTTTGGACGGGTCATATTTTGACATTTTTGCCATACTATAGCCTTGCTTTTTTGGTCGATTTTTGGACATTCAATTTTGTTATGTTTTTGGCCGTGTTTTTGCAAAATCCTTTGCTATGGCGTGTTTTTGGCACGCTATTTAATGTCAGTTTTTAAAGTAGTTTTTAGCACTTTTTTGGACGGGTCATATTTTGACATTTTTGCCATACTATAGCCTTGCTTTTTTGGTCGATTTTTGGACATGCAATTTTGTTACGTTTTTGGCTGTTTTTGCAAAATCCTTTGCTATGGCGTGTTTCGGCACGCTATTTAAAGTGGATTAAAGTAGTTTTCAGCAGTTTTTTGGACGGGTCATTATTTTGACATTTTTGCCATACTATACCTTGCTGTTTTGGTCGATTTTTGGACATTCAATTTTGTGATGTTTTTGGCTGTTTTTGCAAAATCCTTTGCTATGGCGTGTTTCGGCACGCTATTTAATGTGGTTTTAAAGTAGTTTTTTAGCAGTTTTTTGGACGGGTCATATTTTGACATTTTTGCCATACTATAGCCTTGCTTTTTGGTCGATTTTTGGACATGCAATTTTGTGATGTTTTTGGCTGTTTTTGCAAAATCCTTTGCTATGGCGTGTTTCGGCACGCTATTTAATGTGTTTTAAAAGTAGTTTTTAGCAGTTTTTTGGACGGGTCATATTTTGACATTTTTGCCATACTATAGCCTTGCTTTTTTTGGTCGATTTTTGGACATGCAATTTTGCTATGTTTTTGGCTGTTTTTGCAAAATCCTTTGCTATGGCGTGTTTTGGCACGCTATTTAATGTCAGTTTAAAGTAGTTTTTAGCAGTTTTTTGGACGGGTCATATTTTGACATTTTTGCCATACTATAGCCTTGCTTTTTTGGTCGATTTTTGGACATGCAATTTTGTTATGTTTTTTGGCTGTTTTTGCAAAATCCTTTGCTATGGCGTGTTTCGGCACGCTATTTAATGTCATTTAAAGTAGTTTTTAGCAGTTTTTTTGGACGGGTCATATTTTGACATTTTTGCCATACTATAGCCTTGCTTTTTTGGTCGATTTTTGGACATTCATTTTTGTTATGTTTTTGGCTGTTTTTGCAAAATCCTTTGCTATGGCGTGATTTTGGCACGCTATTTAATGTCAGTTTAAAGTAGTTTTTAGCAGTTTTTTGGACGGGTCATATTTTGACATTTTTGCCATACTATAGCCTTGCTTTTTGGTCGATTTTTGGACATGCAATTTTGTGATGTTTTTTGGCTGTTTTTGCAAAATCCTTTGCTATGGCGTGTTTCGGCACGCTATTTAATGTGGTTTAAAGTAGTTTTTAGCAGTTTTTTGGACGGGTCATATTTTGACATTTTTGCCATACTATAGCCTTGCTTTTTTGGTCGATTTTTGGACATGCAATTTTGTGATGTTTTTGGCTGTTTTTGCAAAATCCTTTGCTATGGCATGTTTCGGCACGCTATTTAATGTCATTTAAAGTAGTTTTTAGCAGTTTTTTGGACGGGTCATATTTTGACATTTTTGCCATACTATAGCCTTGCTTTTTGGTCGATTTTTGGACATGCAATTTTGTTATGTTTTTGGCTGTTTTTGCAAAATCCTTTGCTATGGCGTGTTTCGGCACGCTATTTTAATGTCATTTAAAGTAGTTTTTAGCAGTTTTTTGGACGGGTCATATTTTGACATTTTTGCCATACTATAGCCTTGCTTTTTTGGTCGATTTTTGGACATGCAATTTTGTGATGTTTTTGGCTGTTTTTGCAAAAATCTTTGCTATGGCATGTTTCGGCACGCTATTTAATGTCATTTAAAGTAGTTTTTAGCAGTTTTTTTTGGACGGGTCATATTTTGACATTTTTGCCATACTATAGCCTTGCTTTTTGGTCGATTTTTGGACATGCAATTTTGCTATGTTTTTGGCCGTTTTTGCAAAATCCTTTGCTATGGCGTGTTTCGGCACGCTATTTAATGTCATTTAAAGTAGTTTTTTCAGCAGTTTTTTGGACGGGGTCATATTTTGACATTTTTGCCATACTATAGCCTTGCTTTTTTGGTCGATTTTTGGACATGCAATTTTGTGATGTTTTTGGCGTTTTTGCAAAATCCTTTGCTATGGCATGTTTCGGCACGCTATTTAATGTCAGTTTAAAGTAGTTTTTAGCAGTTTTTTGGACGGGTCATATTTTGACATTTTTGCCATACTATAGCCTTGCTTTTTTGGTCGATTTTTGGACATGCAATTTTGTGATGTTTTTGGCTGTTTTTTGCAAATTCCTTTGCTATGGCGTGTTTCGGCACGCTATTTAATGTCAGTTTAAAGTAGTTTTTAGCAGTTTTTTGGACGGGTCATATTTTGACATTTTTGCCATACTATAGCCTTGCTTTTTTGGTCGATTTTTGGACATTCAATTTTGTTATGTTTTTGGCCGTTTTTGCAAAATCCTTTGCTATGGCGTGTTTTGGCACGCTATTTTATGTCATTTAAAGTAGTTTTTTAGCAGTTTTTTGGACGGGTCATATTTTGACATTTTTGCCATACTATAGCCTTGCTTTTTTGGTCGATTTTTGGACATGCAATTTTGTTATGTTTTTGGCCGTTTTTGCAAAATCTTTTTGCTATGGCGTGTTTCGGCACGCTATTTAATGTCATTTAAAGTAGTTTTTAGCAGTTTTTTGGACGGGTCATATTTTGACATTTTTGCCATACTATAGCCTTGCTTTTTGGTCGATTTTTGGACATGCAATTTTGTTATGTTTTTGGCTGTTTTTGCAAAATCCTTTGCTATGGCATGTTTCGGCACGCTATTAAATGTCATTTAAAGTAGTTTTAGCAGTTTTTTGGACGGGTCATATTTTGACATTTTTGCCATACTATAGCCTTGCTTTTTTGGTCGATTTTTGGACATTCAATTTTGTGATGTTTTTGGCCGTTTTTGCAAAATCCTTTGCTATGGCGTGTTTCGGCACGCTATTTAATGTGGTTTAAAGTAGTTTTTAGCAGTTTTTTGGACGGGTCATATTTTGACATTTTTGCCATACTATAGCCTTGCTTTTTTGGTCGATTTTTGGACATGCAATTTTGTTATGTTTTTGGCCGTTTTTGCAAAATCCTTTGCTATGGCGTGTTTTGGCACGCTATTTAATGTCATTTAAAGTAGTTTTTAGCAGTTTTTGGACGGGTCATATTTTGACATTTTTGCCATACTATAGCCTTGCTTTTTTGGTCGATTTTTGGACATGCAATTTTGTTATGTTTTTGGCTGTTTTTGCAAAATCCTTTGCTATGGCATGTTTCGGCACGCTATTTAATGTCATTTAAAGTAGTTTTTAGCAGTTTTTTTGGACGGGTCATATTTTGACATTTTTGCCATACTATAGCCTTGCTTTTTTGGTCGATTTTTGGACATGCAATTTTGTGATGTTTTTTGGCCGTTTTTGCAAAATCCTTTGCTATGGCGTGTTTCGGCACGCTATTTAATGTGGATTAAAGTAGTTTTTAGCAGTTTTTTGGACGGGTCATATTTTGACATTTTTGCCATACTATAGCCTTGCTTTTTTGGTCGATTTTTGGACATGCAATTTTGTGATGTTTTTGGCGTTTTTGCAAAATCCTTTGCTATGGCGTGTTTCGGCACGCTATTTTATGTGTTTAAAGTAGTTTTTAGCAGTTTTTTGGACGGGTCATATTTTGACATTTTTGCCATACTATAGCCTTGCTTTTTTGGTCGATTTTTGGACATGCAATTTTGTGATGTTTTTGGCCGTTTTTGCAAAATCCTTTGCTATGGCGTGTTTCGGCACGCTATTTAATGTGGTTTAAAGTAGTTTTTAGCAGTTTTTTGGACGGGTCATATTTTGACATTTTTGCCATACTATAGCCTTGCTTTTTTGGTCGATTTTTGGACATGCAATTTTTTGATGTTTTTGGCTGTTTTTGCAAAAATCCTTTGCTATGGCGTGTTTCGGCACGCTATTTTAATGTGGATTAAAGTAGTTTTTAGCAGTTTTTTGGACGGGTCATATTTTGACATTTTTGCCATACTATAGCCTTGCTTTTTTGGTCAATTTTTTGGACATGCAATTTTGCTATGTTTTTGGCCGTTTTTGCAAAATCCTTTGCTATGGCGTGTTTTGGCACGCTATTTAATGTCATTTAAAGTAGTTTTTAGCAGTTTTTTGGACGGGTCATATTTTGACATTTTTGCCATACTATAGCCTTGCTTTTTTGGTCGATTTTTGGACATGCAATTTTGTGATGTTTTTGGCTGTTTTTGCAAAATCCTTTGCTATGGCATGTTTCGGCACGCTATTTAATGTCATTTAAAGTAGTTTTTAGCAGTTTTTTGGACGGGTCATATGAGGGTTTGACATTTTTGCCATACTATAGCCTTGCTTTTTGGTCGATTTTTGGACATGCAATTTTTGCGTTGTTTTTGGCGTTTTTGCAAAATCCTTTGCTATGGCGTGTTTCGGCACGCTATTTAATGTCATTTAAAGTAGTTTTTAGCAGTTTTTTGGACGGGTCATATTTTGACATTTTTGCCATACTATAGCCTTGCTTTTTTGGTCGATTTTTTTTGGACATGCAATTTTGTGATGTTTTTGGCTGTTTTTGCAAAATTCCTTTGCTATGGCGTGTTTCGGCACGCTATTTAATGTGGTTTAAAGTAGTTTTTAGCAGTTTTTTGGACGGGTCATATTTTGACATTTTTGCCATACTATAGCCTTGCTTTTTTTGGTCGATTTTTGGACATGCAATTTTGTGATGTTTTTGGCTGTTTTTGCAAAATCCTTTGCTATGGCGTGTTTCGGCACGCTATTTTAATGTCATTTAAAGTAGTTTTTAGCAGTTTTTTGGACGGGTCATATTTTGACATTTTTGCCATACTATAGCCTTGCTTTTTTTAAGTCGATTTTTGGACATTCAATTTTGCTATGTTTTTGGCCGTTTTTGCAAAATCCTTTGCTATGGCGTGTTTTGGCACGCTATTTAATGTCATTTAAAGTAGTTTTTTAGCAGTTTTTTGGACGGGTCATATTTTGACATTTTTGCCATACTATAGCCTTGCTTTTTTGGTCGATTTTGGACATGCAATTTTGTGATGTTTTTGGCTGTTTTTGCAAAATCCTTTGCTATGGCATGTTTCGGCACGCTATTTAATGTCATTTAAAGTAGTTTTTAGCAGTTTTTTGGACGGGTCATATTTTGACATTTTTGCCATACTATAGCCTTGCTTTTTTGGTCGATTTTTGGACATGCAATTTTGCTATGTTTTTGGCCGTTTTTGCAAAATCCTTTGCTATGGCGTGTTTTGGCACGCTATTTAATGTCATTAAAGTAGTTTTTAGCAGTTTTTTTGGACGGGTCATATTTTGACATTTTTGCCATACTATAGCCTTGCTTTTTTTTTGGTCGATTTTTGGACATGCATTTTGTGATGTTTTTGGCTGTTTTTGCAAAATCCTTTGCTATGGCGTGTTTCGGCACGCTATTTAATGTGGTTTAAAGTAGTTTTTAGCAGTTTTTTGGACGGGTCATATTTTGACATTTTTGCCATACTATAGCCTTGCTTTTTTGGTCGATTTTTGGACATGCAATTTTGTGATGTTTTTGGCTGTTTTTGCAAAATCCTTTGCTATGGCATGTTTCGGCACGCTATTTAATGTCATTTAAAGTAGTTTTTAGCAGTTTTTTGGACGGGTCATATTTTGACATTTTTGCCATACTATAGCCTTGCTTTTTTGGTCGATTTTTGGACATGCAATTTTGTGATGTTTTTGGCTGTTTTTGCAAAATCCTTTGCTATGGCATGTTTCGGCACGCTATTTAATGTCATTTAAAGTAGTTTTTAGCAGTTTTTTGGACGGGTCATATTTTGACATTTTTGCCATACTATAGCCTTGCTTTTTTGGTCGATTTTTGGACATTCAATTTTGCTATGTTTTTGGCCGTTTTTGCAAAATCCTTTGCTATGGCGTGTTTCGGCACGCTATTTTAATGTCATTTAAAGTAGTTTTTTAGCAGTTTTTTGGACGGGTCATATTTTGACATTTTTGCCATACTATAGCCTTGCTTTTTTGGTCGATTTTTGGACATTGCAATTTTGTATGTTTTTGGCCGTTTTTGCAAAATCCTTTGCTATGGCGTGTTTTGGCACGCGCTATTTAATGTCATTTAAAGTAGTTTTTAGCAGTTTTTTGGACGGGTCATATTTTGACATTTTTGCCATACTATAGCCTTGCTTTTTGGTCGATTTTTGGACATGCAATTTTGTTATGTTTTTGGCTGTTTTTGCAAAATCCTTTGCTATGGCATGTTTCGGCACGCTATTTAATGTCATTTAAAGTAGTTTTTAGCAGTTTTTGGACGGGTCATATTTTGACATTTTTGCCATACTATAGCCTTGCTTTTTGGTCAATTTTTGGACATGCAATTTTGTGATGTTTTTTTGCCTGTTTTTGCAAAATCCTTTGCTATGGCGTGTTTTGGCACGCTATTATTTAATGTGGATTAAAGTAGTTTTTAGCAGTTTTTTGGACGGGTCATATTTTGACATTTTTGCCATACTATAGCCTTGCTTTTTTTTGGTCGATTTTTGGACATGCAATTTTGTGATTTTTTGGCGTTTTTGCAAAATCCTTGCTATGGCGTGTTTCGGCACGCTATTTTATGTCATTTAAAGTAGTTTTTAGCAGTTTTTTGGACGGGTCATATTTTGACATTTTTGCCATACTATAGCCTTGCTTTTTTGGTCGATTTTTGGACATGCAATTTGTGATGTTTTTGGCCTGTTTTTGCAAAATCCTTTGCTATGGCGTGTTTCGGCACGCTATTTAATGTGGATTAAAGTAGTTTTTAGCAGTTTTTTGGACGGGTTCATCATATTTTGACATTTTTGCCATACTATAGCCTTGCTTTTTTGGTCGATTTTTGGACATGCAATTTTTTTGTGATGTTTTTGGCCTTTTTGCAAAATCCTTTGCTATGGCGTGTTTCGGCACGCTATTTAATGTCATTTAAAGTAGTTTTTAGCAGTTTTTTGGACGGGTCATATTTTGACATTTTTGCCATACTATAGCCTTGCTTTTTTGGTCGATTTTTGGACATGCAATTTTGTGATGTTTTTGGCCCTTTTTGCAAAATCCTTTGCTATGGCGTGTTTCGGCACGCTATTTTATGTCATTTAAAGTAGTTTTTAGCAGTTTTTTGGACGGGTCATATTTTGACATTTTTTGCCATACTATAGCCTTGCTTTTTGGTCGATTTTTGGACATGCAATTTTGTGATGTTTTTGGCTGTTTTTGCAAAATCCTTTGCTATGGCGTGTTTCGGCACGCTATTTAATGTGGATTAAAGTAGTTTTTAGCAGTTTTTTGGACGGGTCATATTTTGACATTTTTGCCATACTATAGCCTTGCTTTTTTGGTCGATTTTTGGACATTCAATTTTGTGATGTTTTTGGCCGTTTTTGCAAAATCCTTTGCTATGGCGTGTTTCGGCACGCTATTTAATGTCATTTAAAGTAGTTTTTCAGCAGTTTTTTGGACGGGTCATATTTTGACATTTTTGCCATACTATAGCCTTGCTTTTTTGGTCGATTTTTTGGACATGCAATTTTGTGATGTTTTTGGCCGTTTTTGCAAAATCCTTTGCTATGGCGTGTTTTTGGCACGCTATTTAATGTCATTTAAAGTAGTTTTTAGCAGTTTTTTGGACGGGTCATATTTTGACATTTTTGCCATACTATAGCCTTGCTTTTTTAAGTTGATTTTGGACATGCAATTTAGTGATGTTTTTGGCTGTTTTTGCAAAATCCTTTGCTATGGCGTGTTTCGGCACGCTATTTAATGTGGATTTTAAAGTAGTTTTTAGCAGTTTTTTGGACGGGTCATATTTTGACATTTTTGCCATACTATAGCCTTGCTTTTTTGGTCGATTTTTGGACATTCAATTTTGCTATGTTTTTGGCGTTTTTGCAAAATCCTTTGCTATGGCGTGTTTTGGCACGCTATTTAAATGTGTCATTTAAAGTAGTTTTTAGCAGTTTTTTGGACGGGTCATATTTTGACATTTTTGCCATACTATAGCCTTGCTTTTTTGGTCGATTTTTGGACATTCAATTTTGTATGTTTTTGGCCGTTTTTGCAAAATCCTTTGCTATGGCATGTGTTTCGGCACGCTATTTAATGTCATTTAAAGTAGTTTTTAGCAGTTTTTTGGACGGGTCATATTTTGACATTTTTGCCATACTATAGCCTTGCTTTTTTGGTCAATTTTTGGACATTCAATTTTGTGATGTTTTTTGGCCGTTTTTGCAAAATCCTTTGCTATGGCGTGTTTCGGCACGCTATTTAATGTGGATTTAAAGTAGTTTTTAGCAGTTTTTTGGACGGGTCATATTTTGACATTTTTGCCATACTATAGCCTTGCTTTTTTGGTCGATTTTTGGACATGCAATTTTGTGATGTTTTTGGCCCTTTTTGCAAAATCCTTTGCTATGGCGTGTTTCGGCACGCTATTTAATGTCATTTAAAGTAGTTTTTTTTTTTTTTGGACGGGTCATATTTTGACATTTTTGCCATACTATAGCCTTGCTTTTTTGGTCGATTTTTGGACATGCAATTTTGTGATGTTTTTGGCCCTTTTTGCAAAATCCTTTGCTATGGCGTGTTTCGGCACGCTATTTAATGTGGATTAAAGTAGTTTTAGCAGTTTTTTTGGACGGGTCATATTTTGACATTTTTGCCATACTATAGCCTTGCTTTTTTTGGTCGATTTTTGGACATTCAATTTTGTGATGTTTTTGGCCTTTTTTGCAAAATCCTTTGCTATGGCGTGTTTCGGCACGCTATTTAATGTGGTTTAAAGTAGTTTTTAGCAGTTTTTTGGACGGGTCATATTTTTGACATTTTTGCCATACTATAGCCTTGCTTTTTTGGTCGATTTTTGGACATGCAATTTAGTGATTTTTTTTGGCCGTTTTTGCAAAATCCTTTGCTATGGCGTGTTTCGGCACGCTATTTAATGTCATTTAAAGTAGTTTTTAGCAGTTTTTTGGACGGGTCATATTTTGACATTTTTGCCATACTATAGCCTTGCTTTTTTGGTCGATTTTTGGACATGCAATTTTGTGATGTTTTTGGCCTTTTTGCAAAATCCTTTGCTATGGTGTGTTTCGGCACGCTATTTTAATGTCATTTAAAGTAGTTTTTAGCAGTTTTTTGGACGGGTCATATTTTGACATTTTTGCCATACTATAGCCTTGCTTTTTTGGTCGATTTTTGGACATGCAATTTTGTGATGTTTTTGGCCCTTTTTGCAAAATCCTTTGCTATGGCGTGTTTCGGCACGCTATTTAATGTGGATTAAAGTAGTTTTCTAGCAGTTTTTTGGACGGGTCATATTTTGACATTTTTGCCATACTATAGCCTTGCTTTTTTGGTCGATTTTTGGACATTCAATTTTGTGATGTTTTTGGCCCTTTTTGCAAAATCCTTTGCTATGGCGTGTTTCGGCACGCTATTTTATGTCATTTAAAGTAGTTTTTAGCAGTTTTTTGGACGGGTCATATTTTGACATTTTTGCCATACTATAGCCTTGCTTTTTTGGTTGATTTTTGGACATGCAATTTTGTGATGTTTTTGGCCGTTTTTGCAAAATCCTTTGCTATGGCGTGTTTTGGCACGCTATTTAATGTCATTTAGAGTAGTTTTTAGCAGTTTTTTGGACGGGTCATATTTTGACATTTTTGCCATACTATAGCCTTGCTTTTTTAAGTCAATTTTTGGATATGCAAATTAGTGATGTTTTTGGCCCTTTTTGTAAAATCCTTTGCTATGTCATTTAAAGTAGTTTTTAGCAGTTTTTTGGACGGGTCATATTTTGACATTTTTGCCATACTATAGCCTTGCTTTTTTGGTTGATTTTTCAGTCTCTTTTGCGACATGATTTATTAAGACGATTTTGGCTGTTTTTTCAAGTAGACATATTTTGGCGACATATTATACTATGACATTTTTGATAATTTTTTTGTTTACTTTTGGGTGACATACTATAGTATTTTTCACAACATGCTGACTACATAAATATTGTATTACTCTTTAAACTTTTATTGTTTTAACTGCAGTTTTTGTTAGTCGGGCTCTAATTTAAAGTTTTAGCATAAGAACTTAAAGATGAGATTGCTTGTTAACCTGTCAACAAATTTTTAACACTTACCTATCGTGACATTGCAGTCAGCCATTGATGGATTCCTACTGTCTCTTCCCCTTTCAGGTCCCACGCATCCATCAGGAGGTCCTTTTGGTCATCCGCCCCACCATCCTGGAAACTTCCTCACCCCAGCGTCTCATTTAGGTAAAAAGACTCTTCAGTTTGGGTCTTCTCAGTCTCCATCTGAAATAGGAAAAAAAGATGTGATATGATATGTGATGTCTCTTTTCAGAACCTTTCAGTCGGCCTGCATCATTTGGAGGACTGGGATCCCTCAGTTCATCAGCCTTTGGGGGACTGGGCAATCCAGCACTAAGTGAGTTTCTACCTCATCCTATCACTGTCGGTATTTCCTATAATAATCCTTGTTGCTATGTGAAATGTGTCCAATCTTAAAGTTTTGTTTCTAATTTAGAGGTATTGCTCACTCATGCTGTAGAAGAACGTCAGAAATGGAATTTAAATACAGATATTCACCAGTGCAAGTTGTCAAGATACGCATTTAACTTGTGTCCTGCCGTGTTTTTCCACGTGTTGAATCCCTAACAGCGGCCAACTCAGTGTTCGGCCATAAAGATGGCCCCAACGCACAGCAGCACTTCAACAGCAGCAGTAACAGCAGCCACCAGGAGCCGTGGAACCGCCTGCACCGCACACCGCCCTCCTTCCCCACACCGCCACCCTGGCTGAAACCCGGAGACTCTGAGAGGAGCACATCGGCCAGCTCGCACGAGAGGGACCGAGACTCTGAGAAGCGGGACTCGCTGGTCAGTAAAGACGACAAAGACAGGTGGGTGTTGCCAAAAATGACTACTCTGATGACTAATGACATGAATAGATAAAAATATCTTTGGAGCAGATCTTTTGGCCTTCTTCAGGGTTCCTACTGGCAAGTTAAGAGTTAAAACTGTTATTTAATCACCACCTGAAATTTAGGTCAAATTTGAAATTAACGACAATTGAAGCATTTTACTGTTTACATACTGCATCACTCACCTTATTTATATCTATTCATTTATTCATTTATGTATGTAATAACCCAGTGTTTTATTTATTATAGCGTTTTTATTTAATGATCAACGAGAGTACTTTATTTAAGTATTTTTCATGTACTAACTGGCCGGAATTACAATAAACAATCCTCAAATACTTTTACAACAACCAAATTAAAGAACAATTTTGCCCAAAAGTCTATTGTCACATGAAACATGACATTTTTTGGGATTGAACTGCTTGGACTTCTGTCATGATGAGCTGCAGGAGCAGAATTTGGTGAATTATTTAACAAAAAAAGATGCTGCCAATTATGTTGAGATTTTACAATGCGATATAAAAAAAAGAGGGTTAACAAAATCCAATTTATTTGCCGGTATCTGAGCATTTTTTAATACTTCTGAAAGATTACTGTAAGTCATTTAAATAGAAATTAAGGCCTTATTTATAGATTTACGAATTAAAGGCTATTTAAGGCTTTTTAAGGATCTTTGAATCACTATTTCTTTGTATATTATGTTTTATCTAATTGTTTCAATTTGGAATAAGTGTTGAAAGATTAATTTCGCTCTTTGACAGACGCAGAGTTACTGATACTGATGGAGGTATTTTCTTTGTGCTTTTAGGGACTCTGTAGAAAAGCGTCATCCGAGCCATCCGTCCCCAATCCCCGTCAATCCCATCAGCCTTCTGGGCCACACCAGACCTCCAGAGCACCACAGGAACCACCTGCCCCCTTCTTCTGGAGAACCCCAGAGGGACAAGGAGAACAAGGCCAAAGACAGGGAGAGGGAGCACTCCGACTCTTGGAAAGACAACGGCACAGATGACCATAAGCTCAAAGACAACCAGCACAGCGACAAAGACACGCCCATCATCCACGACGGCCGAGTTTCAGAGGACAAAGTGTCCAACAGGGGGACACCGTCACCCTACATACGGCAAACCAGCCTAGAACGTCCCAATGGCGGGTTGAGCCGGGAGGCCCTGGAGAAGAAGATAGATCTGCCGTACGAGCACCAGAAGAAGAACAGTGAGGTCAAAGTGAAGGAGGAGCGAAAGGAGGAGCAGGACGGAGCCGCAGAGAGGGCAAGCGAGCACCCGACGCAGGCTCCCTCCACGCCAAATCTCCACCCTCCCTCCTCCATGCCTCTGCCCATGAGCATGGCAGGCGTTCACTCCATCAACAGCATCAGCAGTTTGGAGAGGACTCGAGTGGTGGCGCCCTTCATGGGCATCAGCCCCATCCCGGGAGCCGACAGGTTCCCTTACCCTGCCTTCCACTGGGACCCGATGAGGGACCCCTACAGGGGCCTGGACATTCACAGACGGGACCCGTTGGCGAGGGACCTGCTGCTGAGGAACGACCCTCTGCACCGGCTGGCAGCGCCGCGCCTCTACGAGGCTGAGCGCTCCTACAGGGACCGTGAGCCTCATGACTTTAACCGCGACCACGTGCACCCTCTGGCGCTGGAGCAGAGGAGGGAGCAGGAGCGCGCACATCTGGAGGAGCGCGACCGCCTCAACATGCTCAGAGAGGACTACGAACACGGGCGCCTACACCCGGCAATGCACCACCCTGCCCTTGACGGACACCTCCCACACCCGGCCCCGGGCCTCATGGCGCCCGGGCTCCCGGGCATGCACTACTCAAGGGTCAGTCCCTCAGCTGCGGCGGCGGCCGCAGCAGCTGCCGCCGCCGCAGCCACCGCCCATCAGAACGGTATCCTGAACAAAACGCCACCCACCGCCTCTCTGAGTGCCCCGCCCCCGCTCATCCCCACGCTGGGCCCCCGCCCCGGCTCACCCAGACGGACTACTCCCCTGGCCACAGATATCAGAGACAGACCGGCTCACAAAGACATCGAGGCACGGTGAGCTGAGCCTCAGTGCCCCCGCAGCGCCGTGCCTCACTAACACTGAACTCACACCCAGCACTTAGCTTTGGGCAAAGCCAGACTGTAACATAGCTGTGAATAACTTATGTGGGCGCAGACGTTCCCGCAAAATGAATTGTTTTTGTATAAAACTAAAAAGAGACATTAATCATGGAACAAAAAAATCAACAACAAATTTTCAAAGATTTTTTTCGGGTTTGCTCCAGCTTTTTGTGTGCGTTCTTTCTCTTGTATTAAAGCGACGCGGAGTCAGACTGAACAATTTTTGGAATGTACAGGTACTTTAGCACTGACGGACAGCAAAGTGTGTAGATAACGTGTACAGTCGCTGTGCTCACTCTGTATGGATTAAAAATCATGGTACAAATATGCAAAAGGGTGTTTTGAAAGCTTTACTTTGAACACATGTAAATAGAGGAGTATTACAGCAGTGATTCAGAATGTGCTTTTTGCTTTTTTCTTTTTTCGTTTTCTCGGTTGACGCAGCTGATTAGCATTGTACCAGAGACCCCATATTTCAACTATGCAACAAAATGTCTGGGCTCCCTTTCTGAAAGCTGGCCTTCTCACCACTACTGACTGTGTGACAATGAAAGGACGAACAGCTGTATTCTCTCCACAACTCAGACACTCACTCAGTGCGTTTACAGGGTGTCAAAAACGTCAAATTACTGCGTCAGTCCGACTAAAACTGGACTTTTAAAATACATGTAAACATGCTGGTCCAACTGAAATCATACTAAGCTGAATTTCTCTAAATTGGACAAAGACAGCCAGATAATTCAGCTGTTAACGGAGCGACTCCTTCATTACTGGCAATTATAATAATAACAATAGGGACCGTTCGTTATTTATGAGGGGGGAAAGGGTGCTGCTAAATGGGTAAGGCACTGAAAAAAAAAAGCACTGTTTTCTATTTTGACTTGAGGGTGAGGGACACACAATTTTAAATGGTGTATTTCTGGTGTTTGTTATTTATCTTCTCTAATAAATAAAGTACACAGGGTTCCTGCAGATTAATGCTAAGTAGATTTTTTTAATGTCTCATCAGTTTTTAATAGCCAAAATTAAAGGACACTTTTTTGGGCCAAATTTTTAGTTACATTAAACACGACTTGTTTTCGTTCAGTGAAGAAGTTAAATTATCTACATCTAAAAGTGGAACACATGGAAGGCAATGGACAAAATAAAAGTATTAATTTGGTTCACGAACAGAGGTGGGAAATATAGAACATTTTTGGCTGTTTTTTGGGGGAATTTCGTTTTTCTCAATCAGCACACGAGATTCTACTGCGTGGATTCCCATCATGACAAATTCAAGAAAATTATTATTATTGTTATTAAATTATTTAACACAAAAAAGGTAGAAATTATTTTCATGTTTTACAATGCAACGTAAAAAAAATTAAACTCAAAAGTAAACTCCATCTTACCATTTCCGAGCATTTTAAGACTTTTGAAAGATTGATTTAAGTCAATTAAACACCAAATAAAGCCTTATTTTCAAATTAATGAATTCAATGCTTTTTAAGACTTTTTGAGGATCTACAGGAACCCTGGTACAGTCCCTTAGGGTCAGATTTAGGTCAGAGTGTAGATGGGGCGTATTTTAGCCACCTAAAAAAAAAATAAATTAATATCAGTGTAAGAGTACACTATATTTGAGTATTTGTTCCTCTTAAACGTACACAATAGCTGATGGAGGCAGCGTTAGTGGATAAAATGACGTTTGTTTTTCAATAAAGTCCGGTATTTTTGATATAATGGCTTAAAGTCTGCGTCGGTAAGGGCTTCGTAACTGCAAGGTAAAGCGGTGAAAACACTACGTACATCGTGTAAACTTAAACTGAAATTTTCTTTTAGGTGGCTTAAAAATAATCAGTTAATGCAGAGTTTGCTCAGCGTTATTTGATTAGACGTATTCTATCCGAAACTTACTGTAAATAAACACTGTGATTTGGTCTATAGCGGGGGGCCACGTACAGCCCAATATTATGTCAAACAGGCCAAAACCAGTAAAACCATCAGATATTTTACAGTTTAACAAACGCTGATACAGTTTGATGTTTGATTTTCAGTAAAGGTATTGTTGGGGATTTTTTTATTGCGCTTTAAATTTTCAGATTTGAACTCATTTCAAGATAAATTTTATTTTGGAATATTTCTAAATTTTTATAATAAAATGGTTGAATTTTGTGTCTGTATACCAGTCCAAAGTCAAGAATAGATTATTTAATTTTTATTACCAGCAACCCAAAAAAATCAAAGAAAAAAGACATTTTACTCAAAATTTAGTGGTATTTACATCATAATTTGTGGGAGATAAAATCACTCGGGCTGTGGCTCGAGTATTAATGACTTCTTTGAAATTTGACATCAGATTTGAGAATCTGGCACCTTTACTTTAATTTACACAAAAGAGACGTTGATATTAAAAAGACAAATAAATCTGACTGACGAAGAGAGTTGTGACAGTTTGCACACAAAAAATTGGTAAACTTTTAGTGTATGTTTGACACCCCTGGTCTATAGTGGCGGAGTCGGACATAATTTAGTCAATAACTCAATTCTAGCCCCGGTGCTTATGTACTGTGACAGCACAGAAGTCCAATTAAAGGCCTAACGGAGCTTAAACCGTAACTCGACTCAACTGTCCGTGTAAACGTACTGAGTGATCCACACAGCAATTTGGATTAATCAAAATGTTTTGAGATTATTTTTCAATTACGATCAATTGTGGTGACAATCCTAGTTGATGGAGGAATTGCATTTGAAGATGTTCGTCGTAAAAAAGCCAGCAGCACAAACTCATTTTCCTCGTCTCGGTCTCGTTTTGGGGAGAATGCAGCACATTAAACACCATGACAGCACATTTGCCCAATTGAAGGAGTGTAAAGTAAATGTTTTGGAAAATAGGTTCTGTTGGTCAAACAGTGTATTAAAGTGCTTTCCTGAGTTGTTGTACCTACAAAATCAAAAGACAAAAAAAGCAAGTCTAAACTATGGACAGTTTGTTTCTAATGAGCAGAGATCTATTTTAGTAGTCCACTGAAGGTTTAGTTGTGCGCTTCAAACTCTGTGATATCATGTCGTGCAGTGTTTTTTAATCCAACATAAAAATGTCCACCGGAGCCATAGTGGTTAGTCGATGCGTATTGCAAAAAGATTGTTAAATGAGATTTTTCTTTTTTTTTCTCTGTTTTTTTTGCTGTTAAACATGTACAGGGGAAAAAAGTGAAGTCTTTCTAGATCATGTACAAAAATGAGAAAAAATGAAGCGACTGAATCTTCAGCATGCTCCTCATTTAAACTTGTGTTATGTAAATTGTGCCATGTTATTAAAAAATGTGTACTAACTCTGTCTGCGGGGCTTTTATTCCTCCACCTACAGCCACACCCACTGAGCCCAGTAAACAGGCCATATTTCTTTTTGACACTCGCTTACACAGTTAATGACTTTCCACATTAGACTCCAGAGAGGACAAACGCTCACTCGCGTCACGAGTAATCTGGAGCGCTCCTGACGGTGGAGATATAAAGTGGATTTTGTCGCTTTAAGGAGTCACTTCTAATCATGTTTCTCCCAGAGCTAAGTGCTGTGGGAAAATCAAATATGACAATATCTTTGACCAAATGCCTCGACATTAGGGACGATAACAATTCATCAATGATTACTGAATCAGTTCAGTTCAGTTTTCAGTTCAGTTTTATTTATAAAGTCCATTATCAAAAAACACAGTTTGGCTTTACAGCATTCGACATCCCGCCGCCTTTAGACGCTCACATCTAAGGAAAAAGTCAAAATAAAAAAAACCTGTCATGGAGGGAAGAAAAAGAAGAATTAATCAAATATGTTAAATTTATCCAATTTATCGATAGGCTACACAATGCCGTCACAGTATAAGCAATATGTTGCTGTGAGCTTTGATTTAGGAAAAATATTTATGCTATTATTTGAAATAAGGAAGGTTTTTATGTGTTTTAAAAAAAAATAATAAAAAATAATGATTAATCGATAGTTGATTTTACCAATAAACAATTAAGTGCTTAAAAAAGCCTAGGGAACACAAATTTTAAAAAACTTTGTTTTTAACTGTCATTATTATACATTTAAAATTATTTTACAGAATTTATAATTTTATGATTAATAAAATAATGAATAATATAATAAGTGATTTAAAATGTTTTGCTTTTTAAGCACTTTTTCAGATGTTGTTTTTGTTTTTAATTTTGGTTTTATTTTATAATTTTTTAGGTAATTATATTTATTTGAATAATTTCTTGGCTAATTTCTTTTTAATTTACTCATTGCCTTTTTCCTATGTTTTTGAAGGAAATCAGGTCAATATGCTCAGATTTTAAAGAGTTAATTATCCGTAATTTGGATATAATGACTGTGGGGGAAGTCAAATAATAAAAGTTGAAGTATGAAAAAATTAAATCACTTTACTGTAACGCAGCCTGTAAAACCAGGAAAAGACACTTTGAATATCTTCTTAGATGATATCTATTCTCGTATCATGATATTGATATATCAGATATGTTGCTCAATCGTAGATTCAACATTCGCCTGAAGAGCCTAAATATAAAAAATGCCTTCTCCATCTCAGCTGCACCAGCAGGTGCCGACTTGCTAGAAAATTGCTTGGCAACGGTTAAAACCGCGGAAACATCATGCATCACACCACATCAGCTACCTGGACGACTGAGGGTTTGCGCTCGGTTCAATAACAGTGCTTTAAACATCAGCAGCCCTGACTGGTGAATCATAGCACGGCACTTGTGTATTCATCAGAGGATGCGAGAGTTATTGACATTCCCATTACACTGAATAACCGCAGCATCCATGCCCCCGCTCTGATTGATGTTTAGCACCGCGGCGCCCAGGTCACGCATCAATCAAACGCCCGCCGCTCGATCCGTCACTGGTGGGAAATGTGGATTGCCTGTATTTCCTCCTGCCAAGTAAATGCCTCCTGCTCCAGGGACCAACACGAATTTTCCTTTCAGACCTGCATGAAGTGCTGTCAGGACAGTGAGACGCAGTTCGGGCTGAGGACCAGCAGAGGGCGCCACACTAACACACTCGCTCTCAGCCCTCAAGTGCTGCAAGAATATCGGCTGCAACCAGCGATTATTTTCAATGACGCTGCAACAATTAGCCAATTAATCAATTAGTTGAGACAGAAAATTAATCGGCGACAATTTTAATAATTAACTTTTTTTTTTACCCTTTGACACCCTCTTATTTTACAGAATATATCTTTAAAAAACATTTTTCATTAGTTTTTTTCTCTTATTATGAGCCTGAAATCTCCACTGCAGCAGCACTTACATGCACATAACTCTTCAGTTTTATTACTAAAGATATTCTGAAAAATGTGACAGTACAATATGTCTAAAATGTCATAGTATAGATTATTAAAAAAAGAAAGAAAAAAAGTCATATTATTGTATGTCAAAAAATGTCACTGTATAGCATGTAAAAACAAAGACTGTCATAGTATAGCATGTTGAAAAAATGAAAAAAGTAACAGTATGTCAGAAAAAAATGAAAAAAAAAAAAAAAACAAATGTCATAGTGTAGCATGTCAAAAAAATGTTATAGAATTGCGTGTTGAATGTAAAAAAGTAGTGTAGTATGTCAAAAAATTGTTAGTATAGTGTGTGGAAAAAAACAGCAAAGAAGTCAAAGTATAGTATATCCAAAAAAATGCCGTAGTAAAGTATGATTATTTTCTCAGTTAATCAATAAGTTGTTGGGTCTAAAATGTTTTAAAATGGTAAAAAAAAAAAAAATCTCAGTCAATATTTCCCAAAGATGATGTCCAAAAGTGTCCTGTTTTGTCCATAAGACATTCAGTTTACTGTCGTACACTGTAAAAAATAAACTATTTGTTTTAACCTAAAGACTTCAGGTTTCCTTCTGTTTTTAGGTTGACTGGATTTGAGAAGACAAATGTAATCAAAGCAAAATTACTCAACTTGTTTTCTCAAATTCAGTCGACCTAAAATGTTAAAGCAGCCATGAAACTTGATTTTTGAAGTTAAACTAAATAGTTTATTTTCTATAGTGTAGAGGAGTAAATAAACCAGAAAATATTTACATTTAAGAGTCCCGAAATCAGAGAATTTTTATTTTTTTTTCCCTCAAAAAAATAATAAAATGTATTGATTAGTCCGTCCAGTTGGCTGGCGATTAATTGGCTGGTTGATGACTAATTGATTAATTGTTGCAGCTGAACAGATCAGTTTTCTGTCCATCGACTAAACGATCACCTCATCGTTTCAGCGCTCATCTCTCTGAAAACTCGGACTCCTGACCGGTCGGACCTTCACCTGCATACAGGTGTGTCGTCAGCTGTTTCTGAGCCGAATCTCAGCACCGAGCAACAAAATCCTGAACTGTCTGAGTAAACTGCTTTTGGATGTTGCACAGAGAGACGGAGACGGAGACAGAGACGGAGACAGAGACGGAGACAGAGACAGAGCGAGGCTCCAGCAACGCGCACAGGCGCCCACAGGCCAAATCTGGCCCCTGATAAGGTGCCGGCGGCCCCCAAACCGTTTTCTAATTCACAGTAAAAATAAAGTTATTTTCACACGAGTCATTGTTTTTGTACTTTCAGCAAACAAGAAGTGTGCCAGAGCGAATAAAACAGCATCAAAATAGAGCTTGTTTATCAAAAAAGTGCCAGTGGAGGATCCGCAACCCGGACAGAGGTCCGAACCGAGCCCCTAATGTCCTAAAATCCTAGAAACGTCCTAAAATCCTAGAAACGAGAAACATCCTAACATCTTGGGAATGTCCAAAAATCCTAAAAATATCCTAATGTACTAGAAACGTCCTTAAATCCCAGACACATCCTAAAACCTGAGAAACGGCCTAAAATCCTAGAAACATCCTTAAAACCTAGAAATGTCCTACAATCTGAAAAACTTCCTAAAATCCTAGAAACAGCCTAAAATCCAGTTAACATCCTAGAAAGGTCTTAAGATCTTAGGAACGTCCTATAATCCTACAAAAATCCTACAGTCCTAGAAACATCCTGAAATCTGTGTCCAAAACGTCCTGAAAAATTGTCCTAGTTTTCAGGATTTGTCCTAAAATCTGACAAACATCCTGAAAAATCAAGTTTCATCCTAAAATCATCAAAATGTCCTGAAGTTTGAGAAAAGTCCTGAAATTACAGAAATGTGATAAAATCCTAAAACATCATGAAATACTGAAAAAATTCTAGAAATGTCCTAAAATCCTTAAAACGGGGCCACAGGGCCGCTGTGTCCGGCCCCCTGTCGTCCTGTACCAACAGATAGAAATTAAATTATTGTAAAATCCTCATTATTTTGGGGGCAGGGGGACGTTACCCAGCGTGCCGACACGCAGACGCTCCTGATTAATGAGCGCTGACAGGTGACGACGAACAGAGGACTGAGGAGGCGAAACAGTCGAAACACGATCAGTCAGTGATGGATGTTTCTCAGACGTTTATCTGCTCAACTTCCAACTCAGATGTCTCAATTTGCTGCAGCACGTCAAATAAACGGCTAAAAATAAAGTAATTCAACAGCCGATGTTTTTATTAGAGAATCAAACTTCTGTAATTTAATTTAGTAGGTAATATTTTTGGAATATTTCAGAATCTGTGCGCTGAAAAGGTAAAAATATACATTTTTATTAGCTGCCACATCAGCTTCAGGTGGAGGTGAACGAGTTTTTACTATAATGAAATAAAACTTTGATTTTTATCTGTTAAGTTGTTATTATTTTACTCATTTACATAATTCTGTACTTTTATTAAAATGCTGCAAAAATGCATTTGAGATGAATTAATGAACACATTTTACTTTGTTTACTTTATTTTTTTACTTTATTTTACTTTACTACATGGAGCTGTGATGAGAAAAAAAAAAAATTTAGCTTATTTCCTTTGTTACTTTGTTAAAAAGTAAATGAATAAACTGAGATGTTTTCATGCTCTGCAGAGAAATGAAACTGAAAAGCACAAACACTGGGTGATTTTAATAACTTTAAAGTATTTGAAGTGTGCATCCACAGATGTTTGAGAGAAATAAAAAGATATTAAAATGTACTCAGAAATTAAATGTATCAGTTTTCGACTCAGACGCAGAACTTGTTAGCCACCGTTTCCTCTCTGATAATCCCATCATCAGATTGAGCTGTAAACTGTTAATTTTTGTCATTTACACTTAAATTACCTGAATTTTTAATCTTTTATCAAACTTGTTGCAGATTAACGTTCAGTTGAATCATTTCAGCTTTTCTCTTTGATTAAAAGTGTTGACTTCAGTCATTAACTGCCAAACTTGGTGTGTTTTGGTGCTAAATAATAATGTGTGGGCCAAAACAAAAATCAGCTTCAATGTTTTGAAAGACAACACTTTCTTAACCCTTTGAAGTCTGAATCAGCACCAGTTTTCTTGCATACAGACGCCTGTGAGCCAATTCCTTCAATTTCTTTTTTTTTTTCAAAATCATGACAAAAAAGGCAAATGACAATGACCAATCAGACAAGAAATGTCCCACAAACTGGAAAAATTAGTAAAAGGGGACAAGATTATGACCTGAAAAATAGTTTTAAAAAGGGGGAGGAATATTAGAAAATTACAGGAACCAGAAAACTATATCTGTAATTATTATTATTCTATATTTGAAATGATCTTACAAAACAAAAATACAATAAATGGATAAATAATCTTATTTTTTTATTATAATATAATATAATATAATAATAGTAATAATAATAATAATAATAAAATAATTGTATTTTTAAAATATATGTGTGTGTCTGTTTTCTAAATTAGTTATTTTCAGGTAATTTTCTTGTAACTTTTTACTAATTTCTTGCACATTTTTGGGCCATGTCTTGTTCATTGCTTGTTCAAAACAAACTTATTTCTCAGGTTTTAAAGGATTTGAAAGTCGATGAGTGAATATTTTGTTGTTTTTTAGTTGTTTTTTAATAACTACGATGCTGTTAAACATCCATGACTTATTCGACACGCGCTCTCGTCACTGTCCCTCTGCTCATGTAAGGAGCGTTTTTGGCCACACGGTGGCGCCAGTGTTCCCTCCTCCGCTGTGAGCTTTAACAGAAGAAGCAACAGAGCGAGTTTTTGGGAGGATGCTGTTCAGCAGGTAACACTGAGGCGCTGCCATCTCATCTGACTGAGAGGAGAACCAGTTTGGCAGGCTGACTTCCTGTGACCAGCGTCACATGCTCGCTGTTTACCTGGACTGAAAGGATCACACACACACACACACACACACACACACTCACATGCTGTCAGACTGGATGAGCGCCTCCACGCTCGTTGGGCGTTTCGCTCTTTTGTTTGAGCTCAGCTCAGAAGGCAAATAAAGCCGCGGTCCTCCCTGTCAGCTGTCTGAACCCTGAAGTCTGGACTTCATCCCAACGCGGAGCATCATCTGCCTCATCGCGGCGGCGGCACACGACACCAGCAAACAACAACCTCCACGCTGCTGTAAACAAACCGTCTCTGGGAAATGATGACATGTCTGCGGGTTATGCAAAACATGGAGGATCCTCTGCCATAAATCAGCGATGCTCAACCGATGGCTCGCAGGCCAAATCTGGCCCTCGGCAGGGGGCCGGGTGGCCCTAACAAAACACACACAAACTCACAATAAAAACAAAGTGATTCACACGGGGAATTGTTTTGTACTTTTAGGATACAGACGGAGCCAGAGTGCCTTATTCATAAAAAAAGTCCCCGTGGAGGATCCGCCACACCCCCACCCGTCCTAAAATCTGAGAAATTTCCTTAAATCTGAGAAATGTCCCAAAATCTGGTATATGTCTTAAAGTCCTAGAGATGTCCTAAGTCTGAAAAATTCTAGAAACGTCCTAAATGCTCTACAATCCTAGAAATACCCAAAAGCTCTAGAAACGCCCTTAAATCATAGAAATGTCTTATAATCCTAGAAACATCATAAAGCCCTAGATTGTACTAATGTCCTAGAAATGTCCTAAAATACCACATATGTTCACCAGTCCTAGAAATGTCCTAAGATCTGAGAAATGTCCTAAAATCCTTGGAACATCCTTAAATCCTTGAAATGATCACCAAACCTAGAAACACCCAAAAATTCTAGAAATAGCCTAAATTCATAGAAATGTCTTATAATCCTAGAAACATCCTAAAGTCCTAGATTGTCCTAATGTCTGAGAAAAGTCCTAAAATCCTACAAAATGTCCTAAAATACCCCACAAATGTTCACCAATCCTTAAAATGTCCTAAGATCTGAGAAACGCCCTAAAATCCCAGAATCGTCCTAAAATCCTTAAAACAGCCTAAATCCTAAAAATGTCCTACAAGCCTAGAAATGTCCTAAAGTCCTAGAGATATCCTAAAATCCTAAAAATGACCTAAAACGTCTTTAAAATCTGAGAAATGTCCTTAAATCCTAGAAACATCGTAAAAACGTTCTACAAAAACCTAGAAATACCCCAAAATTCTAGAAACATACTAGAGTCATGGATTGTCCTAATGTCCCAGAGATGTCCCAAATCCTAGAAATGTCCTAAAATCCTAGAAATGTCCTAAAATCTAAGAAACGTTCTGCTACAAATGTCTTAAAATCCAAGAAATGTCCTTGAATCTTACAAATGTCCTCAGATTCTAAAAACAGGTATGGGGCTGCTGCGACTGGCCCCGGGCCTCTTGTCATTTTAGAAAATTGGCCCTCAAACAAAGCAAGTTCAGTATTCGTGCCGTAAAAGGACTCAGTCTACCTGCGAAACACCTTCAGAGACTCTTCGTCTTTACGAACACACTCTTCACGTCCCCCATCACTCTAATCTTACGTCGTAAAATGCGCTCTGACTCCGGCTAATACGCAAACCTTTTTTCTGGAAAAAAGCAATTATGTGGGAATGCTCACGGTCTTTTCTCCCTGCTGACAACAGCTCTACTCACATCCAAACAAACACACTCGGCTCCTAAAAATACTCGCCTGTTTAGAAATGGGAAAACGGGTAAAATTCCCCTGATGTTTCACCCTCCTGAGAAAAAAAAGCCTATAAACACGAGCCCACCAGCACGGCTGTCGGATCCTCTAGCGGGATTAAAACGATGCTCTCAAACCGAGTTCATTCATTCATCATTAGTCGAATCATCTCGTGTTGAATTCTGGAAAGGATGAGATCAAAAGAGCGAGAGCTGGCCTCAAAAAAAGAAACGCCGTGTTAGTCAGCGGATCCAGCCCTCCACTGAACCCTGGGAAATTAGCATAATAATCTTTCACACCGGCTGCTCGCCGTGGTCAGAGACAGTCGGCTGCTCTGGCTGCTCTGTAGGAGAAGATGAGCGTTTAGGTATCGTATTTGCTTAAACTGTTATGTAAACGTTTTCTGACGGCGGGCTCAAGCCGACTGCAGCTGTACGCCCCTTTCCAAAATACAGATGTTTCGCTGAATTTAAAGGATTCTTTTGATCCTCCCGACTGTTCACGCCCCACACACACACACGCTGTTTGAGGTCACAGAAAATGCCTCAGGCTCGGCCATTTACGCCGAAAAACAGTATCATAATAAAAATGTTCATACTGGTCAACATCGATGAGCATCGACAGAAAGTTTAAAGGCTGATTTTTGCTCCTGAGTGAAAGCTGAAGTTGGTAAATTGGTTGGTAAATAAAGACAGAATATTTCACAGATCTGAGGTAGAGTCAAAACTATTAAAATCACAATTATGTCGATAAATAGACAAAGAGCGGCTCGGCGGATAGAGCGGCTCGGCGCATAGAGCAGCTCAGCGGATAGAGCGGCTCGGCGCACATAGCAGCTCGGCGCACAGAGCGGCTCGGCAGACAAAGAGCGGCTCGGCGAATAGAGCGGCTCGGCGCATAGAGCAGCTCAGCGGATAGAGCGGCTCGGCGCATAGAGCGGCTCGGCGCATAGAGCGGCTCGGCGGATAGAGCGGCTCGGCGCACAGAGCGGCTCGGCGGATAGAGCGGCTCGGCGCACAGAGCGGCTCGGCGGATAGAGCGGCTCGGCGCACAGAGCTGCTCGGCGGATAGAGCTGCTCGGCGCATAGAGCGGCTCGGCGCATAGAGCGGCTCGGCGGATAGAGCAGCTCGGCGGATAGAGCGGCTCAGCGGATAGAGCGACGCCACATGTGCGAAGCCCTTGGCCAAAAATCCAACGTTGTGCATCCCCAATTATCATTATATCAGCGCCACAAACGGTCTTAACCTTTAGGAACTGTGAGGCGCATTTTACACACTTTTCATTCTTCTTTTTTTTTTTATAATTTTGGCTGTGTTCATGTATACAGCATAGATTTTGGGAAGATTGTGTATTTTTGTTCAATTTTATAATTTCCAGCTCAGCTCCTACCATAAATCTAAAAAACACTGTAAACAAAAGTGTTAAATTCGCAGTTAAGTGCAAAAATGTGCCACTGAATCCCATTCAAACTGCATTGATTTATTTCTGGGCGTCACTCTGGGTTTTTGCCTTGGAATTTGTTGTTTTTTTATTTTCTACCTTATTACACAAATTTAACTGTATTTGACATATGGAGAAAATACATGCTGTTTCCACAGTCACAATCAATGTTACTGCAAATCCTAGGCTGTGATTTTTTAAAATCTACTGTAGTATATTAAAAATATTTGTTTGTGTGTATTTGTATCTGAAAACATAGTGGCATCATGACAAAAACCTGGTATTGAAAGGTGTTAATTCTTAAAAATTAATGAATATTTGAAATCTATGATTAGGACTGATAATGGTTAAAAAAAATAACTCAATGAAAGTAAAAAATAATATTAATATGTATTAGAATTTTTAAAGCTTGATTTTGAAAACACATTTTGTGTACAGAGCGATACAAGAGTGTAATATTAAAGTGGGCCAAAAGGGTTAAAATGGCAATAATCTTGATTATTACAATTATTTCTGGGACAATATCGACTCAGATCAGCAGATATTGCGACGGGCCTGCCTTAGACCCTCTGACTGATAAATTGCTGCACATATGGAAAACTGGAGTGTCTGAAAAAGTCACAACACACATAAGAAGCTGGAAAAACATCACAGAAGCTGTGTGTCAACATACTGCTGAACACACACGGAGAGCGGAGAAACAGGCGCTGCCTCTCTGCAGCAACAATGTTCCCACAGCCGCGACCTTCAGAAGACCAGCGCGCTGCAGAAAAAACGGAGACTAACTGCGGTTTATCACCACTGATTGAGGCGTTTCTGTTTAACAGCCCTCTGGAGTCCTTCAGACACGGTGCGTTTTACTACTCCTGCTTCTGTATTCTCGCTTCTCAAACAAGATAGTCAAGGTTCATCACGAATAACTAACCGTGAAAACAACGCAACTTAATCCTAAAGGTTTCATTGTGTCTCGTTTTCAGCAGGACGACCTTCACGCCGCCGCTGCAGCCGGGCCTCATTAGACGTGAGATTCAGACAGATGAACTTTAATTATTGCGGTTGTTCTTCAGCTCACGGTGAGCGCATCGGTACGTGAATGCAGAGTGCGTACAGAGCTGATATTTGGTGTCTGACCTTGTTGTTCCCCAGAAGCACACATCAGCGCCCTCAGTGAAGGAAATCATTTCCCCACAGAAATGCATCAGATCCGGAGCACAACAGCAGCTGCTGAGTGGAGCCGTCTTTGTGAAGGCAAGTGGAAAACAAGCGGCCGTTCCCCAAAACGGTACCTCAGACCAGAGACAACCAAGGTGGATGAGTTTAAACCTGCGACATTTTCACTGAGACCTGCAAAGAGGCCGCAGATGATAATTCGCTCATTTGTGGTCCCTTACAAAAAACTGAAATGAATGACACAGGTTGATGTATCAGGCTGAGACAAGCCGACAGGTAATTACTAAATCACATGGCTCAGTTTTTTAAGTGTAACAATGAACCAAAAACGCTCCAGTAGCATCCAACTCAAATGAGATCCAGCTCAGAAATGTTGAGGACGAGAATATTTCACTCAAGTATGACAACTTGTAAAAAAAGTAAAAAGGTTAGTTAAAATGAAATTGTAATATATCGTAATATACGCTATAGTAATACTCAACATATCTCACTGAATTTGAATTAACCTGCTTACTTATTAATTTAAACACATGCTCTAATTAACTAAACATGTATATACACCCACATTGTTATTTACAGAAAAAAGAGGATGTTAAACTCAGAAAAAAAGATAATTTTGTGCAACCAAATAAAAAAATAGTAACCTTGGTAACCTCTTCATCCTAAAATCATGTTTTCATACAGCTGGTTAAACTGGTTTATGTTTGGAAATTGTTTTAGCTCCACATTAAATCTGTTCCATGTAGGGCTGCACCTAATGATTATTTTTTTATCAACTATTTTTTCAATAAATTGATTAATCTATCAATTATTTTTTTATTGATCTGTTTTTTTTTTTTATTATTATTACACGATTAATATAACAACAAATCTACCAAAAATAACATTTGAAAACGTGTCATACACTGCAGGGCATTATTCCCCAACAAAAAATATCCCAGTCTTAACTGGTAATCTGTGTTTTACAGTCTGATATAAAGTCTCTCCAAAATATAATTAATGCAAGAGCTTGTTCCACTCAAGTAAAGGGAATGTAGCGCAATCTACATTTAGCAATCCAACAGCAAAATACATAAAACAATGTAAAATTCAAGTCACTTTTAGGAGAAGTAACAGAACAGTTACTTTTGTTACAGTAACAAACCTCAAATCTGGCAGTCCAAAAAAACATCTTACAGTAAAATTACTGCAATTTGAATAACACTATAACTTTCTCTAACAGAAATATTTATAACTAGTACATTGTTTCTGCATCAAAATAGTCCAGCCTTAACTGGGCCTGAAGGCATACTGCTGCCTGCTGATATGAGTTCTGTATTTTAATATTTATAAGCACATATTTCACTCATTTATGAAGTTATACAAGCTCCTGCACAGCTGACAACCCTGTCCGGTAAATGTTTCAAAATAAAATGCTTTGTATCAGCAGCGGATGGTATTCTGTCCACAGAGACACAGTCAGATAGCTTTTGTTTTGAAAGGGAGGCAAGGAAGTTGAGGTAAAACAAACATCTTTGTATTTCCTCATCTCTGTGACAGAGAGAGACTTTAAACTGCAGGATAAAGCAAAAAACAAAAACGTGCTGCAGCTGACACGCAGCTCAGGCGCGTGCGAACAGTGTGCGCGCGCTAACTTGATACACGAGCGCCGAAACAAAAAGCAACACGATCGGCGCTGCTCGCGCTGTCATGACACGCGCTGCATGAAACGGTGCGCACTTTACGTGAATCCATGTATTTATGCGACAAAAATGTTCCTGGTGGTACCAGCACTAAGTTATGAAATTACCCCCCCCCAAAAAAATCACTTAACTTTTTTTTCATTTTTTTTCCTGGTAGTAGGTTATTTTTTAACATCATTTATGCCCTTTGAAATGCCACATCATCTTTACATTTTAATTTTGACTGTAAGAATAATGAGTTAGTGTAATCCAGATATCCGAAAAACACAAAGTGATAAAACCATTTCTTGCAAAATCGGTCATTGCCCTTTTCCCTAATGTTTTTTTCTTTTCCATAAAATAAGCCACTTTTCAAACCAGGTTAACAAAGGGTTAAACAGCATGCGAAAGGTGTCTGAAACCAGCACAACAAAACCGACATCTAGGTTTCAAAGGGTTAACTGCTGAATCGGAAGCTACCAATCGGAAGCGAACTTCAGAGTGGTAAACACAAAATAACAAACAGAAAATCATCCCTCAAGCAGAGACCCAGTTATCTAAAGATCACCTCAAACCAACAGCAACAACCAGAGAAAGTCACAGCTGCACACCCAAAACACAAAAACAACAACAACAACTACAAAACCACAGATCGCACACAGAAACAGAAACCACATATTCACAGTCTCAGAAACAACAGCATCATCCACAGCAGCGGTAATGTTAGCACACAGCAGCGACAAAACAGCCAAAAGTCATGTTAGCACAGCAGCAAATACTCACCAAAGTCTGAGGTGCAGTTTGAACCCGGAGAGTTGGTCCTTGTCCTCCATAGCTGAGAAGTCCGGTATTCAACTCCAAGAGAAGCATCTATTTATGGACGGATTAAAAAAACGCCGCCCTAAAAAAAGGCATAAAAATTATCATTGTTGTGTTTTAACACCACACAGTGTCGCTGAATATAGTGATCACTTTAACAGGATCAAAACTTCCCTGCTAAGTGCGGAGGTTACCTGCGCTCAGGTGCAGCCAAACACAGCTAGCGTGCTAGCAACGTTAGCTCGCCAAACACTGCCGTCGAACTTTTTACCGAAAAAACAAAAACATTTAACATCCATCGATCGTGAGATAGTTGGATTTTGTGCTAACTTTCTGTGACACACTTTCTGTCCGAAATCAGACCGTAAAAGACGCGTTTATTCAGAAATTACGGAGAAATTACGGAGCTATGACACAAGAGACATTTTAAAAACAGTCCTGAAATTCAAATGAAGGGACTTCCTGTTGACGCGCATACGTCACACTCACGCAAGGCTGCGCATGCGTCGTACCGCGCTATTGAAATTTAAACGGGATTTACTATAACAAATATTTTGACTGATATTATATTATAGTAGTAGGAAAGTAATACATTTGAATTGTATTTATTTATTTGAAGCGAAGGGAAAACGCACATTATCATAATTATATATTTTAGATTATTTTACAGAATTAATATTATTTTTAAACACTTTTATCAGCTCATTTCTTTGTTGCTCATTGCCTCCCTCTCATGTATTTGAAAGAAATCAAACCCCGAATTCAGACTTGTATAAGCTCAGTTTTTTGACATCTTGTTCTGTATTAAAACAAAACACAAAGAAAACCTGTCCTCAAATATACAGAGATAAATCACAGTATGAGGTTTCACTGCTGAGGTTCAGACAGTTTTTTAGGAGGACTTTTATCTTGTGAATTGCAGCTGAGAAAACTTGTGTTGTAAACTTACTGTGGGACAAGGTCATTTTTAGGATGACATACATAAATCTCCTCTTAGGATCCACTGGAGGTCTCTTAAAAAACTGCAGTTTCCTCAGGTCCAAATTCATCACTGACAGAGCCTGACAAATCAACAGAAAAATGTCCACCACCAATTCATACACTATGAAGCCTTTAATATTTATTTCAGACACAATTTCTATAAAGTATATCAATGATCAATGATACTCAACTTACAGCCCACAGGCCAAATCTGCCCCCCCAAACATTTTCTTTTTTTACAATAAAAATAAAGGATTTCACACGAGGAATTGCCAGAATGCATAAATAGCATCATATAGACCTTGTTAAAAAATGTTGGTGCCACACCCCAAAACAGAGATTCCAGCTAAACCCCTAATGTCGTAAAGTTCTACAAACATTGTAAAAACCTAGAAATAATCCAAAATCCTAGAAATGTCCTAATATCCCAGCAATGTCCTAAAATGCTAAAAATGTTTTGAAATCCTATAAAATTCTTAAAATCCTAGAAATGTCCGAAACTTCTAGAAATGTCCTAAAATCCTACAAATGTTGTGAAAGCGTAGAAACGTTCTAACATCTTAGAAATGTCAAATTAGTATAATTAAAAGTGGCCCCCGAGCAAAGCAAGTTGAGTATCACAGATCTGGTCCTTTGAGTGCATGAGAAGCGTTTCTGTTGGCAATTATAGCAACAAATATCGATCTGTGGATAATAAAACGCCACAAGTACTTTCAATGATGTCCTATAAAACGGTGTTAAACGTAGAAACGGAGTACATAGATGCTGTTGCCAAGCGTTTCTGCTCCATCCAAACTCCATCCGGAGCCTCGGTCTCATTTAACACCTGTGACAGCTGGAGTGCTGCGCGGAGGGGAGGTCTCAGTCTGTGAAGGTGGCCTGACGAACGTGTCCGGCATGAAGAAGAGACATTGTCTAATTGCCGAGCTGGAAATAGCCTGGAATGGGGGGTGGGGGTCGCTCTGCTCGTGCAGAAGGAGAACGGGATTGCCCCATCCTGTTAAATCACCACCCTGACCTTTGCCCTCGGTGTGGCCACTCAGGGTGACGCTCCTGCACACACGTATGAGCACACACATGGCGGAAAGACGCACATATCACTGACATCACTGGTAATAACAGAGATGACCCCAATCACCAGAGGGAGGAAAAAGGGAAACTGAGCCCCGTTCCTTTTGCCAAGGCTACATTTTATTGCCGGCCTCCATTGTGCCCTCCTGATGACACGGCATTGGAGGATGATCGCCGATAATAGAGTCCGGCCGAGGTGCAGATTAAAAGTACAAATCACATTGTAAACGACTGAGCCGAGCTGCACTGTGTCACCTCCATCTCGCTCTGCGGGGGCTTGTGCTCCCCCGGTTTCAATCTCTCATCTCGACTCGAGGAAGATAACAGAGCACAATGACGGGACGAAGGATCAGAGGAAGTGTGTGGAGCTACAGCACGCCACGGAGAGAGGAAATTAAACCAGGTGTCCTGCCTCTGAACCTCCTCGGGGGGGGCGCAGTCGGGGGAAAAGTGTGACTGATTACCCAGAGGGCCCTCAGAAAGCCTGGCGTCAAAAGTTTGTTTGCAATTTTTTTACATTAGTTATTTGGATAAAACTAAATTAAAACTGTCTCATAAAATCAGTTTAAACACCGAATTCTGTAAAACATCACAGCATCACGGCGTTGTTAGCGCCATCTTGGAATGTAAACAGTAGACGCAGTAGCTGTGTCTCAATTCAGGGTCTGCATCCTTCGGAGGCTGCATTCGAAGGCCGATTACGTCACAGCGCTGTGCAAAGGCTGTCCCATTTGGTCACGATTCGAAGGCTCCTCCTTACGCAGCTCTGTCATTTCTTTCCCCATGTACGAGAAAACAGGGTTTCAAAAAGGAAAAGGATAGAAAGGAAGCAAACTGAACCCGTTCTCGTTTTGAAAATAACGCTGCTTTGACAGTGGTTTCGGCGTAAGTCTGCGACGCCAAAAGCCATCTTTTGCACTCACATGAAACACCACTGTACGGCGTTGTATGAGAACACCGAGAGGTCCAGTCTCGGTAGGACGGCGCCAGGCTGAAAGCTGCCGGTTATGATGTAATATAAGGAGAATTAGGGCGCCTAAAAGGTGGGCGGGACCAAAAAACCTCGTATCCAGTGTTTGCCTCTCTTCCGAATGTTTTTTTTTTCCACCACCTTTCCCTGTGCCTGTTTTGCCTAATCCTAAACATATGTGCCAGCATTTGTGTCTGTTGACGTCCCGGTGTTGGTTGCCGTGTGCTTTTGTTGTCTGAACATGAACACGTGCAGCGTCAGCCCACCATGTGCATTTGGTAGCACCATCTCAAAACGTCAGCAGCAGATGCAGACGGATATCTAAAACATATTAAATAGATGTGGAAGTCCACTGCAAAGCAGCAACATGTGACGAGTCGGGATGAGAACGCGTTTGAAAGATTCAAGAGGAAAACGGCGGGGGGCCCAGAATTTGGAGCTACACGCCTAAACCTCCATGTTTTCTCGCCTCTCTCCTCCAGCGACATAATGAAACAAGTCGAGGAGCAACTCTGGTGACGTTAATTTCCCCCACACGCGGGGTGTCTCCTGTGGTACGGAGCTAAGTGCTGCTCTCTCCTTCTCGCTTGCGCTACACGCAACGTTTCCACCAGTGAATAAAATGTCACATCCGCTGACGAGCGTCACCTCACCGAGCCACGAGGCTCAGTGCCACCAGAGAGAGCGGGATCTCGATCTAACATGATGTTCTCAGACTGAGTATAATCTCAGCATGCTGCTCCTCACTCCTCCCTGGGGCACGGAGGGGAAGGTCATCCATCAAAAGTCACAGATTAGTCATAGAAATGTGAGCGTGGGGTCGGCATGGTGACCCAAAAGGATGCTGGGATGCAGTCGGCGTAGAGGTCGGACCTTAATAGATGACTCTGTATCGACCAAAGAGAAGGAGGTGGGGAGGACTGTCGGATGCTCTCCTCCTCCCAGACGAGGAAGACTGACAAATGAGTGCAAAGCAGCTGGGTAAGCCTCCCGAGGAGTCTGCAGGCGGAGCAGACGGAGGGGGATGATTGGCTCAGGTTCGGGCTCCCTCTCTCCGCCGCCGTCCCCAGCCGCGACGCGCAGGTTGTTCAAGGCGACATACGGTTGAGTGCCGTGAGTGTCTGCATGGTGACACATTGATGTTGTGCCTCCTCCTCCGATTCCTTTTCATTCCACATGGCACAATGACTGTGCATTTAAAGTTCAGACTGTCAGCTTTAATTTAACAGTCGTCTCAGACAGGCTGGTCGCGTTGCTCAAATAAAGCACATCATTTATTTACTGACTTCCCCTCCCACATGGGTGATATTAATATCATGAACATTAAAGGGCGACTTCACTTCAAATGTTTCCATGTTTTGTGTCTCAGTGACTAATAAGAGGAACAATTTATTAAACTGGTCCAGTTCTGAGTGAAAGGGCTGCAATAATGCAACCACACACAATTTAAGTCCCTGAAAGTGTTTGTTTTTGCCACTAGGCGGGTTTCCATTACAGATTTGAGTAAAACTTAAGTGATATTTTCGAAAATGTCGAGAAAACACAATTGTGAGATGACTACGTTTCTGCTGAGGGGTGTTATGTGACTTCTTCTCGTGATAACATTACAAGAAGCATGGTGATGTTTAAAACATTAGCAGCTTTATTTCTATTGCAGCAACCAAACTAGCTGTCATTATTTACAATCCAAGGCCACGTAGGCGTGTTATGGGAGCGATAATGGAAAGGCGAGCCATGTATGAAGGTTTCTGGGAGGTAATAGTCCACGATTTCACAGAAGAATTGTGGATTCAAAACTTTTGGATGATCCGCTCAACTTTTGAAGAGTTACATGCTGCAGTAACAGCTCTTGTAGCGCCTGCTGCATCATGAGGGAGCCAGCTCCTATCGACAAGCACACAGCCATAGCATCATGTGACTTATATAATAAAAAAAATTTTCCATAGCAGTTTTGCAAAATGTGACTTTTTCACCTGAAATATCACCTCAGGAGAGCGTAAAAACCTTTTTGCGATAAATGCGTTTGTGTGCAATTTTTTTGTGACTTCTTTGTAGTAAATCCTCTCTTACTTGAGGTATTTTTTGTGAAATTGTTCATTGTCTGTCATGTTTTTGATTTAAAATTAAGCCAATTTGCTCAGGTTACAAAGGATTAAACAACTAGGATCTCTTAAAGGGTCGACATCTGTTGGGATTCTTCCATAATGTTGTCAGACACTTATATTAACGATCTGAGTCGGGTGTGAAAATGTATAATTGTCCTGAGAGGTTACATTGTAACCTGTTTCACTGCAGCTTTCTTGCTAAAAATTGAACCAATTTAAAAAATGTTGTTCCCATTAGTCACCTAGACACAAAAACATAAGAAAATAGTCTAGGTTTAAAAACACCAAAGTTACCCTTTAAAGCATGCTGAATTCAAAACCCAAATGCAGAACTTCAGAGTTTTTTAAGGTTACTCTACACTCGACTCGACTGTACACTTGAACATAATCTGCATCCGTCTAAATACTACAGCGACTAAAACAAGAGGGACCAGGTCCAAAAATGGCTGCTCCTCAGTCAATTATCCGACGTAGCTGTAAAAGCTCACATTCACATCATAATCTGTGTCATTTTACATCCAGAGAGCTCAGAGCGTCGAGCCAAAATGTTAATGTACTGCTGTGCTGATGGAGCTCGCTCTTCATGCATATGCATACTCCCTCTTTCCTACCCAGAATTCCCCCTGCAACCCTCTCCACAACCTGACTGAGGTTTCTAAAAACGGCAGGAAGCTTAACGTCTGTGACAGCAGACGTCACGCCGGAGGAGAGCGACTTTGATGAGACCCGTGCTTTTGGAGGCCTCTTTTGTTAGCGAGGAGCGAATCACGCTTTACAAGATAAATCATCCCGCTAGCAGCCGGCTTAGACTGTGTACAACCAGATAAGGTTGCCAAGGAAACCCTCCTGGAGAACCAATGAGCTTTTTTTGCCATACCAACCTCCTTGATCTGCGCAAACAATTAATACCTTACCCAGGCAGCAGGGAGGGGGCCGGGGAAGTGGGAGGCAGGCACAAATCCCCAGGTGCTTAGCACAACAACACTCGCTCTCCTCAGCTCTGTGAATGAGGACATGTGAAAAAATAATGTCACAAATGGATATTTGGCTGGAAGACACTGAGGGATGATGTATGACTCATTGTGCATTAATTCAATGAGAACAGCCTTTAGTCCAGTTAAACTTAACTTATGGCCTGTGGGCGAAATCTGGCCCTCGATAGTGTGCCAGGTGGCCACCAACCATTTTGTAATGCACCATAAAAATAAAGTGATCCACACTGGGAATTGTTTTTGTACTTTTACAATACATTAAGTGGCAGAGTGTATAACACAGCATCAAAATAGAGCTTGTTTATAAAAAAAGTGACAGTGGAGGATCCCCCACACCCCCAAACAGAGGTCTTACATAAGCCCCTAATGTCCTAAAATCCAAGAAATGTCCCAAAATCTGAGAAATGACCTAAAGTCCAACAAATGTCCTAAATCTTCAAAATGTCCTGAAATCTTAGAAACCTGCTAAAATACCAGAAATGTCCTAATCTCCTTGAAAATGTCCTAAAATCTGAGAAATGTCCTAAATTCCAAGAAATGTCCTAAAATCCTAGAAATGTCCTAAAATCTGAGAAATTAGCTAAAACCCTAGAAATTTCCTAAAATCCTGGAAATGTCCTGAAATCTTAGAAATATCTTTAAGTGGTAGAAATGTCCTAAAATCTTGGAAACATGTATGGAGATGCTGCTATTGGCCCCTGGCCTGCTTTTATTTTGGCCCCGAGCAAGCTGAGGATTTCAGCTTTGGTCCATAAATCTGATCTGCACGTGTTCAGCGTCTCACATCTCTAATGTCCTTTTAATGAATGTTTTGAATGCATGGCCATAAAATGCCATTATGTCTCGACACGTCCATTTGTAGGACATCTGTGATGGTGCAGGTATCACTGCATCTGGACATTAGGGAGCCCTGATGTGCAGAGCTGCAGGAGAGCCATTAGGACCCGCGAGGGACTTGGACGAGCTATAGATCAGTGCTCTGGGGCCCCTATTTATTACTGACATCCAATTACAGCAATGGACGTCCTCTTAGCGCTGCTACTAAGTGCTTTAGTCCTTTTATTGACTACCTGTCAGCAGCCTGCACACAGCGGAGCTATTGGCTAATAATCAGCTATCGATCGGTCCGCATGTCACCAGCATGTTGTTGAGTGTATAAAACCGAGATTTAGACTCAAGTCACAAATTTGACGACTTTTGACAAGAGCTGTAATGAATGAGTAATACTTCAGTACAGTTTTTTTAATGAGTGTATCTGTACTTTACTTGAGACAAATGAAGGGACGGGAGAAAAGAAAGACTTTAATTTCTTTAAGTTGGGAAAAATACCTGTTTGTTTTTTATATATTTAGGCTTAGTATTTAAGGTGTACGTAGTTTACCTTTTGCACGCTTGCTTTTTTATTTATTTATTTACATTGGATCCCCATTAGTTGTTACCATAGCAACAACTATTCTTCCTGGGGTCCACACAAACAAGACAAGACATACAAGATAAATCAAATATACATTAGTAATTAAAAACATAAAGAAAAAATATAATCACAACAAACCAGGAGCTAAAATAATAAAAAACAAAAAATAAGATATTCTCAGGATTTTTGTCATATTGTCAAGAATATCGTTAAACATCCTGAAACATTGCGATGTTATTTTACGGACATATCGCCGGAAGTGTGAGGTGGGCGACAGTGGTTAACATTGAAAGATGTAACAGCAACATGTGCGTCCTTCAGTCATTAACTTTCACACCATTCAGCATACTTAATTAGAAAGCTAATTTTGTACAACTTTGATTAGCGCTGGCTCGCAATGAAACTAATTACCCACCACATTAACTGAAGGGGGAAATTGGCTATAATTGAAAAAAGATGTTGTTGACACAAATGCTGCGGACAATACAGTGCAGCGCGGGGATCAGGATGAGTCAATAAGAAGCCTACAGGTCGCCGGTCGGGTCACAAACCTCTGCATGCTGACGCTGAATGGTGGAGAGACGGCAGGCGGCGATTGTGCCTGTCTGTTTAATTGATTAATTACAGTCATTAAGTGGTTAGAAAGTCACCTCACCTGGTGTAAAGGGGGAGGAATTCAGCGGCTGATTAAAATTAATCACAGTCAGAGAGCAGCAGGAAGCCGAGTCCCCCGGGAACACGCGCCACTGGAGACGAGACAAATTGAGTTTTTAGTCAAGCTGCTGCTTCTGTAAACAAATAAACAATCCCTTTTTCTTAATTTCATGGACTTTTATTATTCAAAAATACAGCACAAAAAGTACACACAAAAAAAAAGAAAAAAAAAAAGGTTTTCACACAGTGTGCAAACCTCAAAGGAGATCTCCATACAATATTAGTACGCTGATTTCATAGCTACAGTTAATATTGTTAGTAATTAATGAGCACGGAGAGAGACAGGAGCGGCTCCCTCTGAGCTCTACAGTTTGTCAGCAGGTGAAATTCTACAGGGGCCCGTCATGACAGCAAACTCCTTCATGTACAATACACAAGCTCCCACACACACACACACGCACACACACACACACACACACACGCGCACTGGTGTTTAACAGGAAGTGACAGATGTGATTTCTTTGTCCGGGCAGCCCCGGCTCGGTCTCACTTTCCTAGATGTTAGAAAATAGGTGCGACATCAAATCTACCAGGAGGCCGAGGTGTTGCTACGACCTCCGATCAGATCTCACACAAACACAAACAACAGAGCGCCCCAGGAATGAGTCCGAAAATGTGGAAATGACTTCGTATTTCAGCATCTCCGGTGTCCTCATCTCAAAGTCAATGAATTTTTTTTTTTTGGGTAAGATGCCCTAAAATAAGGTCACGCAAGCTAAAGAGACTTTAGCTTTTGTTCTACAACAAAAACAGTTTGATTAATACCCCACTGATGAACTAGGAAGCTTTTGTTTGTTGAGAAATCCAATCTGACGCTTTTTATCGTTTATCGTTTGAGGAAACAGCGTTCTAATCAGGGCTCCCTCACATTTTCACAGAAAATTTCAATACATTTCCATTATTTTTTGAAGGACTTATGCTAAAAATTTCGTGTACGTGATCGTAAACAAAACATCTCACATCGACACGTTAGAGATGCGTTACATTGACAGCTACAGAAAATAAATTTGCCGTCGTTATTTTAGGTACCTTTGGAAGATTACGGTCACAATTTCTTCTCATACAACAGAATTCCATGACTTTTCCAAAACTCTCAGTGATTTTTACCAATAACATGACTTTTCCAGGCATGGAAAAATGTGACAGTGAAATTCCATGAACCCTGTCTATTTCTACATGAATTAACGAACAGTCAAAGTGAAGATGGATGACAGAAAATGGATAACCAAACGGTACATTTCAACAGCGCCCCCAATTTAATGGTCCAGTTTGCGCTCCGGCACTCAAAATGAGTGTTTCTGAACGCACCCAAAACATGTAGGTATCAAATATTTGTCTACGGAGCTTTTTTTATCTACAGTAATCCAAAATACCATGAAAAAATCCCATATGCTTTTAGACGAGGGCACCAGGGCGACGCTAACTTCCATTTGGCATACAGAAAAATGTCATCTGGGACACTCTATGCTGGAAATTTCCAATCATACCAGGGAGCATTTACACTGTACTGACACGACCTGCAGCGCCCCTCCTCTTCTGTTTTGACAGCACGGCAGAGCATCACATATACATACAAACATCATCTTTAAATCATTCAACTGTGTTGTGATTAGATACTTCGACAGGATATTTATACAAACAGCCAGAATCATTAGTGTTATTTCTTTAAAAAAAAAAAAAAAAAAAGCACATCAATTTACGTCATCTTAAATAAAATAAAAAAAGTTTTGGAATACAAAATCAAAGCTTTAAGTCAATGATGAAAAATTTTGTTAAAGGGACAGTTCACACAAAAAAATGTTTTTTTTTTTTTTTTTTTACCTGTAGTGCTAATTATCAATCTAGATTTTATGGTGTGAGTTGCCAGATGTTGAGATATCGGCTGTACAGATGTCCAAAATGATAGCGCTAGATGCCACGTAGCTTGTGGTGCTTAAAGTGACAATCCCCCAGAAAACAAAACAAACAAAAAATATATATAAATATAGGGAATTCAAAAAAAAAAAAAAAAAAAAAAAAAAAAAGAAATCAAACAATAAATATAGGGGAAAAAAATAAAAAAAAACTAGAAAAAAAATTCTTTTGGAAAAATTTAAAAATCATCATGGATCAATCACACAAACATTGCTCCACCTTAAAAAAAGCAGTACAATTTAAAAGTAGTTTTCCTCTTAAAATACATAAACATAACTGCAGGTTATTACTGGTAAACATGAAGACAGACGTGGAACACGAGGAGAAAACAGAAGCGTATGAAATGAAAAACCAAAGTGTCACACGCATCAACGCATATTAGAGCTACGTTACATCGACGGCTTCAGAAAATAATTTTGCAGTTATAGAGGATTACTGAAACACTGACTAACTTTTCCAACACTTTCAAGGATATTCCATAACTTTTCCAGGTCTGGTAAATGTGACTGTTAAATTCGATGACTTTTCAAGGTTTTCCATGACCTTGGCAACTCTGGTTCCTACATGAAACTGCTCACAACCAGGTCTGTGGATCATTTTGAGTAAGCAGGTCATGATTTCATGAAACTGACATCGTTTGAGTTTTTCAAATGTGTTTTTTTTCTGCTCTGAGTTTCTTTATGTTGGAGAGAAGGCAGACATCTCTGCGGCCGATAACTCACAACCAAATGTTATAAACAGCACTACAGGCGAGAGAAAAAATATGTATTTTTGGTTTTCTGCATGAACTGTCCCTTTAAGCTGTGGGGAGATTAGCATGAGTTGAGTGGGTGTGGGAAATCCTCGACTTGACCTGATCGAGGCAACAGAAAACAATCAATATTCACTGATTATGATTTTGATCTGGCGGCTGTGGGCTATGATTCGGGATGATGTCACAGCACACACTGGCGGACGTGCTACGACAAACCTCAACCGGGGAAACAAGGCACAATAGAAGTTATCAGAATCCAGCTGTGAGGGCTGAGCAGAGGTGCACTGAGGAGAGGTGTGTAAGGCTGCAATAAGGAAGAGAATAAGGCGTCGGAGAAAAACAAAACAAAACAAAAAACACTCCAAGTATTCGTACTGTTTTAGCAGACACAATGAGACGTTGGGTTTCTCAATGTTGGAAGAACGGCGTATTTTAAGAGCAGAATAACCCACAACCTGTGAGGTCTTAAGAGTAAATTTGTTGATGGTCGCTCGACATTTTTGAGAAGTCTCACCCGACAGAAATTAAAGAGCAGCACGATGTTTTTGTGAAGCATTTAAAGCAGTGTAAGTTTTCCTTGTGCTTCATTAAAAACTGCCTTTTACAGGTCTTTAAATCTTTGAATCCTGAGCAAAAAGGTAATTCTCTTCAAAAACATGGGAAAATGCAATGAGCAAATTTAAAGAAATTTGTAAAAGGTGGCAAGGACTTGAAAATTAATGTTAAAAAAAGGAGAGAAATACAGATTTTTTGTGTGTGGAAAAATGTCCAGAAACTATAAATATGATTGTTAGAATTATACATTCAAAACATGTTACAGAATATATAATATTTTTTCTATTTTTAGTACTTTTTCAGGTTATTTCCTTGTTTGTTTGCTTATTTTTGGGTAATTTTCTTGTAAATCTTTACTAATTTCTTCAGCCACTGTCCTGCTGCTTCTGACTTTGAATGCAGGTCGACATCAATCTGGATTGAAAACTCCTATCTCCACATCAACGGTCTGGAGCTGTCAATCGCACTGCACCACAAAACATGACGCCCACGACATGACAAAACTCTCCCGCTGTGGGACATAAAAAGAAAAGTGTCGAGCAAAACTTTTTTCTATCAAAAGTACATCATTTCTGTCGAGTGAGACTCATCCAGTGTTGAGTGCACGAGCATAAATTAGGCTTAAGACTGACTGAAAGAACATTTATAATATCCAGCACTGAGAGACGGCAGTGAACTTAAACTAAAGGTGGTTGTAAAGTGAAGAGAGAAGTATAATACAGCTTTCTAAGGCTTTTCTCATTTCTTCCTCTTTGTGTGCCAGACTTCACATTCTTCATTAAAAAGTCCAATTAACGCCACAGAGGGTTTCATATTGACCACAGAGAGAAGGTTAATCAAGATATTGGCTCCTCGTAATGCGACTGCAAATAAGGAGGATTACGTATGCTGGACATCTGAGCGGGAGCGGGGGACACAACAGATGATGAGTTAAGACTGTGTGTGTGTTTGGGGAGCGTTCTGGTGGTCACGGGGTGAGGGGCCTGCGGACAGTCAAACACAATCAAAGCTGATTGCTCGGTGAACCCTGATGTCCAGCTGCCCCCTTTATTTCCCCAATAACTCCTTTTTTTATTGTTTTTTTTTTTAGCTCAGTCAAAAAGCAATAATCCACCCAATCATGAGATGTTTTGGTCTGAACCTCCCCCTCACCACCAGCCAATCGTGTCCAATTTAACCCCCCCGCGCCCAAACCCAGACTGGACAACTCAAAGAGAGCTTCAACGGCAAACGGTTGACCTAAATAGACATTTTTCAGCCTGGTTGAAGGATGAATTAAAGTCTGTTTCTTCTAAAAAATCTGCCTTTCAACCCCCCCCCCCCCCCAAAAAATCTCATTTAACGATAAATTTATGGGATTAAAAATGTGCCTGACAAATGATCATACTGTTATGTAGGCATCCAAAGACCATAAATGAACTATACATTTCCCAAACTCCCGTTCACAAACACACACTTATATTCACACACACACATACAGCTGCAGTTTTGTACATACATGCATGCATACAGCTGTACAGCGGGCCAACTACACTGTCAAACCTGACACGTTGATCTTACTTTAAAAAAATCTAGAAACCGGATTTTCTTCAAAACATTTTTTTAAAAAAGTAAATATGTCTTAAGTAAAGTAAGAGAAAGATTTAGTCGAAATATTTATTTTTCTTTTGAATGATTATTTCATAAGTGGATTTGTTATGATTATTGTTGGTATGATTATTTCATTTGTTTCCACAAACACCGGCTTGTCTTGTCACTCTGCAGCAAAAATGTCCCTACTAACGACTGCTTGACTTGGAGTGATCTCAGTCGACTAAGGGGGTCCGACTGATAATTTGATCTCCAACTTTAAAGGGGCAGCACAAATAAAAAAACAACTTAAGGTAATTAGTTCCCTACATTTAAAAAAAAAAACTAAGATCAACTTCACATTTTACAGTGTACTGGCCTGGATTTGTTTTGTATCTCTACAGCGAGGGCCATCTATGTTTAAAAAACATGCATTCACTTATGTACAATATAATTTGTATATTGACCATTCCACGTTATATCCACACCAATTTTCAGTGAGAAAGTCCAGGAAGTAAAATTTTTTTTTTTTTTTGTTTTTTCGTATTTGATAAAAAGTCAATGTGCTCTGTTGTGATTCCAGTACAATATCTCTTCTCAGCACCACAGCAGAGCCAGGTCTTCATCAGAGGACAAAAATCCCGTTTGTACTTAACCAAGAGCTAAAAGTCGGGCGAGTCGGCACCACCCAGCTCTTGCTCCACCTTCATTGGCTTGTGTCCTCCGTTCCCTCCTCCTCCTTGTCCCTTCTCCAGAAGGGGACGGGCTAGACGATAGAGCCGTCCCTGTTTTGGGCAGGGATCATGACTGGGACGCCCCCCATGCGGCTGATGTTGGGGCCTGCCACCCTAGGAGCGTTGGGCGGGGGCAGAGGGGCGTGGCTCGGAGGCCTATCGTACTCCTCTGATGAGGGGATCTTGTCGTACTGCGGCTTCAGGGCGTACTCATGCAGGTTAGAGGGCGACATGGAGCCCAGGGACGAGCGCTGGCTGCCCACGGTGAAGCTGCGCGCCGTCGAGACGCGACTCTTAGGAGGCGGCACGTCCTCTCTGAGAGGAAACAGAGACGGCAGCGTGTTTAGACATTAAGGCGAGTTTATTTGTATAACACATTTCATCCTCAGGGTGATTCAAATGCTTTACATGAAACATCAAACACATCAATACAAAGTGCAAAAGAGACAAATTATAAAGGGACATGAAAATGGAGTTAAAACATTAAAGTCATTAAAGTAGCAGTGTGTAGGATTTAGTGATATGGTTTTAGAATAATCACAATATTTTCATGCTATATTGCGATACATGATTTATATCTTGATATTCTGAAGTCTCCTCTAATCTACTGTAAACTACTAAAATACAAAATTCACTTAAGTTGAAAATAAAATAGCTGCTGCCATGAAAAAAGTTACATGAACTTCTGTTATAATTAAATTTAATAAAATACTGCTATAATGTTTGATTGTTTCGGTGCCGTGCATTGTATAGACGCCCCCTTAGGCCGCGGGGACGGTCACAAAGCGTTATCAGATGATGTAAACTAAATGAAAGATATAGAATAATATGAAACAATAGACATTTTTTATCGTCAGACAATATATTTTGTCATATCTACTCTCTCAGTGCTGGACAAATTTAAAAAAATTGTGATCAAAAAAGAGAGTTCCAGAGTTTCCTTTTGAGAGTTGCAGCAGTTTTATGGGAGTGTCGTCCAGATTTATGGCGCATAAAACTGAACGCTTCTGTTTACAAGATTCACTTTTATTAACTCACCTGAGAGTCAATTCAGAGAAACTGATTATGGAAAATGATTTTCTAAGGCGCTACAGACCATAATGAAGCTTGATGAGACACAGGTATAAAAGTCTGGCAGTTGTGGCCCACAGTGAGGAAAACAATGAATACTTAAGGAGTCTGCATGAGTCATTTCAGGAGCGAAACATGATTTGACTCAGTAAAGAGGGACAAATAATTGGAGCCGGCCCATTTGATTGGTCGGAGCAGTGTCTGCACCGCTCAGCCACGCTGACTGTGTAATAGCCTGTAGAGATTGAGCTGAGCAACCAAGTACAGCGATGCCCTCTACTCCCTCTGCCACCACATTAACAACTAATAAGCAGCAATAATCCAGTTAAATGCTCAATCAAACTGAGCCTGAGGGGCCAGAGCTTGTTTGGGCCGTAGCTTCATGCTGTGGTGTTTCAGCGAATGTGTGTGTCTGTGTAGACGAGACAGGACCAGCGGTCTAATCCTCTTTGTCCTACAGCGCGAGTGTCACATTGTGGTCTTAGACAGATTCAGTCCGCAGCAGAGTGATAGTAAGCCCAGGGGTTGTACTGAGCCCGTGGGCCGGATGGAGAGTTGGATGGCAGACACACACATTCGCTGAAACACCACAGCATGAAGCTACGGCCCAAGGGTAGGTGGTTGTGGAGGGCGGGTGGAGGGGCAGCCTGCAGCAGACATGACACAGGATCCACAGAGCAAACAAAGCTTTCAAACTGATTACCACAGCTGTTTATTTGAGGAGGGGTAAAAAAAGAAAAACGCTGATGGAGAAAAACCATTTTCATGGTTGTTGGGGCTGTCGGAGACGTGTCGGTGTGTGCGCATGTGTGTGCCTGTGGATCTGAAATGACCATGGGTCATACGACATGGGGAGCTGAGAGTAATAATCACACGTAAAATGTGGCATTTTTTGGCGCCTACATTTTATCGAGCATTATAAAACCTGAGAAACATTTCTCATTATATGGCAAAGACTACACAGTGTCACAAAAGCCATCAAATGGGAGCTTCGGGTATCTCTGAGCCTGTTAACCCACGATATTAAAGAAGTATTTCACCGATATAAAGAAGGTACTCAAATAAAACTAGGCCGAATCTGCAGTAGAGAGACACAAATACTACATGACCAGAGAAAACACAGGAAAAAGACACTTCTGCTTAAGAGGTAGATAGGGTTCCTACAGACAGGAACAAGGACTTTCAAGTACTTTTTTAACCCCTTACTTTTATTTTCACTGATGAAATTGTTTTCAGAAGTGTTTAAATTTGTAAACGGAACCTAAAATTGCTAAGTGCTGACGCCGCTCTGTTTATACCTGGTATACACGTATGTTATTATCACGTGTAAACAGGGCCTGTGAGCCGAGGGCCGCTGATGTTTTACCTGATTTCGTTGCAGATCTCCTTCTCGTACTTCTTCCTGTGACGGGCGCGGCAGCAGCAGAAGAGGATGATGGCGATGATGATGAGGAACAGGAGAACAGCGATTATGGCTCCTGCGATGATGCCTGCAGTGTTTGGGGCTGAACAACACAAGGAGGGGGTGGTTTGGTTTGGTTAATGTAATTTGGGTAGCAATGATTTTAATATAAGTAACAGCTGCATATCATCATCATCATCATCATCATCAAAACATTGTTTATTCATTGAAAACTCACTGAGCACAAAGGTCTTTCACAACAGTACTGAATTCACATTCAGTGGGCTAGAAGGATGTATACTATATGATTGCAATCACAATAAAATGATGAAGAAGTCCATAAAAACAAATAATTAGCAGCAATGTCTGTCAAGGCTTATAAACAGCAATAAAACAATAAAAAGACAAAAAAGTAAATATACTAAATACTATACTAACTAATAAATAGAAAATGGGATGGTGCAATGATGTATTTATTTAAATCCTTTTTACACATAGCAAGATGTATCGAGTGGACTGAAATAGCAATTGATTTTACTATTATTTTAGTAGGCTACCAAAAGTTGAATTTGTAATATTTACAATTTATATAATAATTTTAAAAAATGAAGATAATTGGCATCCTTGTATTGATACAATATTGCCATGTAAAAATATTTTTCCCCCACCCCTGTAAATACATGGTGCAGGATTATTTTCTGGGGCAAAGTGGCGCTTTGACTGTAGCTTTTGGTGCTCATGATTCATAACAAGTGAGTAATTATTCCTCTTTTAGAATCTAGCACCTTTTTCTCAGCTTATCACACTGAAAATGGTTAAATATTTCTTAAGTACAATTACTAGTATCAGTTGAGAGATCCTTCTACCACTAAAACCCAAATTAAATTTTCAGCATCTGCACAGCCACAGGCTTCTGTCTGATGTAAATTTCATCATCTGCTGACTGCATGTGTGTATGCCGAGACCAGATCTAATGTAAACAGAGCTGTGGTCTGTTCTGGAGTATATCCGCCCCGAAGGACGATTCCGAAACAGACGCTGGGTCAAAGAGGAGTGTCGGGGAAAGAATGAGCACCTCTGGCACATTTTGTAGCTTATAAGCACATTAACAAAAAGTGGTCCTGCGCTGGATAAACAGTGCTCAAAAACGAGCGCAAACAAGGAATAAAAACAACTGATTAGAACAGAACAGGAGTAGGATTAGATAATCATTTTGTTTACTTCTGCTCCATTTCAGACATGAAATGTAACTCAATGTTGCTTATTGAAAATTTGTTTTATATGTTTACTATTATTGTTTTTTCTTCTTCTGCATAGTACTTGATTTATTTTCTTCTGTGTGGAATAAAGTATATTCAATTCAACTCAATACTTTTACTCATTTTCAAACAGCATTTTACAGTGAAAACTATCTCCATACACAGAGGAATTGCAGTAGTGTTTCATAATCCATCCATCCATATCGACACGCCTGAAAATAACCATCACATTAGCGTTCTCGTACACTGGGTATGCGTGTAAACAGGATACAGAGTGCAGTCAGAGTAGATTTTCAAACCATTTTTAATAATCTTTTATCTTTGCACCTCTTGTCTTAACTTTTGCTATTTTTAATTATTATTTTCTAAAATAAATAAAAGTTAATTAATTTTACCTTTTATTTCGTATCGCTTTACTATTTTATTGTGAATCTGTATCCTTTATTATGTTTCATGTTTTATTGCTTTTGAATTGAACTTTAGAGTTCCCGGTTGTATAAAATGTGCTATACAAATAAAGCTGTCTTGCCTGTATAAAGTACTTCAAACTGTACTGCAAAAATATAGGTTTACTAGACTTTTTTATCAGCCAGCTGACCATCAGCCAGCAGAGCAACAGGTTTAAACATGAAACAGGCTGAATGCAGGTCGGTGCATCAAGGTGAAGTTAGTCGGGTACTCACGAGGCGTCACGCTGAGCTGTAGTATACATTCCTCAGTGCCAACACGGTTGGTGGCGGTGCAGCGGTAGGTGCCAGATGCGCTGGCAGATGCGTTCCTCACGTTAATGGTGCCTGCCAGTGGATCTGCAGTGAGGGCAGAGAACACATCAATGAAGAGATGACAGTGTTAAACAGACAGAGAAGCTGTGTGTGGAACGTGGAGACGCATTTGTTTGGGTGTGAGAGGGTCCATTACCCATCACGGCGCTGCTGGGCAGCAGCTTGTTGTCGCTGGTCTTCTCCCAGCTGTACTGCAGGGGGTTGGTGCCCTCGTTAGATTTGCACCTCAGCACAATGTCTTTGCCTTCCTGCGTGGGGCCTTCGGCGTAGCACCTGGGCTTGGACGGCTTCACTGTGGAGAGAACAGAGGGAAGTGATTGAGAGAGGTGAAAAATAACAGACACGACCTGGTGGCCACATTAGCTTGAAACAAAACAGTCATCCCGCCTACAAAAGTGGTATTTTTCATGTTTTATGTTCCTGCACTTTAAGTCAAGATAGATTTAAGACTTTTCAAGACTTTTTTAATGCCACCCACAATTAAGTTTAAGGACAATTTTGCCCATGTGTTTATTGTGACATGGCTCTTTGTCCAGTGAAAAAGTTATCTACGTCAAATGTTGAAAAAAACGCTCCATTTTAGAGTGGAACATTTGCAACACAATGATTATATTATATTATCATTAAAGTATCTATTTGATTTACCAACAAAAGTGGGAAATGTCTGCAATTTTTGGCAGGTTTTCTGGGTGATTTTGTGTTTCTCGATCTGCGTGTGAGATTCCATTATTAAGAGATTATTTTGTGAGACTTTTAAATTGTGTAACAAAAAAAATGTTGCCAATTATTCATTTATATTTTTTACAATGCAAAGTCAGAAAACAACGATTCATAAAATCTCACTTCCCATGTCTGAGCATTTTTAAGACTTTGAAAGACTAACTTGAGCAAATTTTTAATACCAATTAAGGCCTTATTTTTAGATGAATGAACTCAATGCCTTTTAAGACTTTTCAAGGATCCGCGGGAACCGTGTGTGTGTGTGTTTTGTGTATTCCTAAAGTTCACCTCCTCCCTTGCTCATAGCAGCAGTCATCAGTTTAATGAGAGCAGTAATCAGAGTAATTGATACAGCTGCTGTCATTACAGGAGCTGTCACTCAGGATAATCGCAAGGAAGAGGGGAGCCGCTTGCCATTGGACACAAAAAACACACACGTAGCATTCAGGGTTAACCCTTTCAAACCTGGATCAACATCAGTTTTCTTGTGCTGTGCTCAGATGCCTTTTACAAACTGTTTAACCTTTGGAAACCAGAGCAAAATGGTTTGATTTCTTTTAAAACATGGGCTGAAAGGCAGTGAGCAACTTGTCTCACACATTGCAAGAAATTGGTAAAAGGTGACAGAAAAAAAAGACCTGAAAAGTAGTTATTTAAAAAGGGGAAAAAAACTAGGAAATATGTCCAGAAAACCATATTCATTGTTACTATTATATTAGAATATATTAAAAATGTCTAAATATATATTTTTTTAATTGTAAGAAGTTTTTTTAAAACTTATTCATAATTAATAGGACAGCATTAGTGTAAAAGTGGGGAGAGAGAGGGGATGACATGCAGGAGGTTGGAATTGAACCTGCGGCTGCAGCAGCAAGGACACAGCCTCAGCACATGGGGCGCCCGCTCTACCAAGTGAACTACAGGACACTCCTGTTTTCAGCACTTTTTTGGGGGTCATTTTTTTATGTGTGAGTGTGTATGGTTGTTTTTTTTTTTTTAAATGTTTTTGTTTTTTTTTTTTCAAGTTATTTCCTTGCAATTAAAAAAAACTAATTTCCTGCTCATTTTTGGGCCATGCCATGTTAAGATGCTCATTGCCTTCTCCCATATTTTTGCAAGAAATCAAACCAATTTGCTCTGGTTTCAAAGGGTTACGGATGGAGGCAAAGCTTTCTGTAATGAAGCCGAACACGAGCAAACACTCCTCGGTCAGTCAGGGAGAGTGCTGCTGGCAGGGGACGAGATGAGGGGATTCGAAAACAAACAGAGCTTCAAATTAAAAGCAGACCAATGAAACCCAGACGTGCAGTCAGCCAGGCGAGGAGGGGAAAAGGGAGGGGGGAAACAGAGAAAGAGAGGTTATGTTCCTGAGGCCACAATCCAAGTCCGTGCTGTGTGTTCGCTGACAGAAAACTGACATCACGGTGTGGTAATAATGGGTTCTGTAACAACAAAACCCCGCAGTGGGGCTCTCCAGATCTGAACCAGGTGTCAGGCGGGAGGGGGAAGCTTAGCAGGCATAACCGTGAGGATTAACAGTAGACTGACAGTACTGAGTGCTCCTACTAATCTAATAAACACACAGGGGGTCAGCACGGAGGGGGCAAAACAGAGAGCTGGGGAGAGCAAAAATTAAGCGAGCGCTGATGGACAGATGGTGGAGTGATGGGGGCCGAGGCCGCGCAGCTCCTAACTCACCGGCCTGCTCTTTGCTGCACCTACCCACACATCCACACAGTAAATGTCAGAGAGCTATGACATTTTGAATGCATCTTTTAAAGGTGAAAGTCAACTCGACAGATCTGAGGGCTGTAACACACGGCTCCTCTTATTAGGACCGCTGTCCGATGAGCAGATTTATTTGTTTGAAAGATGAGGTCAAAGAGGAAGGTGACAGAGGCTGGAGGAGCACAGAGAGATAAAGGGCAGAGCGATACAGCTAACCTGGCGCTGTTAAACGAAACAATGAATTGAGATTTATGAGCCGCACAAGGCTATCCTGCGGACGAGATAAGAAGAGAGGAATTGCTAGATTGTGGTGCAGTTTGGAAGCGAACAACTTCAAGGAGTGACGACTGATTGTTGACTGATAAAGTGAAATAAAAGCGACTTGTGGGCTCTAAAGCCAGGCAGGAGGAATTATAGAGATTGGCTGTTGAGCTCTGCAGCGAGATGTGATGAGGATTGCCTGGTCAATCAGGAAAGCAATAGAGCTGTCCCTTGAAAGTCCTGGATTCAAATCATCTGTCGACTGAGATTGCTTCAAGACGAGCAGTCGTTTTTGTCTGTGCAGTGAATTTCTGAGGATGTTTTAGTCTACACATTTTGCTGCTGATTGAGTGGTCTTGACTTTCACACTACTCTTTGGTACAGAGAGCTGCGGACACACAGGCAGCGGCAGAGAGGAGGAAAGAGGAGTGACCTGCTTATGAGTCTTGAATTTCTGGCTAAGTCTCTGGCTTTGGTTTGATATCCAGTGTTGGCAAAAAATGTTTTGCACATTTTCGCTCCGTTGTAAGCGCAGATAGCTTGTTTACTATATTATGTGAATGCCGTTGTCCCACTGAACATCCTGCGGAGTCTGTTCAAATTTAAACTTTATATGGAAAACAAAACAAATCTTTGAAAATCCGCATTGAACAGCCAAATCCAACTTGACTGATATAATTCTGAGTCGGGTACAGCCCTAGAAAGCAGAGTGACATGATTGGCTGCAAACAGGGAATATTTGGTTAAAACAGATCAGTCTCACTGTTCATTGTTCAAGATTCAAGATTCAAGGTTTATTGTCATTCCAAAACATGAGGTTCACGAGAGAGAACGAAACTAAGTACTCAGGTCCCGGTAAGCAACAATAAAATAGGACACTAAAATATAAAACCAGCAGAAACAACAAATAAATGCAATAAAATAAAATAAAATTCTCTCTGTTAATGAAACTAAAATCCTGGCATTTGTTCCTGGTGTTCTTCACCAGGGTTTAGGAAAAAATAATTAACTGGAGTAACAGGTGAACTAGCTTTAAAAGTGACATGTTTTCTTTTTAAATGCAGCACAGAACTGATTTCTGTTGATGTGAAAAAGTGGTTCATGTGGATTTTAAAAAGTATGACAAATATTAGGAGAAGTACTCTAAGTGTTAAATATTTAAATTTTTATTTGGTGTGGTTGTAAGGTTAGAATGAGTGCTTAGGTGTGTTAGCCGGTCTGTCTGCCAGGCCAAAACATTCAACATAAAAGAAGCACTGCAAATATTAACATATTAAACTACAACAGTTTAAATGGTAAACATTATAACTGCTAAAGCATGTTTATGTTTCATGCCAAGCATGTCAAGTCAAGTCAGGTCAACTTTATTTATATAGCACGTTTAAAACAACCAGGTTGACCAAAGTGCTTTACAGGGCAGCATGTGCTGCTGTGCAGTTTCACAGAGCTGCTGACACAGCTGTAGACAGTTTGTGTTCTTAATATTACCTCATAACCATACCATTGTTAATACGTATGTATATTTTGGTCACTTGGATACATAAGTGTAACAAAAACATTGACTTGAAAGAAACAGTCAAATTCTATACCTGTAAAGGACACTGCAAACTGTACACCAAAGTACCATCAGGCAAAAGAGCAACAGGTTTAAATGTGAAACAGGCTGAATGAAGGTCAGCGCATCGAGGTGAAGTTAGCTGATGAAGTGAGATTTATGAGCCGTGAAAGGCTATTTTGAGGACGAGTTAAAAAAAAAAAAAGAGGGATTGCTAGATTGTGGTGTAGTCATGAGGCGCACAGCTTCAAGGAGTGATTGTTGAATGATAAAGTGAATTATAAGCGACTTGTGGGCTCTAAAGCCAGGCAGGAGGAATTAAAGAGATTGGCTGTTGAGCTCTGCACTGAAATGTGATGAGGAATGCAGGTCTGTGATTGGCTGTGGAGAGAAAAGGCGGGGTCTAGTTGGAAACAGTTGACATGCAGTGGCGGACCGCAGGTGGGTACTCTCCTCCTGTTAACTTCAATGTCCCGCTGCGACCAGAGGAGAATACACAACAAGTGACGCTACCTACTGTACACCATGTACTCTCAGCATGTGTGCACACCTGCATACGGCCGTGTATGTGACGTGCCGCAGCTCAGTATAAATTGTGTTTATGTTTGTGCACACATATGCACGCACGTCTCTCCTGTTCTTAAGACCGTCCTCCTTGTGACAAGATCGACCTGAAGGTAAAATGCAGAGCAGGCAAGATGTCCTCCCCTCTCCTTGTCAATGTTTCTTTGCTAAGAACACCCCTGCCCCTGGGGTCAATAGCTAGCAGCCTGTCAGCTTCTGTAGCCTCCAGCTATCTCTCTCTCTCTCTCTCTAATGCACACACATGCACACTACAGCTAAAGACGTCTGCATTATAACCATATTGAAAGTTGAATTTGCATTTTCATCAAGTAACTGATGCTGCTATTCACTGCAAGATATGATCAACAAATTTAGTCAAATTATATTATAACAATCAAAAGGAGGCACACAAGAACCAATAGAACTAACATCGAGAGAAGATACATCAATATATTAAAGTATTACACCAATATAAAGAGGGTCTGCACAAACTAGGATGTCTGTGCAGTAGAAAGATGCAAATACTTTTGAAATTGGTGCTACATGACCAGAGAAAACAGAGAAATAGGACTGTGGCATTCACATTTGCTCAAGAGGTAGAAAACCTACAACTACCAGAATGCAGTGCACCATGCCAGACCAATACATGCACCTGCTGATAGGTGATGCAATGCAAACTGGTCTGTCTAGCATAAAGACAGCCGGTTATTAACAAACAATCTCATAGTGCAGTTTAAAAGTAAGCTAAAAGATGTTTCTCAAAATATTCGAGGATGAAAAATAAAACGCAGTAACAGAATCTTGGTTTATATTTGATCAGTGCTGCTTTGTTTTACTCCTACTCCCACTAGTACAGCTAAACAGGAAGTTAAAACATGTCTGTGCATAACATAATCTTGATTTATATTCAAACAGCACTGCCTAGTTTTACCGTTTGAGCAGATTTCGGTCTGAGTTTGAGAGAAAGGGGCAGCTTGGTCTCTTGATCCACTCTTACTCTCTTTGTGTCTGTGGTGGCGGGAAATATGAAAATGTGGAAGTACAGCTTGTAGTTCGAGCGACAGCCCAAGAGTTGGGAGGAAAAATTAATACTGAATTCACATATCACATATCCCCGTGTGTCCATCTTCTCTCCCCTCATGCTTCAACTGTCACTTCAACCAGAGCAAGCACTCTGCATTGTGGTATTTTTTTACATCCACAAATATTTTGTTTTATAGCAACCAGACACAACAGAAGCATCTGAGCTAGACTAACAATGCAGTCCGTATTGAGCCTCGTTGCAACATATACTTTCAGTTTCTACTTGAGACAGGAGTGGTTAACTAGGCTGTTTGAGGACACATTTGAAAATAAACGTGAGAACAACTGATTATTCATCAAGCACGCCTCCTAACCTCACTTAAAGAGGAATGTGGACCTGTTGTAGGGAGGAGAGGCCGTCACAGAAAAATGTACAAATGTACAGTATGTATGATTCAGCGATGACTTCATCAGTGATTCGAGTTGCTTCTGATCCGATCGATTTCTATGGAAAACGACCTCCCTGGGGGTCTCTGTGAGTGGTTCTAGTGTCAGCTGCAGTAACAGTTAACGGTCAGATTATCCAGGGCCATTCATCTCTTTTATTATATAACTGCTTTGTGGCGTCACAATACAACGACTGAGAAACCGGTTTTGTTTTTCCAATAGCTCACGTCTGTCTGGTTGAGCTCGTTGTTGCGGTGCAGTCACTTCTGCACACATGATATCATGTCAACAAGAACAGCAGCCATTTCCTGAAACCTGCTCTGTCTTTGGAGAGGAGAAACTGCTGTGATAACAGGCCTGCAATAACAGCACAATATGCAGCTTATCCACAACACAGACTAGCGCAGTCAGAGCATGTGGGTTGTTTTTCCCATATGCAAATACCAGGGCGGGTTTCGGGAGGCGATTCACTTTCGACATCATTTAGTCAGTTGACCGACCAGCAAGGCCACTCTGTGTGTCAGTGTATGTTTGCCTAGGGAGTAAATCATCTGACTTACACAACTCTGATGTGTCACCCATCTCACCGCGTGCAATAAAAAGTCAGCTGAGCGCAAGGACTCCATTTCTGAGGTTTGTCCACATTTTCCAAAAGACAAGGATTACATTGTGCACTTTGAAAATTATTTGTAATATTCCAGATTATTTGTTAAACCCACTGAAACCTGAGCAAATTGGCTTGATTTCATTCAAAAACATGGGAAGAAGGCAATAAGAACCAAAAAAAGAAATTATCCCTAAATTGGCAAGAAATTATTGAAAGGTACACAAAAATTACCACAAAATTAACAAAAAATTTAAATAATTGTTAATAAAATATATATATTAAAAAGACCCGAGAAAAGAGCTAAAAAATAATTATAATTCTGTAACATATTTTTAAATATGTAATTATGATATGTTTTTCCCTTACTTTTTTCTTTTTTTTCCCAAGACATTTCCCTCTAGCTTTCTGAAAATAATTTTCTATATCTACCAATTTCTTGCAATTTGTGGACCACTTCTTACAAAGTTGTCTGTTGCCTTTTTTCCCATATTTTTGAAAGATATAAACCAAACTGCTCAAGGTTTAAAAGTTTAAATAATTGTTCATGAAGATTATAACTAAACGTAGATACAGATATAAATTATAAATCATGAGCGCAATATTTAGCAAACCCCCCCCCCCCCAAAAAAAAACAGGATTATCATTTTAGACATAATCACAGAGCATCTAGGGCGAATTCAGAATTGTACCACAAAGGGCGCAATGCTCTACAGCCTCTAGGAAGGACACACACCCGATTTTAGAAGGGATTACATCAAAACAGCCGAGCAGGGCAAAGGCCGTGTGATTTGGTGCATTTCCGCTGTGTAGAGAGGGAATTTACCCTGTGAGGGAAAAAAAAAAGAGCCTAACACCAGAGTGTGTTCAGTGATTTGTTCCACTCACCCATGACAATCAGCAGCATTTTCCTGCTGCGGATACCGGGAGCCTTCTTCACTTTACACTGGTAGGTGCCCGAGTCCGATGACTTCAGCCCCATCAGGTTGATAGAGGCGTCGCCGCTCTTGGGGTCTAGTGAGTTGAAGTGGACTCGTCCCTTCATTGGGGCGTAGTAGTCTTCATACGGCCTGTCGCCTGAGAACATGATCACCTGGATGAGAAGAGAGAGAAGGAAAGAAAGTTTAAGATCTCTTTTTTTAAACTTTGATGTTTATTGAGTTTTAGTTTGTATATACAACCACAAGTTCAATTAATATTAACTTATTACTTTCTTTCCACAATCAGAGAGATAGAAAAAAAGAAGCACTACAAACAAACAAAAAGTTAAAAACAGAACAGTCATGGTTACAGATGTCCATTTTCAAAGAAGGGCGTATATACAAATATCGAGCATCTTTAACTTTATACATCAGTAAGTCCAAAAGTATTTACCACTGTGTCATAGATTGTCAATTTCTTCAACTTGCTGTCAAAAACATTTTCTCCCAGTCCAAGCTGGTAGGACATTTTTTCCATGATGTAAATCATTCTTAGAATTTCTAATTAATTTGCTATAGTACAGAGTTCAGTCTTGAGAAGGACATAAGGTCACAGTGACATTGACCTTTTACTGTCAAATTCTAATCAGTTACTTGTTGAGTCTAAACATTTGTGCCAAATTTTTAAAAAAATCCCTTGAGGTGTTCTTGAGATATCACGTTGAAAAGTTTTGAGATAGTCGAGGTCAAGTGTGACCTTGACTTTTGACCTATGACCACCAAAATCTAATTAGTTCATTGCTAAGCCCAAGGGGATGTTTGTGCCAAATTTGATGAAATTCCCTCAAGGCGTTCTTGAAATGCGTGCGTTATCTGGCCATGGCTATCACCGCTGCAGAGGCATAAAAACCTCATGAAGAGATCCACCTGTGCTGCGTTTACACATCCGCATGAACTTCTGAATTCAGAGAGGAGACTCAGGATGATCACAAAAGGACACGCACGCACGCACGCACGCACGCACGCACGCACGCACGCACGCACGCACGCACGCACACACACACACACACACACACAAAACAGAAAATAGAAAGCTTGCTGATCCAGCTAAAGCCACACATATATCCTAATTCTGTAAGAAAAAAATGGTATCTGACTATTAAAAATAAGCTGTTCTACAAAACAAAGGCCTTGAAATGACAGTTGTGTGCTTTCTGAAAGCTAAGGCCCTGCTCACTGGACCAACCAAAATTATATGGAAGAGAGAAAGCGCCCTCTCTTTTATCTGTGCAGTGCCCTTCAGCCTGGCAGCCGGTGCTGTTCTGCCCTTTCTGAGCTTAACAAGAATGAAGGTGGAACAAACAAAGCGACCACTGTGGAGCCAAATCAACACCTGCTGTGTCAACAAAGAGCAGTAGCCCCCGCTCCTGTCTGAACCCTCCTTCCCACACAGCCTGGGCTAAAAGCAGAGAGGAAATGCCTTGAAATAAAGGCCAGGTGGAGTCGACAAGCAACCTCGTAGTTAGTAGCTGTTGTGGTGGAGGAGGGGAAAAACAAAAAAGAAACAAGGAGGGCGAGAGAAAGGCAAACAACAATGAAAAGAGTTCTCATTCTCTTTCATAGACACTGGCATATTCTTCCTCATTTCCATGGAGACAGTCATCAACAGGCTTTTCTGTGCTGCGATGAACGCCAGGCGTATGCACAGCAATACCCCTGGGTGGGGAGGAGGAGAGAGGAAAAACTAAACATGGCAGGAGAAGAGGAAGAATAATGAACCCATCAGAGGAGGCAGAGCACTTAAAGGCAGCACGAGAGGAGCCAAACAAAGAGAGTCAGAGATGATGTGGTGCAGCAAGTTGCCTCTCAGCTACATTTCAAACTGGAAGCGAGTTCCTGAGGCAGCAAGGCAGGCATGCATGTTCATCTTGTACATATTAGCCATGTAAACAGGTAATGTGGTTAAAATTCCACCTGGCTCTCCGGGGAGGGAAACGTATCCCCTAACTTCACCCTGGATCAGAACATCAGCAGTAATAACAGCAATATGCGAGATGAGACCACGGCGGAGAGGAAATTAAATTGCCCCGAGCTCAGCCAGACAAGAACTCTCACTTGAGCCCACTTCACAGGCACACAGATGGGAGTGCGTACACACATGCACACCTCTGGCAAAAAAAAAAATCTGAACTACACAATAACCTTGAGAATCATGATCCAATGAAAAAAATCCCATAAAGAGCCTGGGGAATAAAAATGAAAAGGGCAAATGACTAGACAAGCTGGCGGGGGCTGGAAAGGACAGCAGAGCTCCACCGTCTGCGTTTCATAACAGGTAGGACGTTCAATGATACAACCGCCACCTGGCCTGGCCATCCTCAGTGGACGGATCATGCTGCAGAGGTAACAGAGCCGTATTGGCCAGGCTTCATCACACACATGTGAAGATGAGGTCATTGTCATGTGATGCTCGCACAGGGAAGAGGAAGAGATCATTTGAGAGGCAAAGCAGGGATACCTGTGTACTCTAAACAACCTGCAGAGGCGTGGCGAGCGCAGCATCGTGTCTTTACACTCCCATTGAGGCTTTTAACTTCAGTGACTCCAAGTGCAGCTGTGTGCAGTCACAGAACAGCTCTGCTCCAAACTGCTTCACAAGGTTAAAGCAGAACCAGAGAATGGATCAAGTGTCCTTCAACACTGACGCTATAGAGCGTCAAATCTGATCCTCAGTTGGGTGCTGGGTGGCACCTAATGTCTAACTCCTAATTCACAATAAAATAATAAAAAAGTAATTCCCACTGTGAATTGCTTTTGTACTTTTAGTATACATAAGGTGCCAGAGTTCATAAAACAGCATCAAAATAAAGCTTGTTAATCAAAAAGGTGCCAGTGGAGGATCCACTGCCGCCCCCCCCCAACAGAGATCCCAAGCTCCTAATGTCCTAAAATCTTAGAAATGTCCTGAAATCCTGGAATTGCCATAAATTCTAAAATTATAGTAATGTCCTTAAATCCTAGAATTTCCCTAAAATCAGAGAAAAATCCTAAAATCCTACAAACGCCCTGAAATCCTAGATACACGTGGAGCTGCTGCAGCTGGCCCCCTCTCCTCCAGTCATTCTGCAAAAGTGGCCCCCAAGCAAAGCAAGTTGAGGATCCCCGCTACAGGAGAACTAACAAAATGTGGCCATTAGCATTCAAGATCATCACTGATATACAAACAAACAATGCAATTTTCACCAAACAGCGTCATGGCTTTACCTTCAAATCCGATGCTACTCAGTCAACATGCACAGATTCCTGTCACAACAAATTCAGCAAACAAAAGGCTCTGCTGCTGCTGCTGCGCTCAAGGACAAAAGAGACAGTTTGTATGAAATTGGATAAAGCTATATATTTTGAATTTCCCGTGCAAATTCCTCTCCCATTCACATTCACTTTTCATAATTGTTTTCCTCATTGTTCTCACAGTGGTGGCAAAGGCTCAGGGCGCACCCTCCTTTCAGCTAATCTGTAGCCTGCCAATGAGAGCCAAATGCTAATGACTGTTACTGTAGGCATGCCTGGCATCTCTCATTCAAGCCCAACAAAGCAACATGCATTAGCTATGCTTCACCACCCTCAAAAAGACCCCGATGATATGTGGGATATGTCAGATGAAGGAGGCCATCACTCCCCACCGCACACTGGACTGAATAGTAATGCTGTAGAATTACCTCTGATTGCATCAATGCAAAGAAACTGGAGTATATAGGTCACTAATATATGGCAAAAATATTAACCCTTTGAACCTGGAGCAACACCTTGTGCTGCATTCAGATGCCCATTTTTAAAGGATTTAAACCTTCAGACCATGGGCAAATTGGTGTGTGATTTCTTTCAAAACATAGAAAAAAAGGCAATGAGCAACTTGCTAAGAAATGTTTTAGAGATTCTAGCTAGATTTTTTTTTAAAGAAAATTAAAAAATAAAAAAAACCTATATTTCTAATTATCATTATTACATATTTAAAATTATGTTACAGAATTTCTAATTTTAACTGCTTTTTCCAGGTCATTTACTTGTTTGTTTTTTTTTTTCCATTCTTTTTTCAGCCCCATCAGGTTTCTGATTCTTCGTTTTTTTATTTTACTTTCTTTTCTATATATTTTTTTTTTAAAAAGTTATTTATTTATTAAATAATTTTCTGCTAATTTGTCTTGTTTTTTTTTAACTTTACTTTCTATTCCATTTTTTAAATGATCAATTTATTATTCATATTTTTAAATGATTTTCAGGTAATTGTCCTGTACTTTTTACTCATTTCTTGCTTAGTTTTTTTTTTTTTTTTTGCTAATTTCTTTCTTCCCATGTTTCCGACAGGCCAAACTGCTCAGGTTTCAAATGGTTAAAGTAGATGGTTACTTTGCACATGCCCAGCACACATCCTATCTCCCTGCACACTAATACAGGGCTTCAAGTGTCCAGTTATACGACCTGGTGGACTGACCCTGTTCTCCACTTTAAAGTTTTATCCGATAGTGGCTGTTCCTTTAAGAGCGGCCTGGATTTGCTCATCTCCAGCCTCGTGAGCAAAGGTTCACCATGGTCTCTGAGCATCTGGGAGCCTCTGGCTATAAAGTTTAGCCATCATTCTTGTCTCCTTGCCTGACCTAGTAGCTTTGGTCCTTGCAGATCGGACTAATCCCATTTAACACTGTCACATATATTAAAGCAGGCCCCTTGGAGTTAATATGCTGCTAATTACAAAGAATTTTCTCTGACTTCATATTGGTTAAAGGCTATAAGAATTTGAGCGTGTGTATATAGGGAGCGAGAGCTGATAGGTCAAGGAGAACAAATGTGTTCGGAGAGAGATGTCTGGCCGTTTTAAATTCCTGCAAAAGTTTAGCAACATTAATTGGTTTGCAGATAGACCTCTGCACAATGGCAAGTGATAAAGAAAATAAACAGCGGAAACTGATGCAAGATGGGAGCATTCAATATATTTCTACAGCTGCATTCAGCAATGAAGAGAAGGAGGCACTATTAGGGAACCACCCATACTGAATTCTGTGCTCTCTTTTAGCATTATTTATGAAAAAAGTCAGAAAATTTAGAAAAATCTTCTAGTGTGTAGGATTTAGGAGATATACTGGCAGAAATCAAAGATCTAATATAATAAGTATGTTTTATTTGGTGTATAATCAACTGAAAAATAAAAAAACGATGGGTTTTCATTATCAGTCAGATCATATAATTGGATAAGAGGAGCAGCTGTCTGTGAGTAAATGCATACTTTTAGACCCTGCATAATTGACGGTTAATTTTTACTTTTCATGCATCCGATGGTCTGCTGCTTCATCTGTGCTGGGAGTGTACTCTGACAGTTTGATGCTCTTAATAACTGAACACATATATTCAAATAGCACTCCTAATGAAAGTTCCAAGAATAGAAAATCTATTTGTGGCGGTAGATGTTATAATCGTGGTGGCCAGCTACAAATAAATGTATGTGTGGAAAACCCTGGTCCTTGTCCACAGAGATTACAGTTTTGCACTGCTGTGTTTCTAACCAAAAACTGGATCTAGACAGGACCTTTCTCTTTTTCATGTTTTTGGATCACCTACCATAATGAGCAGCCCCCCTGCAACATGCCAAATATAATCCAAAAACTCTGATTTTTTTAAACGTGAAACCGCTTTAATCTGTGTTCTTACTGGTTTTACTCGCCTGGTCTATTTGTTTTGGAGATATTCTGCAAATAACTCAGCTCCCAGTGAAAAACTCCTAAACGTCTGGATCTTAAGGGAGCAGTTTGTATGACTTAGGGGGATTTGGTGGCATCTAGTTAAACCTCTCCTGGTTAGAATTCTCTCAGTGTTCATTGGTCAGGAGGTTTTTACTGTAGATGTCTCTTCTTTGAAACAAACGGACCAGTTTGACGTTACGTTACAAATCAGTGTTTCTCTGATGCTGTTTGGCATAACGGAGACGGGCTGCTAGCCCAGCACCTGTTTACATGCTCACTGTTTTTCTCTGATAATTTAAGATCCAAACATTCAGGAGGTTTAATCGGGAGCAGAATAATCCACAGAGGTCTCTTCCTCTCCAAAACAAATAGACTGATGTTGCTTGCTTGCTAATAGGCTTCTCATGTCCCTATTTAGAGTCAGTATTTTTGGTCCGTCAGTTCTGGGTTACTGTAGAAACATGATGGTGAACATGGCAGACTCCATAAACAAGGACCTGCTCCCTGTGTAAAACTAAACAGCTCATTCTCAGATAACAAAAAAACAGCAATTCTTTTTTTCAGGTGATTATAAACTAAAGAAAACACATACAGTATCTTATATCATATTCCTAATTCCACACACTTGATCTTAATTTATCAGAGAAAAACGTGAGCAAACACTTGCAGGTGTTGGGCTAGCGAGCCAAATGGCATCAGAAAACACTAATTTTTAACATTAAAGTGCTTTATTCTGTATTTTTACTGGTACCTGGTCCATTTGTTTTGGAGAGAAAGATAACTCTGTGGATAATTTGGCTCAAGGTAAAAACCTGAACAACAAACACTGAAGGAATCCCAACCTGGATTTCACACTTGGCACATGGGAGAAGTTTGCTATCTGCAAATCCTTACTGCTAGACGCCAATAAATCCTACACACTGCTTCTTTAATATTTCATTATATGCACCCTTGATATATAGAGAGTAACAGTAATGATAGACCGTTAAACTCCACGTCCCTTTTCTCCTCTACTCCAGTTAATGATTCAGAGAAAAATGAAGTAGGTCAAAAAAAAAAAAAATAGATGGGGGTAATTGGTGTCTCTGTGATGGCACAAGTCCAGACTCTGAGAAAGCAGAAACCAGAAGCAGACGTACAGTGAGGACTGGTTGGGTCAGTGGACAGAGAAGACAGTGGGTGGACGACAGAGACAGAGAAACATGATGATAAGCCTGTGACCTATTTCTAACATTCAGGCCAAAAAAACCTAAAGCCACAGGATGCAGGGGAAAAACATAGTGTAGGAGAAGGATGAGAAGGCTTTGTGACAGGTGGGAGGTGGGAGAGAAGAGAGCCACAGGAGAGAATACCACCACTGTAACGATCTGTAGCAAGAATCTGTCTCTGTGGCTACGAAAACCCCGAGGGCATGAGGAGATCCTGTAGAGTTGTGTAGTCCTCTTTCCATGGCTGAGGGCCATGCTGGAAAGGGAAGACACTGTCTGAGATAAAGAGAGCTCCCACTGCTCCCTCCATGTGTCTGTGGGAACACTGCACACAACAAATGCTCAGCAGAAGCACACATGGCTCAAATTACATTAGTCTTGTATGCTGTATACTTCCTATTCTTCGTTGCAGGAGGAAATGCATAGCTAGAATAGAGCCTGTATTGCACAACATACAGCCCCAGGACAAATCTGGCTAATCCACCATAAAAAATAAAGTAATTCACACTGGCAATTTTTTTTGTACTTTAGGTATGCGTAAGGTGCCACAGTGCAGAAAACAGCATTGAAATAGAACTTGTTTATCACAAAAAGTGCCAACGAGGATCTCTTGCAGCCCCCGACATCGGTCCTAGCTAAGCCCCACATGTCCTAAAATCGTAGAAATATCCTAAAATCAGAGAAATGTCCTATATTACTGGAAATGTCCAAAAATCCTAGAAATGTCCTAGAATCTGAGAAATGTCCTTAAACCACGAAAACATCCTGAAATCTTATAAATGTCCTAAATTCCAAGAAATGTCCTAAAATACTAAAAGCATGTATGGGGCTGCTGCGACTGGCCCCTGGCCTTCTGTCATTTTGCAAAAGTGGCCCACAAGCAAAGCAAGTTGAGTATCTATGCTGTTTGCATTTCAACATTTTAAACCACAACAGAACAGTTATGAGCAAAACTACACACACTGCAAACAAATGAGGGACTTACATGAACTACATAAATAAAACACTTCTGTTTTTGAGGTATTGAGGAGCATGTGAGAGAAACACTAAAGCTACATACAGAAGACCAGGTTGGAAAAGATCCCATCTCTACCTTCGCAAAAGGCAACAACAAAGCTCAACATCTCTGAACACAGAAAAAATAACTGTGCTAAATAAAAGTCGATCGCAGAGCAGATAACTGCCAAGTCTACTTTCATGTGCTTTCTTTGAAATAAAACTGTATTTTCAATGTTTGTGGGGAACATCTACACGTACCACTTTATCTTCTTTCTGGTTGTCAGAGGCCAACAAGCTCCATTCAATATCCAGCGGTCCAGAATCTTCAGGGGCGAGGCTGAACTGGCAGTCCAGCTTCACAGTCTGACCACTGGCCTTCTCTATGGATGTCGACCCCGTGGATGTAATCTCTAGACCTGCGGCAAAACCTGGACAGAGACACACAAAGGGGGGAAAATAAAGCACTGCAATATGCATCATAATAAGTGCAACACAGTTACTGCAGTGTTTATCAAACTAAGTTTAAGACTTTTTAACATCACATTAATGCAAGTCTATGCCTGTTTTTGAAACTGACACATTCCAACTTTGACATGACGAACGTCTTAGTTAATGTACAGCAGCAGTGACGGCGTTTGCTATAGATCTAATGGTGATGACTGAAACTCTATAAAAAGAGATGAACAGCCTCCTGCAGCACGATCTGCTGTCACAACAATTCCACTTTTTAAGCATTTAACATTTCCCAACAGCCTGCAATCAGCTACTAAAACATTTTATAACAGAAGTGCCTACAGCAGGCAAGAGAACATATTCAAGACTTTTTTAATTAAACTGAAGAGTTTTTAATGCCTTTAAACCAAAAGCATTTTTGAGGACACTGATCTAAATGCTTAATAAGACTTTAGAGATACTCTAAATTTAGACTTAGAGCCTCAGTGACCCTTAGTGAAGCTGAGAGCATCAGTATAGTTCTGTATAAAAGGTGCGATTGCAGAATGGGGAAGGACTGCAGGTCTGTGTAAAAGCCAGCAGGACAGGTGTGAAGTTTTAAAGCCATGTTACATGTGTGACCCATCTTGGGAGATTTAAAAAGCAGCAGCACTTAGCAGCTAACTCAAAGACGAAGAAGCATTGTCCACATATTGGAAAATCAATGAGATTTAGGGGCTCCTTACCAAGGCTATTCAAAAGAAGCTGGGACCTGATCTTTGACCTTATGGGTACGGTAACATTGATTGTCATTGTTATTTATAAAAATGCAGATGTATACATCATATGTCACACTAGAGGCCAACACTGTTGCGTTAAACATCATGCTCATCCCGCCTCTTTTGCTTCTGTGATGCTGGCATACTGTCTAAAAATAACACACTGGAGTGGCATAATGCTACCGTTTTGTCTAAAAATGCAAAGGCAGTGTAAAGGTGGGAATTCTTAGTGGCCCTATAGCACGATCTCTGTATAAAAACAGAAAGTGATTGGGACTTCAGGTTGCTGAACACAAGTTTTCATGCTTGAACAGGCTTGAAGACCTCACACAGTGCATCCTTCTAAAACACCAGCCTTGAACTATGAGAATCGCCGAATCTGCATGCACCAAAATGTTTCTGAATAAATCATTTTCAATTTAGGAGTGATGAAGTGTTATGAATTGCTGAAGTGTAGATAACTTTTCCTCTCTTATTCATCAGTGCAGCTCAGAATATGTAATAGGCGACATTTTTGAATATAAATAATAAAGTCGCTCTGTGACATAATGATGCACGCTATAACTTCTGTTAATTAGTCCATCATTATTATCACGCACAACATTTCTGGAACGATCTTATCGGGCATCAATTTTTCATCCATATCTCCATTTCTTCTCATGCAATTTAATGTCATTTTCATCTCTAGCTTTGGCAGCAGAAATGGCCTTACCTTTAAATGTTTTGAAGAGTATTTTTTAAAATTCCTAATAGTTTTATCATCCTGAAACCAAATGAGGAAAAGCTCTGTGGTAATGAGATCACACAACCACAGCCAAATTTGGGTTTTAACTTATTTTTTGGAGATAATGTTTATGTTTAACATTGTGCTAAATAACTAACAGAAGACCTAAGATTGTAAATTCATTTTCTGTGATAAAAACTTCTGTTGTTTGCATCAACTGAGCTGACGAAAACTGTTTGCTTTACAGAAACATTTTCAGTCAGCAGTCAAATGTTTTTATTCGGGCAACGTGTCACTCATTAAATAAATATGGCTACATCTCATCTGAGAAGTAACTGTTAAAATATGCATAATGCAAATCACACAGTGGAAAGAAGACACTAATAGAGCAGAACACAGCTTAGCTGAAGGAATGGTGATAATAATAATAAAAAAAAGAGAAGCTGTGGTCCATCACCAAACTGGAGCAGACTCTTAAGCATTTATTCTTAGAACGAATAAACATAATTTCCTGGTGACATCAACTGGGTTAAGATTCTCCATTCAATAAGAGACTTAAGCCGCAGCAAGAACACAGTCCATAGAGAATGGAGTTGTCACATGCTGCCTCGACACATTAAAATCCTCCTGACAGCCTGCCACCTTACAGTCAGCGAGCGGGGCGGAGAACAGCTTTAAAAAAAAAAAAAAAAAATCACCACAATATGTTACTGCTAAAAAGCACTGTAGATGTGTAACAAATACTTATCACGTCCCATAAATGACACGAAACATATGTAACTGAAATTTTCTGCTGATAATAGAGAGAATTCACTCCCATCAAAAACCATAGCATTTTTCTTTTCTACATCAGCATCTAATGTTGCTGCTTTAACACTCTCTGGCAGATGGAGACGACTCAAAGATAATTGGTGAAATAGCAGCCAAACCTGGCAACCGTAAACACTTTGTTAACCTCTTTTCTCTTCCTGGAAAGCTTTCTATTTTGATTACAAGGTTTCCATGAAAGTAAAACAAACAAGAGTACATACATCTACGCAGCCACAAAGGGATCTTAAAGTGCATAATGCATGTTGTGGCTTAGTGCAGATAATTTGTACTGAGGCTGTAATCACCCTGTAAACTACAAACAGTCCTCCACCCTGCCTACTCACAGCATGAGCAACGGCATCAAGTATGCAACCTAAATGTTCTTTCTGTAACTTTTTAACCGTAGGCTATTAACTGTATTCTTTTTATTGCCGATAGGTGAACAGATTGTAACCTAACTTAAAAACTGACACTTTCCTTGACTTTCTCCGTTGCGTCTAGAAACCTGCAAACTGACTTCCATGTAAAGGTCGTGGGCCAAATTTTTCTCATAAAATCCAAACGATGTGACGTCAGTTATATTCCCAACGGTTCATTTCCACTGCACAAAGAACCCGCTAAAACCCACTAATATCAGGCTTTTTAAAACAATGGCAAAGTGTAAAATCAGCATTTTGACCCACATCAAATGACTGTAGTAGTCACAGGTATTTATCGGCTCCCATTGGCATCAATGGAAAAAGAGATGCAGTGATGTGCTGCCACTAATTAACTTTATTTTCCAGCATTATATCAACATGATGGCGGTCAGTCAGTCAGTCTCGTGTTTGTCGCTGTTTTGGCCGATGCTCAGGCGCTCACTCATGAGTACAGAAGCAACAGAATGCTGACTGCAGTCTCACTAATGGCCTCTGAGAGAGGTGTCACTTTAAAAAAATGATATGAGAAAAAGAGGATGTTGCAAGCTGATTGTGTGAGGGAAGTTTCTAGCTCCGGGCCCTGAGGGTGTGACCTACAGGTTGACGTTCCTGCCGCATCTCATGTCCATCAGATCCATTTCGGCCTAAAACCGCACTTCCCTCTGCAGCAGACGACTGAATGAAAATACACCACAGAGGCTTACACACATAGAGAATGACAGTCTCAGTCACACCCACTATTGTTGAAGCCTGCAGCCTATCAGCACTTGATATGGTTGCAAAGCACAAGCATAGTTTTATTCCCTATCCGTCTGTGCTGCAGCTGGTCGTTTCAGCCCACAGATTTTGACAGACGCCCTTGATGGGAGTGATCCATCGCCTTCAGCCGAAGCAAGAGAAACAGGGCGCAATATAGAGAGAGCTGAGATACGTGTCTATCACTGTCAAAACGGATACAAAGCTTGGCATCTGCATGACAGAAAGCTGTGTCAATTCATCAAGCACTTATAGAATCCAGGGCATTTTTCAAAGTTGCTTAGAAAGGGGAGAAAATTGCAGTCTGTGAGGAAAAAGGAAGTATTCAGCTGGAACAGCTTATCAGAGGCTGGTTTCTCTGATGGGAACTGTCTGATGTACCTGTTAAATCGATGATGGACCTCTGAGGCCTTAAGGCAGCATTTGTTTAAATTACAGTTCAGCCAGAGGCCTCTTCCATTCAGCATCACACAAATGGGAAAAAGTGCCATTTCAGGATCTCATCCCTTCCACTAGAAAACAGATTTGTTTGCGTATAAACCTACCTGTGTGCTGGCTCAGGTGACAGCAGTGTCAAGGCAAAGGAACATAGACACCATGAGCGTAAACTAAAGTTAATTCCACATTCAGACAGGAATCCATGAGCCTGTTTAATCTATCTGTATAAAGTGGTGCAGATGAACTGTTGCAAATGCAAATGAGATAATTAGGTTAGTTTATTTAAAGTCACAGTAATCCTGCCATTATAGCAAGGCAGGCAGATGTTCAAGGCCCTGATAATGAAAAACCATTTTATCATCTTTGTACTTTGAGTGATGGGATCCTACTTTTTTTCTTATATATGAGTAAAGTATTCAGATTTCCTCTTACAGTTTAAACAGTTTTGATAATCATATTTCTCAAGAGAGATTTCTGTGTTTGTGCTTTTCTCACTGGTCACATTACACCAGGCGCAGTGTATTCTGGTAGTTGTAGGTTTTCTAGATGCAAAAGCATCTTTTTTTCTTTTGTAGCACCAGTTTCAAAAGTATTTGTGTCTTTGTACAGCATCAACGGCCTAGTTTTATATGAGGGCCCTCTTTATGTCGGTGAAATACTTCTTCTTTAAATCTGATCAAACCATGTCCATAAAGTCCTGGTGAGATAGATTAGCTCTTTAGAGTCTGAAAGTCATAACAAAAAAACAAAAAAGTGCTTCTTTCTTTCAAGACATAGTAAGCAGGATTTGTTGCTTACTGCTTGTAAATTTGACAAGAAAAAGGTGTTAGGTATTCATATTGAAACAGCGAAATCTGATTTGACTCATAGAAGCAAATTTCTGGCTCACTTGCAAAAAAATAAAAATAAAATTTACATTGAACTCTGAACTGGCAGGAAAATGACACCCGTCTCATTTTGGAATAACACAAATCAATCAAATCTCAAATCTTTATTTGTATGACACTTTTCATACAAAGAGTAACACAAAGTGCCTAACAGAGATTAAAAACAATAACAGAAATGAAAAACATCAAAGACAATCAACACAAATAACCCCGTAACCATGTGAAAGGCAGCTCACAGTGTTAATCAGTAACTATGAGCTATAAAAACACCTACTGTACCTGCTGTGTGTGTACCCTAGAGCATGTGAGTCACAGCAGAAATGATCGTTACCGAGCTCAAAGTCTCGGTGAGAGAGCGCTCAATATAATTACTGGCTTATATAGGGTGACCGTCAGTCTTTATTTAGAGTAATGGCACCAGAGATGAAGTAAACCGGCCTTTTTCTTCCAAGGTGATATAATCGGCTGATTAGGGAGACCATCATTACAGTCTGAAGAAAACTATGAAAAATAGACTTTTGTTAAGGGCAGTCAAGCATGTATACCAGACACACACAACTTCCTTGAGCTCAACGTGTGTAGTGAAAATGTCCTACTGCGTTTGTGTGTGTGTGTGTGTGTGTGTGTGTGTGTGTCGGCGTTGTAGGGGAGCCGAGCAGTGGGGGAGGAAACGCTGGCTAATTAAAAAGTCCATCTTAATAACTATTCATGGCTGCATGTGTCTCTGCGAGTGTCTCTTCCACACTATCTGACACAGCACATCCCAGCATGGTTACTGGGAGACTGGGAATGAACAAGAGGAATTTAGGGTTTCAGCGTGCTCCACCCAATACCCCCACTGCCATTCACTCACCCCCCTCCACCTCTCCGTCTATCCCTCCCTGCCTGTCCTCCTCTCCAACACACCCATGATTGTGGAGTCCCCTCGGCCGCCAATTCTCTGCGGCCCTGCTGATTGTAACCCCACCACCCACCCCCTCCACCTTTGTCGGCATACAATGGGGAGCGAATCCTGTCTCCAGGCAACCAATCCCTCGGAGAAGGTTGCCGTGGCGCTTAAGAGAGAGAGAGAAAGAGGTAGACAGAGAGAGAGGGAGAAAGAGGTTAAGTAGGTGGAGACACTAGGGAGAGTTATGAAAAGGGAAGTTAACGGCGCTTCGCCATTAAAGAGCGTTTGTGGAAGTCAACAAAGTGCATCTCTAGTCTGTCACGGTGAGGCAACTTTATGAACAACCATGTAGTTTCATTACAAAGGAACATTGTAAACAGGCACAGTTTCACTAGAAGTTATTTTGCTGATTGAAACGATGAGCTACTGTAAAATTTCAATTAATAGCCCAAACATTATTTGCTGAAAGTTTCTCGGTGACGTATTCGTGGATAACATTAACGCAAGTGTTTTGTATCTGAGGGCTTCGAGGCAGACATGGTGTTAAGCTGTGAGGGTAAGGAGCAGCTTCAGCAGACAACAATAAACCCTGAGACTCCTGACCCTTGTGCTACCAAGCTAAAGACCCTCAGAGCCTTAGCAGGGCCCACAGCGGATCATAAGCCTCTTTCTCTGCCCTTTGACCTCAAAGAGCATCCTCGGGAGTAAAGTCTGAAAAGCCAAGTCTTACCATGGTGAGATAAAGGTAACAGCAGCTATTTCAGGCTCACAACGCAACAACATCAATAACAAAAAGCTCGAGACGAATGACGCCGCAGTGGGATTTACTTGTGTTTACATTATTTAAGTTTTGCTTAACTCTTTAACACTTGAAACTGACATCCGCGCTCAGACGCATTTCACCAGGATTCACCAGGAAACCTCTGACACCTGAGATAATTAGTTTGATTTCTCTTAAAACATGGGAGAAGATGATGAGTGACTTGGCAAGAAATACACCACAAATTGCTAAAACATTAGTAAAAGGGGACAAGTAAGTGATCTAAAAATTAGCTGGGGGACATTATTAGATATTATTTAAAAAAAAAAAAAAAAACAGGGGAAAATGTCCAGAAAACCATGTTTAAAATTCTTATGATTATGTATTTGAAATCATATCTTTTTTTTTTCGTGTTTTTTAAATTTTTAAATGAAATCTGTTGTTGAACTTATGTGATAAAAAGGAGTGACATAAATAGAAAAAGTGAATGGGACAAATGCAATAGACTATTGCATCTATTTACTTATTTGTTTATATTGATTTTCTTGATTTATTTATTGTTTTTTTCCCAATTCATTTTCTTGTAACTTTTTTAACCATTTCTTACTAATTCTTTGGGCCATTTCTTGCTACGTCGCTCATCGCCTTCTTCTTGTGTTTCTTAAAGATATCAAGCCAATTTGCTTCAGTTTTAAAGTAAGAACGCAGGTACTTATTTGGCTTATGTGAGCTTCTTTGGCAGTGAAAGCATTTGTTTAATTTTTCAGCCAAACTGCTACAAAAGATTGCAGGGAGAGATGGATCTAAGAATTAAGATTTGCAAGCATCATTTGCATCTTCTTCCTCATAAACAACACTGCAACACTTTTAATTTAGTGCTTCCCGATAAAAAGAAAACCCATACAGAGTAAACAGTTCTTCAAAACAAAGTGTTATTTTCAACCGAGTAAAAAGAAAGCGCCTTACTCATGAGAACAAACAAAAAGAAAACAGTGACAGAGTTTTTGAAAAGAGTGGCATGTTTTTCTGGATGAACAATGATGGTGGGATGAACATTTATAATAGTAAAAGTGCAGTCTGGGGGGCTCTAGTCTGGAGTGAGCAAATTAAACAGCACAGACGTTCTTCCCATCATAAAACAGTCAAGCCAATCCCCTGTGACTGCGCTGAGGAACATCAATTATTTCGGGCACAGCGGAGGATAACTCCATAACTTGGTCGCTGCTCAAAAAGAAGGCTCTGAATGCTCGCCCCAGTGCCCCGCTGGAACTATTCAATTTGAAGCAATGTGGGTGCCCCGGGAGCGAGCTTGGCTGTGGTTTATTTAGTGTTGCAGAGAGGGCCGGGACTGTTGAACCATACTGATTGTGCTGTAATGCAGCCTGAAAGCTCCACTTGCCACACAGAGCTGCCATCAATTCCTAGCGCAGATGACCTAGAGGCTGTTTTGACATAATTGAACATTAAATGATGAAGGGGTGACGAATGACAGGCACTTTACTCGACAGCCTGAGCATTTGACAGCTCTTAGACGAGCCTGCGAGGGATGTGGTTAACGCCACTGCTGTGAATGTCCACAGTAACCACTCATTAAATCGGGCAATTCTGTATCATATTTCATGTACATCAAATTAGATTTGTAATCCCACCATCAGGTTTGTAAGATGGGATGTCTCAATTAAGGCAATTGAGGTAATAAAGGACCTACAAGACGGCAGGAGGGGGAGAGGAAAGATACATTCCCAAAGGTTTTTTCCTTAAAGGGACATAGATATTTTTATCTTACCTGTAGTGCAATTTATCAGCCTAGATTGTTTTTAGTTTTAAGTCAAACTGGGCCACTCTTATGTGTAACTTTAAGCTTTCATAAAATGTTAATGGGTGATTTATGTGACCCCCACAAACAGATTAGCAGGAAAATTAGCTATAGACCAATACCAATGCTTTATACCAGGCTGTAGACATTATTATTGGAGCATTTTAACATGGGGGTCTTTGGGGATTGACTCACGAGCCTCAAGTGGCCATTGGAGGAGGTGCTGTTTAAGGCACATCAGCGTTGACTTAATTTCTTTTTTTGACTGTTTCATGTCAGAGCTATTATCTTTCTACTGTACTACACTCACCAAATGTATCACTGCACGGAAGGGCATGTGCATATACTGCTAGCTCACCTAGCACCACTAAGCTGGCTAAAATTATGGCTCGGCCGAGGAAGACGCCATTAAACTTTATACCTTGCGCTGTCAAGAGCACAAACCTTTCTTCCACTGAGTAGATGCAAACTTCTTTCTGCGCAGTGATGCAGTTGGTGGATGCAGTTCAGTAGAAAGAAAATAGTTCTGTCATGAAACTGCTCACAACAAGGTCTGTGGATTATCTTGAGACCGGGTCGTGATTTCTGCAAAGATATTGAGTTTTTCAAATTTCATTTTTGGGGCTTTGAGCAACACAAGCTGAGAGCCGTCTAGTTCCATTAAATTGTAGCGAGGGCAGACATCTCTGACTGATTCCTCCAACACTCTGCAAATCACACCAAAACAAACTAGACTGATAAATAGCACCACAGGTAAAAGGAAAACATGTATTTTTGATTCTGGGGTGAACAGTCCCTTTAATGGTTGGACTCTCAGGTCATGGCCCCGGGATTTATACATCTTATTCACAGCATGCATTAGCATTTTACAAGGTGTAGGACAGTGCATTTAACAGATGCTGCTCTACGAACCGGTTTTCTACCATGAATTGCTCTAAAGCTGAACACAAACCACTAAAAGCAGCCCTGGCCAACAGTACATCCCTTCCCCCATCCCTGTGGGAAGAGGCAAATTTATCTTAAGAACCCTGAAGAGTCAGATAAGACCCCCTGGTGTCTCTGAGACCTGTGGAAACACACACACATACAAACAAAAGGCCTGTGTCCCTCGGGATTTGTTAAAGCCCAGGGACAGAGGGAGATGGTGACAATATGGGGGCTGGCTGTGCCGTAAAGCCGATAGGCAAGATGCCAGTCCAAGGAGCAGCACACAGATAGCCTGCTGATAACACCCTCACGGGAAATAACAAAAAAATGTGCCAACAGAGTCACATGAGGAGGAAATTAAAACAGAAAAGAGGAACATGGATGTGCTGGATATGAAGCATTTTGGTGATACATGAGTGTGCCATGATTATAAAAATGCCTGTCTGTAGATGTGACACAGAGGAGACACAAACATGAAACAGCTGGAGTGTTTTCTTCAGTCAGGAGCCAGAGGAATAATTACAAAATCACATCCTTCTCACTTTGAAGGGGAAAAAAAAACAAAGCAATTCCCTGCCAGTAATTAGTGAACACGTGAAAGCAGTTTGCACGACTTGAGAAATGGTTCAAAACAGAAAGATGCCTCACAGACACACACATTTGTATCTCTGTTGCCACTTAATCATCATTACAGGAGGAGGAGGAGGAGGGGTGATGGATCAGTGAGAGGATTTAATCAATCATCAGCCGCTGTCTAATGGAGAAAGCGTATGCCAAAGTAAAAACAGACGGGTGAGACAGCAGTCAGGTATTTGTTGGCCCACCATACCTGCTATCAACATCAGATAGCATCCAAACATCTTCACTATTAGACTTTATCCTGCCTTTTTACATAAACATTAGTCCTGCTTTCAATTAGCGTCGACTCTGCTCACAAAAAGTGTTTATTCGCATGATATGCAGGAGGAGGATCAATGACAAACTGTAGCCACATGTTGCTGTTGTGATGAAATGCATGTGATCTCTTCCTAGGTGGTCTTGCAAATGAAGCCAAAATTGTGCATTTCATACAGTAGCATTTTCTATTTTTTCATCTTTTCAAGTAATGATGAGATCACTATCATATTAAGGCCTAGACACACCAAATCGACTTCAAAGAACATGTGGCAAAGAAGGCCATCTGTTGCACTGCCTCAAATCGCCTGTGTCTCAGCCAAAAAGTTGCACCTGAACACACCACAAAGACTACAGCCAACGGCCAACTAGTGCGTACATTCTGCACCTGTGTGACAGAAAATAACTTCATACCAGCAGGCAACAGTACTCTACAATCGTCACTCAAAAAGGGAAACTGTAAGAGCAAAAGGACGGATTTAAGACACTATTCAGAGAGTTGGCACAATAATAACACAACCCGATGTTAACAGAGCACACCAGGCAATTTGATAGAGCAAGGGGCATCCTGTGAGTACTGAAATTAAGTGTAACAGTACTGGGATTTTTAACTATGCAGGCATCACTCCATTTTACTTTAACTGTTACTTAAGTTAATCATTAATTCGCCTACATCAAGCATTGTTGAACAGACTTTGCACCACAAACAGAAAATTTTCCCACGAATAACATTTGAGTTAAATCATGACTGGTTGTAAATAAAAGGACAAAAGGAAGGAAAGAAAGCTGGACACTTCACTAAAAATCTCCAGGGCCCAGATGCATTAAATTCTTTGCAGATTCACAAATTAAACTGTGCCCGAGCAGTCACCATTTTGCATGGCTCTGGATATATCACTCAGTTATCACATTTCTGCAAATTGTTGTGGTGAAATCTAGATCGCCATTATTACCAAACTACAGAAGGATCAATGATTCATTCATAGGACTTTTATGGAAACTAATTTTAAAAAATGCTCCACATTATAAAATGAAATTATCACCAACAGGAAAAAATGAAATGTATCACTCAATAATCTAATATTAACTTTATAAATGTGCCTTTGATTGGCATTTTACAGAACGCCATGCAGCCTACAAAAATAATAAAATCAGTGAAAATGCCAAATAACCATTAACTCTCTTAACTCATATTTTATCTCCTCCTATCTTCCTCCTTATCATTTCACCTGCAGTTATTTCAGCTAAAACTGTGTCTACACTTGCTCTAAAGAATGCGTGAGATGCGCACATTTCCCCTTTATATATACCAGATTATGTTTGGGAAAAGGCGTGGTTTTTGTGTGTATATATAGTTTATGCATCTGCCCCCAGGTATACTTACGTATATGAAATCAGAAGATGTCACAATGCACTGTTTGATTAAGCTGTTAACTCATCAGCATCACATTAATGCCACCAAAGCGACTGTCAACAGACTCTTATTTCACTAGTTGCACAAAAAAATGAAAACATACAAATAAATCTAGGATACATAATGCACAGCAGCTGGCCTGTTGACATGTGAACGTAAACAGTGTAGCAAGCTAATGTGCAGGGTGCAGGGCTGTTGGTAAGCGACAGATGCTCATTGACGGCCCAACATCGACCACCGACCAGCGTCTGCTTGGTGTGTCAGGGTGCTTAGGGTCGAGCAGAAAGGGCAGATGATAACAGAATAGTGAAGTGACCTTTCAATAGGTAAGAGGTCTTTATTATCTTTTAAATTTTACCAAGTTTCAAATATGTTTTTTGAAATATATTTTTGATGAAATAAAAAAACAAAAGAGGGCTGGGCAGGGCTGTGGAAACACGTCATGTTTTTTACAGGCATGCATTTGTATTCTCAGCCCCAAGCGGTTTAGTGTGAAGCAAAAGAATGAAAGCCAAATGTCTCAGTGGGGTGTATTCACAGGGCGTCTCTCCCTCCTGACACAGGAGTTTCTCCTAACTCGCTGAGGGGGAGGCAGCCATGCCGCTGCCTATCCTATCCCCCCCATCCCCCAAAACAAATAAAGTGTCTGATACAGACCAGGCCCCTGCCGGCGCCCCAGCCCGAGCCTTTGTCCGGGCCCCAGGGCACAATGCCAACTGTGATCAGGAGGCAGCATCGCTGATCACACACTGAGACACAAGCGCAGCAGAGTGCAGCTACTTCATTCAGACTGGTGATGGAGACGTGTTGGAGAGTCGATCCGGATCTTACAGAACATACGAACTCAGATGCACATGTGCACTGCAAGAAAATGTGTGATCGTACAGAAGCAAGCAGCTGTGTAATGTTACAAAGTAATGATTTGTTACAGTACTTAAGAATCATTTTGAAGCATCTGTAACTTTTATTTTTCTGTCAAAATGTCACTTTTACTCCAATACATTTTCCCCAAGCATTAAAACAAAACCAAAAACTGAAACACAAACAAGAAAATGACCTTAAAAAGTACTGAAAAAAAAGTATTTATTTTTATATGACTTTTTCCTACAACATATATAAATTCATTATAATCGCAAATATAGTTTTCCAGACATTTTCCCCTATTTTGGGGGAGGATCACTTGCTTGAATTCCCCATGTGTTTGAAAGAAATCAAACCAATTTGTTCAGGTTTCAAAGGGTCAAATAGCTTGTGAAAGGCGTCTGACCGCACAAGAAAAATAATGCTGATCCACATTTGAAAGGGTTAACAACAGCATTTATTTGAACTTTTACTTTCAATACTTAAGTACATTTAATATCTTAAAAATTAGGTTTGATGCCTGGGCGCAGTAAATATCATATACTTTAAGACTTTTACTCAAGTTATACTCTAACAGGTGACTTTAACTTCTACCAAAGTCACTTTCTAACAAAATATCAGTACTTTTACTGAAGTATTTCAGGTACTTTCCACCACTGGAAGGCATCAAAGGTTTCTCACGACTGCGTGTAATTATGTCAGAGAGGTGAGCACATAAGAAGTCAGCTTAAAGCAACAGAGCGTGAATATGAAACTAGAACATTTCCCTTAAAACGGTGAATTTAGGGATTAGAAGTTCTTTCTGGACTTCCTAACAAGCCTGATGTTTAACGTCATTACTGTTGGAAGTGTACAAAAACTCCTCAGGAGGGGAAACAATGTAACATTTCTGGAATTTCCAGAGCTCAGCAGTTTCTGCTCAGTCTGAGGTGGGCTGACTGTTTCACTGCACCGTGCTCGCTGAAATAGAGGCCATGAGAATGAACAGGGCAGGTTTAGTCAGATTTGCCTTTCTCAGCGATAAGAAACGACTTCCTCATAGCATCTGAAACATATCACTGACTCTGGCATCTCTGACTCAGTCAACTGAAGACTTTTTTTCTTAACTTTTTTTTTAACAAAAGGTGCTTAGGTGGTAAATCTAGTCACACATACACAAACTGTATGAAAAGTAAACACCTATGGAGAGGTAAAGGCTCTTATGGCTCGCTGCCAAGCCACTAAAAGGATTAAGGTGTGAGGCCAGACTGCAGACAGAGGCAAGTATAACAGTATCAAGAATTTAAACACAAATGCCTCCCAATGAATTCCTGAGTTGAGTTCCTCCCTTTTCACTTTAGATAGGGTGCAGCATATTTTAAAAGTCTAACCACCACCACTTAAAAATGACTCACCAGACTCTACATAACATAAGAAAAATGAAAAATAAATGATGAAAAAGACATATTTCCCATGAATGAAGGTGTTTGCTACTTTACTTCTCACCTCTGTCAAGGCCTTTGCACACCAAGTTGGCATTTTTTATTTGAAATTGTCGTATGTCAGAAATAAATCTGATCTCATGTTGTGTAAATCGCATTTGTACAGTCACCCGTTATTAAAGCTTTCGAACAAGTTTGATTTTCTGTCCTTTTTAGCACCTGTTAAAACACTAATGTTAGTTGTTTGACCAAAAGGCAGTAGAGAAAATGTAGCATAATCTGTCTTGTGTAACAAATTTAAAGCAAAAGTGTAACATGCATCCGACTTGAACAGCACTGGATGATACTCTCTCTGAGAAATCCTGACAATAGCCAAAATCAGAGCAAAGTTTTCCTATTTTAACTAATTAGTCTCATTAAAAGCATCATCTCATTGGCCGATCATATTGGCAGAATAAATCATTTTAGAATTGTTATCTGCCGATAACGATAACATATTGATATTAACAAGCATCCCTAAAAAAATGCATATGAAAAATAGAGACTTGGTGTGGAATGGACAGCTGACTCTGTTGGACACAGAAGCCCAACTGCTGCAGATTAAGATATATCATGTGCCATGGTAGGTTTACACAGTAACCTATTTTCCATGCAGTGCACAGGCATGTGTGTGGCTGTCAGCTAGATTGGCTGGGAGGCAGTCAATGAGTCTGCCTTGCTCACGCCGTCTCCTCCAGGCTCTGGTCTAAAATTAGGTCCCCCCCCCGAAGGACATGGTGGTCTTCTGGACATTAGTAGAAAACACACAGTCCTATATGGGTTTTATTCCCAGAGAGTGCCGTCAAATTCAATTCAAAACACTTTATTTAAAAGGCTGAAGGACCAACACGGCCTATTTCAGTGACAAGATATCTGATTGGCGCTGAAAGCTCCCTGAGGGCAAAAATGGTGTATTGACAAAGTACTTTGTAATAACTGCTCAAACATCAATTCCTTTTCAAATGCATTTATAACATCCCTCCTCTCTAAAGCCTCTCATCCTGTCCAAAGCACTCCCGTCCAGGCAGAATGAGGTCTTTGTGAAAGTGTAACAACACAGACAGTCCCTTCCTGTCCTCTGTGTGAAGGGACACACTACAGCAGGACATCAAGATAAGACTGCTGTTAAAAGATAACAAGACGGATAATCCTTTTTTCTTTCCTCTCTTTCTCTCTCTGTGCAGGCAGTGAAACAGGCCTGACGTTTCAAGGCTGGAGTCTCTTCCTCACTCGGAGGTTCTTGAAGGCAGGTGTAGTAAATGCACCTGAGTGTTGAGCCCTGTAGGAAGCTGCAGGCGAAGACTGTCAGTTGTTGTTACAGCTTAACCGAGACTGCTGGGTTTATTCATGCCTCCAGCTTGCACTCCCAGCCCAGACATGAGGGGAAAGCTCAAAACAACCACTCTAGTCTACACACCATGTTTAAATGACAAGATGCGATTGGGAATGTTAAAAATAACTCCGCTGCACTAGTTTTGCTATCATGCACAAGGAGGAAATCCAACACTATTCGTCATGACATATTGTAATGGTATTTTTTTTCTTCATGTTGTGTTCGTTAAAGGGATATTTCACATTTTCAACCATCTTTGTTTTAAAACAATGTGTAGCAGGGCACAGAGCACCTTTAACGGTGCTGCATTTAACGCTGTCTGTCTGCTTCTAAATTTATTTTTAAAAAAACAACAAATAAATCTACCTTCTACCTTGTAATCGCTAAAACACCGTTCCAAACACATCTGCACCAAGTTTGAAAGAGAGACTGAATAAGTAAGAGATAAATGAAGAGAAGAAACCACTGAGAATTTTTCAAAGACTTCTGTTCCTGCTGCTGTCTGCTGTTTACCTGCCTGTGACGTCACACAGACACACCAACAAGACAACACACACATACACACACAAGTTCAGTGGCAGTGGGAATACAGCCAGTTGCTCATATTTAGTGGGTTTACCCGTGTTTAAAAAAACCATGTGCAAATGCGAATTTTGGTGGGAAAGAGGTATAACTTAATGAATAGTGTAGTGTGAGCAGGTGAGGTGTGTGTTTGTATTTACAGAGTTCTGATTGTCACTATATAGTCACAAATCAAATGTCAAATGTTTTCAGACTTGTTTTAGCTCACTGTTAAACTGTAGATTAACGAACGGCCGCCATTGTTTAACGAGGACCAGTCCACATTACGTCACCCACTAGCGGGCACGTAGCATTCTGGTAGTCATAGGTTTTCTACCTCATGAGCAAGAGTGTCCTTTCTCTCTGTCTTCTCTGGTAATGTAGAACCAATTTTAAAACTATTTGCATCTTTCTACCGCAGAGACGGCCTAGTTTATGTGAGGAGTGAAATACTTCTTTAACTGTGCATGAGATGAGGCTTGTCAGATGCATAAAGACGAGCAGAGAGTCTGGAACTGCGGAAATGCATGCAGTAAGCCCATTAAAGACAACGCTCAGATTCAAAGGGAATTTTTCAAGTTGTGTTTTGCACTGAAGCGAGTTTTTTTTATTTTGACCCTGATAAGACTTCATGGGCTTATTAGAGCTCAAATATCTGTGTATATACTAAAAAAAAAAAAAAAATCGAGTGCTGATCAAATTGGACACAAACGCCTTTAGAAAACATTAAGCACAGAGTACATTGACATATACGTTACTCCCCCATTAAATTGGACTTCAGAGCATGAAATTGCCTCTGAATTGAAGAGCAGAAGCTGTGCTATTTTGTAATGCGCAGCAGAGAAAAGCTGATGCTACGGATGCAATGTGGAGCCCAGCCACCCAAGTTCAGAGCTATTGCACATTAAACATCTTCCCTCATCTATTTCTAATGAAGACGGCGGTAAGAAACAAATTAACATGAGCTCTTTGTCAACAAGTTGTATTGCGATGTCTGTACGACCCTGTAATATTAAAATATATGTATAAGATTTCAGCCCTGGTTGATTTTTTCATACCCTTGGTTACCTTGGTAACAGCAAGTATGGTTCAACAATACTGCAGCTCTACAACGGAAGAAATTTATGACATAAAACTGTGCTTTGATACCATGCTGTGAGGTTTCCCTGTGAATAACTCTAAATCCAAATCTAGTGCAACAATGGCGGACTCCGCCACCACTAAAAAAAAATTACATTGTCCTCATGCCATCCACTTTGGCTTATGCCCACTAACTACCAGTTGGTACAGCTGGCTGTAAAAAAAAAAAAGCAAGCGTGGTCCTGATTGGTTCACACAGACCAAGTTAGCAAGTTCATGTGACTGACCTTGCAGCTATTTTATATAACATGACATAATGTGAATAGAGGTCGTGATTAAAACTTGCAGACATTTCCTTGTAAACATGATTGTCTGTAAATATGTCTCGCTCACGTCACACAGACTTTCATTGCTACTTCACAACATCATCGAAGTCTGACTTTTGCTTTTGTTTTAATTTGGAAACGGCAAAACTTCCAGACCATGGGTGTAAAACCTGTTGAGAAAGTACTGACCAAAGTTGAGATTTTTGTTTTGTCTATTCTGTTTCCATTATCAGCTAAAACACTCGCAAATTGTTTTAAACTGTCTGCACAAAGAGGTTAACATGCTCCTTACCAGACTTAATATTTCTTTGTCTATTTATTTTTTCATTTATTGACGTAAAGGCACAGAGTCCTCAGATATCAATACTAAATGTAAATATATTAAACTAAACAATTTAAGTAAAAATGTCGATCATAATTAGTTTAAAAACGGCGTATGTTTTTCTATAAATCTGAAGGATTATAACTTTAAACTGTAAAGTGTTAACGTTCAAACAGTCACCATAAGCTTTGGTAAGTGAAATGAAATGCTATCTTTCCAGACAAACAAGAAAACCAAGTTTAGCCATGTTGTCAGTAGAAACATGACATCAGTAAAGGTAAAATATTTCTTTAATAACTAGCTGACAGGAGGAACGCCTATGATTTATATTGTACGACTCTTTATACTATGATCCTACCATAATCTTGTTTGGTTTAAAATATGTGGCAAAAAGTAAAAATAAAAAAGCAGTTACAAACAGTTGCACACCTTAAAAAGATTCAGCAAGGTCGTCTGGCTGTTGAGTGTTTAGTCGCCGTAGTAAAGTGCTTTTGCCTGAAACCTGCCACACAAGCCAACTCCCCGATGGCTCTAATGACATCTAAAAAGGTTTGACCCCTGAGTAGTCTGGACAGGCAGCCAAATGCTGCTTATAGGGCATCCTGGATCAGTCCGACGAGTATATAATCTCGGGGAAAGTGACTGAGGCAAAGCACGATGACTGTTCACCTTAGGTGACTTCTACATGAAAATATAAACATCAGACTCCACGTTGGTAAAGATTGAATCGTGGGAAAATGGCATGACACTGAGCTGAAAAAGAAGTCCTTACAGTAAAGCCTCTTTCCCTCTGGACAAAAAAAAACCAAGCACCCACTAACATCTGGCCTTTGTCTTTAGAGAAACAGGTACAATCAGCATTAATTCCCACAAATAATGACTCACCATTTGTCACAAGTATTAATCAGCAGTGATGGATATATGAAAAGCAGGAAAGAGACAGATTTTTCCGCACCTTTTCCTGCTTGATGCAATGACGTGCCCTCACAAGTTCACACTGTCCGTCAGTCGTGGCTAGATGGTAACCCTAGATTTGAGAAACGAGATGCTTCCAACTATTCTCGTCAGTCTGTTTTATGGAGTGACAACACTGCAGTTAAGGTCTGGTTAGGTTTAGGCACAAAAAGCACTTGGTTGGGGCAGTGTCTGAAATTTACTTTTTGACTCAATGGCCAAGGGGGCTGGTAGATGAAAAAGTCTACCACATAGGGCTGGACGATGTGGCTTTAAAATATGATTGCGATATTTTAAGGCTATATCGTGATACACAATATATATCGCAATATTTTTAAATGTCCTTTAATCTAACGTTAACTACAAAACTAAAAATATTTTTTTTAATGAACTGCAGTTACAATTAAGCAAAAGTAGCTATTGTCACATAACAAAGCTGAATACACTGTTATAACATTCAATAAAATACGGTTATAAGGAAATTAAATGAAGTACTTCTATAATGAAATTTAAAAAGTATTGTTATAATTATACTTTTCTTTTCTCTTTTTATTTGACTTTTTTTTGCTAATTTTCAGGTAATTTTCTTGTAACTTTTTTTTCACTAATTTCTTGTTAATTTGCTCATTGCCTGCTTCCCATGTTTTTGAAAGAAATTAAGCCAGGTTTTAAAGAGTTAATCTATAGCTGCAACCCTAATTGACAGAAGTTTCAGAGGTTTTGATCAACTTTCTAAATACGTTCCACAGGGTCTTACATTAATATCTGCTCACTTAGATCCAGGTCATGGGTGTCCAGCTAATTCTTCTCACACTTTATCTTACAGCAGCGGGATTATCAGGGACTTTTCATGTCCAAACAAAATTCACATATCTTTTTGACAAGGTCTTTTAATCTCTTGGGATGTTACAGTACTAACCAACATGTTAATGGCTGATTAATAACAGAGAGACTTTTGAGTAGATAAAAATGCCGGGTGACATTGTCGGCTCTTTTTATGTCCACAGGTCATTAATCTACAGCTCGGGCTGTCGCTGATAAATCATCCCTTTGCTTTCCACAGATAGATGTCCTGTCACAGAGGGATTAAATGTAGAGATGATGTTTACCTAAGAGTGAAAACAGTTGGATGCTGTGGGTGCCAGTTTGACTAGAGAAAGGGGTTAACTATTCTCCTTCCAATTATCAGCCCCTCAGAGAAAGACAGCAAGCCAGCCACGCAGCTCTGTGTGTACCCATGAATTAAACATGGGCTCCATTAAGACACTTAACAGCTGGTTCCTTGGGAACTTACCAGCAACAGCCGCAGCCTGGTCACCCCTGTGCGCCTGCTTATTAAAACAGCAGCACTTGTGATTAAGGTTGTGCAGTAATGTGCATTTTGACCATCATACACCAGCCAGTCGCAGAGCTATTTTCAGTTCAATCTCATCTCTCTGGAGAGCCACTGGGCCAGCTGCCGATTCCCTCGCATGGCGGCGAGATGCACTACAGTAATTAAATGTCTGGTTTGGCTTACTGACCTTGCTCTGGTTCAGGCGCTGAGCCTTTCTATACCCAACTGTAGCAGATGCCCCGGTCATCATACCTATAGATCCAACAGCGACCCAGGAGTAATAACTTCAGGAAAAGACCATTTTAATGAAAGTTAATGGGTGGAGGAGAGGAGAGGAGGTGGCAGACAGCCACAACCATTTTGGAAGCCTGGATGTAAAACCATAGTCAGTAAATGGAAGTCATCTGACTGTAGTGGAACTAAAATTTTATACTACAATATACATTTGGCACTCCACTCAAATTCAGTTTTCCTTAGGATTACTTCATGTGCCATTTTTACAGCTGTTCCCAACTGGTGGGATACGGTCCAAAAGTGGGTCACGGGTTCATTCTAAATGAACCGCAAATGTCTTCCAACATTTCAAGTTTGTAAAAAAATACACTTTATTTTGAATTTCTGGTACAGGGCTTTAATATTGCTACTAAGCTACTATCTTACTTATCCTGTTCTTCTTATTAATTGGTCTATTATCTTGATGTGCCTTTGCAGGATTTTTGTCACTGATCTTGAAGCATTACTAATGTTGTAAGTTAGTGTGGCAAATTTACACAATGGACGTAGGTAACGACATGTTCTACTCTGTCTGCACCACTGCAATTATGAAGCAGAGTATGGATTTCAATAGCAGCTATTCTAAATAAGGGGTATATCACAGATACACACACATATGCGGGCGCACACACACTCAAACATTTTCTCGCTAGATCTAGCAACTTTTTTTGCAATGTCTTACAGTCCTACTCCTGTCACCAGGGGACTTTTAGTTTGTCTAGTAGACTAGTTTAAAAGTGACGCAACATTACTCATTATTATGATTCAGAGACTATTTAATTCTGATATATTCTATACAAATGTCCGTTCTTATAATCTTACATTTTCATTTTTTACCCCGATGTCATATGGCTGTATCTTTCTATTGTCTTTACTGCAATGACTCGATTCTCCCATGGGGAAAAAAAAAATCATCTAATCTAATCTCATGTAATGCTCTTTCATGAAACCAAGTGTTTGTATTCATTCATATACAAAAACAGATTAGTGACTGTAGCAGAAATGCTATAGCTTGCACATACAACAGCTTCCCTTTTTTCATATCTTCCTACACTTGCAAACAAATCAAGAGCATCTAATAACACCCAACGACGAATTCGCAGAGAAATGGTGCTTGATGTCAGATAAAGGATGCACTGATGCTTCAACAGCTATACAGCTGCACAGTCTGTTTTGGTTAACATTACAACCTACATTTAATATTTGACCTCTTTACAGATTCCAAATTTTAAGGATATGCTTTGCAGTCTTTGGCTTCAGTTTAGCATCAGCTTCATTATGAGGCAACAAATGTCACAAGAAATTGGATTTTCTGGGTGTAATTCTGTGTTGCATTGTGTCAATACTCCCTTAACGCCTCTAACAAGATTCGGCCTGCATCATAACATTTCACCACACAACTGCTTTAATATAATTCTAAAATCTATAATAAAAGCAATCATAACCCTGTAAAAAATTGCTCGGATTTTGTGCATGGCAACAAGCATTTTTCATAACAAATCCCTTATTTTCTGTGGACAGGAGTTATTAGCATAACTATATAATTTGACATGATGATTAAACATCAGACTAAGACAGACAAAGACTGACTAGATATCAACACCACAGGGAGCAAAATAGAGTGGGACTGAACCAAGAGAGAGGCTTTCTACAGACAACACTTATTTGCCTTTTTCTCCATACACGCAGTCGACAATGTGTAATGTTTTTCAATGAGATAGAGGTGCTAAAAATGGCTCCTTCAACAGCTGCTTTACCCCCTCCTCCTTCCAAAATTCACCCCACCTTCTGCTTATGTCCCTTTTTTTCTGAGCCATATTATTTTTCAAGATTAGACACACAATTAACTCTAATGTTCTTAGCTGCGAGAGTGGGGGCTTACTGCTGGAGGACAAAATATAATCATCTTCCCACAACTCAGCTCTGTGTTAGACAATGCCTGGACATTAACTGATAATAATGTGACATGCACAATACACTATACAATGTTTATCTCCAAAATGATGAAGTCAGAAGTGGCAACAAAAGATTTGTTGTCAGAATAAATTGTCAGGTCTGTTTTTACACGATAAAGTGAGTTTCTTTCCCCTGTGTAGCCTAAAACTAAGCCCAATTCTTTAACATTGCAGAAAGGATAATCTAACAGTGGTTCAAGCGTGTATAGAGCTGAGCTGACACCTGCCTAGCAGGTAAGCAGGAGCAGAGTGCACACCAGCACCTGCAGATGCAGCACCCTGGGGACCTGCCTGCCACACTGAGTATCCTCACATTGACATGGCCAGCTCAGATGCCGTGAGAATATTATGCAAAAACAACCAGAATACATAGTCATAAGGGGGAGAAGCACAAGTGGAGTAATGCTTTACAGACCTGGATACTGGCTGAGGAATGTTGTGTAACTCCATATATCAGCCTCAATAGGCAAATGCCTCCATTCATGACAGAAAACACATAATGTGCCATTATAGCTACAGTCTGAGATGTTGAATCCAGAAGAGACCGTTTGAAAACTGTGACAATTACCATGAAAAAATGACTACAAAACATTTCTTTTCCCATAATTCTTGGCCGAACTTATAAAATTCTTGTCTTTAGTACAGCACCCACTTCATGTTCAAGGTATAGTGAATAGCAGTAATATTTTTTTCCCAGTGATTATACAGCATTTTGTAACAAAATCCTTCAAATCCCCTTCACTGCGTGGTGTGCAGCTTCCTCTCTGTTGTTTATTCACAGAAAAATGTATCCTGGCGATGTTCATTCGAGATATGAGCTACATGAAAACCCTTATTATCATCACGGTGAACAGCTTATTTGTCACAGGGCCCATTATTCCTCATTAGGAGGAAAGGGCGTTGTGGTCGCTGCAGCATCGGGCATCAAGTGGCTATGTGATGAATGTGCTTTGGGTGTGTTTATCGCCCGAACAGTGTGACACAGCGATGATGACCGATGGACTCAAGAGAGCGGGGAAAATCAGCACTGCAGTGACCTTGTTTTTACTGATAGGTTACATGGATAGCAGAGGAAATGTCTCTTGCTCAGTAAAATCTGTGTCCAACACGTACTTTGTGAATTTTAAACATTTTTACTCCTTGAAATTGTAAGTAAATTATGAAACAGTGTGTCCTGTGATAACTGACACTGGTAGACAAAAGGAGAATTCTCATTTGTAGCCCACAACTGCCAATTAATCAGGTTGAGAACATGGTCTCCATCTGACCTTTTAATGTTTTTGGAGACGTGCTTGAAAACAAGAAGCCTTTAATACACTCTTAAACATGTACTTGATGCCCCAATACATAATAATGCGCTGCAACACTAAGTTTAAAGCTACATGTCCTCTCCAGTTAATGGTCCACGTAGAGACACTTAAATTCACAGCATTGTTCTTCTATTTGACTGTAGAGCTAGTATTTTAAAGTAATACTTCACCTACAAAATGGACATTTATTTAACAATTAGTCATGCCATGTTACCTTGAATTTGTGAAGCAAACTTTGTTTTACTTGCCTCAATAGAAAACCGCAAACACGTTGATTTATTGATTGATTGGGGGCCGTGTTAAATACCAGCAAACTATATGAAAACAAATTCAACTTGTGCAGTACAGTCCATATCTAATTTATCCAGTTGTATGGTCAGTACTCCCAAAACACATGAATATTTGCTAAAAAAAACAAAACAAAAACTTGTTATTGCAGGGAGCATATGTAAGTTTCACTTTCAGTTCAGTTTTAAATAGCAAATTTCAATAAGAATGCCTGTGTTTGACACATACTGAGCATACGACTTGATAAATGACACTTATACTGCATGAGTTGTGTGTGTTTCTAAACAGATGTTTTGATATAGTTTTGCTGTTGTTTAATGTGGTCATTAAACAACAGCTTTTTCATCATAGATTCAAGGCAACACAATGACATTGATTCACTAATGGTCCATTTTCAGGTGAAATATTCCTTTAAATGTGGTAAGGCCAATTGCAAAACCAAACTGTTGTTTCCCTCCAACAAAATCCTGTTTAGCTGAAATACTGGTTTGTGTTCAAACAGTATGTTTCACTTCTAAAATAAACAGTAAAAAGTGGGACTGAGCTGCTGACATCACACTAAATTTGACAGCATCCAGGGCTGACTTTTACAAAGTGGGAAACTACTAACACAGCAAGTGTGCTAGTCATGAACAGAGCTTTTTTAGTAATGAAACCTGTGACCCTAAAACTGCTGTAGTTAGTTAATGATCTGCTTATCTGCCTTGGTTCTTCTTGGGCACTACTGCAGATAATGATGTCAAGCAAGTGAACTAGGCTTCAACGTTTGAAGCTGCATACACAATAGCCCTATTTAAACAGAGATTCTGCAACACTGCTGTAAATAACATCCACCATTATGTCTGTTTTGCTTTTTACATCAAATCAAACAGTTCTGAAAGCAAATGAGGTTAAAAGTTATGAAAAAAACTTCACTGGCCCTTACAGGGAAACTGGTTTGCAGCCAGGATTTATACAGAAACATGCAAAACACTTAAAAATAATGGACAACAAAAACAAGTTAACAGAGCAGCAGGTTCAACAGCATCCAGGTCAAAGTAAAAGTAAACAATCTAAACTATCTGTGTCAATGAGCCGTGACGTAGTAAAACAGCGTAGACATCTGGTTTCAATATACACAAATGTCGATTCGCCACTGTTACTACTTCCACTGCCGTGTTTGTACATTTTATACAGGAAAGGCGGAATAATGGTGCAACATCCTTGCCTTGAACAAACTGTCTAATTCATTTTTATGCGTCTGATCTTTCTGCTTTCCAAACCATTTATACACTAAGAGTATCTCTTCAACTAAAGCTCCACGCTCACCACTTTGGTTAATAAATCCAACATTTGACAGGACTGTCATGCCTAGTTACCATTGCTAAATAATGGTTGTATAATTGCTATTTCAAGGGAAGGTAAATCATTGCTCTCTCAACACATATTGATGTCTCTAAATGTGCAACCCCAATGTTTTTTTCCCATGTTTGACAAATACATATAGTTTTGCCAATACCTGTTGTAGTATTAAAGTCTGACTATGCAATATAAACACATGCTCTCATTTACAAAACTATGTTGCAAATTGAATATCTTTGGGTTTCAGACACTTAATTGGATAAAACAAGCAAAACTGACCAAGCATACAATCTGACCAACACATCAGGGTCCCCGAGGTCCAACAGAAACACTACAGCGTGACCTTTATGAACTGATCAGCCACTAATTTGTGTTAGAGCTGCACTTAGAAAATTTAGCACATAATTTGCATCCCTCTGGGGACCCTGGTGCTCTCAGTAAGTCAATGCTGTGGCCAGCGTGGTTTAGGAGTTTTAAGACATACAAACTTGAAATACCTGTCAATGTAACATTGACTTTATGACCGAGGGTTTCACGTATAATCTCGCCAATATATCTTCACACAAGAATGCATTGGCAGCAGCCCAGAAGGCAGTTTTAGTCCCTACCTGTGAAAAAGGAATGAGCTCTGAATACAGAGTGGCTGCACGGCCATTAACAGGACTCAGAAACAAGCACCACTATTAATCATTTTCACTCATTCTCTGGCAGGCAGCAATTTGTTCATTCAGTAATTCGGGTATGAAATGGAGGGGGAAAAGTGGGAGGAGGTGAGGTAATGTGGCACAGTAAAGGTGGGATCAACGTTTCACGCTCTCATGTAAGTGAACAGGAATTGGCACAGGGCTTGTGCAGCACTGGCATGCTAAAATATTAACGTCCGAGGCTGTGAATATTCATGCGCGGTCGTACCCATCGTCACATCGTGGAGGACAAAACCGTGTCCCCGGAGTGTAATCCGATTCCACATGTTCCTGCTTCATTTCCAAGGACAGTGGGCTCCGGGCAGAGTGGAAGGCTGCTTGCTTGGAGGTGAAGCGGCAACATGTTTCAGCCAACAGGAGGCAAGTGGTGGCGTTGGACTGCTGGGTCATGAAAAGTGAATGTGACCTCAAGTCATTACTGTCTGCGTGGGGCCAATGTCAATGGCTTAGGCTGTGGTGGTAGTCATGCCTCCACCAGTGTTGGATGAAGTATTCAGATCCTTTACTTAAGTAAAAGTACTAATACCACCCTGTGAAAATACTGCATTGAAAATGGTACTTATGTAAAAGTAAGTAATTTTAATCAGGATAATTTACCTTAAATAAAAGAAGACATCCAAAAAAACTAAATAGTAATAGTTTCTTAAAAAGTCAAAAATGTCCCAAACCTTTCATATTATTAAAATAAAATAGAAAAAACACCCCAAAATTATTTTTAAAAAAGGGGGTAAACAAACACCCCCAAAACTCAAAATGATTTTTTTTTAAAGGAAAGAAAATCTAAATTTGGAAAAAAAATAGAAAAAAACATTCTAAAATCAATATTATAGAAAAGGGGAAAAAAAAAAAAAAAAAACCACCCTTATTAAAAATCATTACGAAACAAAGAAGTTTTTTTTTTTTTTTTTTTTTTTTTTTTTTCTCAGCTGTCAGTTAAATGTAGTGAAGTAAAAATTACAGTTTCCTTTTGAAATGTAGTGAAGTTAAAGCATTAAGTAACATGAAAATAAAATACTCAAGTACTTATGTACAGTACTTGAGTAAATGTAGTTAATTACATTCCGCCACTTCCTCCACCCATTCTCGCTGTTCTGCCCAAACACCTATCAATACACACACAGCTGAGTGACAATAGTTGTTCTCCTGCCAAGATTTTGCAATCAAGATATCCGATACATCTCCAACACCTATTGTGCAAAAAAAGCTGCTTATTTCTGCTGTAAAAGACAACCTAATACATGCAAGCGTGGGGGAGGGTAGTTTTGTAGAGCAACACACACACGTACACTCCCTGGATCTGCGTATCTGTTTTCAAAAAGGTAACCAAGCAACCAGCTCCTGGCCAGGGCCTTTGGTTGTACGCTTATCAGGTAACTGCGTTCTGTGCCTGCTCAGGGGTTCACTAGGTTTCTGTTTATCCTAGGTCAGTGGCTTCACTTTTGATACAGATAACCAGAAGTGGAGGAAGCACAGGGATAGGTGCTGCAGCACGTGAGCAGAAACAATGGCTGTTCAGGTACTGGACTCTATACAGAGTAAGAATAGTTCAAAAGTGGTCTATTAATAACATGAAGACGTGGACCAACATGTAGGCAGGGCTAACCACAGCATTTAATGATTGACATAAGTATAGTGATTCTTGGTCAAGCTCTTGGTTTCCCTACACTTTCATTTATTTGTAGTGGGCCACCAAAATTAAAACATCTGCTGCCAAAAAAAAAGAAAGATTTTCTATCGAATATATTTGCGACACACTCAGAGTGCAAGCCTACTGGTGCAGCAGAACACCAGGCCAAGTGGGAGCGAAGTTTTCATTGTGCTTGGTCTAAAGTTTGCATTCACTCACTCTGCACTCTGCTTCTCCTCTCATCCATCAATCTGACAACTCTAACAGGATCAGCTGATCAATTATCAGCACCACACTTTGCACTTTGTCTTGAAGATTTTTAAATGACCTGTTGCTAAAATGTGCTATATAAATAAAATTGCCTTGTCCTGCCTGACTGAGTCAGCCTTTGTCGGCAACTTTTTGGCCAATTCAGCATTTTGAGCTGGTGGCGAGGTCCGTAGGTAAGAGAAGTCATCCTGATTGGCAGTTCAGCTCAGTGCACGAAAAGAAAAACAGAAGTGAGGAAAGCAAACAAACAGCTAAAAGGGTGTGAGACAATTGAGAATAAACGTGCTAACTGGCTAGCTAGCATCTTGAATCCATCCTCCAGTCTTCTGTTTTCATTTTTTGAAGGACAGATTCGGACTACTGATGCCTGCTAGTATTTAGAGTTATTTCCTCTCATGCAGGCGCAGACATACATGCTTTTTGGCTTTTGGCTGTAGTCTTTTCAATGTGTTCAAGTGCAACTTTGTGGCCGTTACACAGGAAATGTAAGGCAATGCAACAGTCAGTCTTCACCACCACCAGTTTTTCTGTTGCCTTGGTTTGTCTGGGCCAGAACAATTGACACCAGGCTCGCTGTAGCAATGAATGCACTGTCATATTATATAAATGTGCTGGTTAACTTTTTTTTCATTCAAATTAACTTTGAAAATATATTGAAAATCTTGTAAGCAGAACTCCTGTCATGTGTCAGCCTTTGCATGGTGCAGTGTTTAGTGTAACAGCATCTGATGTGATTGTTCAACGTAATAGCCAATCCCACAGGAGATGTTGTCACATCAAATAACATCACCACAAAGAATTACTAAAAGGGAGCCCCATCAAAGAAGCATTTTCACTCTGTGCACAAACACTCCCAGAAAGTCTTCTCCTTGCATTAAATTGTTTTGTTGACTTGTGATGTGAAGGCTGCATGAAGACTCTCGGCACTCTTACAAAAATCCTCAACACTGACCACAATTTCAAGGATTTCAGATCTCGATCTTACAGTTTAATTTCTGTTGTCAACATGCGGAGCCTCATGGACAAATAGGGCAAAGAAAATGGAGCAGAAAGACCCTATTTGTTATTTTGCCATTTAAGAGAGGCTGGCACATTACTGTGTATTACCAAGCCATGTTAAAAGAACGCTACGAGTCTGGCAGATACTGTTCTTGTCTGCTGAAGTGGAACAGCGCCCAAATGACAAGGCCGTGATGCCATTAAGATGGTAATGAGGCCAAACCAGTGTACAAAACAATGTGAATCAAGAGACAAAAGGAGGCTAAACAACACACTATAAACACCATATATTACTCTCAATGCCCCAGCTTTTACATGGAGGGATGTGCTGGATGATCCTAAACAAAGCACTTCTTCATTGCGTACAGTTTCTCAACTAATCAGCACACAGGAATGTCTATGACTATGACCCTGACTATGGCTCTGCTGTGGCTTCCCATCAAGATCAACTGCAAAACATTTCGATATCCGCCCCGGTATGTTGATGAATGAAGACAACAGAGGATCCAGAAGCTGAAGTTTCATATCATTGTTTGGAGTGGGAGGAGTGAGCTGCTAGTTTCAATGTAAATTCCAAGAAAGCCACACCCAATCACACAAAATTAAGTTGAAACAATAAACAAAACAACAGTGGTAGATGAATACTCATATAAATTTCAGATTTATGACTATTAACCTTATAATCATATACTTTTGAGGAACTCGTGTGAGCAGTGTTTATACATTTATTGCCTTCATTACGCACTAACAGCAATCAAAGTTATTTTTTTAAACAGGGAAATACAATTTTAGATTTTATTTTCTAATGATGAGTTATTTATTCATGGAAAATCTCATATTTCTTATTAGTTAAAGTCTGCTAATTTATTGCAATTTTTACTATTGGCAGATTTCTGCATTCAGATTCTTAGTCTATTTGAACAGACAAAAAAAAAAAACAATTAAGAATCCAAATCTTTTTTTGCATTAACATTTGCAACTACATTCTTCATGATGTGACAAAATTATTATTATTACAAAAATTATTTAAAAAAAACATTTTAGTATTAATTTCAAAAACATACAATTGCAACAAAATAAGTGTTCTAGTTTTGCATGTCAGCGTAAATATAACAGCTTGCCTTTAAATATTCAATTTAAACAAAAATTTAACTCATGTCTTCAGTTTGTAAATAAGAACAGTAACTGGTAGCAAAGTTGCGCTCAGCCATACTTGTTGCTGCTGTGCGTCACACTGTGATGTGCACACATGCACATCAGTGCACATCAATGCACTCAAAACTTCATCCTTTATGCTCCTGGACTGACAAGTTTCTGGTTATGTTAATCTCTACACCATTTGCATTTTATTTTCTTTCGATATTTACCTCACATTTGCATTTTAACTCATTTAGATATTTCTGGGTTTTTTAACCATATGTTTGCATTTTATATACATATCATATTTTGCAGCATTCCTATACCTTATTTCACAGTTTGTGCTTTTTAGCACTTTATGTTTATATATGAATCTTCAATTCGTATTTTACATTATCCATAGCATAGTATTTATCACCCCTATACTGCTCCTATACACTTACAATTTATTACTTTATATTGCAATACCTGCACTGTAAACCCCTTAAAATATTCACTATCATCATAAGCAAATCTCCTATAGTAACAATAACATCTAATTGTGAATTTAATAATAATAAGTTATTTCAAGCCTCTTTTTTCTGGAGATTGTTTTGGAAAACAAACAGAAAACTAAACAGACTTAAAATATTGCTGCATATTGGACAACACAGATGCCAATACAAATACATCTGACAGGACAATATTGGCTGATAAAATCAGACAGATGATACAGTATATAAATCTGGCTCTGCATTAGTGGCAGCCAAACCAGAGTTAAAATCACTCACTTTACTTTATGTCCTATAGGGAAGTCCCAAGCCAAATCATCTCAAATTCATCTTTAAATCATTGATTAGAAGTTTGGACAAGGGAGAAGGTTTAAAAATAACTATTCTGCTCTCAGGTTTCACAGCCCCACTGTTATCTGCCCACCTACAGTATCAACAAACAACAAAAAACCCTCCCCTGGTATAGGACTACACTTTCATCAAACGGTTTAAATAAGTCAATGACACCAACATAAACAAAGCTGTCAATGAGAGCAAACATGTGGTTAAGTTACATGTGATAGCATGGGATTTTGGGCAGGGGAAGGGGGGTTTCAGCAGTCAGCACTGCTGGCAGATGGCAGACAAAAAAACACTTTGAAGTCCTGTAGCTACAGGTTTAAGAGCGGATCAAGCTATTGTGTTAACCAGCAGACATCACACGGAAATAACCAGAGTTTTGGCACCGACAAACATCCAAAAAAAGCACCTTTCAACTAATTTCACTGGAGACTTTAACCCCTTTAAACTTGCATTACTTGTAGTAATGGAAGCCTTTGGATTTTAAGCAAAATAGTGCAATTTAAAAAAAAAAAAAAACATGGGGGAGAAGGTGACGAGCAAATTGGTAAGAAATGTTAGACAAATTTCAAGAAATTAGTAGATTTAGAAAATTATTTTTTTAAAAACATAAGGAAAAACATCGAGGGAAGAAGAAATTAATTACATATTTAAAATTATGTTACAAAATTACTAGCCTATATTTTATTATTTTAAACATTTTTAGGCATGTATTTTTTTTGTTTTGTTTTTACAAATTTCTTGCTCATTTTTGGGTCATTTTTTCTGCAGTAGCTTATTGCTTTAGTCCCACGTTTTTGAAAGAAATTAAGCCAATTTGCTCATGTTTTTAAGTGGTAAACACAACGTCAAACATTAAAATAACCATTTATTCAGTACAAATATTAACCCATAGGCAGCCATACCTGGTAAAATGTGGACCAAACCACTGTGTCTTTATCGTGTATGAAAAAGCAAACTTTGATTACCTGTTTCTTATTGCTGTTTCTGTCCTCCCTCGACAAAGTGTCTTTAAACAAAAGGCAGGTTTTACATTATTATCTCGTATTAAAGTAGTTAAACTATTTTAGTTAAATTTGGTTTCGCCGGACGGTTGATGCGGGGAGCTAGCTAACTTAACTGACCTTGGGTCGGAGTTAGTTGGGGCAAATTTCAGAGTATTTAAACGTGATTTTGGTGTAACCACTGTAACAATTAAACGTTAACCACACTAACTTTAGATAACACATCACAAACTTAAGTTTTCTCCTTTTTTAACTGCTTAAAAACCGCAGTTTCGGCTGTCCGGAGTGCGTGTACGTTACTCGCAGCCGTTTGAAAAAACCCATCAGAATCAAAGTAGCTCGCGACAGTTGGTGTCAGTTAAACTTACCTGCCAACAGGCTGAGCAGCACACAGTGCACGCGGCCCGTCCACAGCTCCATCCCTGCTCCAGATAGTCCACGACCTGTACGGTGAAACTTGGTCCGACAACTTGCGCCTGAGTTCGAGTGAAAAGCAGCAGTCCGGCTCGACCGAAGCATCCAAACTCCGCTCCTCCTCCTCCTCGGATCTCTGCAGGTGCACAGCGGAGCGCGCCGCAGGCTGTCACGTGACAACCGGCTCTGCAAACGAGGTCCAGTGTTGCCCTCTGCTGGAGCTTTGTTACAGTTTTCTCATATAAAGGCGCCACAAAGGAAACCTATTGATCTTTATCACCTACTTCAAAGGTCTTCTCTTACAAATGTGTTACTTTTTTATTGGTTTTGTACATTTTTTTTCCTTTTTCACAAGTTAGTGTTGGATGTAACTTTACCTGGAAGCATCTTTTTAGCATCTTTTTTTGGGAGCGGCTGGATTCATCACCTGGAAAAGGAAGTGAATGTATAAAACCTACAACCAACTGCAACACATGAAGTGTTTTTCCAAATCACTGAGGGAAAACATCACCAAAATTGGAAGAAAGACAGAATTTAGTCTGAACTAGGGCTGCACGGTTTATTAAAATTTGATTTTTCTCCAAAGAATTTGCAATTTCCAAAAAAATCAAATAAAATAATAACAATCATTTTGCACTCTTAGATGCCTAGAAAGGGCTTTTACTTATACTCTAAAGTCTCTTGTAACAAAAAAAAAGTCTCTTTTATTGTCTCTGAGTTTGGAACATTATGGTGTTGAACTTAAATGCTGCTGAATATTATGAATACAGATAAAGTTTCAGCTTTCAAATATAAAAAACACCAACACTGATCACGATATAACACACTTATCTTGAGTTCAGCGGCTGTAAAATAGTGGACGATTAATTTTTTAAAAATTAATAAATAAAACTTAGATTTTAGCACATTTCTAGGACTTTAGCACGTTTCTAGGATTTTTTTAAAATAAATAATTTCTTATTTGATGCTATTTTATACAGTCTGGCACCTCATATATATAATAAAAGTTTAAAAAACAACAACGCGACATCCTATCGGGGCCAGATTTGGCCCACCAGCCATAAGTTGGGTGGCCTATCTGCCATCAAATTTATCAAATTTGTGTTGTTCAAAGCAATTTAAGATTATGCTTGAAAAATGATTTGGGCGAATAAAGTCTGAACATTATCACTAAATTCATATAAAATGAGCTGAACGAAAACACACCAGTGACCTTTAAGGACCTTCAGGTGTTTACAGGGTTTACCGTTTATTTGGTTAATATTTATTTTTTCCTTATGTATCTTCTTTTTTTCTGTAAATAATGTTAAATTGTAGATTTTTGATTTTGGGTGTGTGGGTGTATATGTATGTTTAGTATAGTTTTAAATTTTTTAAGAAAGCCAGTTAATTGAAATGTAGTGACTTATGGAGAAGGAACGGGATGAAATAAGTTTGTACTTATTCTCACTCCTTTTCAAATATGTAAACCAAGTCATTTGTTTGATCATTTCTTTTGTGATGTTTTTTATTGTCTGTAAATATTACTTTTTTGTCTGTCTGCTTATTTGTAAAATCATTTCTCTATTTTTTTTTACATGTGCAACATAAATTTTAAAAATACAAAAATAAATAAATCAAATCTCACTGTACTGTCGGCTAGCAAATAAAGTCAAATGGCAGAAGACAAAGAGAACTTCCCCACCAAACTCAAACCGCAACTCTTGCAGGATCCTTCAGTAAAACACCAAAACATCACGATGCGTGGAAACTCTGTTTAATAAAACTCCATAAAGTCTATACATCTGACAATTCAGCACTATGAATAAATAAAACATTTTATCACAAAGGACAAAGTAGGTGGCATTACATGAACGTCTCCTGTTGTAAAAAATACAGTACTTCAAAATGTGTAGTATTCCAATTTCAATATCTAATTTTAATACAAGTGATTTATTTAAAGTATAACAAAATTGTCTAAAGTGCAAAAACGATCAATATGTTATCTATAAAAAGTTCATGTGTTAAAAAAAAAAAAAAAATCAGTCATTTTAAAGTTGTCCTCAGCATTAATGTCTAGTGTGAACGAGGAGCACCACGATTCCTAACTGTAACAATGTGCCACGTTTTGGGTTGTGTCCCAGTAACCGGGCCCGCCTCCGTAACCGGGACGCACCCACAGATTGGGCCTCGAGGCGTGGGGCGCTCTGCTGCGAGGCCTGAAGCCGTACTGAGGCCGCGGAAGGATGTGAACTTTCCCAGGAAGCATCTTTTTAGGGACCCACGTGGGAGCGGCTGGATTCATCGTCTGAAAAAGGAGGAAAAAGTATAAAACCAACTGCAGCAAGAATAATCCCAACACATGAATTAATGAAGTGTTTTCCCAAATCACGGAGGGAAAACATTACCAAAATTTGAAGAAAGTAAAGAATTTAATCTGAACTAAGGGTGCGCAGTTTGTTAAAATTTGAGCCACAATTTTTCTCCAAAGAATTTTCAATTTCCAAAAAAATAAAATGAAATAATTTTGCACTCTTAGATGCCCAGAAAGGGCTTTAAACAGATGACTGGATTTATACTCTAAAGTCTCTTTTAACAAAAAAAAAACACCTAAAGTCTCTTTTCTTGTCTCTGAGTTTAGGACATCATGGTGTTGAACTTAAATGCTGCTGAATATTATAAACAGAACTAAAGTTTCAGCTTTCGAATAAAAAACACACCTACACTGAGCACTATATGATGCATTTATCCTGAGTTCAGCGGCTGTAAAACAGTGGAAGTTTAATTTCCTATAAATTCTTCACAATAAATGTCTGACATTTAGTTATTGAATGCAGATTCCTGCAGTTTAAGGCAAGCTACATTCAAGACTTTTTTAAATGCTGCTTAAAATTAAATTTAAGACAAGTTTTACAATAACAAACATGAACTTAAAAACAAAATACCCCCAAAACAGTAAAGACATCAGTTACTTAGGGTTAGCGACTATTTTTCCCAAAAGTTTTTTGTGATATAAAACGTGAGGGTTTTTTTTGTCTCATGGCAGATGCGATGGTAGAAAAATCTGGCGTTTGTTGGCGAGTTTTCTTGGCAATTTTTGTATTGCTATTATCATATTAAGATTTTACACAGCTGAGAACCCAAAAAGGAGCCACCTGCCAACAAATCCTATCAATCTGAAAGCGAACATGAAATAAAAGAAGGCAGATATCTGAAAGTACGACAGCGATGCAGGAGAAAAACTAAACATCAAACCACAGATTATCAAATAAAAGTTAAACACACGGACACTTTTAAAACTCTGGGCTTAATAGCAACTGGGATTGTACCGCAGCAAATAAATCAACGCGTGAATGCATGAAGCAGTAAGAGCGTCGTCGGATAAAAATGAGATTGCAGACGGAAGAATCTAGACTGTGATTTTTCTCGATTGCAGCCTTGATCTGAACACTCTGGACAAACAAAGCAAAGCACAGCTACTTTACTCGTAACCGAAAACTGGTTATTATGGAGCAACTTTCTCCTCCAGACCTGCATGAAATATTCAGTAATGAGAATTGTAAAATGTATAATGCAATACCTGGTGAGAGCAGCGGCTGCTGGGGACGGTGAGCGGGGAGGCTCGCGTGCTCTCCTCGTCGGAGGAGGACCCTGAGTGGTAGTCTGATGTCACCCTCTCCAAAGCGCTGGTCACCTTCGCAACATCTTTGTCCTCCTCGTCGTCATTAGAGAAACTGGCCACCGAGAAACAAGGATTTTGCTCTCCATACCTGATAATGTGAATGGAGGGAAAACAAACGTCGGTAGTTTTAAAGGGTGCAAAATTAAGATTTTTGTCCACCGATCAAATGGGTAGCGAATGTTAAAATTATACAAGCAACTCAACAGATTATCATTGTTGTTTTTTTTTATTGATTTTCCTGAAAAATACATCTGGAACAACATAATTAGCAGGGTGTTTTTCTGTTCAGGTCCAAGTTTAATGGGCATCAGTGGCTGCAGATATTAGTAAAACTTTAACAGCTTTTCGGACAATAATATAGGTTACTGGTTGCCTTTCTTACATTTCTAACACCAATTTTCAAAAGAGCTACGATTATTTTTTCCCTTTTTTAGTCCATTAATCTGTCTAGTACTTTCTTGATTTATTGATTGATTAGCTGTATGGTCTGTATGGTGGAAAAATGTGTCTTCAGTCCAAAATTATGTTCTCAAACATCTTGCTTTGTCCACAAACAGGAATGTTTAATTTACTGTCACAGAGGAGTGAAGACACTAGAAAGTACTGATATTTAAAAAGCAGAGTTCAGAGGATTTTGATTGTTTTTCTTAAAAGTTACTCAAAGCAATTAATAAAACAACAAATTAGTTAGCTGTTAATGTAGTTTTTAAATAACTGAGTAATTGGTGCAGCTTTAATTTCCAAAAAGCCTACCTACCTAAGCCTAACTACAAACTTTTAAAAATCTTCTCAGCTTTTTACAGCAAATTCACTCAAAGTCTCACCTGCAGCAGACCTCCCCAGGGTCCACCCACAACGTGAGTTCACGGGACAGTCCCAGGTCACTGTACTGAACGCCGCTCTCCCGGCAGGCCCGAATGAGCTCTGGATCCTGCCTGTGGAACCGGTTTAATCGGATACACCTGCGAGCACACCAAAGGGGTTTCAGTTAAAAACAGCTCTTTAATCGTCCACGTACACCAATCATTTATCCAGGAAAGCTGTGTGGAAATAATGGTTAGTAAAAAAGACCAAAATACTGAGAGCAGCACCTGTATGCCTGTCCTTTGCTGGGGTTTTCAGGGTACCAATGCCCCTTGAACTTCTCCTGCAGCGCCACAGCCAACCTCTCAACAAACAGGTCGATTTTGTCCGACTCCAACTTCTCCGCCTTTTTCACGAGCCTCTTCAGGAAAAACACCACAGCTGCAATTTCTCTCCTCATATTTCACATGTGTTTCATCACGTTCCTTCAGCCTCTGTAAGGAAATTAACTTTAGTCAGATGGGCGGCAAGAGTGGAAAAAAATACAAGCATTTCTGTGGTGAAATGTTATAAAAATGTCGGACGGGACAGATTGCTTTATGAGGTCAGAATCAGCAGGTTTAAATACGTTTACTTCCACTATTCAGAATTTCTTGCCAGATACAATATACCAAAGGATTTTTTTTAAATAGTTTTTGGAACTATCCCATCTGGTCATCATATAAGCGACTCTTTCTGCTTATTTTCTCTTAAAAAAACACGAGGAAGAAAGTCAATGTGCAACTTTTTAAGAAATATCTCACAAATTGCAGGAAATTAGTAAAAGGTGACTGAAAGCTTAGGGGGTTTTTTTGGTTAAAAAAAGGGGGGAAACAGAAAAAAATTGACAACTCTGATCACTGTTATTGAAATTATGTATTTAAAACTGTTACAGAAAAAAAAACTTTTTCTTTTTCATTTATCACCACTTTCTTGTGCTCATTTTCAGATAATTTTGTTGAATTTTTTTTGCTAATTTATTAGGTAATGTCTCATTACGTTGCTAATTTCCTTTTTTTGTGCATTAAAACAGACGAAACTGCTGAGGTTTCAAAGGGTTAAAGCGCTGCAGCTAAGTTACAGAATAAAACTGACACTCTTGTTATTTTGGCATTTTTAAGTCTCGTTCATCAAAGTTAGCCAGCGTCCATTTGCGCCAGGAAACGACTGCTATTTCAGGGATTAGTGTTACTTTACATGCTGAATGCACAGCACAAAGACGGTTTGTTTTTATCTCCCGTTAACGGTCTGTTTGTGCCAGAAAGGCGGGCTGTGACGCACCAGTTCCGGTTATCCACGCCTCACCTCACTCCATAACATCCACTGTGCAGCGTGTTAGCTAGACAGGCTAACCGTGCTGGCATTGAGGTTTTCTGAATCTATCCTTAATTTAAAAAATCATTTAAACAAACTAAATGGTAAAAACAGACATTAAAAGCGTATTTAAGAGAACATAAAGGTGTTAGCTCCATGGCTAACGCACTATGTTAGCGCTAACAGCCTCATGCTGCTAACAAACAAAGCTTTAAATATCGTGGAAAAAGTTCAAATTTACCGTAATAAATCGTGGTTTTTGACATGAAAATCACACTAAGAGACGCTTATTTTACACGGTGAGACAGGATTGTGTATCTATGTGTATCTTTACTCACCTTTTCTTGTGATCTCCTCCAGCGTGCGGAATAAAATGAATGAAAGGGGAAGTTAGCCAACTGAAGAACCCTTGAGGGTCTGTCATCAGCCACGCCCCTTTCAACACAGCGCCCGCCCACCAATCGTTCTAATTGGTTCCGGACAGAGCATATAGCGCGCTGATTGGTCGAGAATAATGTTCGTCATAAAATGAGTCATAGCGTCTCGTTACTGTTATGACTCATAGCGTCATGTGGCATGTGGCGGTTGTAACAACGATCAGTATCAATGATGTAATGTCATCATGAATAATGAAAAGTTACACTGTAACTTAATTGATGATATATTGTGGGAGGAAAGCATGGGAAACTTAATAAATAAGTTACATATTATATATAGGTTAAAAGTTAACAGCGGATGACATGTTGCTATATTGGTGAAATCCACTAACGAAATGCAGGAAAGTCAGTTTGGTTTCTCCAAAATTAATAAAAAACAGTATGATACACACGTTATTTCCAATCGTATCTTGACCAAAGTGTTGAAAAAATATGTTCAAAGTTTTTTTTAACCTTGATAAATTAACTACATGTCATAATGTGCCTTTGCCTGACATCTACTACTTTCTACTCAGTTGGTCAAAGATCTGGACTCAAAAAGTGTACCCAGTGTACCCATTATTTCCCGGAAATTACACCCGGCAGACTCATTTGTAGTTCAATTATTTGTCCACAAGGTGGCGCTCACCCTTCATCTCTCACAGCGCCACACGTGCAGCAGCATGTCTGCAGTCCTGTTATTATTCTGCTGTCCAACATTTCACTTCACTCAGTTCACAGTGTCAGTGGAAAAATGATGTAAACACACCTGGAGCTTTGGAAAAAATATTTTAAAATATGTTAAGCTTTATTTTTCACAATTAAGTTTTTCTTGAGCATAAGTTGCTGTAGTTGCTGGTCTTTTAAGTGAATTTGTACAGCTTAAGGCAAATCCGATGTCAGGCTTTTTAAGACGTTTTTGAGGTCATTTGGTGTGAAATTAAAGACCAACGTTACAGTAACCAAAATTGAAGAAAGTTAACTCACATCAATTACTTAGGGATGAATATTGTTTTTAATATAAAACATGTTTTTTTTTTTTTTTTTAGTGTTTTTTAATACTAGAGGCATTTGAATATTAATTCAAAAAAAGAATACAAATAAATTATTTATTTTAAAAAAAGACCTTACCTTAATTGGAAGGATTACCCCTTGAGATGGGGCCCTCATCACAGACAAACAATAAAAAACAAATGACAATACAATCAAATACAATACAAATTTAACAATTATGGCCATATTTTTTTGATTAATGAGCTGAATGCTTTTTAAGACTTTTCAAGGATCCTCGTGAACCCCCGTTTTTAGTGGATTTTTGTATTTTGCATTTTTTTGGTCACTCCTGTGGAGAAGAAGCCATTAAGTGGTCACAGTCTTTTATAAAAATGTAAATATCCATCACAACACCTCTCTCGTCCCTGTGGGAAAAACGACAACATATAACAGTATGTAGTAAAAATAGTTTTATTGAAATATTTTACAAAAAAATACAAACCGTCACTTAAGCACAAATCACACAGCATGTTTAAGGTCCATGAACACACACAATAAATAGAGTCATCACACAACACAAATGCAGCCTTGTTCAACATCAGAAAACAAAAGTACGAAGAGTGGAGTCTGAGTAAAAGATAAAGAGACGACCAAATATCCAGGCGGCCTGTGTGTTAGCCAGGCGTGTTTCCACAGTGTACAAAAAGACACAGCATTCATCATTAAAACACAAATAAAAACAGAACAAGCTTGAATGACTTGCATTAAGGACCGATAATCTGAATAAGCTCAAACGCTCAAGCACACTGAATACATTTATCCAAACAAAACCGAGATAAAAGTTTAAAACGGAGCTAAAGTCTTAAAACCCTAAAATGGGGTCAAATACATTTAATCTCTTACAAAGAGAGAGCAAAAGAGATAGTGACAATGCTGTTTTTTTCTAAACATCAATCTGAATATAACCTTGTATTTCCCCAGCTGATTATACTCAGCAGCTGTGACCTCCGCTGAGGAATAGTCTTTTAGATATTTCCTATTTAATAAGGCGTCTGATTCTTTTCTCTTTCTTGCATAGGGTTCCTGAACAACAAATTAACCAAAGCTGCAGGCAGAACAAAACCAGGGACCTCCAGAGGCACGGTTAACTATCTTCTTTGTATTGCTGCGGCGTCAAAGGAGCGACACAGGTTAACACTGCGCATGAGCGAAAAATCAAAAAGATAAATAATTAAAATCGTAAAACACACGGCGCGTGAGAACAAATCATCCCAACAACTTTAGAGTAAAAATCGGTGGCTCGTTATTACACACTGAAGCAAACCGAGAAGCAAATACATTTGTAAGCAGTTTGGTATTGCATCATCCTCTGCTAACGGAGTCAAAAAAACAAAAACAAATACAGACTTTGGTTTGGCAGCTGGATTTTTTTTTCGACAGTTAAAACTCTTTCCATAGCCCTCGTTCAGCGTGTTGCCATTTGTGCTCGGCAGCTATAACAAACAGCTCTGTGCTAAACATCAAGTAAATCTCACCTGTAATAACAATACTATAATCCCAAAATTCAAAAACAAAACTATCACTTTAAGCCGCGGGTGCGTTAACGGATATTTGCGGTTGCTGTTTGCCAACCAGCTGTTACAAAGTATTCGTTCAGGGACACTCCCGAAATAATCTTCACCCTCACAAACAAAAACCTGCAAAGCTGGTAGAGCTGCACTTTCACTCTTTGATTTGTCGTCGTTGCTTCAGGGAGCTTTTGGGTGTTGTCTTGCACTTGCCCTTTTCAGATTACCAAATTATTTTCTTCACATATTTTAACACTTTAAAACCTGGGTGGACATCAGTCTTCTTGAACAGGATTTAAACCTTTGAAATGGGATTTATTAAAAAAAAAAAGGGAAAAAAAGGCAATCAGCAACTAGGTATGAAATGTACAATAAGTTGTATTTGAAAAAATTAAAAGGTAATGAGAAAATGATCTAAAACTTAAAGTTTAAAAAAGGAAAAAAAAAATACAGTTACTTTAGAAAAGTATCAAATGACTCGGAAAGTCATTTATTTATAATCATTCTATATTTTAAATTAGATCATATAATAATAAGAATAATTATTATTATTATTAATTTATCGAGCAGCTCTTTAAGAGTGAGTAAAAGATAGTAAAAGAATATTATTATTATTATCTTATTTTACTTGTTTACTTGTTAAGTTGCTCATTGCCTTATTTCCATGTTTTTTTTTGTTTTTAAATAAAGCCAATTTGCTCAGGTTTCAAAGGGTTAATGTGTTTAATTATAATTATTTTTGTACCACTGAATCTTTCATAACCTGCCAAGTCAAATGAGGGCTGTTAGAAGGCAAGTTGAATATTATAATGCTATATTTCACATGTGCAGATGCAAGAAAAAGCGAACCCCTTGTTCATGCTTTAGATCAGAGCAGTACTCAAACACTCGTACTGGCAGTGCCTGATAGTATGAATGTGATCGTCCAGATAATCTGCATCAAGTATTTTGCACCAAACCATGTTATAAAATACTGACATGTGAAGGACTATCGAGTGGTGCTAAAACCCATCTTTAAATATCTGACATAATAAAAAAAAACTTAGAAAATGTATCAACAGAAAATGAAAATGCTGAAAACTGAAATGTTTGACAGCAAACTAAAAAAAAACCAAGAAAAAAAACCCAATCATTTCGGTAAAAATAAGCAGACAAGCTGTTTTTGTGTCTGAACTGAAGAGATATTTCAGATGTTTTGAAGTGGAGTTGTGTGAGGTAATTATACACAGTCGGTGGATTACATACCGCAGATGTGAGTCGGCCCCAGTTTGGAGAAGCAGACTGGAGCACAGACACTAAGCAGCGTGCTGCTGTGGACGGCGACAGAGACAAAATGAATATTAATCATCTAAAAAAAGTCCCACCCAAAAACACGATCATCACTTTGAGTGTCAGCTGTGTGCAGAATATTTAAACCGCTTGCTGTCAGACGGGCGTTAACAGTTTCTGTTCTCTTCTCTGCTTTTGTTTCACCATTCAGTAATGCGAATCAGCCTCCCAGCCTTCCTTATTATATTTCATTTTTTACTGATTACATATTATATTGTTTTTTTTTACTGCTTTCTCGTTATTATTATATTGCTTTGCTTTTGTTTTTTACACTTCCTGATCTGTGTAGTATTTTATTTTTTACCGATACGTCCTTACCATTATTTTACCATGTGTGCGGTTTTTTTTTTACTGTTGCAAATCACCCTGCTGGGGGGTGAATAAATGATTATCATATATTATCTCCTCTTGTCAAAGTCACCAGACTTCATTGACAAAATCATGAATTTTAGCTCGCAGCAGCTGCTGGTCTACTGCTGCCTCACTAAGTTAGTTTGTGTTATTGTGTGACTTTGGTAAATCCGTTAAGCCTCCTACAGACGGTAAAATTTTAGCAATCTTACAAATTTAGTGCAGCTACACTGTGCGACACGGTCTGCATACAGACTGTACAGTGACAACACCTACTCAATCGCAGGCTATGACGCACGTTTATCAACGTCAGTCAGCAAGAACAAAATGCTGTTAGCGTGCGCCATTCGTCTACGCCGCTGTAGTGGCAAGCGAAAAATGCAAACAAACAATTGAGCCCTCGGAAACGAGGTCAACTTGGTGCGCCAATTTTGCAACGAGAGCTCGAAGTATTTATTAATCTCCACGAGCATTTAGCAGTGTGTGTGCAGATCAGTGCACCATGTCCGGCTGCATGTCGGTCGATTGGTTAGTACGCGTGGGTCGTAAAACTGCTGTTTGACGAAAAGGTAAAAAAATGAAACTATTCCCCACATGGCGCACATTTAAACAGATTTTTGTAGGTGATGAAGTACATTTTGCTGCTGCCCCCGTCCACAGCTCTGCTTTCACGTTGGAGTCCAGCCTGCTTCATCAAACTGGAGCGTGCCGACCGACATCTACGACATGTAATACACTGAATATGGACCCCTTAAAACCGAGCTTCAAAAGATCCGAACTCTCCCTTTAAGGTAAATATTAAAAGATGTTCTTTATGGATCATTTTTCAATAAAAACATGTTCTCTACGTGTACCGGGACTCTGAGCCCCGTGACACATATTATTAACATGCTGGCTACATGATGGTGAGTGGAATTCAGGTCACATGCCAGCAATTTGGTTCAAACTGCAAACCACCATTAATCCTCGCATCATCACCGCAACCACGAGACCGCAGGCCGAGTCAAACCAGCCCTTAAAAGCTGCTCTAAAGCAGATCTAACACCTCCACGCCACCATAGTGTCGGAAAGTCACTCAATATACATAAAGGCTTTTTAAGCCTCGCTGCGGGCAGCACTTTGAAGTGTTTTGTCAGATTATTCCCAGCAGCGGAGACCACAAGCCCCACACCGCACCTCACTCCACGGGGCCCGCCGCCGCCGCTGCTGCTGCTGCTGGCCTTGACCCCGGCGCGGCTGATCTGCAGCCACGGCAGTTTGGCACAGTTCTTAAAGAGCTGCTCGATAGCGATGTGACGCACGTGCAGCTCTGACGCCAAAGAGTCTTTTTCCTGCACGGCTACCGTCAGCTCCTCGAAGACCTCTGTGGAGAGACGGGCAAAAAAAGGGAGTCAGTGACTTCATTCACACTCGAGACCAACTGATACACAAACAGGTGAGATAAAGGAAATCTCTAAAACTGACAACCGAGGGGTCAAAGGGCAAAGACAACACCACGAAAAAATGCAACTGCTTAAGATAAACCTGTAAAAAAAGGAAAACAAAAATCTAACTTCAGTCAAGGATAACTTAAACACTTTAATCCTTCGAAACTTGGATCAACAGCACTTTTCTTGTACAGCTTCAGTTTTCTTGTACAGCATTTAAATCTTAGTATTTACACCTTTAAAATGGGATTTCTTTCAATAACGTGGAAAAAAGGCAATCAGCAACTTGGTATGAAATGTAATTATCACTAAAAATGTATATAATAAAATCACATACAATGACGTGGAACTGAGCTTAAAAAAGGAAAAAGAAAGAGAAATTTTCATTAGAAAATTATCAAATGACTAGGGAAAAAAATCAAGAAATCTATATTTCTAATTAATATATTTAAAATTAGACTTAATAATTATAATAACAATAATAATTATTATTGTAGTTCAGGTGCCTTTCACAAGCATTTTTAACATTTGACCCCTGTTCCTGTCTTCTGAAAAAAGACAATAAGCAACTTGACAAAAATTAGTGGATTTACAGAATTATTTTAAAAAGTTAGGGGACAAATGTCCAGAAAAAGATATTCAAAATTCTATATGTATATTAATATTATATATTTAACACTTTGTAACAGAAGAATTACTTTTTAAGCCCCCTTCAAAGTAATTTCCTTGTTTTTTTTGTGTGTCTTTTACTTTACTTTGTTTAATTTTCTTGTACTTTTTACTTCATTTCTTATTAAAATTGTCCATTGCCTTCTTTTGAGGTTTTTAAAGAAATCAAGCCGGTTTGCAGCATAACCTCCCCATCTGTTCTGAGTGAAATGATAAAATATGGCTGCCGACTCTGATCACTCACAACAGAAGATGAAAATATCAAGAAAGTTTAATGATGATTATGAGGGCATTAATTCAAAGAAGTTTGCCGAATCTCTGATGCCGACGTTCTGTCGAGACCCTGCTACAGCAGCCCCCCTGTGGGTGCTCGAGCATGACGTAAACTGTACACTCGAGATGAGATGTGTGTCGCGTCGCCTATACTGTGTGTAGCAAACAATCGGTCTAACTGATGAGGAACGCAGACAGGCAGAGTGTGCATGAGCGAGCACACAGCGCCCAATTCACCACAGCTGGTCACACGGGGGGATGACGTGGTGACTGGAGGAGCCTCCGGTCTTAATTAGACTCTGTGCTGCTGTTGTGTCTGGGTGTGTTATCAGTTAAAGCTTTTTTCCTGAGGGCACCGAGGATTTCATCTGGGGATTTATCATGGATGAGCGTTACAGATTGAAGGAGACACAAAAATGTTGAGATAAAAATGACAAACTGTTTAACTGTATCTCAAAAAGTTGTGTACAATCTACTGTGCTGCACAGTTGAAATCGCATTCACGTGCTCCACAGATGGTCCTTATTCCTGAGGTGGAAAGCTGTTCCTCCGAATTTAGTGTGTGAGCTTTTAAGTCATAATGTGACAACAATGTGGATTAGGGTTTGGGCGATGAAATGATAACGATAATTATTTCAATATCATTTTCCTCGATAGTGAATAGGGCTGGGTGATGGAGCTTTAAAATAATACTGCAATATTCTTTTGGGATACACAATACATATTTAAATATATTTAAATGTCTCCTTTAAACTAATGTCAACTGCTAAAATACGAAAAAAAATTGCAGTTACAATCAAGTTTCTGCCATAAAATTAAGGTACATAAGATACTGTTAAAGTGAAATCCAATAAAGTAAAGCGTAAAGTTAAATAAAGTACTGTAGTAATAAGTTATATAAAGTATTGTTATGAAACTAAATAAATCGCAGTGGATCCCATCATGCTTTTGTTTCAAAGAGTCCGGCTCGTCTCAGGCCAAAGTGTTGATATTTTTGCTGTGAACTGAAGCTGTTAGCAGAAACTGAAACTGTAACTGTGGTATGAGGAGTCATCTACTTCGAATTTTCTGATTATTCTGACACCACATTAATGCAGACTTCACACTCAATGCCAGACAACACAACACAAAAAAACACTTACTCTGAATTTGCATCAGCAGCTCGGTGTTCAGCTGATGAAGTTCGTCCAAACTCATTTTCGTCACTAGAAGAAAAAACAAAGAGTTTAGATCAGAGTGAGAGAGGCACCAATTTCAGAAGCGTCTGTTCTTCAGACACAGTTATAATATTGTTTAAATGTTTTTTGTTGTGTTGCCTGCATGAATACAGCAGCTCATTAAATGGCTTTACTTGAATATAACAACCTGTTGTTGCCTCTGCTTTTTCGTCGTGCGCTTTCTTTTAAAAACAAGAGAAAAAACTATACTTATACTTAATTACCATACTTTAATTAATTTAATTATTTTCAAGAATTATTTTAATTCAGGCACTTTTTCCAGGTCCATTCTGTTTTTTTTTTTTATAAATTTTTTATTTTATCATTTTTTTTTTATTTTTTTTTTTATTATATTTGTTATTATTATTATTATAATTATTATTATTTTAAACTAATTTTCAGGTAATTTTTTTCTAATTTCTTGCACATTTTTGCATTTTCTACTTATTGCCTTCTTCTCATGGTTTTGAAAGAAATCAAGCCATTTAGCTCAGGTTTCAGAGGGTTAACAGAAATACTATACAGTGAATCTGACTGCATTAAAACAGTTAAGGTGATCACAGAGAGCAGGAGAGGACTAAACAGAGGTTTAACAGGTCGCCACCCTCTCTCCCTCCCTGCCTCAAAATACAAAAAATAGTTTTGCTGCATCAGAAATAAATAAAATGCATCATTAAAGATGAATATTTAAGTCAATAGCCAATAAATGCAGGCATTTCTATACATTCACAAGTGAATTTCATGCTTCAGAGACGCAAGCTACTTTGGCAAAAATAGACCCGTTGCATAAAGACAGCAGAGTGTGGCAAAGAGCTGTGTGTGACTCTCTAGACACAGAGCTGGCACACACACACACGCACGCACGCACGCACGCATGCACGCACGCACGCACACACACACACACTGGTTCGACTGGCAACAGATTGTCTCTCACGGAAAATAACTTGTGTAAGTTCTCTATGTCACAAACTGGGTGATGTGGCAAAGTATGCATGCTGGAAACTCATTTCTGTATAGTTTTTGATGACTAGTTTCTTTAATGATCACTTTTTTAGGAATACAAACTGCTAAAATTGCATTAGTTTCCTGTCCAACTGCAGGTTCAAGATATTCAAAGTGTTCTTAAGCTAACGCAGAGATATGCACACACATAAATGCAAACCGTGTACCTGTGAAACGCCTGTCATCTTTCATTTAAAAGCGCAGAATTTTAATTAGAGACCTATCGAAGGCTCTCTCACATTCCTGCGGTCTGTAGTCATAAGCAGCTTTAGCAACGACGAGACAAGAGAGAGCCAAGGACGAACTGTATCTTGAGGTTATAGGAAAAATAACTTCTCTCTGGAGACATCACAGCTGAGAGGAAGATGAAGGACAGAGCGAGAAAGAATGTACTTTCTGTTCCTGTGTTAACGTTTCGTCTGCTGCCTTTCAACTAATCAGAGCTCTGAGCTTTTAGAAAAGTACGGAGATCACACTGAACGCTGGAGTTCAGACAGAGAGCAGAGAGGCAGAGAACAGTGATGCATTCCTGTTGAAATGTTGTTTTCTTCAAACAACGAAAGAAAATCTTATCTTTTACTACTGCTTCAATTTCAAGATGAGCGAAAATAAACAAATGAATCCTTTAGAATGACTTTTTTGTGTCCTGTATGTACCGATCAGCCTGTCGAACATCCCAAATGCTCGAGAATCCCGACCTTTCGCACTCGCTGTTATCGTAGGGTGCTACCTAGCTTTCCTATACAAGTGGGATCGGCATCAATGCATTAAAATCAATATTTTGTCTTAATTAATTTAAACTTATACTTGATAGCTAGTAATGCATTGCAGATCAGTTTGGGGAGCGGGGAACACTAGCTGTTGAACATGGATGTTTGGATAATTTAAAAAAAAGTCAATTCAGAACAGGGTTAGAACTAAATATTTAAATGTAATTTAGGGACTGTTCATTATTTATGAGAGGGGGATGTCAAATAATGTTTGAAGCACTTGGGAGGGACTTTTTTGTTTTTGCTTTAGGGGAGGGGCATACAACTTAAATCAGCTGCTTTGTGTTTATTTTACTGGCATTTTCTTCTAAAAAATTGGCAGTAAAAAGAAAACATACCTTCCTGCAGGTTTGAAAGAAGTGACTTTTAAAGAATTTTTTTTTTAAAAATCTTAATTTGTTTTAGTGATTTAAAAAAAAACATACATTAAGGCATGTTTTCTTTAAAAATATCTGACTTTTTTTAAAGGAAGGCTTGTGTTCATTAAAAATCACCAAAAAATACGCCATTTATCACAGACAGAAACTGTGAAAACAGAAATTATTTGGGATTTTCACATTTCTGACTTTCAGGTTATATTTAGTTTTCCAAAACTTTTCCATCCATGGAAGACGCTATTTGCAAATTCCATGACTTTTCCAGGTTTTTCGTTACCTAAGAACCCGGCTCGAGTCTGACTCAAGATGGAGTCATGTAACTCAAGTCCATCATTTAGGGTTCACTACATTTACATGTATCAACTCGAAGGAACTGCTGCTGTGAAAAGAACCGGTCTGCCTGTCACCGCTTCAATCACACTGATAAAACTTGACTCGAGTTAAAACTTGTCTGTGCTCACATTCTTCTCTGCTGTGGCCCTGGTGCCTGTGCTGCGTCTGTCCTCCTGCTGATAACTGGCTCCGGCTGTGCACACCTTTCCTGCCGTCACTGGACCAAACATCGGACTGTGACTCCTGCAGCAGCCCCAACTCCTCCGCCGTGTGGCACCCCAACATCCCCATGGTGTAATCCGGCAGCCCGGCTGCTTTGCCCGTGTCCCAGCACGGCGCGTAGCGGGGCACCTGTGCGTCCGACTGGGGCAGCAGCTTGCGGTCACTCTGCTGGCTGTAACAAAGGAGCTTGGCCCCTCGTCTGCTGGGGCCGTTGGAGGAGACAGAGTCTTTGTTCTGGGCGTACTGGATGATGCGGTTCAGTTTCTGGCTGAGGGCCAGCTTCATGCCCTCGTAGGCACTTCGGGAGACCTTGGAACGTGACAGCTTCTGGTTGGCGATGAGGTGGCATTTCTCAAAGCAGTCTCTGTGGCCGCGCAGGGACTTTGAGTGCAACAAGGTAGCAGAGGAGACACCTGCATTCACACAGACATAAAGCAGTGAGTCAGCAGGTACAATACAACTCACGGCTGCAGCCACCCAAACAAAAAACAGTGAAATTCAAGATGCAGAGCTCGTAACCCATTAAAAAAAAATACAGAAAATAGCTGTAACAAGAATTTAAACAGTGATTTCAACAGCTAGTGAGAAATACTGTACTGACCTATTGAACCTGTCACAGCAAATAAAAGTAAACTAGTATGAAAGCAAGCTAAAACTGGCAGATTGACCCGTCGTGATCTCTCTGTGAAAGCCGCTTAGCATGCAGTGGATTAGCCAGGGGAGCGCAGAGATAGCAGGATAATGGATTAACACAGTCTCAATGCAAACACATAAAGCATATTTGGAAAATTTTACCGGGCAACGGGATGGAGGAAAGTAGACCGCAGAGCGGTCCCTGTCCACATGAAGCAGAGGGGTAATTTCAGAAAGTCTCTATTTTGTCTTTTAAAGTTCAATGCAAGACTATAGTAGTCTGGTTTTATTATTTTAACTTGTGGTTTGGTTTGCTTTCATTTCATTTTCATTTATTGGTTTCAACTCAGGTGTGCTTTTACTTTAATTGGTTTATTTGTTATTTTATTTTGTTGAATTTACTCGTGTGTAATCATCTTTTAGTGATCTATTTGTTTTATTTTTATTCTGTTTTTAACTGTATTATTTATTTTAATTCATATGTATTATTCTGTTTTAATGGTCTATTCTGAATTCTAATTTTATTGAATTTTACCATGTTTTTAGTAGTTCTAACTCATGTCTTTGTATTTATTATCGGTTTATTCATCGTTAAAATTATTTTATGATTTTTTTTATTTAGTTAGTTTTAATGAATTTGATTCTTTTTATGGTGGGTTGCTGGCTTTGTTTGTGCCTGCAGTTTCTAGACTTCAGACTAGACTAATTAAAAAAATTGTAATTTAGATACAAAACATGGAAAAAATATGGTCTAAATTAAAAAATACCCAACTCACCCTTTAAGACTTGATTTGTACGATACGATACGATACGATGCGGTACAGTACGGTAGGATGTGATGCAATGAGATACAATATGATACGATACAACTTTATTGTCACTTTACACTGCAATTAATTTTGTGTCTTCAGTCAGGTCTGCTCAAGACCAACAGGACACGCCATAAAAACACAGCAAACAGACAAAGTACCTCTACAGGGAAAAAAGTAATGCTTCATGAATCCAATCAAAACAGGTCACAGTGTAACCATTTCAGCGGGCACAATGGAAATTAACACGAAGAAAGTGGACCAAAATTAAAATAACCTGAGTAAAATGGGCCACAGCTTTGATAAACAAAGGGAAGCTGAAGGTGAATGAGAACGAGAGCAAAAAACTGTGTGTGTGGTAGAGACGGCAGATGAAGCTGAAGTGAGTGTGTGCTCCACAGGCGTTTGTGTGATGGCCTTCTTCTCACTGCCTGCATTTCTCAGCAGACAGACGTACGTGATGGAGCCCGAGGTGAGGAGATTAGTCACTGATGTCCATGTTGATTTAAGAGCTCACTTGGGTAGGTTTACCACACATGTCTCTTTCGGCAGACAGATGAGCACAAGAAACCACAGGGCATTACCACCACATCTCTGTCTCTCTCTCTCTCTCTCTCTCACACACACACACACACAAGTTTAGGTTTTGGTTTCCTTTATGCATCGCTCTGAAGACTAACTGGGGTCAGTAACTGATAATCTGTGGCTGACATGATCTAAATAGCACAGCAGTCTTTAAGATTCTATGATGATATAAAATTCATCTGACAAGTAATTTGCTGAAAACAGCCAGCAGTTTTTGCAAACTGTAAATGGACTACACTTGTATAGCACCCTTGTAGTCTTCCATCCACTCATAGCGCTTTAAAACTACATGTCACATTCACCCATTCACACACACACTGTTGGCCAAAGCTACCGTTCAAGGTGCCACCTGCTACTCAGTAACCATTCATACACACTCACAGTCCGATGGCGCACCATCAGGAGCAATTTGGGGTTTAATATCATGTCAAAGGATACTTCGACATGTTGACTGGAGGACCTGGGTATCAAACTGCCAACGTTTCGATTATCAGACAACCCGCTCTATCTCTAAGCCACAGCTGCCCCACTACTACTAGTCAGAAACAAAAGAGAGCAGAACTGAAATTCACTTCAACACGTTTTGAAAAAGGAACATCAGTGGCTCCTTCCTGTTTTAAGCACCTTCTTTTTTTGTAAGGACAACTGTTTTGTGATATTTCTGTCTCATGTGATTTCCCTATATGTCTTTTGAAAACTTGCCTGCAGGATAAAAGCAAATACTCCATACCCGATGTGGGACAGTCAGCATTAGTGGATCTCATATACCTCAGTACATAGGAAGGTTTTAGACCATTACACAACCTGTGTGTGCAGAGGTCTATTCTTAGCTTCTGCATATCCGTGTTGTGACCTGAGTGCCTAGAAAGACAAATCTTTACAACAGTGAAGTCTTGTGAAGGAACTGCAGTACATATAGAGTTTAATGTGTCAAAATATTGCCTACTGAATGGCCAATGAATTTCCAGATGCTTTACTAATAGCTGCAGGACATTTCTGCCAATCTAACCGCCATGTTATAATCCGATCAGTCTCAGTCTTTGGACTACCACAAAAACACACAGACTACCACTTGCCTAGCAGGAAAATCATTGGCCAACAACCAGGCCAGTGCACCACCAGCCAAAGACGCTCCGGCTAAGCAGCTTAGCACTACTGTCTTTCATGGCTGCACACACAAGCACAAGCACATACACACGCACACACAGACTATTCACTGGAGGTGAATCAACATTGTTCAGCTGCAACAGCGAGAGACATTAAGCACAACAGCGCTTACGACCAATGGGCTTGTTTTTTCCTGCTCTTTTGTAAGGAATGAGTCAAGGTTAGTCTGTCATTCAGTGAAACATCTAGCAGGGACAAAACACGGACACATGCTTCAGTCCGATGAAAAAAGCCTGGTGTTATTCAGAGTTTTCAGTTCTAATCAGTTGTTGCAGAGAGCAGATATGAATGATCATAAAATACAAAAAGCAGGAGAGCCAGAGCCTTGATCAAATCAGAAATCAAGTGGTCCAGGTTTTTTAAACCAGAAAATAAAACCCTTGATGTGAAAACAATGTTAAAACTATGCTTACAAAAGTCTGATTTATCAAGGATTATCTTTGACTGTGTTTTATTTACAAATCAAAGCTGGCGCAGGCTGTTTTATTTTGGCGCCACCGGGCAAAAATGATAAACTTTGAACATATTGTAATCTAAGTTGACAGACAGAAAATTTGACTTCTGCACCTAGAAAATCTACCCCATGACGAGAGACTTTGGCCAATCACAGTTCATTTCAGAGAGAGGGTGTTTCTATCCGCTGTTCTGCAGATGCAGATGTGCATACTCGTCGTCTTTTTCGTGGCGGCCTGTAGCGCCAGTCTGCCACTGTGCTGTTCTGTATATACAGTACGATCGTGGAAAGGGTGGACAGAGTTGTCTCGCCTCTGAGCCGTATCGAGGTTTGTGTAAAACATGAAGCTGGAAAGATGTGACCATGGATGGGAAGGTGTGATTACGAATTATGTTTGTGACTAGGGCTCGGCCGATATTGGTTTTTCAGGGCCAATACTGATTTTTAGTAGTTAATTAAACCACCACTTGCAAATGCCCGTGGTCATCTTTTGGTAGAGCTGTAGGATGGCTGTTTCTTTTGCCTTTTCCAGTTTTCCCCCTTTAAGCTTTAAGTGAAGGGTTGAATTTCAGCTGAACTGAAACCAAAAAAAAATCATGAGCTTTTGGTCACAACGTACGGAAAAATTTAGAAACTAATGGAGCAGGACCAAGACTAAGAGGAAGAATGATGCCCGTTACATTCAAATAGTAAAGTAACCAAGGGAACGCTTCCAGCATGACCGCATGATAATCCTCAGGCTGATGACATTCCCGCTGTTTGATCCAGTCCTGCTCCCTATTTTGTGGCAATGGTTTGGCCCAAATTTAACTCAGACTTCCACTCTGCAGACTTGTGGTTGCCATCATGGAAAAAGATCTCTGCCTAAAAAGTTTCAATACATACAGACAAAATACAGAGACTCTTCTGTTTAACATTCAGGTGCAGTGAACAGGCTGACACAATTTACCCTGCCTGGAGCAACCTTCTGCAAACTTGTGGTTTTTCTCTGAACAGTTTGTGTATGCTCTGAGCAAAGACACTCAAGCCTTGACACACTTGTGTGGCTGAAAGTATTGGGACATGTGGGACAGAGGTCATTGGTGCTAAGGTGTCAAACAGAGCTGCATGGCACAGCTGAGAAGAACGTGCTGTCAGCAGCTGCACGGGCCAACGGGGACACCAACCGAGAGCTCACGTGGCCGAAATACTGACCTCAAACCACCTGTTAACCACAACAGATCTTCCACAACTGCACCTACAGACAAGTGGGGATATGACGATCCATTGATCTGGATTAATAAGTCTTTTCAACAATAAACAAAGCAATTTGATCAATGCAAAGTGAAAACATCGATCCACATCTTTGGGACACGCCTTTATGTTGAATTTTTTTGTCGTCAAAAAGTGTCATGCAAATAAGAAGAAGCCAAGAGAAAGATGATGAGGATAATGCTATTTACTGTGCAATAAATCAGCTGTGTAGAAATATTTTGGAATTTCAGAGAAAATAAGGGTCAACAGACGGAGCACATGTCATATGTAAACAATGCCGTTATGAGTTAAAATACAACATAACTGCCAGGAGGGACATCTCACTCCGCTAACCTCCCTCAGCAACATGAGCTGCTCTCTGACTGAAAAAACAAGCATGCAGTCTGAATCCATCCGTGCATTTCTGTCAAGAGATGCAGTGTTGTGAGTGAGAAAAGTATAAATAATAATAATGTCAATTTCTAAGCTATGAGAAGAAGAGATGATGATTATGTGATAATCCATGTTTTATGGCTGTTGGAAGAAGTTTGACTCCAGGACTTTAAACCAGATAGCCTAGACATGTTAGGAAAAAAGATCATGGTTTCAGTTAAAATGGAACGGTTTCGTCTAAAAAACTGCACTTGACCGGCTACAATTACTAATGTTATTGATGCTATGCTTTTATCTTTAATGGCTAAAATAAAAAAAGAGGAGGAAGCCTCTTCTGTAACTGTTTGTCTCAAATGATCAAATGATATTGTTTCATTTTGATTGCAGGCCCCCAAAATCAAATCATATTGAAATTGTGATATCATGATATCCTTTCTGATCGTGGATCATATCTTCATCCAAAGAATTAATTTTACATTGTATCAGGAAGAAACAGGTGATTTACACCACTATTATTAACCACCACAGGACTCCCATACAAGCACCTACAAACTAACCGCCACTACACAGTTGTAGGAAACCACATTTGTCAAAGTGAAACACAACAAAAGTTAGACCACCTGCAGCTTCAGCGTGGAAACCGCCCAAAGATAACTGAAACCTGAGACACCGCTCACACATGAACTTATTTCCACTAACAGTTTGATTTCAGAAGCACGTGCTAGGAGACAACAGCAGAGAATTCAATGAATGATGGACTATTACAAAAGCCGAATGTGACAGTAACCAAAACAGTAACAGACATCCATCAGTGATTTGCCTTGCTCATATGTGATTTGCACAATATGCACCGAAAACGTGAGGAACAGTCAAATTTGGGTGAAGGCAGTTTGGCTGGAGGACAAGACACAGGCAACAAAGACTATAACTTACATTCATAAAATATCAAATGTGTTTAAAATAATCATAATTGCATTGAGCAGCTGGAGTGGGAACCCTAACACAACACACTATATAAAAACAAAAACTGATCTCAGATGTGTTTTTTGATATTTGATATTAATCCTGTAATTACAGAGCTCTCTATTTATATACTCTCATTTAATAGTGTCTCATTGGATTTACTAAATCAGTAGAAAAGGATATTCCCAAATTAATGAAAAATTACAACAAAAGGCAAGCATTACATAATTACAGACTTAGCGTACAAGTGATTGATCTAAAAATATAATTATTATAAATCAGGCTAATCCTGTCATAAAAAATATAATTAATGTTTCCACAGTGTCAGTCATCTTTTATGGAATTTAAGCAAAACACCACAGCCACTTATAAATTAACAGCTGGGGACAAAAGGGATGTTGACAGTGTTTCAATACTGACAACACTGACAAAAAATAATATTCGGACAGTAAATTTTCAACTTGATTTATTTATTTATTCATTGAGGAAAGCCCTCCTGGTGTGCAGTATAGTGACAATTATTCTTTTTTCAAGTAGAGCGGTCGAAGAAGGTCTACCACTATATTTGTCTTTGTTGGACAATATATTGTCCCCAATATTATAATAAACAAAAATACTGTAATTTTGAGATCATTTTATGCCACTGATATAACGATAACATTTTAGCATAACAATGCAAGTAGTCTTTCAAAGACCAATGAAATTTTAAATCTTAAAAATATTTAGACATTGCAATTGAAATATGAAAACATTTTATATTAACTTTTAATAATAAAATGCTAACATTTTTTAAAACTCATAAACACCTGATAATATATACAAAAAATATGCAAAATTACTATTATTATGTTTTAATTACTATTATTATCATATGATATATCAATAACAGGCCTAGACGTAAACTTTACTTTTTAAAGTCAACTTTCAAACCTGAGCTATGAGGATATTGTGACCTATCAGTCACAAAATAGAGTAGCCATCATAAGGCCTAACGTTGCAGGACTGCAGGATCTTGTATTAAGAATTTTAGGCTGTTGCAAAGGCTCTACTAATATGAAAATTGGCAAAAAAAAAAGAGCCTCTGATATCCAGTATCAGAGGATTCAATTTACTGCAAACTGCATCTGTCCACTGCTGGTTTCAATCGACAAGCCGGTTCATTAAAACAGACTCCAGTGAGTCACACATAAAACCAGAAAGAATATATTGATTATTCATTGAGACTACACTGTCTTGCAGGGTAGATACCACGAAACCTTTTGTAAACTGATACTGTAACAGAGATGCATGGCTACTTTTGCTGTGGGTGCACAATGTACATCACTACAATGTGGCAGAAGATAATTGTCTTTGTAGAAGTAGCTCTTGACATTGGTATCACAGTTGGTGGTTTAGAATATGTGAATAAGTTCGTTTAGAGCTTCACAAACCTGTGGTGAAAGAGACAATTATTTCAGTTGTACACATGAAAGAATCAACCCCATGAGACCGTTTATTTATACTTTCAGGTCCATTTAAGACAATAAACTGCGAAAAAGGGGCTATTTATTCAAACAGAATGATGGATTCACATGGAAAGCAGCCAATTTAACGCAGAGTGTTATCGTGCCAAATTAGAGGGCTCGGTAAGGTGGACCATGCAGTAGGTTCAGCAAATCTCTGGACCCCCACTGAATTCAAACATACATCCACCACAGGCAGAAACATAATTAGGCCTCTCTCCATCCAAGGGTGAAGAGTTCAACCACAATGAACGAGCTGTTTATAGAGCTACAATAGCCCCTGTAGAGCTGCAACCATTATCAGCACCGACTGCATCGTTCCAGCCGCTCGCTGTTGGAATTTTCTGTTTTTCTGACTCTAAACCCAGCTGGATGCTCTACCAGCCTCAGCACAAATTCCCTCTGTATTATGTAAGCAGATAAAGGAATGAAGGTGCTGGGCTTTAGCTGAAACCTGGCAGCTCAGCAGACATCTTGTCTGACAAGGAGCCAGAAAAGACCAAAAGACTGTGTGTGTGTGTGTGTAAGAGAGAGGTCTGAGGTTACAATGCTCACTTACTCTCCTCTCTAGTGTCAGATCTCTCAGGTGTTTACACTGCGCAGCTTGTCACATACAATAAGGCCTGTTCCAAAAACCCTGCCTGCTTTAAATTATGCTGCACTGAGCAATCAGATCCAAACAGTAAAGTCTTCTGAATATGATACTGTTATTGAAAATGTGTCAGCAGGAAAGACAGTGGTGGGAACACCAAAGGTACAACACGTGGCAACTGTAAAAGCACACATCGAAGACTTCCTTGGGGCAGTCGGCCTTTTCCATTAAAGGCTCTAAAATGTGGAACACGCTAACCACCAAAATAAAATTAACACAAGATATTAAGATTTTTAATAAGTGTTGACAGTTGGCTTAAGCAAAATCAGAGATGTGAGCATTTTGTGTTGTAACAGTATGTAATATTGATATTTGTGTCTTTTTTATTTTTAATTTAACATCAGTTAGTACAGCCTGTTTGTAAAAGGTGCAAGTTGTACTATGTTAACTCGCATTGTCCCTATCAAATAAACTATATAAATCAAATAAATAAATACCAAATTTGGCAATTTTGGCGATTCTTATACTTACAGAACTATTTTACTGATATGAGAGAGAGGGGCGGGTGAGTTCTGATCGGCTGTATACTCTGAGTCTGTGGCAGCGACATGGTTGGTGGGTAATACGAAAATGTGGAAGTACAGCCTGTAGTTTGAGAGCAGCCCCAAGAACCAGCTAAACATCACCAAATTACATAAATCCACTGTGTGTATTAATTGATGAGGATTTCCCTGCCCACTGTAGTGAGTGAGGGGAATCAGCCACTCACAGACAGACTGAAGGGGAGCTGATCATTAGGTTAAAAACACAAACAGGCCTACAGTGGGATGTTTCTGTCATTTTAAACAGCTGTCTGTGCAGATTACACTTCACTTAACGTGACAGAAATAGAATCGGCCCAGATATAATCAGGCTCAACTTTTGAAGAGCAGCAACTCTCACTGCATGTCATGTGATGAGGAACATCCAATCACAGCTGACAAAAGTCTTTCCTTTTTTTCCACAAATATCATCCTATGATAAATGATTATATGAGGTTAATCATTTTAGTGCATGGCTACCCAAAGCTTTACAACTGTCCCACTAATAAAATAACAGCTTTGTTACCCAAACCGCAAGTTCGGAGTTGACCCTCTTCCAGATGTTTTTCTAAGTGTATATAAGGCCTTATTTATATACACTTAGAAAAACATCTGGAAGAGGGTCAACTCCGAACTTGCGGTTTGGGTAACAAGGCTGTGATGCTGAGTTGATTCTGATCACTTACCAACGACAGCAGAAAACTCCCCCTCCGCACCCTTAAAATTTGGCACAAGAGAAGCAGGCGGCTAAAGCCCAAATATGACTTTTCCACATCAGGTACAGTATGTGTGATTGCAAACTAACTTCCTACTGTCAGCTGAATGACATATCTGACGATCAATTAAAAATGTAACACATAAACGGTGCACATTCTGATTAGAAGATGTTTTTCAGCTATACAAGTTCGAAACTGCTTCTGTTCCTGCATCCGTGGCTGGGTGGGAAGTCTGACTTTCTTGGCAACTATCTTTTAATCTTTTTTTATCACAAGAAGGGATTTGGTGTCAGGTTACTCTGAGCAGTCAGGAAAGAAGCAATGATTATGAAAATTCCTGTTAAATATGGGAAATCATTTATCGTAAAACAGTGACATCACGCCCACAGAGGATTATCAGTAACTGGAGACTGGTTGAACAGGCTTTCGGCGTGGCAGTAGCTCTCTAGTTTTCCGCTGTACAGTGTTGATGCTCAAGGCTGCGTGACCATGTGTAGTACAGCACTCAGAAGGTGCAGAAAGCAAAAAGCAAAGGAAGGTCTAGAAGTAAGAAATGCCCAGTTAGGCAAAGGTTGAGCAATACATAAATAGACACAATTTCTATTCAGTACTTTCTGATAGAACCAGCACACACAGGCCAAAGCAGTTTCCTCAGGAAACAACTACTTGGAGCTACAACAAAGACTGCACTTCCTGAGCAGTCATCCCGCGCTGAACTGTGCGAACGCTTTTGCCACAAACAGCCTTGACATGTACGTTTGCACCTGGTGGTACTGGGGGCTGGAGGCTCGCTGACAAACAGCTCTGCACCCTGTGCCTCTTTGTAATCTAATGCAATCAGAAGAAGACAAATAGTTTCATTATTAATGGGTCTTCTTTGTGTTAAGTTGATGTAAAGTACTGCATAATGTCAAATGTGACCCCTTATTCTGCTGGCAGCAGACAAGTCTGAACACCTCCATGTCAAACAAGTCTCCGAGCAGAGCTCAGGGAGGCTGTGTGTGGAAATTAATACTTTAGTGTAAGCAGTTATCTCATAATCGGCCTGCTCTCTGCTGTGACAAAGCTGTACCTTTAGAGTAGTAGCAGTAGACAGTTGTTGGTGAGCATCACTGCACCAACAATGTGTTCAAAATCATATAAAAAAGACTTTAAAATGGGACACTCCACTAATGACAGTTGTAAAGAGTAGTTTTTTGTTTTTTGTGACCATGAAGGAAGCAAAGTTTGAAAAATATCCCATAAACTGGGCATACAATGTACGATTTCAGACTGTTTCGTTCTTTTTTTTCCCTTTAATCTTTCAATCTTAATCTTGATCATTTTTTCCTTTATTTGACAGGACAGTGTGAGTGCGAAAGGGGAAAAAGAAGGGAAGCAAAGGGCAACAGGCTAGAAGTGAACCCACGGCCGCTGCCGCAAGGACATTTTGTGTACTGGGCGCCCGCTCTATGCACTAACCTACCGGGCGTCCCTGAGACCATTTCTGACACAACTCATTTTAGAGTGGGAACAAATTTGAGCATTGCAAAGCGGTTTGCCAAATGTGTACAGGGCAGGTTTAGCTACTGTTGGACGTTTGGATGAATTTCTGAAAAGTAAGGGACGCAAATTCACACTGCGCAGCATGAATACGCATCTGCATGAGTTGAAATGTTTATATATTGAAATTCACCAGCATCACCTTGAATGAGAAATGGAGGACAAATTTATTGTGGCCCTCTGTTGGCATTCAGAGCTCCACAACTCAACATCAGTGCTATACAGGAAAAAAACACAACACGTCAATCCTGCTGGTTAAGTAGCTGAAGTAACTGCGTTCACCTGGGTGTTGTGTTCCCATCAATGCCAACTGGATGAGAAGTTATCAAGTTGCACTATGGTTAACATCACAGACCAAGAGTTTTTTCTTTTTTTTTAGGGTTTGTCCTGTATTAAGGATAAAGAAATATTATATTCTAGACATTCTTTAGGGAGATGACTCTTTCCAAAACCATTGTACGAAATTCACTTACTAATTTAATTCAAACTCAAACAAAGTTCATTTGGAGGGTATTAAAAACACAGGGCCTTCATGTATAACACAATTGTGATTTGCACATCCCAATACACTCTGGTTATATTCTTTTTTAAATAACACGCCATCCTACTTTTATTGCTTCTGCTAAATATTCATAACCAGAATACTGCACGAAGGCAATGAATATTTAGTAGCAGCAATTCACCCTTGAGATAGCATGATATGGTTTAGAACAGAAAGGCGCTGGGAGGGTGTGTTTGTGTGAGTAACAGGAGATAAAGACCATTTCTGTCTCCTTCATACACACTCTGTCTGCATGTTTGGACTTTTTGTTCTTTCTCATTTAACGAAGGATGGCACGGGATGAATGGGTGCAGTGGCTATTAAGTCTACATGAGCGGTCAGCGGGCACACGGCTCGGCCTTCCAATCAGCCGTGCCTGAAATGGCCACATGCAGCCTGGCAAGCTCCCCGCCTACCAATGAAACGCTCAGCTGCATCAGAAACACGTGCTTGTCTGCAAACACCCCCCCTCTTCTCCCCCAGACCCAATAGTTACATAACAGCCACTTCACTGCCACACACAGGCAACGTCTAAACCTGTACCCCCAAGAGCACGCAATGGTAGTGATACGGTTCGAGAAGTCCCGTCTGACTCAACCTGTACGTCGGCTTACGTAAACGCTCCACTGGACAACTTCCTTCTACCTGAGCATAGCATCCCGGCTGAAACGCATAACGGAGAACTGAGCCAGACAAGCGAAACCTTTCCCCTGCATTTTTGAAATGTCCAAATTCAAATAAGTTGGGTCTTGTTTGTGAAGCCATTCAGTGATTCATGTGTCCGAATAGAATTCTAGTAAGCAACAAAAGGAAAAATCTGAAGGTGACCCTGAAATGTGTTCAGTTTTTGAAACATGCAACAGTATGCACTAGGGCTGCACCCAAATACTCGACAATTCAGATATTCATTCTCTGGGTATGTATTTGTTTTCTGATTTTGGGATTAAGGTTTTATTTTTTCAAGTCATAAATTTGTTGGACCTAGTATACAGTTTCTGCACTTTCGTTTTACAATGCTTAGTCAGGCCTTTTCTTGAATTCGGAGACTACTCCTATGAGCCTTCAGTGTTTACCACAGAATCCAGTACAGTAGTCTGATCCCAGTTTGCCCTGAATTCCCATTTGGTTGGCAAACTTTCAGTTGCTGCTGTTACGCAGGATAGTCGCAGGACTGCCAGTCAGCTCAACATCTGCAAAAACGATCCCAACAAACTCACACCGACAGCGAGAGCGCTGGACTCAGTCAATAAACCTGTTAATAACCGTTACATAATGTTGGCTGTGTGAGGCCAACAGTTTGCCCTGTCACTGTGTGTGTGCTAGCAGTAGTAATGTCTGTCCACACTGAATCCATTGAATATACAGTTCTGTAATGTTGAGTGCTCATGTAATTAAACTATGTAGGTTATCAGCTGTGTGTCCCAGTTCATCGGCTTACTGAGCGAATAATCTTCTTGCTGTCTCTCTGTCTTTCATAGGCTATTTTTTAAAACATAAAACCCACATATTAAATTTTGATTCTTACTGGAAATGACATACAATATAACAAACAGCAAGTAGGTTGTTACAGGAAACTTTCAGTTCCGGTTTGCAGGTTTGCGCTTTGGGTTCAGGTCATTGATTAATGCATATGTGTATGGGTTTGACTCTCATAGCAGGCCAGGTTGGGTCGGGTTTTTAAAAAATGTTACCCATGCATCACTAGCAGGCGGACTTTAACCAACCAGCACAGGTTACACACTCCTACAGCAGTAGTCTCCAGCGACAGAGAGGAGGAGAGACCTCTGGTGCACTAGCTTGTCTCATTAAAAACACAAAACAAAGAGTTACAGAGTAGTGCAAAGAGGTGCTGACAGTAGCAATATGCTGCATGCAGCTCTACAAAAAATATGACCTTACCTATCTTAAATATTAGAATTCAAATAATGGCTGTTGATTACTACTGAAGCTCTGGAGCCCCCAAAATGGTAATCTGAGCAGCGGGAGCAAACAAGTACAACTAAGTAGTACTACATGCTACATATCACAACGATCAGTTGTCCACTGGGGCTGTTTGTTTTTAACAAGTACAAAATCTCATAATATCAGTTATAATTAGGCTTCTGACGTTACTGTACAAGCCAACAAACCCAGGCTGCACCCTTCTACTATATTTAGATTGTTATCCTGCAGAATGAGAATTAATGAGCTTCCAAGCACTCACTAACACAACTTTAAGTTAAGTATTATTCTTACAATGCTTGTATGAGACTGAAGACTCTATTACAGCACAGAAAGAGTAGAGTGATTAATCAATACCCCCACACTCAGTTCCATTATACCATAAGAGAGTAAACCCATAAATCTTTTATGCATATGCATTTTCTCCCCCTGTCAACAGAATGATATACCATCCTAGAGTCAGCTATATTACACCATTTTACAAGACATACACAATCAAACTGTGCAGACGTAAGCACACACGCTTCCTGCAGAACAGAGGATCTATGAGACGAGAGCCGAATGAGAGCCATCTCTAATCCCTTCCGATTTCTCATTCTTCTTCAAATAGGCCACTCATTAATTAAGAGATGAAAAAACTTCAAACACATGCTCTTGAGTTGGAGTGGCACATCAAACGGGAGAATCACAGTGGCCTGCTTCAGAGAGAGCTTTGGTCCGACAGGCCCATTACCCTGCACATATGTCTCATACATTGTTCCTGGAGAGGATAAAAGAAGCATTTGTGGAGGGCAATCATACGAGACGTCAATAAATCTGAAAGGTTCTGAGGCTGCATTGCAGCTCTTGGCTCACGGGCCTATTCGCTATGATGGGAACTGGTGATCAAAAAGATTCTGGATGTTTCTGCAAAAGACATTTATTGTGTGATACAAATGTTGGAGAGTCTTGGCAGCTAAAACTATTACTGATCTGACTCCCATCAGACAGACATCATGAAATGTATGTGTGATCAGGAGTGTAAAAGTCAAAAGGCCACTCTGTGGTTAAAAATAAAACGAAGCAGAGATGGAATATGATATAATAAGTATATTTTCTTGAGTGTATAATCACCAGGACAAAAATGACTGTTTTGTTATCATTACCTTAGAATGAGCAGTTCATACTTATATAGGGCGCGAATCATGGATTTACAGAGATCAAATGTTGCATCTTCTTTCTACAGTAGCCTCGAACTGTCAAACCAAACACTGGCTCCAGCTTTCATGTCAGCAACCATAAAGAGAAGACCAACTGCAACGAGCAGCATCGGAGTTACACTGTTTGTACATGAAAGTGCTTTATTCACTGTTTCTAGTGGTTTAAATCATCAAATCCATTAATTTTGGAAAGGAAGCGACCTTCATGGATAATTTGGCTTCTGGTGACGACACTAAATTCCCCTAAATTTTGCACACTTTACCTCTAAGGATCAACACATATTCTAACTTACAAGTGTCTTTGAAACATTAGTTTGCACAAATATATTAGCTCTATGTGAAGAGCTCTATTTTCCCTCAACATCTGTTTGTTTGCTTTTCACTCAAGTGAGCAAACACGCCCCCAGTCCCGTTTCTTACCTTCGATGCTGAGTTCAAAGCAGACATGGCAGAACGACATGGTCCCCGTTTCTGTCTCTAGCTTGCAGACACTGCAGATATTGTCATCATTCAGATCGATGTTCACAAACTGCTCCTCCTCGTTCATTGTGCTTCTGGGGGAAAACAACCCGAGAAAATGAGAACATGGATGAAGCCTGCACAACCACCATGCTCTCTTTTTGCTAATTAGGTCATATTTTCAAATAAACTTATTAAAAATTCATTTTTGGTAGTGTCAGTGGGGGAATATTTTTTTGGTTCACACTATTTTGGTACAGAATACAGTAAAAGAGGCAATGTCCTTTTTTACCATGTTTTCAGTCAGAGATATTATCAATAAATTATTACAGAAGCTGATAAAGAAATTGGTAGAGTTAATTGCTGACACAGCAGACGGAGCAGGACAGTCTCTCTATAATTACAACATGCTTTTAAATCCTATGATATTAAGCACAGTCTGAGTCAATATCAGTCCAAACATTTGCAGATATCTAGGGCTGAGTATCGTTTACAAAATTACAATTCAAAGACCAGTAACCCTTAAGTGATACCAATCCAAAACACCACTTCATTTGATGCCCTTTGTTTTCTTTCTACTTCAGTTGATAATCACGTGAATGGGAGCATTCAGTTGTGTACAATGCAACAGTAGATTTGAACATTTTGTGGCATCTTGGCATGCTGAACTGCTGTCAAATACACCGTGCTCGACAGACTGTATGACTAATTTTTAAGGTGGTGTATGTTATGAAGAAATAAACTTTCTGACTGCTTGCTTTTTTTTTATTAGCAGCATTTACCCATGCTTTTACTTTTAATATTTAAGTACATACAATATCATAAAATTACTTCTGATACTTAACTGAAAGTACGGTAAATATCAGAAACTTTTACCCAAGTAGTATTTTAACTGACGACTTTAACTTCTATCAAAGTCATTTTCTGGTAAGATATTTGTACTTTGTACCTGAATAATATTTTAAAAAGAAGGGGGATTTTTAAAAAAACTATCCCAAAAAAATAGTCCAGAGGACTATATTTATGATTATAATAATTTCATATATAAAATGTAATAAAAGATATAAATATATCTTTTCTTTTAGGTCTTGGAGATTTTTTATAGTTATTTTCATTTTTTTTTTCAAATTTTGGGTAGTGTCTTGTTAAGTTGCTTGTTGCCTTTGCCCTTGTTTTTGAAAGAAATCAAACTAATTTGCTCAGGTTTTAAAGGGTTAAGTATGGCTTTTAGACACTTCATCCACCACTGCTACTTTACTTTAGTCCTCAGGACGTGCTTTGTCTTCACTCCTCTAACTTGGTACTGCTTCTGCTGCACAGCAATTTCCTTCAGGATAAATAAAGTTATATCTTGTCCTACTTTATCAATCATACTAAAAAATATATTCAATGGTACTGATGCCCTTTGGGGATATTAATTCCACCATAACAACTTTGGGCAATGCTTTTCCACAAAATGAAAAGCAAAACTATCATTCATGTGATGTAATTCATGTGAAGAAAGACGTTTTTTTATGTACGACTAGGTTTCAAAAACAAAAACACCCTGACACTCTATCTTGTGACATGCTGCACATAATAATGTTACGGATGCTGCAGGTCATGAGTGCGGGTTTATAACACTTCTGAGTCATATCGAGAGCTCTGTTTTCGAGAACAGGAAAGAGTCAGAGGCAGCAAAACGAAACAACAACATTTGACAGTTCCAGTCTTATTGCTAAGTTCACAGACACTGACACTCCCTGCTCCTTCTGTACACATAAAATATAAAATATTTCTCAGCTTTGTTTTTTTTATGTTACGTATCCAAAATATTTTGAACAGATCTTGAATCTCACCTATTTGAATCCTCTAACTCGGTTTACTCTTTTAACCTCAGGGATATTACTTGTTACAATGATAATCCAGACAATAGTGCTCTGGAGTATCTCATTAATGTTGTTATCCTAAAAGCCATATTATTTTATTCAGTAAAAGAAGCTCCCTACATGTTTATCTTTCCTCCTAGAATTGAAAGTTAATCTCTCAGATCACTCAGCTTACTACAAAACTAAAAACTTTTACTGATACTTTCACCTTCACTGTTGATTGAGGCCACTTTTAATCAAGTGTGGTTGTGTGCTGCTATAATGCCATATGTGCCTGTTTATGTATTTTTGTGTTTTGTGATGCCATCTGCAGACCAAATTTCCCCCTGAGGAACAATAAAAGCTCTGAACTGAACCATACTTTAAAATGCTTTTACTCCTGTTTATCTTTCCTTTTATACATATTTGTATTTATTTTCTATGTGTTTATTTATTGTCTGTTTACTTCATTTACTGTATATTCCTCATGCATATGTATTTCTCTCAGTTAGACCAGGCATATCAACAGCCATGGCCCTTGGACAGATTTTAAACAGCCCATGGCTTGTCTTACAGAATATACAATATGTGTCCCGCCACACAAAATGCGTTAATCAAGCAAGATCACTCCGCATTTTTACTTTTTTTCCCCCAACTCATGGCAGGACTATCAACAGTTGTAGACATGCACCAAGAAGGACATTAAATGCAAAGAACAAACAAATTAAGAACGAAAGAAGTGTAACAGCATCGACAGTGAGGGCCAATGAAAAGTTAAATACATTTACACTGGAATATGAGAAGTTGCATTTATCTAATCTGTATGTAATCATTGTTTTAGTGACCCACATAGTGTAAGAAGCAACTACATTTTTACACTAATCTAATCTAATCTAATCTGGCCCCCATTCAAACAAGTTTGGACATACCCGAGTTTGACTGTTGTTTGTTACCTGTGCTATTTCATTTACCAATGTTTTGTATATGTTCAGCTCATCAATAAATAAGGATAAAAAGAAATAGAGCTGACAGTTATTTAACCTGTTGAAACCTGGAGCGACATCACTTCCTTTGTGCTGCCTTCAGACAACTTTCACAAGTAACCTTTGAACCCTGAACACATTGGTGCGATTTCTTTCAAAAACATGGGAAAAAAGGCAATGAGCATCTTGGTAAGAAATATTTCACACATTGCAAGAAATTAGTAGACTTAAATTATTTTTTTTAAAAGCAAGGGAAAAATGTCTAGGGTAAAGGAAAAAAGCTAGGGAAAAAAAAAAAAAAAAATATATATATATATATATATATATATATATATATTATATATTGTTATATAATTTTTATCATTGCTAATTGTGTGTTTTTGAAAGAAATTAAGCCATTTTTCACAGGTTCCAAAGAGTTAAAAGCAAAAATTTTAAGGTCATCTAAGTTCATCAATGAACTTAGAGAAACACATTGATTATAAGTTGAGCCAACTAAAAAAAACTTTTGATCAACGAGATATTTGAGCTATGTTATGTGGACTTAAATCATTTATTTAAAAGCAAAATATTTTATATTATCTAATTTGTAATAGTTAAATTATACATTTAAGTTTAATTTATTTAAATAGACTATATTTGGGCCATTTCCTCTGTTGCTTATTGCCTTCTTTCACTGTTTTAGGGAGAAATAAAGCCAATGTACTCAGGTTACGAAAAGTTAACTGTAATAAGGGTTTTATTATCCGTATTTACGAGCCCTAAAACAGAGTAATAATGCCCAGATTTCGTTAGCAATTGATAAGAGGACACTTCAACAGTGTTTATAAAGAGCAGCTAGTTAAAGCTAAAATCAGCTTTCAGAAATCATTTGAACTTTTCACTTAGTTAAAATCCACACACACAATAAACATCCACAAAATCGTATTTTTTCCTTGTCAACAGTTTAAATGTCTTAATATCTGAGAAACAGTAGTTCGGCTACAAATAAACTTAAGTACCCCGATTGTTTACACACATACCGTTAAACAAACGCCTGCTAACAAGAAGTTAAGCTAGCAGTAGCACCCTGGCATCCTCCGACTAACGTCTGATTCGTGACCGTTATTTCGCGTTGTTCAACAGCGAGGTAGACGACAAACTGAAGCCGCCGCCGGTATTTTTGGGACACCACTTTTTGAGAAACTCACCTTTACGTGAAAGAGTGTCTCCGGACAGGTATTCCTTTATGTGTGGACCCCTCGGTTCTCCTTTGCCTCAGCGGTGAGGACACAAACATCAGCGCGTCACGGCAAATCCTCAGCAGCTACAGGAACCTCTCTCCCCTCTCAGCGGAGCGAACCACTAGTTTACCCGAGGGGTGACAACAATCACAAATACTTTGATTATTGTCATTCTGCCCTTATTTACAACACAAAATACACATTTTAGTTCTTATAAAAAACAAACAAACATATAACTCCTCTATTAAAATAGATAACTTTCATTTACTTTTATTAAATAAGCTGTCGTTAACAGCAGCAGCCGTTAACACACCCCTACAGTTAAGTCAAGTTAAGGCGTCCTGGCGTCATCAAAACATTCCCACATAAGAAAAGAGGAATTTGGGGATTTGGTGTAATTATACACAGCAATAAATACAAAACAGTAATATTAAAACAGTTTCACCTTGTTAAATACATTAATTAAGGACATTTACCTGTATTTACGACGACTTTTCCATCATCATCAAGATATTCGGTTTTTATTCTCCTTCACATGAAGTCACACGTGGGGAATTCCCGCGAAAGACGGATAGGAAAAGCCATAAATAGCTTAATAGCAGTTACTGTTCAACGTTATTTGGCGAACTGTATGTTCAGCTTTTATTTTTCTTTTCTTATTTTAACCAGTCGTGGAGTGTATTTCTAGTTGGATGAATGGATGGATGGATCAATATGCACAGGACCAGGGGTCATAAGTGGCAGGGGCTCCCTTGGTCTTCACTTGCAAAATGTCACTCAAATAAACATGTACTGATCCAACAGGCTCAAAATGACCACAAGAAACTGAAAATGACAACAATAATATGCAAAACAGCTGCAGAGACACAGGAACTCACAGCATCTAGGCTGCTAAAAGGGGAAAAGGCCATACATAGACACAAACGATCTAAAAAAGACTACAAAGAGACTCAAAACCAACTCAAGGACACTAAAAATGTCTACAAAGTGAAAAAAACCGCCTAAACAGAGATGCAAAACAATAACAAAGAGATTCAAAATGGCTACAAAGAGTCTCAAACTGAACACAAAGACATAACATGACTAGAAAGGGACACCAACAGTCCACAAGAAACAGAAAATGGATATAAAAAGATGCAAAACAGCTCCAGAGACACAGACACTTACAACAACTACTGAGAAGGGAAAAACAACAGCAAAGAGACACAAATTTACTATAAGAAATACCCAGAACAACTACAAGGGGACAATAAAGTCCACGAAGACACACTAAATTACGTTACAGAGATGCAACTACAAAGAGGCTCAAAATGACCACAGAGAGACACTAATTAACAGCAGACATGCAAAACAGCTGCAGAGAGACTCTAACAACTACAAAAAGGGGCAAATCAACCACAGAGACACAAAATAAAAACAAAAAAAACATACTATGACAACAATAAGACACAAAAAAACCACAAAGAGACACAAAAAAGACAACAAAGAGACAAAAATTGACAACAAAGAAATGCAAAACAGTTGTAGGGACTCAACAAATACGAAATGGACAAAACAACCATAGGAGGACACAGATTGACTACAAAGTGATGCAAAATAACCACAAATAAACACAAAGGTACAAAAAAGGGGCAATTTTAAAATGACTAAATGACAATAAGACTTAGATTCAGAGCCACAAAAGTACACCATCGGGTATGCAGCCTTGTCAGAGGTTGTCATCCATCCACTGATAATTTATTCTGTCCACATGACGCCACATAAAAAATGGCTCCCATTTAGTTATTTTCCAAATGTTATTTTCATCTGGCTGTTAATTTGGATTTTTTTGCATCATAAATAACAAAATGACCTTTTCTAATATTGGTGAAGGAGCAGTCTAATTAGGCCATGAATAAAATCTGCAAGGAAATGCCTCTGCATAATAATGAGCTGTGCTGATATCACATACAGTCCATTCAGGTTATCATTAAAACGACATGCATTTCTTTCAGCTACTGTGTAACTTCTGCACCGCCCTGGGGAGCTGTCATTTAAACTGTGCAGCCATAGCTGCTGTAATGGCGGGCTGTGTCAGTGGTATTTTATTCAGATTGCAGTTTAACTGTCCAGTTTATCCGGTGTGTGTCGTGAGCTGTTGTTTTTTAAAATGATCTAGCAGATGGTAATGTCACATAAGGTCACTCTGCATCTTAATGCATGCTAGACTTTCAGCATTATGCAATCAACACGGCACACCTCTCCCATGACAACCAAGAGCAGCAGCTCCTCTGAATGATTTTTACCTCATTAAAATATTTTCTTCAGGACAACCGCCAATAATAAACTCCTGCTGTAATTTTGTAAAAAGCAAAACATGAAAATCATCATAATTAAAAACAGCTTATTTAAATTTTTTTTTTTTTTTTTTTTTAAAAAGTACATTAAGAGGTAATCGTAATGCTGTGTACTGTGTTGGAACTTGACTCAGTTATGATCCTCACACAAACTTACAAAGAGTTTGCTCCATCTGCTGGCAAAAAAGCAGCAGTACAACTACAACCAAAACATTCCTTGTCCTTATTAAAGTGCATGAAAGTTAAGCCCCAGTTCAATGATGACAGACCTACAATAAACCTGGTTATATAGAAAAAAGCTTGTCAAAATGTTAATGAAATAGCTCCTTCTGTGTCAACCTTGACATGTCACCAACAAATACTATCTCCCATAAGGATAAATAGCTGCACAATACAGCTGTATCTTCCAAAAAGAGAGCAGAGGGCAGATGAAAATCATACAGGCAGGCTACTGGATCACATTGTAATGTATCTGTTTTGTGAAGCCTAAAAAGTCTGGCCCATCTGGCACCCTCCAGCTCTGCAACCACCTTCACTGTCAGTCTACACCACACAGTTACACAGAGGCCTTGTGTATGCAGGCTGCCAGAGTAAGCTCTTAAATAAATGCACAAAGTCCTTATAAATATGCAAAGGAGATCTTAACCGAAGCATGAAAACTCCATTCAGAAGTGTGACTACAAAAACACCCGCAAACAAAAAACTAATGCTGTTGTAAGCCCTACTGCCGTCCAAGTACAACATCACATGACCTGAGTGTGCTTCAGACTTAATTTGCATCACGATAGCGTCAATTTATTGCAGAGCAGGAATCAACGTGAGCCAAGACTGATGTCATCTGGAAACAGATTGGGACATGTCCCCGAGCTGCTCCTATAGCTCACAGTAGGGACCCGTGTTGACACAGTGGCAGTACGCTGGTTACTGTGTGGTGATATGAGCGTGTTTTCACGCTTCACAGATGCCTCCCCCCTCAGAGTGGACTTTACCCTCAGCACACTCTGTGATTATGATCTCAGACCTTCCCAGGAATCTACTTTTTCATCAAAATGTACTTTGAACAAACAACTTAGGTCACCAAGTAAAAAGCAAAACAAGTTAGTGATTGTTTTTTTTTTTATTTTATTAAAAAAAAGGTTAAAAAATAGATGACCATGGGGTGTATAAACTCATTTCTCAGTTCTGTAATGTCAGTGATACTCAACTTGTGACCCGCGGACCAAATCTGGCCCCTGACAGGATGCCATGTGGCCCCTCAACCATTTTCTAATTCACAATAAAAAATAGTGAAAAGTGATTAACACAGGGAATTGTTTTGTACTTAGTATACATAAGATGTCAAAGTGCATAACAGCAACAGACGTACTAGCTAAGCCCCTAATGAGCTAAAATCCTAGAAATGTCCGAAAATCAGAGAAATGTCCTAAAATCTGACAAGAATCCAAAAATCCAAGAAACATCCTAAAACCCTAGAAACAGCTTAAAATCCAAGAAATGTCCTGAAATCCGACAAACACCCAGAAATGTCCTAAAACATTTCGTGACATTTCAGTGGTGTTTTCACCTCTGACTTAGTTAGCCGTAAATCTCCAGATTCATCACTGCTGAGTGCGCCCACATCCATGTTTTCACTCTGACTCTGCAGCTGCACGTTGCAGCTTGCCTGGACTCTGAAAAGACGCCGCCTCAGATCTTGTTCAGCGAGTTCTGTGAGGTTAACGTGAGGGTGAGTGGGGAGAAAAACAGCCCAGAGCGCTCTGCATGAGCTCTGCTCTCCCAACAACCAGTTAGAAAGTGCAGAACAGATGTTTGTTTTTAGATCATCTGCAGCTTAAATTGAGTGGAAAGGGATGGGGAGAAAAGAATAAATCATTTTTTCTAAGATATATTTTGATTTTTGTTCTATTTATACAGATTACAGCCATTAGCCCATTATTTCATCTACAGCTATATCTTGATAAGTGTCTTGCATCACGGCAGCATGCTCAGTGGGTTTATGAGCGCCTTGTTATTGGTCGGTCAGAGCAAGTGAGAGATATGACTCAGCCAAACTGAAAAGTCCCCTAGTTAAACAAAGGAGCAACCAGACACCTTGTCTGACAAGGAGGAAGTCTTGCAGTCATGGAGACACTCATTCATTACAAACACACACCTGTCCAAATAACTAGCTGAACAACAATTAATAAAAAACGGTGTCAATGTCAATTCTTTTTAGCAGCAATAAAGTGCCCCGGGATGCCGATTTTCTGTAGGCCGTTGCAGAAGTTAGCATCGCCCCCAGATTCCCTTGTCAAATGGCCTCTGAGATTTTTCCACTGGATTTCGAAATAAGCTCTCTGGAAAACACACCCTCTGCATACATTTTTCCAGCTTCTACCATCAAGCTGCCGTTATAAAGGCCCCTCGTCCAAGAAAAACAAATAATTTCAACTGCTATAAACATCTTAAATAAACGGTAATGATCCATACATCTACATAAACACTATGTCCCGTTGCACACAATAGTAAATTGCTATTTTTAGTCTGTCTAAATGATTTGCATTAGGTATTTATTCTCTATTTAGGAACACGTGCTGCATGTTTATTTGTTTTGCACTATATGTTGAGCTGAAGCTGAATCTAAATCAGAATTTGAATACTTACATATTTTGTTCAGCAAGATAATCTTCCCTAATGAAAACCACTTTTGGGATTCTTGAAGCCTAAATGCAGGTGCCAGAAGTAAAAATCTAATGTTAGGCTTTAGAGTGCTGCAATAATTAGTCCTAAAACCCACAAATTATTTAGCATTTTAGCACTTCTGGTTCATTTGTCTCAAAGTCATAAGGTGTTTTGAAAGGGTTTTTGGTTAGATTTCTGACCTGAGGTCTGTGGTTAACACAACCTGAAGAGACCTTCATGTTTTGTCCATTCTGGGCTACTGTAGAAACATGGCAGTGCAACATGGCAGCCTCTGTGGACGCTCCCTAAATGGACATAAACAACTCAATCTAAGGTAACAAAAACATGAAAGTTTTTTATCTTCAGGTGATTATGCACAAAAAACATGTATTTTGTTAAATTCCATGCACCTGTGCCTCTTTGTGTTGACAAATTTAACCAAATTGACAAAAACTAAACATTTCTTGTATATGTTTATTTTATTTTAGTCAATTTCAGTTTCATTTTCATCTGGTCTGTCTTTTATTTTCATCTCAGTGAACTAAAATGTTTTTTTCATACCTAACTTTAGTTTAGTTTTAATGACCTATAATAACCTTAGTAAGCCACACGACATCTTACTGTTGCTTAACACTGGAATTTAACTTTGCATGGACACTAATGAACATCACTGCGTCACCTGTTTCACAACCTCTAATTACGTCGCTTGAGTTTGTGACACCAATCAAAGGCGTATGCTTTATCATAAGAAAAATTAAACTCCTGTTCAACTTATACACTAACATTTTCCTGCAAATTATCCTAAATATTGTGACCATTACACTCCAGACAGCAGACTGTATCCAGGCCTGAGGAAAAGAGTATTTTGGACAGCAGGTTACGCTACATACGCTACAGGACGGAGAAGGCACCTGTCAGGCTGCTCCTGCGTATAATGGAGTCTGGTTTCCTGGTTTTTCTTCACGCAAGGCGTTATGACTAATGCAATGGCAGCGATTGACTTCATCTGTCTTTCATCAGGTTGTGATGAGCAGGCTGAACTCTGAACTCAAGAGAAATGAACAAGAAGAAAGGGAAATGAGTCATTCTTCTATAAAGATACATTTAGCTCCCAGATTTACCTTGCACTAATCATATTTTCAAACTTTAAAACTGTTTGCCAAATAACTTTCTATTTGTCATTTTTTTTCATATTAAAATTACCAATAATGTTTTGAAAAAAAAAGGTCCTTTAACCCTTTGAAACCCAAGCAAATTGGCTTGATTTCTTTCAAAAACATGGGAGGAAGGAAATGAGCAAGAAAAGAAGAAAATACCCCTAAATTAGCAAGAAATTAGTGATAAAACAAAACAAGAAAATTACCTTAAAATTAGGAAAACAAACAACAAAAAAAGAAATTAAAAAAAGTGCTTAAAACTATAATAACTCTGTAACATCATTTGAAATATGTAATCATGATGATTATAAAAAACAGTTCTCAAAAACATGAAAAGGCAATTAGCTATAAAAGAAGAGTCCCCTTAACAAAAACCACAACAAAAAAAGTAACAAAAAAAAGAAACCCCATGGGAATTTATTAGTACAATTACAAAGTACAAGAAAATTCCCTGAAAAAAGAACAGAAACAAAAAACAAAAAAGTGCTTAAAAACTGTAATCATTTTGTAAAATAATTTTAAATATGTCATTATTATAGTTATTACTGTACAGCCTGAACCCAACCTACCAGTCTGTTAAACATAACAGCAGTCCTGACAGGAGATAGAAGCTCAGATTAGGAAACAACACAACTATTGTCAAGCTGGAGCTGAGACGGATCACCAGGCAACAGACACGATACAACAGAGGCCTCAGATTATACACATCTCACCACTATAAAAACAGGACAATTACAACGACCAGCCTCCCGCACTCGAGCTTCTCAGATTACGAAAAGCCGAGCCCTCGAGGCGTCAGAGATGGCATGTTAGTTTTAGTGAGTGATGAAAAGCTGAGGTGGTCTAAGGAATTAGCCAACAGGGCTGGAGTTGCAGGTAGAAAACATCAGCAGCGCCCCTTCTCACTCATCCATCATCTCACAGCCTGTGATCCCCCTCAGGGGCAGTTCCCATGGTCTGTGCCAGCCTGAGCGTGCTCTGTGGGGTCTGGAAGAGCAGAGGCATAATCATAATACTACAGGTGAGGCTGCAGATGCAGACATGCCAACTGCCTGACATCCAGGCTGATAATTCACAGGTGGAGCAACGTCGAGAGACAAACTGACAGAAACAAGATGTTTTCTCCAACAAGACTTCAGTTACACCAAGTGTTGACAGAAAGTGTAATACTTTTACTTGTTTTGGAGAACCACTGTGACTTTAAATAATTTTAAAAAGAAAAAAACTGAGCATTTTTTGTGGTGAAGAGTATTGCTTTTCTAGTCCAAGTGATACATTAAAAGGGATAGTTCAGATTTTCACTTCAGGGGTTGTATGACGTCCTTAGTCATAGACAGTATATTACATATAGTAGATATCAGTCAGCATGCCCCCCAGTTTGGAGAAACAAGCTTGAGTCCAGCATGGAAAATAAGCAATGTGCTGCTGTGGACGGGGGTCAGCAACACAACGCATTTTCGCCACCTAAAAAAAGGCCCACCTATAATAATCAACATCAGTTTAAGTGCAGGTCGTATTGGAAATACTTTTACTGCTTTACTGCTTTCCAATGGGACAATAGAGCTGTTATATCGCACTCTTCAAACCAGACTCCATTGAGAAAAACAGTGATTTAATATCACTGAACACAGGAGCTGCTGCTGCTATGCTGCATCAAAGAGCTATTTTGTTTGTATTGTTGTGTGACTTTGGCATTTAAAAGGGTTGGATCAGATTCACCAAAGTCACACAATAACACAAAAAACCAACTGATCGAAGCAGTGGTAGACCAGCAGCTCCTGCGTTCAGTGGACTAAAATTTCTGTTTTTGTCAGTGGAGTTTGGTGGCTTTGATAAGAGCTCAGATGTAGAACTGAAAGCATCAAAAGCTTCCCTGTTCGCTGTCTGACGGAGAAGTAATGGTTATTTGTCTTTATTTATATTGATATTTTATGTCCTGCATCTTGCATTATTTGTCCTCATTTTAATTTGATCATAACTCTTTTCTAGTTTTTGTGTTCAGTAGGTCTGTTTGGCTTTTTGTTATCATATTGCTTTTTTAGTATCCAGTTTCTGCTTTTGCTTTGCTTGTAAAAGCACTTAAACTCTGTGTTTAATAATAACTAAATTAATGGTGCTACATAAATATAGTTATTATTATTGTTATACATTTTTAGGTCATAAATGTGAAAAAAATAAACAAGGTCAAACCAAAGAAAAGGTTTAAAAGGTTTTAATGGATGATGCAGCACTGATATGTAACAGGTTCAGAACACTGAAGGTTTTTTTTAATAAATGTAGTGGCTCTGATGATCTACAGCATTCGACTAATAGGGGTCACGAACAAAGTTTGTGCCCTTTAAATAAAACTCACAGGCGTACCGTGGCACAGTGCAGTGCGTTGCAGCGCGGGGCGGCGCAGTGTGTTGCAGTGCGTTGCAGTGCGGCCGGGTGCGGTGCTGTTAAAGGTCACGGGGTTCCTAATTATAATTCTGATACTGGTGCTTGTTAGGTAAAAAAAAATGTGCTTGTTAAGTAAAAAAGTAAACAAAAATTTTGAACACAGTATTTATACTTTCTATTCACAGTGTACATATTTACATTAAAGCTTTTTTAGACCATTAGGTTAACACCTACAGCGCTAAAAGGGCTTTTAAGTCCAAAAAAAAGTTCGGTATGATCCCCTCGACTCTGAGGCACCAGTGGAGAATAAAAACTGAGGGCAGTTCTGTACAGGTTTGGCAGTGTCTTTGCTCTGGTTAGCAGGGTGCCGAGGCGCACTGTGAGCTGCTGGATCGTGGACAGTCTTTGTCGTTGTGCTCCGTCAATTTCAGAATGACGACTTTCCTCGGGAGCTGCCTCGCCTCCGCAGGCGCCGGCTGTTCAGCTGCTGGTTGCACCGAGCTCTCTAAGTCCTGGCAGTTTTGTGGCAGCAGCATGGTGATGATGTTCGAGTATCCGCCCTGCACCGCCAGGTGTAATGGGCTGAGCCCCTGTTCGTCTGACAGATGCACCACATCTGGACAGTGATGGAGCAGCTCTTTCAGGACTTCACAGTGTCCGTTCTCTGCCGCCAGGTGGCAGGGGGTGCGTAAGGCGTGGTTGGATCTGTAGGGGTCCGCCCCCTCTTCTATCAACATCTTGACTGTGGCCAGGTGGCCTCGCTGGGACGCCAGGTGGAGAGGAGTGAGTCCGTTGGCGTTCTGGACGTGGATATCCGCCTGGTGCTTGATGAAGAGGCGAGAGGTGCTGGTGTGACCTGTCTCCGCCGCCACGTGAAGGGGTGTGTTTAACCCAGCAGATGTCATATGAACATCCGCCCCTAGTTCAATCAGGATCCGTGCAACTCTGTACTGCCCCCTCTGGGAAGCCAGATGCAGCGGTGTGCGGCCATCTGTCGTCTGCCCGTCCACATCAGCGCCAGCCTGCTTTATGAGCAGCTTGACGATGCCGAGGTGGCCTTGCCAGGCTGCCAAGTGGAGCGCCGTCCAGTTGTCCTTCCCCTTGACTCGAACATCAGCACCACGGCTCAGCAGCACCCGGATTACGTTCTCCTGCCCGTGCTGGCATGCGACGTGAGCTGGAGTGCGTCCCTGGCCTTCGGTCTCATTGATGTTCGCCCCTTTGTCCAGCAGCAGACGTGTGATGGCCTCGTCCCCGTTCTGGGCAGCCCAGTGCAAAGCCGTATACTGGTCCTCATCCTTGGCGTTGACGTTGGTGCTGCGCCGGCCGAGCAGAAGCTCCACCAGCGGCTTCAGGTGCCTCTCTGTGGCCAGGTGCAGAGGCGTGGAGCCACGGGCGTTTGCGAGGTTGGGATTGGCGTTGTTCAAGAGGAGGAACTTAACAGCCTCTTCATTGGCCAAGGTGATGGCGTGGTGAAGCAGACTGCCTCCTCCGTCCAGGAGAAGATCGACATCTTGAGGTTGGAGGATCTTCATGAGCTTGGCGGTGTCTTTGGTCCTGATGGCCTCACACAGCTTCCGCCTCTGGACCTCTGCAGAATCTGGTAAAGAGGACATGTATGAGTTTGCTGCTAAAATTCTTACATTTTTAGGTCTATAATAATTCCAGCTGCAGGTCTTTAATGAGCTCTCACCACAGGTGTTTTCTTTCTCAAAAGACAGCGTGATAGAGTCTTGGGAGGAGAACGCTGAATCAGCTGAGGAGATGCCAGAGAGCCTCTTGCAGGTGTTCTCTTTGCTGTGGCAGCTATCCTCCTTCACTCGATCGAAGCTCCTCGAGATCCCAGAATCCACCTGGCTCAACAGCTCTGACAGGCTGTAATCTTTTTCCGGCAACATGGCTGACTTTGGACGCACCGGCTTGTTGTCTTTGACCTGCAAAGCAAAAATCTAGATAAGCATATTTGGATAAGCCGGTCTTTGACACCGCACCATTACGTTTATACTCAGGTATGTAGCTGCCGCTGTTATACAAAGCTGCTTCCAGCACAATGGCGACTGAATGTTGACATTTTGATAATTTGCTGAATTTAGGTTTTTTTCATCCTCATTTTATGTCCTGCTGGCCAAATCTAGTCCCTGATATGGTGCCAGGTGGCCCCCAAACCATTTTTCATTTCACAAAAAAAAAAAAAAAATAGAAACAGAGTGGGAATTGTTTTTATACTTTTAGTATACATAAGGTGCAAGAGTGAATAAAACAACATCAAAATAGAGCTTGTTTATCAAAAAAAAATGCAAGTGGAGGATCCCCCGCACCCCCTAACAGAGGTCCAAGCTAATACCCTAATGTCCTAAAATCTGAGAAACATCCTACAATCCCAGAAACTTCCTAAAACCCTTGGAATATCCCAAAATCCTACAAATGTCCTAAAATCCCATACACGTTCTAAAATCCTATAAATGTCCAAAAATCCTAGAAACTTCCCAAAATCCTGAGAATGTCCATAAATCCTAGAAATGCCCTGAAATCCTAGACACGTCCTAAAATCCTAAAAACTTCCTAAAATCCAAAAAACATCCTAAAATCCTGAGAATGTCCAAAAATCCTAGAAATGTCCTAAAATCCTAGATACATCCTAAAATCCTAGAAATGTCCTAAAATTCTGAAAACTTCTAAAACACGAAAAACTGGTGCTGCTGTGACTGGCCCCTGGCTCTTGTCTTTTGCAGAAGTGGCCCCCGCACAAAGCAGGTTAACTATCCCCGGCTGTCTGTCCTTTCAGACAGACATTGTTTGGTAACAGCTGTCACCTCTCATGAGCAGGTTGTTCGTTTCCAGTCACGTACGCAACAGTAACACCACGGAAATGACAAAGCAACTTTCAGGCTAAACAATCCCATCAGTCAACATTCCTCTTTTCTGATGCAAATGTTTTTCAGGATCAAACATTGACACAACGTATGACTTAAAAACTCATAAACATGTCTGCAGCCATTTAAAGACAAGCCTCCCGGTGTCTGGGTGTGTAGTTACACATTAATGGAGAGTGCAAACAGACAGTTTAAAAGCTACAAAGAAGAATGGCAGTCAAGTAAAGCAACAACAGCAACATAAAATAATCAACATTTAGGGGGATACGCACTAACCGGGGGTTCTGGGAGTCTTTGCCAAAAAAATATTAAGCATTAAGCATCAATAAATGCATCAATTTAAGGTGGAAATGTACTTCCTGATATAACCATGCATAGCTGTTTCTTCTTCCTGAGGTTGAATGCTTCCACCACACCTATTTTTCCGCAGGCAAAGTTACATCTATGAGTTGCATTCCAGCAGTTCACTGAAGTAAAAGCCGTACGTATACCCTGAATCCTTCCAAAAATCTACTCCTATGGTGTTTAAATTGCAAATATCTCTATTTCATGATCAGTTTGTGTTTCTTTTATTAATATTACTTTTGCTTTTTTATTTTCTCTTCTTCTCTGTATATTTATATATGAATATGCACTCACACCCTATTTTGTTTTATTTTGTGCATATTTGTTTAGCGATATCTCTTTTTAAACTGAAGGTTGACATGATCCACTGTGTTCCAATATCCTCCCAAAAAGCTTACAAAAACACACATCATTGAAACACGGGGCTCATTCACCTAAAAGCAGTTCATATGTTGTCATGTTGTGCAGTGTTTTCCACAAAATCAGAATCTTTTATTTTTCTTGTTTTTGATTTTGGTCGTTTTGTTTATGTTTAAGTTTTTTTTTCTTTATTTGACAAATCCAAAATTTAAACAAAAACTTAAAAGACAAAAAAAAAATATGAGTGGCATGTGCAGCAAACTTCTTGGTTTTTTTTTTTGTTTAAACTGTCTGCATGCATCCCTTTAAAAAAAACAACAAAAAAACCCCCCAAACATTTTATACCCTTTCTCTAAATTCAGACGTTTTTGCGGATCTTTGAACACAATACAGGAGAAACTTGTTATTTGTTTCCCTCAGCAGCCATTTGAGTCGTGGGGTGGATAACTGTTCAGTTGATCTGGTCAGAGTTGATCAGATTGATGGACGAGAGGAGAAGCAGAGTGCAAAGTGAGTGAATGCAAACTTTTACTCCCAGCACAAAAAACAGTTAAGTTTCACTGCACTTGACATTCTGCTACTCCGTCTGTCACAATGCTCTAACAGTGTGATTTAGTAAATAAACGCACAGTACATACTGTATATTTTTATTTATTTAAATAATGCTAGAAAATCTATTTGTGGTGGCAGATGTTTTAATTTTGGCGGTTGGCCACAAATAAATGAACGCGTAGGAAACCTTGTCGTACCTGGTCACTGGTGAGTGCGTTAGGAGACGTGGGCTCTGGCTCTGATGTCGATAAAGTTGGCGTTTTGGGCTCCTCTTGAGGTTTAGAGCAGAGCTCCTCAGCTTCAGATGTGATCTCTGTAAAGACAACAGCTCTGGGTCATGTTTCAGTCACAGCAGGGAAATACAAAAAGCAGAAGAAAAAAAAGGAAAAAAAAGGAAAAAGTGCAGTATTTACCCTGAAAGCTTGGTCTGGCGTTCGGGTTTGTGGCCCAGCAGCGCTGCATGAGGCTCAGGAAACCTGCACAGGCTGAAGGTCGACAGCGCGGCAGTGCTGCCAGGTCTGGACGCACCCCCTTCACCACCTTCACCATGATCTGAAGAATGTTATTCTCACCTACAGAGGAAAAAACAATGAGATACTACCAGTTAATTTAATCACAGTAGAATTACAAATGTACATTTATGCACATAAACCACATAGCCTGTGTTTAGTGTTTGGCTTAAAAAACCCCCCCCCCCAAAAAAAAACAAGAATATTAAAAAGAAAAAAAAAAATGCAACCACAAACACGCACACAGAAAAAAAAAAAAAAATCAGTATATCCATTAACCAAAAAATACATCCACAAATAAACACATAAAATACATGCCAAATTTTAAATTTACATGAAAATGAGTAAAAAACAAAAAACAAGGTAAAAAGAAACAAAAACAAATAACAAACAAACAAGAAAATGACCCCAAAATGTGCTGAAAATTTACATTTTTTTATTACTGTTACATAATTTTGAATATATAATTATAATAATAGAAATAAAGCTTTCTGGAAATTTTCTACCCCCCCCAATTATTATTTTTTTTATAAATTAATTTTTAGGTCATTTTCTTGTTTCTTTTACTAATTTCTAGCAATTTGTGGAACATTTTTTGGCCAAGTTGCTTGTTGCCTTTTTCCTCATGTTTTCAAAAGAACTTAAACCAATCTGCTTGGGTCATAAAGGGTTAAACAGCTTGTAAAAGGCATCTGAACACAATACAAGAAAACTGAGGTCGATCCAGATTCCAAAGAGTTAACTATCGTATTTGTGTATATGTGTCAACTTTTTTTTAAAAAAACATTTGTTGGAAAAGCAATAAAAATATAACGAGTTGCTTTACTTTGATGAATTAATTAAAATAGTGACATTGCCTTTTAAACAGGGTAACTAGTAATCTGTCAGTTATTAAATTTCAAAAACAGCTTTTCCATTACTGCATATTTGTGGTGCAAATAAATCTGAATGGAGGCTTATTTTCTGATAAAAGACAAACACAAATGTCACCTGCTGCCGTACATAACAATATAATCTAAAGTGCTGGTAGGCACCAGTGGCTTTAAAGATAGTCTGCTATGTGCAGCTTTATCACCGTCTTCCCATGTGCTCAGATAAGAGCTGTTGTTTCCCATGGGAGCAGAAAAAGCTCTCAAGAGTTCTTGCTCCGGCCTCTTTGTATCCGACTGTGGGATCAGGTGAGTCAGTGATTCAGAACAAACAGGTAGAGGCCTTAATCACAGGTACTTCCCTCCTATTGTAGCCATAATACCCCTCGCAGGTGGAGGAGGAAGAAGGGAAGGGATGGTAACCAGGCCGTTTCTCGCTTTTTAATTATGTCTGGATCAACACAGGCGGTGCCAGTGCCAACCTGGAAACCCTCATCCACTCACCGAGCTTTAAAAAAGGAGCCAAATTCCTTGTAGTGAGCTGCTACCTGATATGCCTGGGAGAAAAACACACTGTGCTCGCCAGTCTAGCCCTGTCCAACTGCCTGCTCAGGAATTCACCGAGTAAACACATACAGTACACCACCTGTACACACACACGCACGCATGCAAACACACCTTGAAAGGCGTACACTCATGTTTAAATATGTCTTTACGGGAAATTACAATCTGACAAGTTGATTTTACTTTTAAAAAAATGATTGCCACGAAAAATGTCAGTAATACAACTATTCTTCTTAATTTATGTTTATATGTAATCTTGTAAATGTAATTATATTGACCTAATTTTGTCAAGTTTCTGCTATTTAAAAATGACAAGTTTAATTAAAGCAATCATTTTCATCAATCATCGATCAGTTCGTTCATTCATTTATCCAAACTCACCTTGGTAAGGTTTCTTCTGTGTGAGAATCCCCCAGATGACGATGGAGAAGCTGGAATAGAGCAAAATGAAATTTAAAGATGTTAGTTAGAAAATATGAAACACAAATCTACTAAGAAATAAGCATGTTTCTCTATTTTAAGCTGAACTTGTTTATCGTTTGAAGTGGAAACAGACGAGTTTTTAGCTTTAACTTGTCATTATGAAGTAATGTTTGTCAGCGTTTGATTGGTTCCCTTCAGATTGCTCGAGGAATAAATCCTAAAACGCAGCAATGGGTTCGCATTTTAAAGACTGTTTTTAAATGTGCTTTTGTTTTGAATTTCAGGAGGTTTCTATAATTTTAGGACATTTCTAGGATTTTAGTACATTGATTGGATTTTAGTACATTGATTGGATTTTAGGATGGTTTTGAAGATTTCAGGCACTGCTATGATTTTAGGACATATTTTGGATTTTAGCATGTTTTGAGGATTTCAGACTTTTCCAGGATTCTCAGATGTTTCTAGGATTTCAGGACATTACTAGGATATTTCTCAGATTTTAGGACATTTTGAGGATTTCCAGGCATTTCTATAGGATTTTAGGAGGTTTTTGGATTTCAGGACATTTCTCAGATTTTGGCTCTGTTCTAGGATTTAAGGATGTTTCTTGGATTTCAGGACCTCTGCTGGGGGGGTTGGTGGATCCTCCAATGGCACTTTTTTTGATGAGCAAGCGCTATATTTATGGTGTTTTATGCACTCTGGCACCTTATGTATACTAAAAGTATAAAAAAATTGCCCCAGTGTGAAACATTTTATCTTTATTGTGAATTAGAAAATGGTTGGGAGGCCACTTGGTACCGTATTTGAGGCCAGAATTTGCCAACGGGCCATACGTTGAGTGTAACTGCACTACGGAGTAGAGAGTTAAAAAAAGTTGTCTCCACTTTAAATCATCACCTACCACCTACGTTAAATTAAGACAATAGAAGTGTGATTATGAGTGACACCTTTTCAGAGGGTGAAATTCATCCGTCTTTATTATGTTAAACAGGATACATTTGCCACCTAATCCATCTCCTACATGTGATGAATTACACTGACAGACTGAAAAAAACTAAATTAACACAAAAAGTTTACATGCAAACTGCTGAAAAAGTCCAACCTGTACACGTCGTGCTTGGTGTCCGACACTCTGTCCTTCTCAATGATGCTCTCAGGCGGCAGGTAGGCGATGGTGCCACAGAAGCCGTCTCTACTGATGTCATCCGCCCGTGACAGGCCATTCCAGCGGGCCAGGCCAAAATCAGATATCTGAGACAGAGAGAGATCAGATAAGACCCTCAAACATCCAACAATGCAATTTTTTCCCATCAAGCAGTGTGACACTGATGACTAACTTTGCCCGCTGATGCTGACAGGCGGCTAAGCTCCTATTATGAGCACTGAGTGGTATGATGAGGGCAGCGCAGCCATGTCCCAGCCTGCAGGAGAGGAGAGGCCCTTCACATTTGTGTTAAGAAGTGAACACGCCTACGCTCTTTCATGCACAGAGGGAGCTTTAATAGGAGCTGAATTAATCCTGTCTGGACAGGCCCGGGTGAGGTGTTTACATCCACGTATTAAACTCCAGAAAAGACGGTTCCCACCCATCACCCTGAGTGCAGTTGAGCTGTTAAAAAGTTGGACAGAGGCTGGGAGACACCTGTCCGCCCAGAGCGTGTGCAGGGCTGTCACGTTAAAGTGGATGAAAGTTAATAGCAAACCAGCTCACGGCTTAAAACCCTTCAAAACTGTGACTTTTAGCTTTGAAGCAGGAACAGCTGTGATTTAACCTCATGTCAGGTGTGTCTCACAGCTACAGAAACAAATCATTGCACGTCACAGCACACCCAGTAATACATGATTTCAATCAGATTATTGATGAAGATTTCTAATGATTACGATATATTTTACATATTTTTAGAACCATAAAAACTCTCAGATTGCAGCTGGTGAAGTCTGGTGAGGCTTTTTGACATTTTTATGACATTTTTATTACACTGACATGACAATGAAATGATCTATACCAGTGATACCAAACTAATGGCCCGTGGGCTAACTTTGGCCCCTGATAGGGTGCTGGGTGGCCCCCAAACCATTTTCTAATTCACAATAAAAATAAAGTGATTCATAGCAGGAATTGTTTTTTTAGTTTATGCATAAAACAGCATCAAAATAGAGCTTGTTTATAAAAAGAAGTGACAGTGAAGGATTCCCCACACCCCCGACCTAGTTAAGCCGCTGATGTCCTAAAATCCTGTAAATGTGCTGTAAACATTGTAAAATCTGAGAAAATCTTCAAAGTGTCCTGAAATCCTAGAAATGTCCTAAAAGCGTAGAAACGTCTTCAAATGCTAGAAACGTCCAAAATGTCCTAAAGTCCAAGAGACATGCATGGGGCTGCTGCGACTGGCCCCTGGCCTCTTGTCATTTTGCAAAAATGGCCCCTGAGCAAAGCAAGTTGAGTATCCCTGATCTAAATCACATATTTAATCACAGATATGTGCACAACACTGGCTGATTAAGATTATCATCAAGACTGTGAATGTTTTCATTTAATTCAGGCTGTTAAAGTTGCCCTTAAAGGGACAGTTCACTCCAAAATCAAAAGTACATAGTTTTAGTGCTACCTGTCGAGCTATTTTTCATTTTAGATTGTTTGGTTTGAGTTGCAGAGTGTTGCAGATATCGCCTGCAGAGAGACCTGCTTCTCTCCACTATAACGGACCTAGGTGACACTCAGCGTGTGGTGCTCAAAGTGCTAAAAATGAATTTGAAAAGCTCAACAGCAATGCCTCTTTCCAGAAATCATGAGCTGATTACTCAAGATAATCCACAGATCTTGTTGTGAGCAGTTTCATTCACAGAAACTACACCCATGAAACGCATCACCATGCAGAACAAAGAGCACATCTGTTAGCTCACCTCGCACCGCTGAGCTTGTTAAGGTTACAGCTCAACCAAGGAGGACGCCATTAATGTTTACATATTGTGCTCTTGCACAAGCCTCTTGTCCATGGGTAGATGCACACGTCCCTCTCGGGTGATTTAGGGTTGAGTACCAAACTCGGTACTTTTAAGGGCACCGACCAAATTACATCTATCCTACTGAGCACCAATTCACATTAAATCAATCAGTGCTGTATTTCAGTAGCGAGGGCGGCAGCTGGGAAGCCGCTCACCGAGCTCCACAGCCGACTTTGGTAAACTCACGGTGGAGGAAACAGCTTCACTGAGTCACCAGCTTCAGGACGGAGGCCTCTCAGCGAGCGGACACGACTACTATGAGCTACTATCTGGTCTGTTAGAGAAAGACTAGTATCCCTGCTGTTTGTGACTGCAATTTCAAAAGTACACACTTATCCATCCCTTTGTCAGGTGTGCCTAAACAGAAAGCGAGAGAGACGAGCAGGTAGAGGTATCAGATCAAATGTGAACCCAACCCTAGCAGTGATTCGGTTGGTGTAGAAAGAAAATAGTTCCTTCATGAAACTGCTCACAACAAGATCTGCGGATTATCTTGAGTAGAGTAAGAGACATTGTCGATAAAAGAGTTTTTCAAATTTATAATTATTATTATGATTATTATTTTTATGTTGCTTTGAGCACCACAAGCCGAGCGCCATCTCGTTCCTAATATTGGAGAGAAGGCAGACGTCTCTACAGCTGGTTTATCCAACACAAAACAATCTAGATTCAAAAACGGCACAAGAGAAACAGTATATATTTTTGGTTTTGGGGTGAACTGTCCCTTTAAGAGGCCCTCACTTTGTAATGAACAGTCTCACCTTGACGTGATAGTGAGCGTCCAGCAGGATGTTGGCCGGCTTCAGGTCCAGGTGGAGCAGCGGCGGGTGCATGCAGTGCAGGAAGTTCATCCCCACCGCCGTCTCGTGGATGATGCGGAAGCGGAGCTCCCAGGGCAGCGGCTCGGTGGCCAGCAGCGTCTCCAGGGAGCCGGTCTCCATGTACTCCATGACGAGGCCCTGGGGGTCCTCGCAGATCCCGTAGACGGGCAGGATGTACCGGAACTTGGCCGCCTCCATCTTCTTCGCCTCCTCCAGCAGCTCTAAACGCTCCCTGTGATTTAGAAAAAAATACACATTATGTTTCAGTTACTTTTTATTAACATCAGAAAGTCTCTGTCAAAGTGACTAAGCTGCTTTAAAAAAAGTATTTAGTATAGCTTGTTTTTAACCCTTTAAAACCTGGAGTGACATCACTAAACAAAATCCTTGCGGTCTGTATTCAAACATTTTTTTAAATTTGAAGAAGAAAATTATGATTTAAGAGGATTATTCATTTTTGAAACATGCAAAGTGAGAAAGAATGTAAAATATAGATGTGCTTCAGTTTTTGGAGTCAAATTATGGCAGTGCTGAGGTGAAATTGTGTTTCTCTGTGTAAAGTTTTAAAATAGCCTTAAAATGTAAAGTAATTACAAATTATAAAAAAAAAAAAACATTATAGTGTTAAATAATTCAGGATTGATTATAGTGTGAAATAATAAGACGAATACAGTTTAGAAAAAAATGTCCCTCAAATTAAAAGAAATCCGTAAAAGGAAAAAAAGAGGGAGAGATAATTATTAGAATTAAAAATATACACTTCTAATTATCATTAAGATACATTTAAAATTGTTTTACAGAGAGAATATATTTGTTAAAAAATCTTAATTATTACCATTTGTTTATTCTTTATCTTTTTTTCTTTCACTCTTTTTTTTATAAGTAACTTGTAACTTTCTGTAAAATTTCTTGCTCATTTTGGGGTCATTTCTTGTTAAGTTGCTCATTGCCAAATTTCTCAGGTTTAAAAGGGTTAAGTTCATGGTAATGGGGTAAAGGAAATGGAAAAGTTTGGAAAATTCACTGGTAGAAATATGCAGTAACCCTGAAGATATTTTTGTTACTTTCTTGATTCAGGAACGCTCAATCAGTGAACATTTAAGTGTGCTTGGTCCAAAAAAATCCTCCAAAATTCAGTAACCTTTTTTGAACCTGTAAGTGTAATGTGCACAATAAGGGTACAACTTTTAGTCAATTAATCAATTAGTAGAATGATAAAAAAAAAAATTATATATATATATCTATATATATATATATAGATATAATACATATAAAGCCAGCTATTTCGATGTTTAAACACAAAGATTTTCAGTTTACTTCAGGCTCCCTCCTGTTGAACATTTTAGTAACCTGATACATTTTGCACATATTAGAAGTTGTAGAAGAAAAGAAGAGTCTCCTCTTTCCCCGTCGCTCGTCTAATTCTGCCTGTGAAGCAAATTCCTGCAAATGTATCTTTCTCTCATCTGGCCTCATTAAGTGTTTGCATTCTTAAAGCAACCTTTGCTGCAGATGATATGAGCGCTAAGGTCATGAATGACCCGCACAGTTTGTGTTTGAGGTATGTCAGATAAAGAGAGCTGTGCAAAGGTTGAGCAACAGAGAACAAGAGCTCTGTTTAAGCCGACACGGCTCTCTGATGCATTCCAGGCTGCAGGGCTGGAACGTCCTCAAGGCCTTAAAAAAGCCTCCGGACAGTTAAGAGCACCAATCTGCACGCTGGGTCTGCACGGTGGTAAATGAATTATAGGCGTTTGCAGAGGTCACATACTCGAAGGTTCATGCTGGTAAACATTTTGCATAGTTTGGAGCTCAGTAATAAAATGCGTAATGTGCTGGAATTCAGGTTTAGACGGAAGTTCTGCCAAATATTACAGCTTAAAGGGCAAAGCATGACCTCAGAATCAATGTTTTATGAGAAGGTAGATGTGACAAATACCTGTGAGCCACTGGATGTGGAAGGACTGGTTAACCCTTAAAAACCTGGGCAACTTGGCTTGATTTCTTTCAAAAACACGGGAGGAAGGCAATGAGCAACAACAGAAAAAATGACCCCAAAATTTGCAAGAAATCAGTGAAAACTTCTAAAAATTACCTGAAAAAAACAAAGAAAGTAAAAACAACAACAAAGAAATTACCTGGAGAACATCCTTAAAAATGATAATATTTTGTAACATAATATCTGTAATTATGATAATATATATAGTTTGTTTCTTGCAGTTTGTGGAACATTTCTCACAAAGTTACTTTTTGCCTTTTCCCCATGTTTTTGGAGAAATCGCACCAGTTTGCTCAGGGTTTACAATACAATCGTGGAAGCGGTTTATAAAATAATTTAAACCTTTTAAAAGCTGAGCAGACTGATTTGATTTCTTTAAAAAAAAAATGTATGGAAAGATGAGCCAAGAATTTACAAGAAACTAGTAAAAAGTACAAAAAATTTCTCAAAAAAATTAGAAGTAAACAACAAAAACAAAAAAGAAAGTAAAAAACAAACGTATAAGGAAATGACCTGGAAAAAATATGTTAAAAAATTATAATAATTTTGCAAAAATAATTTCAAAATATAGAATTATGATAATTATAAATACAGTTTACAGAACTCCCCGCCCCCAGAGATTTTTCCCTATCTTTTATTAAAATAATTTTCCAAATCCACTAATTTCTTATGATTTGTGAAACATGTCTTATTGCCTTTTCCCCATGTTTATACAAAGAATTTGCAAAGTTTTAATACTTCTAAAACGCATCTGAAAGCAGCACAGGAAAAGTGATGTTGCTCCAGGTTTCAAAGGGTCATTTAAAGACAATGTTTGCATTTTTTGAATGTAATTGCCCTTTATAGTCAAGTGAAGGGGCCCCCAAATCTGCCAGGCGGGAGTAACCAAACATGACATGGGAGAATGGGCGAGCACCTGTTTACTAAATCCTTCATCTAATCCAAAGTGCTCCTCGGCAGCTCCTCAGGACCAAACAATGTCCCTGCTTCAGCAGAGCGGTAAGACCGGTTTTACAGCTTCTCTTATTGTGTGTGCCACGCAGCGGCGGCCCCGCAACAGCCACACAAAGGCGGCTTTGATGGATGTTATGTGAGGGTCAGCGAAGGCTGCAGTCGAAGGGCTGTTTGTGTTTTCTGGAGATGTTTGCAGATGATAACATCTTTGGTTCAGGTTCAGTGGATGCTTTAAGTTGCACCACAGGTTTGAGGGGATTACAACACGGGAGGTTCTTATGAGGTAATATTCAAAATGTGTGTGTCTGTGCAGCGTGTGCACACAGCCCAGAAGAGTGGAAACTTCCATCGCTGAAGGAGTCGAACCTTCACCGAAAGCTGAGTTTTCAAAAAATATACAAAACAGGGTTCAAACATATTTTTACCGATAAATTTCAATGACTTTGAGGTTCGGTTTGTTTCTTTTTTATTACTGTATGACAGCTTTTTTAAATACAGATTATTTTGAAAAATAATGAATTCAGAACAGGATTAGAATTGAATATTTGAATATCATTTGGTGTAAAAAGGGGGAGGCATATCAAATGATTTCTTATGTTTTTTATTTTGGCTTTAGGGGAGAAGCATCCAGCTTTAAATGGCTGTATTTTGTATTTATTTCACTGCCAATTTTTAAGGAAAAAATAGCCTTCACCTGGATTTGGAAGGCATATTTTGGGTAGTTTTTAAAAAGTAAATTTTGTCGATTTTTTTTCTTCCAAAAAAAAATTGTGCTGATTTTTAAAGAAAAACTATCTCAAAGCATCTTTTCTTAAAAAAAAAAAAAAAAAAAAATCTTATCATTGGATTTTCAAATTTCCGACAGTGATGTAGTGGTGTTACTATACAGGTGCATTTAGTTTTCCAAAACTTTTCCAGGCCTGCAAATTGCTCTTTGCAAATTCTATGACTTTTCTAGGGTTTTTCGTGACCGCACAAACGCTGACACACACCCATTTTTGACACAAGTGTTGTTAAACTCTAGCAGCACCTGGAGGGGAAAAAGACCACCCTGCTCAAGTACTGTACTTGAGTGTGAATCTGAGGTACTTGTACTTTACTGAAGTATTTTCTTTTCATGCTACTTTATACTTTTACTCCACAATATTTCAGAGGGAAATATTGTACTTTTTACTTCGCTGCATTTATCTGACAGTTTTATTTACTTCACATATTAAGAATATTACATGAAAAACATAAGAGCTAGTAAAATATGATGCTTTGTGATTAATTAAATTACCAAATAGATTGTACAAGTACAGCTCCAACAACTAGTTGATTAATCAGCTGATTGACAGAAAAATCTTTTTATTGTAAATAATTTTCAGTTTTGGCGGCGTTATTTTCAATTATGTTTATTTTGAGGTTTTTCTTGTATATTTTTCCCCTTCTTTTTTGGGTGATTTTTGGGGTGTTTTTTTTAACAAAAAATTAATTTCGGAGGTGCTTTTTCTTTTTTTTCATAATTTTGAAAAAAAAAAATCCATCTTTTTTTTCCATCTTTTTTTAAAAAATAATTTTGACTTTGGAGGTTTTTTTTTCTTTTCCTATAATTTTGAGGTTTGGGTGTTTTTTCTATTTTTTAAATAATTTGTTTGTGTGTGTGTGTTTGTCTATTTAAAAAAAATCTACTTTTAAGTTTTTTGGTTGTGTTCGTTTATTTTTTGGAAGGTTTTTCTGCATTATGTACTTTTACTTTTTTACCACTTTTACTTTGACACTTTAAGCACATTTTCCTGAATATACTTACTTTTACTTAAGTACCACCCTCAATGCATGGCTTGTACTTGAACCAGCACATTTTCAGTGGGGTGCTATCAGTACTTTAGGATCTGAATACTAAAAATCCAAAAGTGGCGTGCAGTTTGCTGCTCTCTGGCTGCACGGCCGTGTGCCCAGACTAGCAGCAGGTGAGTCATACATTTCAACCTTTCAAGGACTTTGAGGCACTGAATGACTTTTCACCGGCACAGTCATAACCTGAGCTTCTGTCTGTCTACGGTTTGGCAATAAACTGATCGAGCCATAAAGCTGACACCACACAGATTTGTAGATTTCACAAATACAGACTATCTGAGCTAAATCAACAGGAGCTTAAATGTTTCACTTTACATCATTTTACATAAAGACAATCCAGCTGTGACTCACTTTTCATCCATATGAAGGCAGGGAGGACACTTGATAGCCAGCCATGTTTTCCACTGTACATGCCGGACTTTGTATACTTGTCCAAATCCACCTGAGCCTATTTTCTCCCAGCAGCCAAACTCAGAGGAATCAAAGGTCCTTAACAGCCCCATATTCCCATGTGGAGAGTCCGGGACGTCCATATCCGTGTTGAGAAACCCACCAGCAGGGCAAACTCCTTTTTTTTTGTTCGTCTCCAAGGCACAATCTGATCAGCTGAACAGACACACTGAACTGCCAGCCTGCGAGCTCTTCCTTGTTTTTCTCCTTGTCTGGCTCAGAGTGGCCCCTCCCTCTCTTCAGGTGAAGGCAGAGGGGTTGGGCCTGCTGCTGCTCTGACGCCACTTCCTGTTTCTGAAACACAAATGGAAAGCTACACGAACAGGCCTCGAGGCTCCACGCCGCCGAGTTGTTTTGCCCCACAGTCCCAAGATTTCTCAGATTTCTGCAGTGAAAAGCAGAGAATAATCAGTGCAGGGAGCCGCGGTGCATGAACTCAGGAATGTGTCGTCTCATAAACACATCTTTTGTCCCACTGCGTCCAACTAAAGTCCCCCGAGCTCAGACGAGGACAAAAGGTGCGTTATGTGATAGTGACCAGATGCTTTGGGAATGTGTGGACTCATCTTCTCAGCAGAGATCATCACGTTCTTTCACCGCTGGGGATTGCTATCACATGGTTTCCAGTTAACCCTTTGAAATCTGCAAGCTGGCTTGATTACTTTTTTTAAAATGGGAAGAAGGAAATGGGCAAAAAATGATCCAAAAATTTATAAAAATCTGTTAAAAAAAAAAGTACAATTACCTGAAAATTAGTTTTACAAAAATGAAAATAGGAATGACCTGGAAAAAAAAACCTTTGAAACCAAGCAAATTTGCTTGATTTTTTTTCAAAACTATGGGAGGAAGGCAATGAGTAAGGAAACAAGTTACCCAAAATTAGCAAGAGAAAAAACCCCGCAAAAAACAAGAAAATTACCCGAACATGAGGAAAACAAACAATAAAAAAAAACAGAACAAAAAAAAGAAATAAAGTAAAAAAAATAAAATAAAAAAATAATTTTGTAACATAATTTTAAATATGTAACCATGATGTTTTAAATGTAGTTTAGGTGAGAAACATACAGTTTGAAGTTAGTATTTTATACTTGTTTTAAATAAAAGCTCACACCCCTGCCACTCCCTCCTCTGATAAATAAAGTCCAGCTTCACAACACAGACGCAGACGCTAAGTAATGTACTGCTGTGGACAGGACCAGCAGAAAAACAAACTTCAGCCAAAAAATCGATTCCAGTGTAAGTGTTCACTACATTTGAATATTTGTTCTCTTTTGCTTAGATAACAGCTGATGGAGGCAGCGGCAGACCAGCAACTCAGTGGAGTTTTTTCAGATCTCCGTCAGTAAGGGCTGTCAAGGTAAAGTGGTTAAAATATTGTAAATGTAGCTTTGGCCACACTTTAACTGATTTTTTAGGTTGCTTGAATCTAATAAACGAAGGCAGAGTTTTCTCAGTGCTGTTTGATTATATAAACGTGACGCGGCAGTTTTCGACCCTGAAGTTACTTTAAATAAAGTTATGATTGTGATTTGATCAATATCAGACTGAATAATAAAATATGTCTATAGAAACTAGCTGAAAGGAGGCATATTTCCACCTGCTGTGGTGGAGTCAGACAAACTTCGGTCAATAAATCGATTCTCAGGTGTTTGTATACTGAGACAAGGACAGGAGTCCAGTTATGAATGATTTATTTACTGTCTCCCGCCGGAGGACGCAGCTTCATGTCTGTCCTCGTCTCTCTGAGCCCGAGAACTAAAACTACATGAAACTGCATCTTTTGACCCTTTGAAACCTGGATCGACGTCAGTTTTCCTGTGCTGCTTTCAGACGTTTTTCACAAGTATTTAGTTTAATCAAATAAACACAAAGTGACTCACTGACTGAGGCGGCGGGACATCAGCAGCTCCTGTGTCCAGTGAGGTGAAATTACTGCTTTTCTTTGTGGAGTTTGGCTTTGAGGATGTGAGACTGAAGCACACGCGTTACAGCTGTTTTCGGGCTCCTTTGATGCATCTTCTGCTTGGCCCTGTGCGTGATCCGGACATAAGAGAGGATAAATAAAAGTTAATGCACCTCTGCAAACACAGTCACAATTGTTTGCTTTCTTTTATCAGCAGCTGCTCTTTGTATTTACTCCACTTCACCGGCTCAACACATGATGTCATCACATCACCCCGCTCGCCAGACTGAAGCAGGAAACTGGACGGACGAGGTATAAAGACGAGACAAGTGTAAATATGTCACGAGGGAGGCTGCAAAGACAATACGCACATCTTATTCAGTCTGCTGTCACTGTTTGTCCCCTCGAGGCTGCGGCTCTGCAGACACACGGCGGTGAAAGTTGCCGGGCGGTGTGAACGAGAGCCCACCCCTCCTGTAAAGTGTTAATGTGTCCTCCGGGGCGACATCACGCCTCCTGATCATTAGCATCAAACTGGAGGTTTTTATTGGCGTGTTAATGAAATCAGCTCTTTTCATCCGATCTCATCAAAAACAGGAAAATAAATCAGGATCGTCCACTTTTTCACACTGCGAGAAAAAAAGGCTTCTTTTGTTCGGAGTTTGACTGAAAGCATCAGAGGAATGAAGATTAGTGGAAAAATTACAAATAAATCCTCTCATAAACCAGGGACTCTCAACCTGCTCTGCTTGGGGGCCACTTTTACAAAATGACAGGAGGCCAGGGGCCAAACGCAGCAGCCACATACATGTTTCTAGGATTTTAGGATATTTTCTGAATTTCTAGGTTGTTTCTTGCATTTTAGGACATTTCTAAGATTTTTGGACTTTCTAGGATTTTAGGACATTAAGGACTTATCAGATCATTGACGTTTCTCTGATTTTTGGACGTTTACATGGATTTTAGAACATTTCTATGATTTTTTGGGGATGTTTCTCAGATTTTAGGACCGCTGTCAGGGCTGCAGGGGATCCTCTGTGTTGATGCTGTTTTACGCACTCTGCCACTTCATGTATAACAAGAAGTACAAAAAAAAAAAATCACAGTGTAAATTTATTTTTATTTCCAATTAGAAAATAGTTGAGGGGCCACGTGGTACCCTCTCTGGGGCCTTAAGAAGATCTGGTGTCATAAACTGACCTTTACATGTAAAAACAAATCAACAAACCATGTCAGCATCTTTTAGGATGTTGAAAGCAGATCTCAGCTTGTGGCAGCTTGCAGCTCAGGTATGTGCTGGCATCTTTTTATAGTACAAACCCTTCCAGAGTATTTTGTTCTTCTCATCGTGTACATTGTTGCCTCGGGGCTTCGTTGAAGACGTGTGTGGCCATAAAAATGATTTAAAAAATGCAACGGCTGATGTTCTGTGAAAGCAGGATGTTATGATGTTTATCATCGTTCATTTCATGTACCGCTGACTCCCAAACGTTTCTGAGGACCTGGTTTTACTCTCTAGTGTTTGTTGACTGTTTTGAGTGTGAAAAAATGTGTGAAACTAAAAAACAAAAGTGTGAACACATTTGTGCTGTGAAAAGAAGGTGATGATGAAGATCAAATGGATCGCAGTTTCATTTGTCATCTCTGAGCAAAAAACTGTAATACTGTTACGTTTCACATATAAACTGAAGGTCTGCTGCAGCTCTCAGCTCTTTTAACTCTTTGACACCTGGATGGACATCGGTTTCCTGTGCTGCCTTTCACGAGCAATTACACCTCTGAATTCAGGAAAAACTGATTGATTTCTTTCGAAAAACACAGGGAAAAAAAAACCAAACTTGGCAAGAAATATTCCACAAAACACTAAAAATTAGTAAAAAGTAACAAAAAACAAACATTATATTACATTAAAAATATTATATTAAAACTAGGGAAAATTTTCAGGAAACTATATTTATAAATCTTTTAATTATATATTGGATTTTTTTTATTTATAATTTTCTTTTTTTAAAATATTATTTGATTTTTTAAAAACTTTAAAAAAATGTATTTGCAGGTAAGTTTCTTGTAACATTTCATAAGTTTTTGCTTCTTTTGTTGGTCATTTTCTAATAACTGTTTACTCATCTCTTGCTAAGTTTTGGGCCATTTCTTGTTAGGTTGCTTGTCTCCATCTTCCGGTGTTTTTGAAAGAAATCAAGTGAATTTGCTCAGGTTTCAAAGGGTTAAGTGAAGGCTGAAGACTTTTCTCCTTCCTACTGCCTTTCATTTAATGAAATATTTATTGATTTTTAATACTGCATTGTAACTTGTATTCTTTATTTTACACCTGTCTTTTTTTTTAGATTTTTATAGTCTATTCTCTGAGTCTTTCTTTGCTTTTAAATATCCTTTTTGATGTGTTTCTTTTGCACTTTGTCTCGTTCTTTTCACGTCTTATAGAGAACTTTGAATTTCCTTGTTGCGGAAATGTTAAATCATCTTGCCTTGCTTTATTGCCATCTACTGGAAGTTTCATATTAAAGCATTTAGCTCTGTGATTGGACCTGAGTGCTCAAACCGCATCAGAGACGTATATTTATAAAGATTAAGCTTATTTGACATTCTAAAAACCAGAGAGTCGTTACTAAATTTGGCACTATTGAAATTTAGTTTTTTGCCCTGTGGAGGTCGGTGCTGGGTTAAAACACCTCTCTCTGCTATCTCACACTGCCAGCTGTGTTTGAACTGTTTAACATCACACAATAATCTGAGATATGGAGAGTATGAAGGCTGAAAATGACCTGCGGCTCACTGTATTCCTGCTGATGCTTTTTTTGACAGTTCCAATAGTAAAAATGTTTCAGCAGCTTTGTATTTATAATAACTGTGGCTACATTTGTCTCTACATTCCTCCACGCGTCCATACGTTTATCTTTCAAAGTTTGTTCCGATCTCTGTGCGGCTCACAGAACCTAAAAGCGTCTTTTGTTGGTTAAAGCGGAAGATAAACAGACTTTAAATCCATTCAAGTCGACGTTTATATTTCTGATATTCATATTTCGGGTGACAAGAATCAATATCAAAACAGAGCAGCTGATAAGAAATACTTCTTTGAATGTTTGTCAGTGTTTTCAGTAGATGGAGAGCTCGGAGCCGGAGCCACTTCAAACATTTGTTTTTCAAAGGGAATCCAGCTGAAGTCTTTTATTGATGCCCATTTTTAAAAAAAATTACAACTTCAATGTTTTGTGGATTCCCGTTTTTATGAAAAAATACAGTAAAGGCAACAGAGGATTAAATTAAGAGTTTTTTTCAGATAACCAAAAATGTAGAATACAAACTACAGTTTCTTGTTTTGCAAAAAATGTTTTTTTGTCATGTTGGAAGAGAAACATACCTGTGGGGATTTTTCTTTTGTTTTTCGGGAATAGGATGCTAAGAGGGAACAGGATTGGTTTTTCTTTTAAGAGCTTGAACTCTTCTTAATGGATGGATTACTGGCTACTGCTGGATCACCCGACTTTCACCTGCAACATTTCAGACAAATTAACCTTCACCAACCAGAAAGAGGTGCAAAAGAAGACCACAAAAACATGCAAAGGAACTACAGATATAAAAAAACAACAACATAGACACAAAATGGCCCAAAATAGTCATAAAATGGCCATAAAGAGATGAAAAGGTACTACAAAAAAGACAAATATACTTTGAAGAGACAGAAAATGACCACATAAAGATAAAAAGGAACTACAAAAGACACAAAATGACCAAAAAGCACACAAATATACCTTGAAGAGGTAGAAAATAACCACAAAGACATGCAAAGGAACTATAGAGATAAAAAAACAACTACAAAGAGTCTCAAAACAACCAACACAGACAAATAATTCCCTATTACTGCCACAAAATGACCACGAAGAGATGAAAATTAACCACAAAAAGGTAAAAAATGACAAAAAAAACACACAAATACACTTTGAAAAGACACAAAATGACCACAAAGACATGAAAACCAGCTACAATAAGACCTGAAATGACCAAAAAATACACAAATATACCTTGAAGGGACAGAAAACGACCATAAATACATAGAAAGTAAGTGCAAAAATACATAAATAAACCACGAAGAGACAGAAAATAACCACAGAGAGATGCAGCCAGCCATGGACCTCCACAAGCATCCTCACCTGCAAGATTTTGGCTCAAACCGTCTCGGCGAAGCTCGTCTGCACGCTCGTCGTCCTCACCAGGGTCTGGAGCTGACGGCATCTCGTGCGGTTGCGAGGTCGGTTGGATGTACTGCCAAATTCAGGGACACGACATTGGAGACAGATTACAGTCGAGAAATGAAACAGCTGGTGAATATTCGTGCGGTCAGCAAGCTAAAAACACGTTACCTCAAAACTTGGGACATCCGTGACGATGTGCTGTGTGATCAAACTGCACATTTGAGTAACTATGACAATCCAAGGACACACCTGTGCAGTTACGATGCTGTTAACCCTTTGAAACCTGGACCGACAACACGTTTCTTGTGCTGCGTTCTGACATTTTCACAAGTGTCTAAACTTTCAAACTGTGAGCAGACTGGTTCGCTCTCTTTTGAAAACATGGGAAAAAAGCAACATGGCAAGAAATGTTTCTCAAATTTTAGGAAATTAGTAGAATTGGAAAATTATACAAAACATTATACAAAAAAGCAAAGGAAAAAATGTGCAAAATCTAAATTTAGAATTATTCCGATTATATGTTTAAAATTATTTTACTGGATGGTTATTACTATTTTAAAGAACTTTTCAGGTAATTTCCTTGTTTGTTGTGTTTATTTTTCTTTTTTTCTAACTTTCTTGTACTTTATTTTTGCTAATTTTCAGGGTTATTTCTTATTGTCTTTTACACTTTTTTTTAAATAGGCAAATTTGCCCAGGTGTCAAAGGGTAAATCAGCATCTCGATATGCCACATTTGTCAAGTGGATGGACAAAGTTCTCACAAACAGATAATTTAGCAACCAAAACTTAAAAGAAATGTATCTACTGAGTGCAAAAACATCTTAGAAAAGAAAAGAAAATAGGTGCAAAAGTGTTAAACGTTTGTTGAGTATATACGAAGATAAAAAAAAGGACAACCATTTCAAAGAGGTATTTTGTTTAAAAATAACAGTACAAAAACTCTTCCAGTATTTCTCCAAGACAGTTCAACAATAATTTCAGTTTACAGCATTCAAAAATAATATTTCATGAGTTTTTCACTTTTAGGAATTTTGCCAGCCATTACTGATTACACGACCTGGTAGATGTGTTTTCACTTAAACTGTCCACAAATGTGTCTTCATGTTGGTTCACTTCAATATTTCATCGTTGGAGCAGCAGATTGATGCTGAAAACATGCACGATTTTAAAAAGCTGGTAAGGCATTTGAATAATCGACACGTTGCTTTGGTTTGAAATGTTCCAGAGGAGTGTCTGATTTTGGCTAAATGTACCATTTTTCTTTCTCTTTTTTAAATATTGTGTTAATTATTAACAGCCACTGTGTTTTGTCAGTATATAAAAAAGAAAACGTTACAGTTTCATTCACTTTTTTGGGGCTGGAGAGGCATCAGGGTGACAGTGATCGAAGCTTCGTACAGTCTGATAAAATCTACTCTAATATTTTACAGCGTCTGAGTGAGGCGGCCAGCACCTGCGCTCTCTAGTAGCTGAACATCTGCTGTGTGGAGCCGCTCTGCTGCTGCGGGGCGGGCGGCTGGCTCTGGACCGCCCGGCCCGGATCCGGACCCTGACTCTGGGCCTCCTGGCTCTCCCCCTGAGCGCCCTCCACCACGGGGGCCACCTGGCTGCCTTCAGCCGCCGATACGGGCCTCCAGGCCAGAGTCGGGGCCTCCAGCTGGTGGCTCATGGGGTTGACCAGAGTGGTGACGTTGATGAAGTGGGCGACCGACTGGGGCGCCGCGCCTCCGCCGGGACCCACCGTCTCCGGGACGAGTTCGGCCGGCCGGTTGTGGAGCATGGCGGAGCCGCTGACGGTGTCGAAGGTGACGGTGAGGATGGAGTTGTCCAGGGTGAGGGGCCGGTCGCTGGCGGTCAGGTGGCCCACGGCGACGGGCTGCAGGCTGGTGAACTGGGCGGGAGCGTGGCTGGTGATGGGAGTGACGGTGATGTTGGTCAGCCCCACCGAGCTGTTTGGGGAGGACGCTGATGGAGCGTTGGGGTCGGCCAAGACCACCACCTGAAAGACCGGCACCAGGTCACGTATTATATACTGTATATGCATCTATGTATCTATATATAGATAAAGATAGATATACATTTATAGATAGATGTATATATACAGATACATACACACATTTTAAATAAAAATAGTAAATACAGCTTCGTTTTTTACATTTCATACATTATAATGTAGCATAATTTATGCATTTTATATTTCCGCACACTTCATATATTTAGTATATTATTCATATTTTATATTTTTAAACATTTTGCATTCTGGTGTTAACCACTGGAGCATTATGCACATTTATTTTATATTTTTACATACAACTTATTTTAAAACTTCATATTTCTACTTTATCTTAAGTCTCTGCTTTATTTCAAAGCGGCTGTAATGTATCACGACCTTACAGGGTCAATAAAGTCAGGGTCAATAAATTTTATTTGTTGCAGGAAGTGACCAGCTGCTGTCTCGGGCTTTTCCTTCCTGCGGTTTTTGAAACATGTTATCATGGCAGTAAAACCAGAACCTGCGTGAAAACCTCATGTACCTGCTGGATACTCTGCACGGCAGAGCTCGTCTCGGTCTCGTCGCCGACGATGACGGCGTTGAATTCCGCCATGGGCTCGTGCCTCTGCTCGGTGAAATCCACGTATTCGTCGGACTCGGAAAGCTCCGGCTCGGCCGGGACTCTCTGCTTCTTCTTGGGGTGTCGGGACGGTCGGCCGGGCCTCTCCTGAGGGAGGCCGTCTTTCTCCAGCGTCAGAGTCGGCTGAGGAGGGAAGTGAAACATATAATATACATAATGTCTTTCTGCAAACACGGGACGCAGGTAACACCAGGTGCAGGGGGAGTGTAAGAACAGCTGCTGTTACATGGATAATAATAATAATAATAATGATAATAATAATTCTTCAAACTCCAAATGAACTGTTTAACCGAACTGAAATCTGAGCAAATTGATTTGAGTTCTTCCTAAAACTTGGGGAGAAGGCAACAAAACATGGTCCAAAAAATAGCCAGAAATGAGTAAAAACTTTCAAGAAAATTATCTGAAAATAAGAAAAAAAAAGGAAAAAGTGAAAACAATAAAATAAAATAAAATAAAATGACCCCCCAAAAGTGTTTCATGTATAAATCATGCATAATATTGTTTCTATAACATAATTTTAAATAGAAAATTATGATTATAAATGTTTTTTTTTAAAAAAAAACTTTTTGATAACTTTCTAATTATCCCCCCGTCTTTCAAGTCATTTTTTTGTCACCTTTTATCACTTTTTTCACTCATTCTTTTCCCCGTTTTTTTTTTTTTTTTTTTTTTTTAAGAAATCCAACCAATTTGCTCAGCTTTCAAAGGGTTAAATAGCTTGTGAAAGTCTGAATGCAGCCTAAGAAAACTGATGCTGAAGTGGTCCTAAAGGGTTAAAAAAAAGTGATCTGATAAGATGTGTTTCCATTTTTCTGTATTTACATATAAATATACATTTAAAGGCACACGTTCAAATTGACTGACCCCTAAACCGTCCACCAAATCATCTGCAGGCTGCTGGAAGCATAAACGTTTCTGTCCCGCGACTCCACATCGCGGTCTGTCAGACAACGTTTCATAACGCGACTGTTTCAAACTCCAGCAGCAGTCTCGTAAGAACATAACACCAGCAGAGCGCGCACATTTTTTAAATTTATAAATGATGTCGTAGCGTGTCGTGTGTGGCGCACTACGTCCCTGATGTTACCCCTTCACCGAGGCAAACATGCATAAAAAATGTATTGCAACCAGAGAAAACTGATCAGATTACGTGTTTACACGGTTATTAGGTGCTAATATTTTCCTTATTGAACGGATTATCAAAGGTTTAGCCCCCCATCTCAACCCGATCAGTTCGTTTTATTCTGATAATTAGTGTATTGTTATATGTATTATTTATTATGTTATATATTTATTATTATATTATGTTATATTATTATTGGATTATTTGTTCTATATTATATGTAGTTTTTGTATTATTAGATTATCAGTGTAAACACACCTCTGTCTGATTCATTTCTCAAACTGAGAACAAACAGGAACTCAATCAAACAGCAGGAGGAAGTTCAGAGTTTCAGGAACATGATATTTAGTGCCAGATATGAACATCCTTTTACACCTGATTTATTGATTCGATATGTAAATCACTGCACTGTGATGAAAGTGTAATCTAACCTGCACGATGCTGATGGACGAATCGTTGATTGTCGATGGTTCCTGAAGATCGTCAAACTCATCCATCCTGACAGACACCAGCTGCAGCACAAAGCAGGACAATTTACATGAAAAACCAGCGTTTAGGATTCAATAACAGAGACTTTTCCTGACGAGACTCACCTCAGGGTGTTTGCGTCGCAGGTGGTGTCTGTTCATGGAGGCGCGGGTGGACACTTTGGTCCCGCAGATGTGACACGACTGGGCCTCCACCTTCTCATGAGTGAGGTGGACGTGCTTCTGCAGCATGTACTCCGTCAGGTACTTCTTATCGCACGTCTCACACGTCCATGTCTTACCCACTGCAGAGAGAAAGAGGGAAACGGGTCAGTCCTGCATTCGTGGGAGTTCATCACATTTACAGCTTTGACCTTAAAATTTGAACCCTGAAACCTGAGAAAACTTTTAAAAAAAACATGAGAAAAGACAATGACCGACTACGCAAAACATGTCCCACAAAAATTTCAAGAAATTTGTGAAAGGTGACACAAGAATTACCTCAAAATTCATTTAAAAAATTGGGTTGAAAAAACATTTTTAAAAATAGGGAAAATTGTCCAAAAAACGACGTATAATTACTATAATTTTATATGTTAAATTATGTCGGAGATAAAACAATTTTAACATATTTTTAAAAAAATGTTTTAGCACTATTTCGGTGATCTTTTTCTTTTTTTTGTTTTTTAATTTTATTCTTTCTCTTATTTTTTTTTTTTTCAGTGTTCAGAGGCCTTTCATGAGCAAATTTTGTTTGATTTCTTTCAGAAACATCGAAAAAAGGCACTGACCAACTTGGCAAGAAATGTCTCACAAATTGTGAGAAAATAGTAAAAGGTTGGAAGAAAATGACCTGAAAAAATAGTTTTTAAAAGGGAGGATTAACAGAAATTAAAAAGAAAAAGAATGGTTCAAAGTCCATAAAACTATTTTTATATTTATTATAATAATATATTTAAAAATGTTACAAAACAAAAATGTATGTATAGATATTTTTTTTCCACATTTTCAGCACTTTTGTTCAGCTCATTTTCTTTTTTGCTCTCCTATTTTACATTTTTTGATTTTATTTTTAAAAATATATATTTTTTGCTTTTTTCAGGTAATTTTCTTGTAACACTTTCACTAATTTCTTGCTAATTTTTGGGCCATATCTTATTAAGTTGCTCATTGCCTTCTCCCATGTTTTTGAAAGAAATCAAAACAACTGGTTTAGATTTCAAGGACTTAACAGACTTTCTTTACAAAAAAATTGTTGAAAATGTAGCAGAACGTAAATAAAAAAACCCTTTTGATTAAATAATGAAACCGATGAGTTATTTGAGGAGACTGATGTTCTCACATCTGTAAATATGAAGCTACATCAGCTCAGCAGAGCATCAGGCCTGGAAACTCAGGGAGCAAAGCCTAATACAAAAATGTACAACTTATACAACTTTTTACTAAAATTTTTCCAGTTTCAGGGCTCTGTACTTCACAAGCGTGGGAATTCAGATTTTTTTCATGCCAATTTTACCCCTCTGTTCCCATCCAATCCATCCTCCAGCCTTCAACTTTCAGTGTTTTACATCAAACATATACTTAAGTCTTTGAGCCGAGTTCTGCTGTGTTTTCACTCTGGCTGCATAAATCAGCCTGCAGAATCTGTTCTTGTCTGACCATAAACCACTCAGTGTGTTTGCCTCTGAGCGCAGCGGCATAAAAAGCCAAATTACAGGCTCCCACGTTCAGCTTTTAACCGTTGTGTAACAGTCAGTGTGCAGCACACGGAGACACTCGCCTGTGTGGATGAGCTTGTGTGTTTCCAGAGTCGTCCTCTCGCTGAACGTCTTTCCACACAGCTCGCACATGAAGTCCTTTATACCTGCGAGCAGAGAACACACAAACCGACGTTAGAGTCAGAGTCAATCATTAGGAGCATGCAGCAACCACGTGTTTGTGTCTGACCTGGACAATATTTTCACGATTTTGTCTTAGTCACGAATGGGACTTTTTTTTTAATAGGTTAAACATTGAGTGAGAGTGCTGCAGCCAGCAGAGCTGAAACAGGCTGTTTCCACCGGGCACGTTCACACCCTCGATTTACATCCAGTACAAGTGCTCGTTTTTTGACAATTCGACAATTTCTAAAGAAAAAAAAATGATTTTTTTTTTCTTGTTACAGAAAAAAAAAGATTTTTTTTTCTTGCCACAGATCTTTTTCAAAAAACGGTGCTTTTCATTTTTATTTAAACACTTTTGGTGATTTTTAAAGAAAACCTTCAGTCCTGCGGGCTGCCTGTTTGAAAGGCTTTCTTTCATAAAGTGACACTTTATCACAGTCAGAAACTGCAAAAACAGCAATTATCGTTGTATTTTTAAACTGGTACTTGTCACACCATGTCTTATTTAACAGGTTTGTGACACAAAATTCCATGACTGACCAAAACTTTCAGGTAAATTTAGTTTTCCAAAACTTTTACAGGTCTGGAAATTTTTATTTGCAAATGTAACGTCTTTCCCAGGTTTCTCACGACCGCGTGAACCCTGACCTTTAAAAAAACGATTTATTCTGAAGCAAAGGTTTTTGTTTTCTTACACCTCTTATGAATCACTAACACACATTCTGACTCACCTGTGTGTCTCTTGTAGTGTTTCAGCATGTTGACTTTTTGGGCAAACTTGCGGTTACACTCCTTACACTCGTACTCTTTGATGCCCTTGTGAAGCTTCATGTGGTGCCGCAGAGCGTGTTTGGTCTTCATGCCTGCACGACAAAAGATCAGATGTCGTACGTGAATCATGTTTGTTTACACAGCGAGAGGTAAGTAACGAGGCGTCCGATGCAGCGGCGACGGCCTGACCTTTCCCGCACTCTGCACACAGGAAGTCCCGGATGTCATCGTGAACCCTGAGGTGCTCCTTCAGCATGTCCTTCCTCGCAAATGATTTGCCGCATTTATCGCAGCTGTGGCTCTTCACGCCTGGATCACCACACACACACACACACACACACACACACAGACACAAAACAAACACACACACACACACACACACACACACACACACACAGACACAGACACACGCACACACACACACACACACACACACACACACACACACACACACACAAAAACACACACACACACACACACACACACACACACAGACACACACACACAGACACACACACACACACACACACACAGACACACACAGACACACACACACACACACACAAACACACACACACACACACAGACACACACACACACACACACACACACACACACACACACACACACACACACACACACACACACACACAGACACACAAAAACACACACAGACACACACACACACACACACACACACACACACACAGACACAGACACACGCACACATTAAAATGTAAAAAAAACACAAGAAAAAAAAGACTTTTTTGTCTCTGTGTGTAACTTAACCTTTTGAAACCTGCAAAAATCGACTTGAATTCTTTCGAAAACATTGGAAGAAGGCAATGAGCAACAAAAGAAAAAATGACCCAAAAATTAGGAAATAAATTAGTAAAAAAGTACAAGAAAAAATGGAAAGTAAAAAAAGGAAGAAATGCTTAAAAATTATAATAATTCTGTAAAATAATTTTACTTATGTAATAACAATAATTATAAAAAAAATTTTTCTAGATATTTTTCTCTGAACTGAACAGGAAGAAAAGGAAGGACTCATGTTTAAAGATACATCTTGCCCCCCTGATTTACCTTACGCTCATCATATTTTCAAACTTTAAAACTGTTTGCCAAACAACTTTTCTGTACGTCTATTTGTTATATCAAAAAAGGTGCTTAACTGAGCAAATTGGTTTGATTTCTTTCAAAAATATGGGAGAAAAGCTATCAGTAAGGAAAGAAGTTACCCAAAATTACAAGAAAGAAACAAAAAAGTTACATTTAAATTAAATATAAAAAAAGGAAATACAGTAAAAAAGTAAATAAGAATTCTGTAACATAAAATTAAAATATATAAAATTATATTTCTTTTCTCAAAAAAGAGGAAATTGGCAAAATAAATAAATACAATAAAACAAATACAATTTTTTTAAAAAGAGGCCGTAAAAATAGTTAGAAATAACAAAAACAAACTTTAAAAAAGGAAATTACTTGGAAAGGAGCTTAAAATGTATAATAATTTTGTAAAATAATTTGAAATATGTAATTATTATAGTTAATTTTTTGCCCCGAGATACATTTTCCCCAGACATGTCTCCCTGGCTTTTTAATAGTAATTTTCTTTCTTACAGCTTGTAAAACGTTTCTTACTAAGTTGCTCATTGCTCGTGTCCCAAAATTTTGGAAGTAATTGCACGACTTTGCTCAGTGCTCAAAGGATTAAATAAATGTGAGAGGCGTCTAAAACAGCAAAATGAACATTAAATGTTTCAGCATCAGAACAGGCGACAAACGCTTCACCCAGCGCTCGCAGGCCGCTGCTCACCGGTGTGGATGATCTTGTGCCTCTCCAGGTTTCCAATACTGTTGAAGATTCGGCCACAGATTTCACACGGGTGGATGTACCTTTAGGACACACGAGTGGATGTGAAATTACTTCACCCTGCGTGTTTTTCGTTTTTGGTTTTAAGTCTGAGAGAGAAACACGTGGAGTGTGTTTTTGTGTTTACTTCTGCACTGCGGGGTCGGGCAGCTGCTCTCTGTGGATGACCAGGTGAGCGTTGTACGTGGCCTTCAGCGCGAAGCGGCGATTGCAGATCCCGCAGCCGTAGCCTCTCTCCTTGTGCTGCTCCATGATGTGCTTCAGGTACTCTTTGCCTTTAGCAAACGACAGCTGGGAACACAGAGGGAGCGCACGAGTGCGTGACAGAAACACACACGTGTGTGCAGGTTACAGGTTTTTATGACTTTTACTGACACGCTCATGAACACTCTGCTAAAGATCACCAGAAAAAACGTTTCATTTTCTAAAATCAACTCCCTGAAATGTTTAGATTTTATTACAAATGACCATAAAACTTCAGCTATTATTTGCTTAAATGATGAAATTTAACTGGCTTATATTTGGGACAGGTTTTTATTTCCTTTCATATAAATTTGCTCAGCTAAAATGGGAAATATGATCAAATGATGATTTATTTAACCCTTTCAAACCTGGGCTAATTGGCTTTTTTTTTCCAAAAACATGTGAAGAAGGTAAGGAGCGACAAAAGATGAAACGACTCAGGAGGAGAGCAAGAAATCTGTGAAAAGTGCAAAAACCTAAAAAACAAAAAAAAAAAAAAAAAACAAAGTGAGAAATTACCTTAAATTAAGCTTAAATTTTATGATAATTCTGTTATTTTTTTTAAATATATAATCATCAATATAGCTCACTGGACATTTTTCCTTTGCTTTTTTAAAAATAGTCTCATCGTCTCTTTTTTGTGTCCCTCTCGTTTACTTTGACAGAAGTGTCGTCTCCTGTGTTGCTCGTGGTTTCAGTAAAATTAACTGAATGATTAAATTGTGGAGAATCTTACCAAGCTAATAACGTGTGTATGTCCATGTTGACAGAAGTTTAAACAAACGTAAATACATTTTTTGTTTGTGTAATCTAAGCAGCTAAATAACATTATCTCCAGTTTGGAGCCAACAACCAGATTTTATACATCCAAATATAAAATGAACTCCATGGTAACCGGCCTCTGATAGAGACAAGCCTTTATCTGTTGAAATGTATCGTCACACCGGGTTTGTTGAAGGGACGGGCGTTTCATTGGGACTAGACTTTTATTTAAAGTTTTACTGTAATAAGAAAAATAACTCAGGTCTGTCAGCCCGTCGGGACTCACTTGGCATTTCTTGCAGTTGTACTTGTGGTGCTCGGGGTCGTCTTCCTCTTCGTCTTCGTCCGTGTCGTCGCTGTCGCCTGCTGAGATGCCGATCTTCTTGATGAAGCCTTCTCTCTCCTGCTCGTCCATTAAGGCTATATCCTGAAAACACACACGACCGTCTGTAATGATTCACCTCGCTGACCGCTGCTGTACGACCATGAACGCACGAATCTTTATTTCAAACATGCAAAAAACAACAAAACGAAACAGACAAAAGCAAACATGACCAAGTGCAACGAACAACAATGAACAAAAATACAAAGACAAAGAAGAGCACACTTAAATACCACACGCTGGAGAAGAAGAAGGAGGAAGAGTTTCCTGGATATTTTACAAACTGTGTCTTTTGTTGATTTTTAAATAAAATGCTGCTGAATCTGAAAAGCTGCTTAACAGCGATAAAGTTGGCCTGAGATTGTCTTCTTTGTTTTTGGACACGTAAATGTCGTTCTGTTGCACTACATCTGTCACAGCGCCCCCTACAGTCCGACAGTAAAAACACAGACTGACAGAAAATTTCGTCCATGGCGGGGAAAGTGTTAAATGCGAGCGACAGTTAGAGAAATGTTTGCGTTCAGTGGAAACGCGTCTCCTCCGCACCGTCTCACCTTGAAGTGAACGTGGATGTGATCTCGCAGGACGTCCACGCGGAAGAACTTGCGAGCGCAAATCTCACAGGTGTACTTCTTATCGCCGTGAGTCAGCAGGTGCTTGTTCATGTTGCTCCTGCAGAGAGAACACCTGACACACGCACACACACACACACACACACACACACACACACACACACACACACACACACACACACACACACACACACACACACACACACACACACACACACACACACACACACACGTATGTCACAGAAGGAGTGTTTCTGACTGGTGCATTGTTTCTTCAGGGACATGTCCTCGTCTCTTTGACCTCCTAAAGACGAGAATCGTTCTCACCTTGCCACAGATGGGACACGGCGACGGCTCCTTCCTGTACCTGGTCCCTTCTTCTCCGTTGGCCTCCAGCTCCTCTTTCTTCATGTGCTTTGGTCCTGCAAAGATGTCACGAGGTTTTAGTTCAGTAAAAAACTTAAAGGTCCAACAGGAGAAATATCATCATCATCATCAACACAGTTTTATTTAAAACTCCAGAAATCAACTAAGGAAGCACCTCATTTGCACTATTACGCACACATATACACGCACACTTGTATATATTCGCTAAAATTGTTTAATTAGGGCTTGTATATAAGGAAATTTAAAGCTATATTTTTCTGTTTTTATTTTATTTTATTTAATTAATTTAATTTCCTGTACACTGAGAGCAAAGCTAACTGAAGTCTCGTTCCTTATCTGTTTAAAAATACTTGGCCAGTAAAACTAATTCTGATTTTCAATGATGCCGAGCACGAACAAAGACACTAAAAAAAAACGAAAAGCAAACAAATAACAACAAAAAACAAACAAATAAAATCATACAAAACAACAAACAATAATAGCGATGCAAAAAGCTAAAAAATAATAATAAAAAAAGTTATGGTGTAGAAGCATCATTTAAAAACATTTACATCCAATTAAAACATGACCTGAAACACTGCATTTAAACAGCCATAACGGTGAACGAGAGTCCAGGTTTCAGTTTCTCTGCAGATTATTTCATAAATAAGTTGCACTGTAAGAGAAGAAGATTTTAACTATTTCAGTTCTGATTTGTTCTGGAAAAGTTTAGAGTTAAAAGGGAAGAAATATAGTGAGGGAGCCTCTTTTTTAAAGCTTTAGAGATAAATTAAAACCAGTCAGTGAAGATGGAGCTGTGAGGATCACTGGTTTCATCCAGTGACTTTAATGTCGAGGCAGCAGCTTTTTTTATAAATTTCCACAATCTTTCACAAATAAAAAAAATGATTCAACTGTTCCTTTTCTGTGTAAAAGAGGGAGAAAAGCTTATTTCTGTATAAAAAGCCAATTATTGATCTCAGTTTGTTCGTCAGGATGTCAAAATGGTTCCTAAAGTTAAGTTATGAGCAGACACTGTGGAGTATGGAGCCGAGAGACTAAAGGCACAGTTTGATGCAAGTCGGAGATAAATTATTTAATTTCTGACTTTCGTATTTTTACGACCTCTCTGCAGAGTTTGATTCAGTCCCGTGCGTCTGATGGAAACTGACTTAGGTTGTTAACGCTGCATCTAAACACGACGTGAAGATTTCACACAAATCGACATTTTTTCCGACATCTCTCTTTCTGAAGTTCAACAAAAACAAAAACCCAAAAGCGACTGACCCACTCCGTGCCTCCTGTGGTGCTCCTGCATCACGTCTTTGCGGTAGAACATCTTGTTGCAGATTTCGCAGGAGTAGAGCTTCTCGCCGTGCTTCTTCTTGTGCTTGGAAAGGTTACTGTTGGTGGAGAAGAACCGCGAGCAGATGTCGCACTGGAACGTCTTGTCGTCTGGAGAGAAGACAGCGAGAACAGAAACAGGGTTCGAATTTTACTTTCAGTTACAATTTTGGCTCGCAAGGATTATAAAAACGAAATAATCGAGATGAAATTATTATTGTGCCGCATTCGTGCTCTAAATCCAGCACACTCCTTTCCTTTACAGCTGTGCCTCTGTTTGCAAACTTTCCCGCTAGATTTGGCGACTTTTTACGTCTTCTTATCAATCAGTCAAATCTTTATTTATATAGCATCATTGAAACAAATCAAATGTAATTCAAAGCGCTTTACAGTTTGATTAAAGAACCAAAAACAACATAGAAAAATGAACAAAAATGGATCTTAATAAATAAAATAAATATAAACCATAAACATGTGATAGTAAGACAATAAAGAAAAGACAGACTCAAAAGACTTTTAGTTTCCATAAATGCATGATGAGGATCTGGGATTTTGATTTTCGAGCAGCCCTTGATGAAATCAATGAAATCGGACAGGACCAGAAACATTTTTCAAATGTGAAAATAGCAAAGACACTTTCTTATCAAACTAAATAATAAAAGAGGATCTGACCTGTTCGGCAGTTGTGGAACTTTAAGGCATTTTCCAGGCGGAAGGATTTCTCACACGTGTTGCATTTATATTTGTACTCCAGGTCAGGCTGCGGGGAGCACGTTAACAAAGAAGACGCGTTATGGGTGGAGTTAAAAAAAAAACCTGCGGCGCAGACAAACAGCGTGCAGAGCCACTCACCATGTTCTTGCTGTGCTTGTAAGAGATGTGCTGCTTCAGACTCTCTTTTCGGCTGAACAACTTGTCACATTCATCACATTTGAACAGCTTATCACCTTTAAGAACACACAAGAGGGAATTCTTTAATACTACACATCCACTAATTCTTAATTTTACTGAGTTATGTGTAAATCCAACACTTTGAGAGACAATGGGCCTCATCCAAGAAACCGTATTTAAACAAATTTTTCTCTAATTCTTTGCTGATTTCTTCTTATTTTGTTAGTTCCCGCTGATTTTGGGGATCCATTTTCCTGTTTTTGCTTTTCTCTTTTTAGGTAAGAGAAAATGTTCTGAGTACTTGAGAGCACTTGTACCAAAATAACAGAAAAACATCTTCGTTTCATTTTCCAAAAATGGTTGTCCAACACAAAGAAAAACAAGTTTTATATTTGAGGAACATTTAAAGAATGCATGAATACCATTTAATCAAATTGAGGTGTTTTAGAGTAATTATAATGACTGCAGGATTACATTTCAGGGCTAAAGGGAAACTGCTTTAATTGGTGCATTCATCCCAATTACTGTGCCGGCCTCTTCTGACCAGTGCTGAATGTAATCAAGTGCTTAAGTACAAATCTGAGGTTACTTTTACGTTACATGAGGCTCATTATCAGCCGCGTGACTCCTGACCTCCACGCACCGTGTGACCGGATGTGTCTGTTGAGGTTGCTGCTGTTCTGGAAGACCTTGTTGCAGAGGGAGCAGCGGTAAACCCTCTTGTGCTCTCTGGCTTTGTGTCTTTTGGGGACAGGCTGTCCGCCGTCTGCAGAGCTCAGCAGGCCGCCGCCGCTCTCCGCCGCCGCCTCTGAGGACGCCGGCTCTGCGCTCTCCGCCGACGGCTTCACATCTGCACACATCAGGAATGCTGCATTATTGTGACTGACCTGTTGAAGGTGCGGTCTACTGATTTAAGACGATGTTATTCGTATTTAGCGCTCACTGAGTGAATATCGGCCTTATGAAGTTACGGTGGACGGTTATTAATCTGCTCCTGTGTGTGCATAAAGTCGCTCTGTGTGCAGACTGATGTCAGCTGCTGTTTGTTTTTAAATCATATTGTTTGTGCTTTCTGTGTTTTTATTGTGTTTTTACACTTTGCTGCAACACAAACGACCTTCTGGGACAAATAATAACATTTAATTTAATTTAATTTAATCCAACGTCAACGAGAAATCTACGATAAATGCAGCATCAGGTGCTAAAAACAGTCCTGGATTTCTGACGTCACGCAAAAGCGGACGCTGATAATCTGGCGACATCAAGGCAGATTTTAGAGCCAGACGCCGCAACTGCTCTCCAACGACTGCAAGGCCCAGGGCATGATGGGAAACGCCCGGCTCTCAGCTGATTGGTTTAGATGTTGGCTCAACAACATGATGTTTCATTGAAACTTTTTTTTACTTTTGTTGAATTTCAGAGATTTGGGATCTGTCAGGGGCCAGATTTGGCCCGCCGCTGCGAGTTCAGTATCACAGTTTTCAATTCTTCACAACAAAAACACGATATTAAGTGATGTGTGCATTTAAAAGAACTACAGCTAAACTGTTAACACTTTCCACGCTGGATTTGATCTCACCTTTGTTTCTGCCTGCAGTCGCTGCAGCTCCGGGCCTGCGTCCCTTCGCTCTCCTCCCGCGGCCCTGCCCTCTCTTGGGGCCCGGCTGAGCTGCGGGGGGGTCGCCCTCCTCCTCATTGGGGCCCACCAGGCTCTCCTCTTGGGGCAGGAGCGGGTCGACCGGAGGCACCATCGCTGCCTTCGCCTCGTCGAGATGACTCAGCATGTTGCCTGTGATCAACAATAGGACGGAGGGGAATCAGAGCGTGTAACCATGACGCGGCGTTACCGCCGCTCAGCCCGACTCCTGCTGGACTCACTGCGGAGAGAAACAGCTGACACAGACGTGACCCCAAACTTTCTCATGGTGAGAGAGGAGGACTTTCTGGGCCTGGAAGTGATCGTGAATGATCTCACCTGTGTTGTTTTCTGCAGCCACTGGGGACACGTGGGCTCCAGTTTTCTCCGAGCTCTCCGTCACCTCTGAATTAAAAGAGAGGAGAACGATGAAGCACAGCTGCCGCCTCGACGCGCTGAAACGGCGTCGGCGCTTTAGTGACAGATACCTGGTGGAGGTGCTGGCTGAAGCGGAGGCTTCAGCACCGGCTTCTCCATCTTCTTGGCATAGAAAGCTCCGTACCAGACCCTCAGCTCTGTTCCCGGGAGCACATCCTGCGAGACAAAACGCAGGGCCAAAAACAGTGATTTAATGATTATTAACCGGGATTTTTAAGAATGATTTTAACGGAAAAATATTACTTTCACATTGAAATCAACAGAGCACTGATTCACTTTGTCAGGGATCCTACAGCTTAAAAAAGTGGTATTTAGAATCATTTTAAGGTGACTTTAAGGTGAATCTAAGAGCAATTTTATGGCAGCCAAAATAAAATAAAAAAATTAACATCAATTACTAAAGATTTTTTTTATTTTTCCTAAATATTTATTATAACATAAAACATTTTTGGTGACAACATTGCAAGACACTTTGGATATATTAGAATGATTTTGATTTAAAGTTAAACCAATTATTTTGAGCTATTATGCAATATCAGAAAAAAACAATTCATAAACATGCTGAAACACAGAAATTACATCCTGTGGCTATAAAACTGACTACAGAAACTACTGACTGCAGTTGAAGTCTGTTTTTTTAACGTTGTTGCCAAATGTTTAACCTGTCAGCGCAGTTTTTGTTTTGTTGTCAATTTGTTTTATTTATTGTTATTATTTTGATTGCGACTGTTCTGAATCCTCCTCAGATCTGTGAAATCTTCTGCTTTTTGGCAAATGTTGTCATAATCTGACAATTAATATTAGCTCAAACGACAATTAGCTGTATGATTTCTTCAATTCAAGAGCAAAAATCTGCCTTTAAACTTAAAAAAAATACAGATTTTTCATAGATAATTACTGATATCGACCAAAATGAAAATTTTATTGTGATAAAAGTCACATCGCCCAGCTCTCGGGAACATTAGCGACTTTATTCTTGGCCTTGATGCATTCATCGTTGTGCAGATTTTGGTGTTTTTTCAGGTGTTAGTTGCTTTGTGACGCAGAAACAAGTCTCATACTCTCTAAATCTTTGTGTATTTGTTCTCTCCTAAATCCCCAAAGCTCCCAAACAACAGATGATGAACGGATCATTTTCGTCTTATCGTCACAACATTCAGTAAAGTTTTTAACAGTCTACTGCAGGATGCACTCTGACAGCAGAGCAAATCTTCAAAAGTGGAGGCTGGGTGTTAATTTAGGAAGCATTTGATTTTATTTGCAGCAGATTTGGGACGGATGATGTAATTTAAACGTCAATAACGCAGTTGATTACGTTCATGTAATTGTGGGAGGCCAAAATTGCGATCATGATTCATATTTGACTGATTCTGCAGCTGTTGCACGACTAAATTTATCCCTAAAATCTTGTACCAGCAGCAGGTTTAGGATCTACGCACCTGGGAGGTGTTGAAGTACACGTCGTCGTCCTGCTGGTACGCCGTCAGATTCTGGTGTCTGTGGTCGGTGGCCGGTCGCACCAGCATCATCCAGTTGCAGTCTTCTTCGCTGCTGGAGTCAAAACACACCACCACGGCGTCCCTCTGGAAGATCTGCACATTAAAGGATCGAGGGTTAATAAAAGCAGCTTCAGGGGTGTGTGCGCTTTGTGTAAACACAGTCGGGATTCTTCAGGCTGCACCTTCAGAGGAAACGCTCCTTCCTTCTCCAGGTGAGGGACCCTCTTAGCCTCAAAGGGTCCAAACCGGGTCCTCTTGACCAGCCGGCGCAGAACAAACACCCCCTCCTGTCCATCAGCCACCTGTCTGATCTCCAGGCTGTTTGGCAAAGACGATCTGATCCAGGACAAAAACAACTTAGGACAGTTTTTATGAAATAACACAAATACTGTTATTATGTTATTCACTTAGTGTCGTGAAAATGAAACGACTTTCTATTTCTGTTGGCTTTTAAAAATAAAATGTGTGTAGTGACTTCATGTAAAATCCAACACTCTTCATTTCGGAAAATATGACAAATGTTTATTCAAGTCATCGTTTTAATGATAAACTTGATTTTGATGAGTTATTCTCTTCTACAAAAAGGGGATTTCCGCCATGATTGACAGCTGTGAAAGCCAATCAACGTGCTCGCATTCAACGGAGATGCTCGTGATTGGTCGGACGGTTGGATATCGCTACTGCGCAGAGTCCGGCTCCCAATGACATCACCACAGCAAGATGGCAGCGCCCGAATCTTGGATATTGTAACCTCACTTAAGCATAACGGGGTTAAGTGGGGGCCTGTCGTCCGTCTTTATATACAGTCTACGTGCAGGAGACACCACAGCGGCTTCTGCGATGAATGCTCACGGACGGCCCATGATTGAGCAACGGCCGACCGTCAGTTTGGTGTGTCAGGGCAGATTTAAGCAAAAACTGCACGTGTTTGGGAAATGCTGAGCATACGACTGGATAAATGACACTTGGATCACACTGAGAGAGTTTGTAAACGCATGTTTGATGTAGTTTTTCACCGTGGAGGCGTGCAAGAAAAACAAAGCTTTCTTCATGAATTCAGCGTAACAAACGGTGAACTTTAATCTAAGTATTTCTTTAATTTCAATGGAAGTGCTCACTCACCGGGCCCGGCTGAGGACAAAGGAGTCCTGGACGGTCACCAGCGGTCCCAGCTCAGGACACTCGGAGTCATGGTACTGTCCACAGTCCTCACACCCTGTAATAGCAATAAATATCACCACTGAGCCAATGGGACTGTTTTAAGATGTTATAACTAATTGGAGGTGGAAGAAAAAAACAAAAAAACAAAATAAAGTCACAGCTAAGAAACCACCTCCTCTGAATAGTAGAGAACAGTCCCTTAGAGATTCATACTCACAGATGAACTCATCTGGCTCAGCCATTATGACAACCTACAAACAGAGGAAAATACAGTTATTTTCGTGTTATTAATGTAAAACAAAGAGCAGGAGAGGATGAAATGTTTCAGAAAAACTCACATTAATATGAAGGAACTACTTTTTAAGAGAGTGTAACTGAACTTCAAGCCTGCACATTTAGGCAGGGACTCTTCAGCTGCACTGACTGCATCAGCCCTCCCGGCTCAGCAGCGGTGCATCACAACAACATTATCTGCTTTTTTGGTATAATCGTTACAGTTGGCGCGTGCATATTAACGTGTGCAGTCCGGGCAGGAGATGGGATCCGGGATTTGAGTCGCTCCCAAACTCCAGCCGGGTTTTAACTCCGATCTGAGCGGCTCCTCTTCGCTAAAATGTAACAAAGAACAGTCGGCATGGCGGATGGACCGGAGACGCAAACCACCAAACCGGAGTCGGTGGTGTTCAGCGGCGGGCAGAGAGCGGAGGAGGCGGCGGAAGAAACCCCGGAGCGGACCGGACAGACCGGCTGCAGCTCCGCTACAAAACTGCGTCAACGTTTTGGAGAAAAACGATGTGTATTTATGGGGAAACACGTTACCTTTTCTGCAAAAGACCCTTCATTTAGCGAATCCTGACTCCGGGTTCCAATCCGCTCCAGAAACGGCGCAGGACCGGAAACGAGCCGCGCGGAGTGCATTATGGGGAATGTAGGCTCTTCGGTAAACGCTACAAAGCCGCTCAATCAAGCACGAATTAGGCAATTATGAACTCAGTGGTGGTCGGTTGTAGCATGACTGCACCACCAACGCCAAACATTTCAGCTTTTTACGCCCAGATAAGCCTCACTTTGAGCAGCTAATGCCACTAAAGCAGAGATACTCAGCTTGCTTTGCTTGGGGGCCACAAAATGACAGGAGGCCCGGGGGCCAGTCGCAGCAGCCCTATATGTGTTTCTAGGATTTGGATTTAAGATATTTCCAGAATTTCTAGGTTTTTAGTATGTTTATCAGATTTTAGTACTCTTTTAAGGCTTTAGGACCTTTCTCTAAGAGTTAGGAGATTTGTAGTACTTTAGCACATTTCCAGGATTTTAGGATGTTTCTAGGATTTTAGGACATTTGTGGAATTTTAGGACATATTCTAGGATTTTAAGGGCATTTCTAGGATTTTAGGACGTCTTAGATTTTACAGATTTTTGAACATTTCTAGAACTTTAAGACCTTTTCCAGATTTTAGGACGTTTTCACAAAATGCACTTGTTTATGAAAAGTTGGAAAAAAGCCCACCAACATCTCTTCCTACCCTCTTTTTTTTATAATTCAATGCTTTTGGACCCGATGAACCCATAGGGAAATTCTTTTAAAACACTGGAAGACAGCAATGGGCAGGTTAACAGCACATGGCCCAAAATTAGCAAGATTTAAAACAAAAAAGAATTAAAAGAAAATTACCAGGAAAATAAAAATAAAAGCGTAAACACAGAAGGAAATTATCTAAAAAACTGCTGAAAAACAATCTGAAGAACAATTTTAAATATGACATTATTCTAATTATACTTTTCCTATGTATAATGCTCTAATAATTCTCCCCTCTTTTAAAAAAACTAATATTAAGTTAATTCTATCGTCATATCTAATTTCTTGCAATTTCGTAGAACATTTCTTACCAAGATGGTCAATGCCTTTCCCTTTTTTTTGGAAGAAATCAGCCAATTTTGCTCAAAGGCTCAAAAAAAAAGTTGAACCAGGTTTTAAAGGGTTAAGGATCCACTGAAACCCTGTGTAAGTTTTCTTTTGTTCTATGTTGTATGTAACTTTTGTTGCTGCCCATTTTAGGAGACTCTTTAAAAAAAAGAAAAAGATTTTGAATCTCAAGAGCTTTGTCTGGTTTAAAAAAAGGCTAAATAAATAAAAACTAAAATTTCCTGCAGAATAAAAATGGCGTTGAACAGCATATCTGCATGTACATATTTACAGGTTACAGGAGCTCTGGGGAGAATTCACCGCAGCCCGGACATTCAAAGTGGCACCAGAATCGCAGTTATTCAATCAATATTTATTGCTGAAAATGAAATAACTCGATATGTGTATTAGTTACAATCCCTGCAGGGAAATAACTGACATTCTGCAACAACAGCTACATCTGTTTCTGTGCACAGAGCAGATGCCATTAAAAAACAAAACAAAAATCATCAGGAAGCAGTTTATTAATCACATACAGCCGAGACTGCTCACTGGATGCATAACTGCAGCCGATGCTTGCAGGCTGCTTTAAGCGAGGGCTCGTTTCCCCCTCCCTTCCTCAAGAGTTTAAAGGTGATTCTACGTCTGAATCTCTGAATCTCTACCACATACTGTAAATACAGAGACACAAAGACAACCCACACTGTTTCTGCAGGACAGTGTCATGAACAGTGAGTGTTTTTAATCCTCAGATAGTCTAATAATGTAAACACTCAGTTAACAGATATGTTATGTGCATAGGCTTCTTGATTATGCTGATGGCGCAGGAGCGCGGTGGCGTCCTCGTCTCGCAGAGCCGTTTCCAACAGTTGGCCACAGGCCTCTGGTGCGATGGTGGAACCAAAAAGCCACGTCAAGTCCAGCCGTGACGTCAGAACAACCATAAGGCAATCTGTTATTTCTGTCTGTCACAGCTGCATCCGAAACTTACTGAGGAAACAGTAGTTGACATGATGGACAGAGACATGTCTTCAACAAGCTGCTTACAAAAACAAAATACAATCATTAGCTGGATAAAAAAAAGAAGCAGCCAAACTATTTGGTTGCTCCTAAAGTAGGGATGTCCCGATAAGGTCTGGAGGATTGGTATCGAGTCCGATCAGTGTGTTTTTGAATTGATCAGGATTAGTTATTTGACCCCGCCTGACCCTCTGTTTACGTCCGCAGTCACACAGGCGTCTTAAACGCAGAGCACGATCTGTGGCAGATGTTCAGGTTTTAATGTAACACTGCTACTCAAACAAGTAGAAACTGTTTTTTTCATGTTCAGTTTAAGTTGCTGCACAACTTTAAGTGGAATTTAACTTTTTTCTTTATTCTTTATTTTTTAGTGAACTGGTTTTACTCTAATGGTGAAATAATCACTATTATGATGATTTTTAATTTACTTTTGTGACTGGGAATGTTAAAGTTAAGCTATAACATTACTTTGAAATAAAATTGTGATTATATTACTCATTTATAGTGTTCTGTACATTTATTACAATGCTGCACTAAGTGGATTTGGATTTCTGAAGACACATTTTAATTTGTTTACTTTGTTATTTTGTTGAATAAACAAATGCTGCACTATGTGGAACTGAGAGCAATTTCTAAAGACATATTTTACTTTATTTTGTTGAAAAAAATCCAAAAACAGCAACAAATGCTGCACTATGTGGATTGGAGAGCTATTTCTAAAGACGTATTTTACTTTGTTAGTTTGTTGAATAAAATAATGCTGCGCTAAGTTGATTTGTGGTAAGAGCCATCTAAAATATTTTGTTTACTTTGTTATTTTGTAAAAATAAAATAAAAAAAAACTCAGTTTAGATGCTGAATTTTTGTCTTATATAGCATTGCAGAGCTATTACACAGAAAGCATATACACTGGACTCATTTTAACAACTTTAAAGTACTTGAAGTGTGAATTGTGCAACCATATTATCAGTGTAAACACAAGTATCGGATCAGGACTCTGTATCAACAAATACTCAAATGATTCGGATCGGGGGCGTAAAAACTTGATCGGGACATCCCTATCAAAAAGGTGTTCACACTTGTTCAAATCTTTTAAAAACAATAAAACATCCAATAAAAGGATAAATGCGACAAGTATGGCCGAGTGTAACGTCACAGTCCCTGGATAAAAGTTCGTTCAGTTCCCTTTTGACACATTAACAACCCTGCTGATAACAGTAGTGTACAGGAAGAATAGATTTTTTCTTTTAGGAAGACAAAGTTGCATATCGTTTGAAAACACTCACATATAGCTAAAGTTTCATTTTAGCCACCGTGCCTCTTTTTTTCCATTTGGAAGGGTGATAACATGTTGCATGATAAGTTTTATGGATAGATTTGTTTTACAGCTTTTTTTATGCACATTACATACAGCTGCTCTTGTTTTATGTTGAATAAAATCACAAGGATTCTAAATGAATTGATATAAATACCTCATTTCATAGTATTAGTGTCAAAAAGTAGTCGTATTACTTTCTCTCACCTGCACCGGTTGTGCAGAGAAAAAGATCATCTCCCTTTGTAAATGTTTTTAACAAGAATCTCTATCACAAGAGTAGCTCCCGTCATTGCACTTTAAATAAAGATACTACAACTGTGCAAATCATACAAACACCACTCTTCTCTTCATCTTTGGTCCTGTTGCTCCGCCGTAGGAAATGTACGGATTTACAGCAGGGAGAATTTACTCTTCAGCCTCAGCGTCAGTGAGGTTAAGAGCGACAGCCCACACCAGTCCCTTCTGTCGGGAAGAAGGCCACAAAAGCACTTAAAAGATTTCAAAAATGTTGCATAAAATTAGATAAAAAGAAACATGCAAAAATAATATCCTCTCAAATGCCATAAATCCCAGACAGGAGACCCTCATTCACACGAGCACACACTTGCTTTTGGTGGAGTATCTGCTTCTTAACGGAAGCAGAAAACGGCAGTTCAGAGAGGATATTTTTTTCCATCTGCACAGCTTTCCCATTCACAATGCAGGCGCCCCGGTATGCAGGTCGGGCGTTAGGGGGAGCAGGTTAGCCAGTGCAAGTCTGAGGTGGAGGTGGTGATGGTAGTTGTTGTAGGAGGGATTGAGGTGAGGAAGAGGAGGGCGGGGTCACGCATGTGGCTCCCCCGTGGAGGTAGAGCCGTTGGCTTTGCTCTTGTTCCTACTCTTGCGGTTGAGCATGCGGCTAAGCGTGGCTGTTCGGCTGGCCCGCTCCACTGCGGCCGGAGACTCCAGGTAAACCAGGTCATTGTGCGACTGGCTCATCCCCGGGTCCTTGCGCTGGTGACGCCGCCGGAAGAAGAGCCTGGCACTCTTCTGAAAGAAGCTGCCTGTGGAGGACAGGAAAAGGACAGGAGACATTCAGCGAGACACCCTGGGACAACGACTACGTCAACCACAGAGTGTATTTAAAGTTTGCATTTTTGGCATTTTGATATCTATATAATAATGTAACTGTAGACTGAACAGTAGTAGTAGTAATACCACACTGTAGGCCCAGTGGGAGAAACCCTGGGAAGTGAATATCTCATAATACTCACAGTACTTTATTAATATTGTGCAGCCACACTATGCTTCTATATAGCAACTATATGATCTGCTAATATCAAAGTGATTTTGCACAAAGTTAAAAATGAATCTGAGTCTGCAGGATGATATCTACTCTACTGACAGCTGGCAGCTACTACACATACTAGCGTCAGTATTAGGATACTACAAGTACCTCATGAGACAACTTACTCATCTGGACATAACGTGTGCTTAGCACTGCTTTCCTCTAAGATGACAGTGGTGATAGTTGACAAAAGAAAGGTTGAAACAGACGGAAAGAAAGAGAGAAAAGAACACAAGAACAGATGCATCACAGGGGAGCAACAGATGGCCACACGGAGAACAATTATCAAGTTCTGCCTTTAAAGCAACAGTTTTTAAAAGAGTTAAAGTGTCAATGATTTCAGGGATAATAAAGACCAGTTATGTGGTCGGGGCAGTCCGTGAGTCCTCCGTGACCTCTCACCTCTTCTCTTCTTGCAGCTCGCCTCAGACACACACATGGACAGTGACGAATGGTCCAGCTCCTCTCCGGTTTGGCTCTCCCAGTCCTCTGGAGGTCGGCCTATTCCACTGGGGCCCTCCTGGGGCTCGGACTCATCTGGAGGGCTACTGGCCCCCGTCGCGATCGCCGTGGTCACATCCTGAGTGGAGCTGCCCTCCGACATCGAGGCGTCCATCGCTGCAGCGTAGCCCGCCATCAGAGCCAGCTCATCATCCTGAGACAAGGGCGTCTGGGAAATAAAGCATATTTCCATTTTTAAGATCTAGTAAAGGGAGATTTCCTTTGGTTTAACATTTGCATAATGTTCATGCAAATGTTAAACCAATAATTACTGCGATACTGTGTGCAAATACTCAACTGAGCAATATTCTTAAGTATCCTACATTTTTCTAAACATATGATGCACATATTGTATATATTTCTTTTACTCATTTTACTATGTATTTATTGTGTTATACACTGTCGCATAATGCAAATTTTAAAATATTTCTAAACCTTTACATACTACTTTGTACAATGTAATGTAGCATGGGGCACATATTTCAATTTTTCTTAATTAGATAATTTTACACACTTTATATACTCAGCATGTTATGCATTTATTATTTAAATTTAAATTTTAGATTAGATTTTTTGTGTGAAATGCATTTACATATATGTTTTTTAATATTTCACTTACGCACGTTCTAAAATTTCTATTTCTATTTAATTTTATATCTTTATTTGATTGTTATTTAATACTTTTAATTTCTGCTGCTGTTGCTCTCTCTGCTGGGCATCAGATTGACTGTATGAATCACAATGTCCCTGCGGGGATCAGTAAAGTATTTCTGATTCTGATGCAAATACTTCCTCAGGCATCATGAATGACCAACAGCTCTGAGGACCCGTGTTCACCTGTCCTTTCATGTAATTTCGGCAGGAGGACGGTGTTAGGATGAGGTAACATTACCAAGAATCGGATCTACGAAGGTGAAATAGTAAAAGTGAAACATTTTAATGCAGCAGGGAGGACTTCCTCTGGCGCCTGAGCTCGTCCTTACTTTGGCGATGCCGGAGATGATGATGGTGCTCTTCTTCACCGGGGACTTGAGCTTCTGCTTGGCCGACTGGTGGAGTTGCCTGATGGCGGCCTCGGCCACCGGGTCCGTGCCGTTGAGCATCAGCAGCTCGGTGTCAGAGGAGGACAGGGCCTTGCTGACTGTAGACCCCATCATAGACGCCTGCTCTGATACGCGGCGCTCCGATAGCTTGGGCTTGTTGGCCACCGCTTTTTGGGCGGGATCTGAGGGAGCGATGGAAAACATTCATTGTTTAGTTGTTATAGAGTTAGAAAAAATGACTGCAGTGTCAGCTGTGGCCCACTAAGAGGCGTTTTTCTCAGCAGACTTTTGGACTCATTGGGAAAAGTGCAGCGTTTACTATTAATATTATCAGCGTCCCTGCTCGGTTAAAATGTCCCATAAATCCATTAATGTGTGACAGTTTACCAACACACACAACACCAGCAGCCTGAAGCTGAAGCAGCTAACTGGAAACCAACGAGTATTATTAGTGGTATTATATTATTTTCATCCGAGGTTTTCCTGCTGAGACATATATCATATATCGTGAAAAAGGCCTGACTGATGTCTAGAATGCTGTCATCACACTTACACCAAACTGCGTAACTTATTATCATGTAAATGTAGTATTTACACAATTTTAGAGATTGACACACATCCCACGCATCATCTGTACACTTTGCATTTTGCAAATGCCCATATGATGTCCAAGACCCACAGATGATTGTTTTGTATTTCTCTATTTAACATTTTTGTGTATCTTTTTTTAAATGTATTTTATGATTATCATTATTATTATTTTTACTAGTAGTAGTAGCAGTAGTAGTAGTAGTAGTATTATTAGTATTAATATTAATGTATTATTATTTTATGAGTTCCTTTGTCAGGAAATAAAAAAATTAAAATTAACAATAACACGTTAAAAAAGAAAAAAAGGAAATAAAAAAAAAAATAAAATAAAATAATATATTTTTAACTGTAGGTATAATGATGTTTTAGATCTATATCATACAGAAACCTCGATTGACTATTTATAGTTTGCATTGTTTTGGTTGTAAAGGCATTTACACTGGGATAAGAAGACTCAAACTCGCTGCTCTGTGTGGCCGCGCCGTACCTATGTTGAGAGGCAGAGGTCGACCCGGCTTGCTCTTCACCGCGGTGACGGTGGTGACCACCGTGCCGCAGGGCATGACTGTACGGTCCATCTCCACTCTCTTGTTGGAGGCTGGGGTGGGAGGGTGCCAGGACCTCACCTCACTGGGCTCCAGGTAGGTAAACTGAAGGATGAAATTCCCCCAAAATTAATATTCTAACTTTGTGTAAATGAAAACATCAGATAGATTAAAAGAGCTGAACTACATCTGTTGATATTAAAGGAATAATTCACCCCCACACATGATGATTTGAATATCGATTACTCAGCCTGCGTTACGTTGAATTCATGAAGGAAACTTTGTTTTTCTTGCATGCTTCTACAGTCACAGACAAATCCAGAAATGGAAAAAAAAGATAAATTTAAGTATTAGGAGTTAACAACAGCAAAACTATATCAAAACATGTGTTTACAAACTCTTAAACAACAATATAATTTAAGTCTTATTTATCCACTCGTACGCTCAGTACCTCACGAACAGACGGGTAACTGAACTGAAAGTGAAATTTATCTGTGATCTCTTCAAAACCAGACTCCACGGACAAATCAGTGATTTTACCTGAAACTAAACTAAGGAGCTGCTTGTCTCTCTCGCCTTAATCACTACTTTGTTTCTGTTATGTTGTGACTTTGGGTTCGTTTGGATTGACCAAAGTCACACAATAACACAAACAAACAAACTGACTGAGGCAGTAAACAAGCAGCTCCTTTGTTCAGATAAAAAAACAGTTTTTGTCAATGACATCTGTTCTGCGGAGAGCACAGAAAGTTTCACTTTCAGTTCAGTTTCCCATCAGAGAGCGATCTCTGTCTGGAAAGTACTGAACATAACACTGTTATTATTGCCGTGCCTCTCTCCCCCTCTCTCTTTCTCTTCCCATTTTTGCCATGATTGTATGTCGTACACTGTAAAGCCCTCTGAGGCAAACCATGCTTTGTGATAATAGCCTCTATAAATAAAATTGACTTGACTTGACTTTTTTTTCCAGAGTTTGTAAACGGATGTTTTGATATTGTTTTGCTGTTGTTTAATGTGGTTTGATATGACTTCAGTGCAGCAAGAACTTTCTCCATTTTGGGATTCTTTGTTTACTGTAGGCATTTGAGAAAAAAAAAGTTTTCTTCACAAATGCACCATAATGAAGGGTGAGTGACTGATATACAAATAGTAATTTGGGGAGGGAAGTATTTCTTGGGGGTGAACGTGCGTGACGTCATCTTACATCAGTAGTAAGTGATCCGGTCACTTCGTCTTTGGTCATGAGTGCAAACGTTTGCTGTCCTTTGGGCTGCTTCTTTACAAGATCAAAAGGCACTGACACCTGACCAAGTAACGAATCTGAAAGACAGAAACACACCTGCTTTGGTCTGGTGGTACAAAAACATGAACAAAAAGAACGCATGATGAATAAAACACAAATATTAAAAGTCAGCCAGCGATTTTCTTACTCTCTTGAGGTTGTCCATCATTCATCAACTGAATATTGAGCTCTTTTGATCGTCCATTCAATTCACTGGGCAAAAGAAAGAAAAGGAAGAAAACATTACAGATGTTAATGGATTTCATTTTAAAAATCTGTGCAAAAAAAGTGATTGTTTAAGTCAGGGTTCTCACATATCGTCATGTTTCAAAACTTTTCCATGACTTTTTAAAGGACCTGAAATATTTTTTTCTTAGTATACTTGCCAAGAAAAAAAACATATAACATTCAAACTCTATTCAAACATGATTTGTTCCAGGACCGTGGGTAATTTAAAAATATATTATACATATTACATATAGCATACTTTTTTTTTTATTGAAAACATGGCTTTCAAAAATTTAAGAAAAAATGGAACAAAAAGAAAATCTAAAGAAAATCTATAAAAATTGCCAAAAAATTGGAAGAAAAAAATATCAGCAAAAACAACAAACCAAGAAAAAGAAAGCACACTATCTTTAAGAAAAGAAATCAATAAAAATTGGCAAAAATTAAAAAAAGAACACAAAAAGCTGCAAAATTAAAAAAGAAAAACATGCCGGTTTGGAGGGCACACAGAAAATGAAGAAACTTTTGAGATGAACAAAAACCATTACAAAACGTCAAACGCCTCTGCATATTAGAGCTACATTATGTCATTCGCTACAGAAAATAAATTTCCAGATTTTTCTCAAACTTAAAATCATTTGTACTAGTTTCATGATTTACAAAGGGCTGAAAAATGTGATTTTGAAATTCCTTGAATTTTTGGGGGTTTTCCATGACCTTGGAAACCCTGTTAAGTGCTCTATGGTAAAACTTACAAGATAAAGGGCTGGTCCCAGGCAGGATTGGTTGTGTTCTTCGAAACAGAAGTGTTGAACCTCTGCGGAGGATCGTCTAACTGCAGCACACACAGAGGATTCACGCTGCCTGCAGACACAGCAGAAAACAGTCGGCATCACACGAAAAAGACAAACTGTAATCTAAGATTCAACTGCATATTCATAAGAAAATCTTTTGACAGCTGATCACATAAAATGTGCATCTGCAAGATTCAATTTTGCCTCGGTCACTTCCTCTGATTCACTTTATTGTTCAAAGGGAGGTCAGTGTTCGTTGCAAATGTGATGAATTATTCAAAGGTTAGAGGAGACTCACAGTACTGATTCCTCAGCACATGTGATGAAGATTTTCTCATGGAGCACTCAGACTGAACCGGCCACAAACGAGGCTCCTCCAATACCGTAAAAGCATCGTGTCTTAATGAAAACGACATCAGCAAAACCCTCAAAGACGGAGCAATGAGAGCATCCTCTGCGGCAGCTCTGCCTCTGGCTGCTGGCCCACAGGAAGTCTCACAAGTGAAGCTGAGCTAACCGCCCGCACTTAAAGGACGGGAAATAGATAATGAAGTGTTGATCGCTGTGTCATGTCTCTGCTGTACGACATTAAGTGCTGTGCTGAATACTTAAAGAGGATGTCCACAGTCCTGAAAGCTGTTGAGTCATAGCTAGAGAATGACTCAACACAGACACGACCAAAACAAAGTTGTTGTGGTTGATATGAAGGTCTAAGATCGGACGATATCATCTGAAATGGAGAAGATATTTGGTCTAAAACTGGAGATGGACCCTGTGTCTCTCATACTGGGCCTCCCAAATCGTCGTTTAACATCACAACATAATAAGAGGCTCTACTGTATTCTTACTTATGCGGCGAGAAAGAATATTCTGTTACAATGGATGAATGACAGGGTACCAACCGTCAAAGGCTGGCAAGGAATAGTGTTTGATCTAGTGCCATTAGAATATCTTACATGCATATTACATTTGAGAACAGACCAATTCCATAAAGTTTGGGAACCCTATCTGAAGTATGTAGAGCCTGGTGTCTCTTGTATAATGTTGCAGGGATTTTCTTGAATGCTCATACTGTATTTATTTTTTTTTATCTTTTTTTTTTACTGTAACCCTAATTATATAGATCTGAGCTGCTGGGTGTTGTTGTTGTTGCTGTTGTTGTTCTTTTATTATTTTTTATTTGTTCTGTTTGTCTGCTTGTTTTGTTTTTCATTCCCGTGGACCATATTATGTATCCACTCTTCTCTTGTGAAAATTAAAAATCAATAAAAATATTAAAAAAAAAAAAAAAAAAAAAAAAGATCGGACAATATCAACAGCCTTTTAACTCATCTTGTTTTCATGCTTTTTCTGCTTTGTTCTCGCCCTGATCCGAAGACAATCTCAGTTTTGTGCACGTCTAAGCCAACACACAGATTACCACCTTTGACAGCCAGCTAGCAAACAAATCGCTTCCTTGTTTTCTGGACTACAGTGTGTTGGCAAAATAAACAAGGGCAACTCCCTAAAATAGTTTCACTTGTACTATACGAGAAGAAAATGATCATCTTGATGTTGAGTAGCTATAACAGAGTGTTTGGTGCTTAATGATGCGAGGTTTTAAAATACGTTTTTTAAAATGAGGTTGAATAAATCCCTTTAATACAACACAGAATGACAGATTGGAGTATCATTTAAAAATTTACATACCAGTACCAATATCAGCCCTTAACCCTTCGAAACCTGGATCAACAACACTTTTCTTGAACTGCTTTCAGATGCCTTTCACTAGTATTTAAACCTTTGAACCCTGAGCAAAATGGTTTGCTTTCATTATTAAAAAAGGCAATGAGCAGCTTGGTAAAATTGTAAGATTGTAATTTTAAAATGATTATTTGTTTTAGAAAATCTAGGGAAAATGTCAACAGAACTATACATTTATAATCTGACATTTTAAATTATTTTACATAATTATTGTGGATTTCGGAGCATTTTTTAAAAAATTTTTTTATTTTTCCCCCCCCCCCCATTTTTGTTGCTGTTTTGTTTTCTTTGTGTTGTGTTTTTATGTTGATTTCAGGTAATTTCTCGTACTTTTTCTCGTACTAATTTCGAGAGTATTCTATTATATGAATTAATGAACGGTTAGGTTAAGCACACTCACTGTGCTCTGTGCGATCTGAGAGTGTGGCGCTCTGAATGTTTGTTTCATCTCAGGTTACCGTGACGTACTTGCAGGTAAATATGGCCGATGGAAGGAGTTTATGTGGCTGCTACACAGACGACTCACACAGCTCATTATGTTTTTATCAGATCAGTCTTAAGCCAGTCAAGACTCGCTGTTCCTGTGGTTGATGCTCGATAATGCTGAGCGACACCACGATCAAATCAGAGGGCCACTGTCTTTTTGTGTCAGTGTAGCTGTACGCTTCTGACAGAAGATAAGATTGTAAAAAACCCACATTCAATAAAGAATTGTAAAATGTTTAAACTTTTTTAAAGTGATGACTGTAAACACAAGCTACAGATCGGTCTGAGGCTGGTTAATGAGCTCAGGGGAGACCGGAGACACGGTCTGCAGCTGTTTCATCAGACCTTTGGTAACTCTGAATTTCATAGGAGACAAACGTCAAACCTGCAGCATCCTCTTCCTGGTTCAGTGTCACCCGGATGTTTTTCACCAGCAGCTTCCAGTCGTGGGCGCGGGGGGGCTTTGGGGGTGAAACCACGTTGTTGCTTGCTTCCTGTTGGAGAAACCATAAAAAGATAATGAATCAACTGCTAATTTACTGGCAGCAATAATAAGAATAATCTTTATTTATATAACACTTTTCAATCTAAAGCACAAAGAGCTTGTCACAAAAATGCAAGTTTCATAAATAAACAAATAAAATATAGATGAAAATTAATTAGCCAAGTATTCTTTTCCCAAGCCTTTTCAGGTAAAAGTAGTGTTGTCAAAAAAAATCACTATATTGATACATAGTGAAAAGAAAAGTCACCATTGTCATGTTATAGGCCTTATTATATTTAACTTTTAAAAGAAAAAAACAAAAAAAGTAATTATAGGTCCACAATGTCAATTTTTCCCAATGGAACTGAAAATGGCATTGAATATCTTTATTTTTCTAAGTTTTATATTGAAGTTAGAAATTATAGTATCATGACAACACTGAAGACACCCGAACCTTTCAGTAGTTCAGATTGATCATTAATCTCAGAGGCTACCTGCAGTGTGCTTATTGTAAATAATGAAGTATCAGAATTCAAAAGACATTTTTAGGAGAAAAAAACTCTACTAGCTTGTTTTGGCGTCAAATGTGCAGTCTGTGTGACAACGACAACATAACAATAGTTTGCACAGGAGCAGATTATGTGACTCAACCCTGCTGACAGAGAGTACTCTTGTCCAAAATTTGCATCAGATTTTCATTATGAAAATCGAGAATTTGCATCAGAGGTTGCAGTTTTTAAACACTCAAAATCAGAGCATGTGAATGTATCTAACTTTTCGAACATTTCCTTACTTCTTCAGTCTCACACAGTCAGACCTATTTCCATAGTGCTGTGTCAGCGCGCGAGAAAGTCTCAAAGCACACATTATTATTCTGCTATAGGGGAAAACAAACACTCTGGGTTGTTTGTACGTCTTAAAACCAACAATCATTTTAGGCGGTGCTACGCCCAGAAACGAGCGATGGTGATCTTGCAAAATAGTGTCAGAGGGTAACTTGTTTTGGAGGCACATTTGCACAAGGAGAAGAGTCATTAAAATGGCCCCGCAATAGAAAATACCACAAAAAATAAAATTAAAAAAATGTAAGACGTATGTTAACTACGTGAACAAATTTTAGTGATTAAAGGGATTTGGTTCCCTCGAGGTGAAGCCTGACTACACTTAAGCTCTGTAGGAGCTCACTGGCCTCATTAAAACCACAGATAATTTGCTGTCTGTATGACACGCTTGCAGAAAATGACTTGGATGATATCACAAAATTGATTGTGTGAACTGGAAAGGGGTTGGTGCACTGGTGACGTCAATGTTGCTGGTGCACGCTGCTGACTGGGTAAAAAGACGTGGCAAATAAACTCTGACTGACAGCGTCAGATAGCAGATCAGCATCGGGCACGAGTGTTGTTTTATTTGATCTAGATTTTTACCACAACTCACTGAAAGAGCAAAACAGGCATGCTTTATTGCACCGTGCACAATCTAAATGTTTTAGCATAGAGGTTATTGTTTCCCATATTGAAGGAGGAGAGAGTGCCGGCCTAAATAGTCAAAAAATGACAGGTTTATATCCACAGTCAATATCCGCTGTGACAGACGCCGTCCTCTTAAATGGGCAATTTTTTCCCCCATTTTCTATCTGGGAAGATTCAAAATATTTGGCAGGTAAGAAATTTAAAGAAGAGTCTGTTGTATGGCTCAACATTTGTTAGCATTTACGACATTTATGACACGAAACATGAACGAATCAGGAACTCATGACGTTACATCATGTGATGGTTGGCCGGAGAGCGCATCAGTAAAGCTGTTTGTGAATGCATGTGTCAGTATAATAAACTCTTTATACATTAGTGCAGGCTTTAAATGAGCATGCGGTGACCATGATCACATGCTCGAAATACGAGTCTTTTACAGTTTTTATGGAGACACGGTCACTTAGTAGATTTAAGAGAAGAAGTTGTCATTTTAATTGAATCAAAGTGATGCTTGTCCATATTAACTGCCTTGTGAAACTTGGATATAAAATTATAAATTAAACCGGTAATATGTGTTTTTGGCCACTTGGCTGCAGAGAAAACACACAACATTAGGCTCTTTAGCTGCTAAATGCTGCACTAAGTTCACAAACTAGTCTATAACTGTTACGGTCTGCTGTTTGTACAGTTTTTTGGGCTTCGAGATCTTTTTCACTGAAAACAGCCTGCTGGGGGAAAAAAAAAAAAAAAAAACATTTTAAAAGCAGTGAGAATGAACCAAAACAGTGAAGTTAAGGGACGGACAGCAAAACAATGACCTGAAACTCACGATAAAGCTCTTCAGAGTTTAGGGAGCACAATATCATTGTGACACATATTGTATATATCTTTATTGTTATTCTTGCTTATGTATATCTCAGCTGTTCATTGTTGAAGCATTGCATACATATTTGTATTTTTAAATTTTGAACTAACATACTAGTTTTATGCATTGTATTGCAGCATAAGGAACAGTTTTATATTTTACACACTTTTATAATTTCAATATTTACATATTAGTGCTAATTGTCTATTACTGTTTTTCTTTACATTCATATTTTTACACACTTACATCCTTAGCATATTATATTTATCTTATTTTTTAAGAGATTTACATCGTAGTGCTAATTGTTAACTATTACTGTAGTTCTATTTTTTTGTTTACATTTTTATATATTTCTGCTTGTGCTTTTTTCTACTTGTGATAATTCTCTATGCTGGCATCAAAACGACTGTAACGAACCACAATCTCCCCCCCGGGGTTCAATTAAGTATTTCTGATTCTTTTCATGTTGTCATTTAATACAATTTTATTATTAAAATATATGTCCTGGCATGACAGATCTACACACACACACACACCTCTGCACAGCGTTGTTGTGCAGCAGCTTAAGAAGATGCGATGCATCAGACATGACTCACCTTGACCTCTGAGGCCTGAGCAGGCCTGCAGCTCAGCAGCACAGAGGGACGCGTCGCACATAACAGCTGCCTCAGCTGCTCCTTTATGGCTGCAACGCTGGGAGTGTTGGCATTGACCTGACAGATCAGACAAAAAACACCTATAAAAAGCATACTGACTGTGCAGTATTAAACTAAAATCCTCCCTCGTAGGGCTGATATGGCTTTAAAATAATATCACATTATTTATCAGGCTTTATCACGAAACACTATATATATCTCGATATTTTGATATCTCCTCTAAACTACTGTAAACTGCTAAAATACAAAATTATTAAATAAACTAGTTAAACATAAAGTAGCCGCTGCCATAAAGTCACATAAAATACTGTTAAAATAAAGTTTAATAAAATACTCTTATAATTTTAAATAAAATAAAGTATAAAGATAAATAAAGTACTGTCATAGTAAACTGACTTTGAGTCTATCATAATCTCACTTTATAAAAATGCATTTCTGTTCAGTGTTATGTTTGTAAACTCGTGCAAATGGGAGCTTTGAAGAAAACAGTCAGTGGTTTGAAAATCCTGAAGCTATTTCGTCAGTTCATCCAAATACTTCTATCCATACTTTTGTTTTTTGAATCATGAACAAGATTTTAAAAAACAAAAGTATGGATAGAAGTATTTGGATGAACTGACGAAATAGCTTCAGGATTTTCAAACCACTGACTGTTTTCTTCAAAGCTCCCATTTGCACGAGTTTACAAACATAACACTGAACAGAAATGCATTTTTATAAAGTGAGATTATAATAGACTCAAAGTCAGTTTATTCATTTCCTTTTGTTTCTGTGCACTGAAACATTTCTTCCTATGTTGGTGTGTTTGTTTTGGTGCATCAGCACTTACAGTGTACAGACAGCGGGTATATCTCATTATGTGCAGTCCCAAAATTACCTGGTTAAAAGCTGGCGTCACCTGCAGCTCCCCTGTCTCCAGGTGAGACACTCCCCAGCTCACCCTGACCATGTCTTCAGCTTCCTGCATCTGCAGATCGAGCTGAGGGACACGGAGGACAGAAATTCATGATGACACGCTGATCAGGGATCATACAGTGCTCTTCAGCTTCATTTAGAGTAAATCTACAGCAATATTTAAACACAGATTACATAAAACTGGCATTTAAATATGAGGAGTGAATCTCTGGATATCAACCAACATGTGAAACCCTGATTTTGAGGTTGCTGTTAAAGCTAAAGTGAAGGGAAACTAATCACAGGATTTTTGTGAGGTCTGAATGTTCTGTAAACAACAAACTGTTAAGTTCTTGGTGTTTCAGTTCCTCACTTGAAAATAAAGCAGTCTGTTTTTGTGGTTTATGTTGTTTGATGACTCAAATGTCCAAATATCGAACCATTACATTGTCACCACGGCAGCAGTTTTCACATAACAGACATCACGCATTAATTTGTTGAGAAACTTCATAGTCAATGATGAGCAATGTTAGGCTCATTAAAACTGAAGGCACTTTGTCGTATCTGAATACATTATTCTATAAATGTACTCTCTAAACGACAATATCAAAACTCTCACACAACTCACACAGTACAATGCAAGTCTCATTTATCCAGTCGTACGCTCAGTGCTTCCCAAACACAGATATTTTTGCTATAAAACATTTGCATTGGAGTCTGACTTTGAAAAGAGCTTTAAATGTTAATCTTTTTAGCAAAAAATGCATGTGTATGTCAATATGTCTGTCGTTTTCTGTTGAGGAATGTGTAAAAACAACATTTCTTTACAAATTCAAGGTAACCCGGTATGACTAACGGATTTAAAAATGGTCCTTTTAGAAGAAGAATATGCCTTTAGTGGGTAAATTATTCCTTTAAGCAGTGAAGGTCAGTATGCATCAATGCATAGCTTATCAAAGAGAGGGTAAAAAATAAGCAGAGAGAATAGAAAGAGGCCAAAACAGACTGGGCCATCCTGTCCCAGCATGCCTGGATTCCAGTGAAGACTGAACAGCCGCCTCTGTGATGCCGAACAAAGGCCTCATCAGACAGCAATGAGGACGCTCAGATGGATCCAGAAGAACAATATCACACGCTGCATTGATAACACAGACAGCATTAACTGAAGGCTATAGCATAATAAAAAAACTCCATCCACGTGAACCGAAGAACAGGAATTATTTGCTTGTTAACCCTTTGAGCAACGGCTTCTTTACTGCTTTCAGACACCTTCCATAAGCATTTTAAACCTTTGAACCCTGAGCAAATAGTTTGAATTTTTTTCAAAAATATAGGAAAATAGGCAATGAGCAACATGGCAAGAAATGTTTCACAAATTGCAAGAAATAGGTAGGTTTAGAAAAAAAAAAAAAGTTTGGGAAAAATGTCCAAAGAACCATATATCCATGATAATCATAATTATATATTGTATTTTTTTTTTTTTTACAGAAATTTAACACAATTAATTGTGAAGCATATTTTTCAGATCTAGCTTTTTTTTTTAAATGTTTATTTCCCCATGTGAAAAAAGAAGAAGAAAGAAGCTAGGGAAAAACTACTTTTCTAATTATCAAAATTACATACTTAAAATAATTATTATGATTCTTCAGTACATTTTCTAAAACCTGTTTGTCTTCTTTTTTAAACTTGTTATTTTTCTTTTTTTGTTTGTTTTGTTTTAACTAATGGAAGGTAGAAGGTAGATTTATTGGTCAATTAAAAAAAGAAATTACACTTATCCTTGATCCTGCTACATCTTATAAGGCCATTTTCTTGTACTTTTTAAAAAAAATTAGTTTCTTGCAAATTTTAGGGTATTTTCTTCTTTTGTTCCCACGTTTTTGAAAGAAATCGAGCCAAACTGCTCAGGTTTCAAAGAGTTAAATACGTTACAGTGCACCTGACTAACTATGACAAGAGAGAGGAGCCTGTTGTTAAGTCAAACAACAGATATGTAAATGTGGTGTTACAGCACAGGGAGGACGTATGTCACATGCAACAGGCCATGTGGTGCAGCAGTGTTAAAAGAAACACTCAGCAGCAGCACACTGCTGGCTGTATCACTGTGTCCATGCAGTGGAAATGCGTGGGGCTTCTGGTCGACATATCCCAGCACTCCCAACACGACGCGCCCTGACCATTCTAGCAGTCAAAAGCTAACAAACGCTCCAGTGGACGGACGGAGACTTTTGAAAAGGCTCTCTGACTTTTCCAGACTGAGCCGAAACAATCAGAGTGAAAAGGAGAAAAGAGGCTTCCTTTCTGTTCCTGCCACAACAACTGATCCACAACCAAAACAAAGCCGGCCCCGAGTCTAATCCTGACTTCAGCTCTCAGGTTGTATTTATGGCACAATGAGTTCAGGAGAGGTGAGCACCTTATTGGATTAAAAATAGCCCTAATACAATTGGGTTAGCTTGCAGAGCCACTTGCATTCATACTTTGGTGAGGATTCAACACTGAAAGTAAGAACAGGGTCAAAGTTTACCACGGCTTAAAGGGATAGTTCTGGGAGTTTTTTTTGTGCGGGGTTGTTTGAGGTACTTATACAGAGCTGGTATATTTCATGCAGTAGATGTCAGTCAGCACGCCTCCAGTTTGGAGAAGCATGCTGGAGTACGACAGCGGCTAAGCCATTCACTGCTTTTGATAGGTGTCAGCGACAAAATGTATTTTAAACACATAAAAGGAGTCTCAATTTTAAAAAAGAGAGATCAATATCAGTTTAAGTGTATGCTCTATTGAGAGTACTTTCACTTCTTCATTGACCCTTTGAAACCCGAGCAAACTGGCTTGGGTTTCTTTCAAAAACACAGGAAGAGGGTGACGAGCAACTTTACGAAAATTTCCAAATTATGATCAAGAAACAAACAAAAAAATTAAAAAATAGTTATAACTTACAAGAAAATAACCTGAAAATCAGCAAAAAAGTAAATAAACAAAAACAAGAAAATTACTTCAAGAGAGTGCTAAAATATTTTTTTCTTCTACGTAACATAATCTTCAATACATCATCAAGATAATGAAACATTTTACCTCTTTTTTTGATAATATCTAATTGTGTATATATATACACTTTACACACTTAACACATTTAGCACATTATCCATCCTATTTAAAAATTCACATATTAGTGCTGATTGTCTATTCCTGTATTTTCTTTTTTTTATATTTTTACGCACTTACATGCTCAGAATATTATGCATACTTTTATGTTTTTAAAAAACTGCATACTAGTGCTAATTGTTTACTATTACAGCATTGCTATTTTTATTTTTATTTTTTTATATACTTGTGCCAATTCTCTATGCTGGCATCAGAGTGACTGTAACAAAACACAATTTCCCCCGGGGATCAACAAAGTATTTCTGATTCTGTCTACGGATAAGCACACCGTAGAACGGCACTACCCTTTTCATATCCTAACACATCACCTTTGGCTCACTTCATTTTTGCCTGAAACGGAAACACTGTGAGTCAGTCATGGGAGTGTTTGACAGATAACTTAGCCCACTCAGATTTGGGCATGATAAATAAAATAAATCGCTGCAGATTTCCAGGTAAGAATACGGCAGCTGTTAGTCATTTGTATCATGACTTCAGAGTTGCATCACTCCTGTATAGATTCCTGATAAATGTGATGTAGACAAAGTGGGCCAGCATTACTGGAAACGGGCTCGTCAGTTATTTTAATGAGGTCTTCTGGACATTTGCCAAACACAGAAAGATGCTCGAACCAATTAATCCAAGATTCCTGCCAGCAGTGAGCCAATACTGGGCAGCACATCATGTTCAATAAAATCTCCCATTAGACAAAACCACAATAACTTCCAAAGAATGAAACTCTGTTTTCAGACGTCTCTGTGTTAGAGGGATATTCACAAAAAGAAGAAAAACAAATGTTCACTTTCATGAAACTCGTGACTTTAATAGATGCCTTAAGGCCGACTAAAGAGCGTTTACCTGCAGCTCCAGTGGAGATATACACACTGTGTATTTACAAGGATCTGCTGTGGCCGTGGCTGTCGATGCTGCGCTGACAGAGAACTGGAGCTTCTCCCCAACAACACTGCAGCAGGCGGCCTGTTGGGAAGACAAAGTGAGGCATTAGTGTAATGTAAATATACTGCTGGAGCTCAAACTGTGACAGCATTTGCCAGTCCCTCCAGGATTTTACAGGCTTTTTTTTGTGATTGTTTCTGCCTAAAATGCCTGATTTTATGACAGCTTTTCTAAAAAGTTGCGGGGCGAGTTGTGATATATATATATATATATTTTAAAGATTATTATTTTTTGCCTTTATTGCTTTTAATCGATAGGACAGTGTGAGCGTAAAAGAGGTAGAGAGAGAGGGGGAGACATGCAGCAAAGGGCCGAGGCCGGACTTGAACCCACGGCCGCTGCGGCGAGGACGCAGCCTCTGCACATGGGGCGCCGCTCTATCCACTGAGCCACCAGGCGCCCTGAGTTGTGATATTTTTTAGACTTTTTTTTTTTTTGCAATGAGGATGGCAAGAGCAAGTGAAAATTGCAAAAAAAAGTTGCAATTTATTTTTTGTAATAACTCAAAAAATTGAGGGCAGCCTATTCAAGAATATGGCAATAAATGACAAACCTTATGTTCTTTTCAGTATCCCATGACAAATAAAAATATCCAAAAAAAAAGCCACTGAACCAGTTAAAAAGATAAAGCACATAGAACCTCACTAATTAAACGAATCATCTCAGCAACTTCATCTGAACATGCTCATAAAACAGATAAGTTTTTCTTGACTAAAGACGTTCATGAAAATGTGAAACCTTGGATTGGTTGTTGCAGTAACTGGACAAATTTGCAAAACCACGCAGAATTCACAGGGAGTGGTTAATTTTGTGTGATTTGTTACAATCCCAACATCGTGAAATCCTAGAGTGACTGGTTTGTATGCCATTCACATGTACTATGAAATATAAAGGCAACTCAAATTGCAAGGGGAACTAAAATTTGTAATCAGCTTTAAGGAGCTGCATGTCTATCCATGAGCAGTGTTTGGGACTTTTAAAATATATAATTATTCCACCACAGATTACTGAATACATGCCCTAAAATTTAATTACTGCTGTATTTCATTAGATTGCTCAAACTAAGTAACATATTTGAAATACTTACAATTAGTTTTGGAAAACTCATTTGAGTCTTATATTTCCAGGCTGTGCATCTCCTCTGTCATAATCACGTGGCAGGTGCACTGCACAAACCTGTTTTTAAACGTATTTAAGGGAAATGCATGCCTCATATGAATTGCACACAGTGTCCTGACAGCAAGTGAGCGTCACTCTGTGTACACTGAATCTGTTAAATGTGCATCTCTGTTGTCACATCATGTAAACAAACCACGTAGGCTTCCCATCAGCAGTGCGCTTGACTGAAGACATACCCAAATAACGAAGTATTTCACTGCTGGAAACATGGCTATTTAATAAAACTAGGATAGGTGCAGTAGAAAGATGCATATACTTTAGAAATTTGTGCTACATGACGCGAAAGAAACATAGAAAAGGACCTTTTTCGCTCAAGAGGTAGAAAACCTACAACTGTGTGAGCTGAACTTTTTTTGGGCACTGTATTATAATATATTCCTGTTGCTCGCTTTGAACGCACCGCAGTGGAGGAGGACTTATTGATTCATGACAAATTAATATACACATCCCCCCCTCAAAAAAGTTTCTGCTGAGGTAAATGACCATCGCTTACAAGCTGTAACAAATGTTACTGTCTGTTGGCTATACTTCTGTATTTTTGAGTGCATATCACGACATAAAACGTGTATTTTCTGCTTTAAAAAGTATCATTACAAGCGTGGGAGGATAACAAGTAGGTTACACACTCACCTTTTAAATGGTTATGTCTCCTGTCTGATCTCAAGCGCAAAGCTGATAGCTACGTGGTTTGCTTACATGAAGTAACAGAGGTGCATATTTAATGGCTTCAGTGTGGACACAGTACTCTGGTGTTACGTGATGCTACGTGATAGTTAGATGGTAGTTTTCTGTTGGCACACTGTGTCATTATGTTCCACTGAGGATTGAACGCTGAGTCAAGTGGGACATCTGATAAAGTTTGGTAAATCAGTCCAGTCTGGTTTTTGGGCTTAATATCAAATCAGTTACAAAATTTTCACACCAGCCCAACCCTAGGCATGAGTGAAAGAAAGTGGGAGGATTTGTTGATAATACCTTTGTGCGTGTGTAGAGTCTTACGCAAAAAACACACAGCACAATCAGACTGCAATAAAACCAGTATGATGTGCTGACAACACTGACTTTTGCTAAAACTGATGCAAAAGCAAAACATCTGCCTTAGATAAAGTCCAAAATGAAATGTGTGGAACATCTGTGCCAGCTTCCAAAGGCATTATCAGCAGATTCAATCATTTTTGAGAACAATAAATCACTTTCACTGCAATGGAATGCATCTGCAACAGAGAAAATTATCACACAATGGTACGGTGTCCTCTCTCTCGAAGCACATTTAATCATTCATTCTGACTTCAGTGGAAGATGTTTGGGTATCGGATCACTGTGAGGGGGAAACCTAAGCATAAACAAAGGTGCCGGTGCATTCCTGTCCGCCTGCTCCTCCTCAGAGCTGAGCTTGACAGCTATGTAAGCTTCTTAGAGCACACGCACACACATACACAGCGTGTGGGTAAAAATAAGCCTCTGTTCATTAAACCTCTCTGCGCTCAACAACAGAGCACCTGGTATTTTGCCCCATATCATGATGATCACAAAGAAAGGGCTGAGTTTGCATTGGGAGTACCGCAAAGCCAACCTGGCCGGCAACACAGCAAGCAATTTGTCCCTGTCTGACCTCTCTGGTGGCAGTTTGTTTTACACAGCAGGTTGGCACATTATCTGAATTACTGATAAAAGAAGTATCATCAAAGTGGTTCATGGGCTTTTTCGAGCAGACGTATTCATTCGTAGCATCTTTTGATTTCTGTAATGAGCATGGGGACACATGAAAAAGTGCTAAGCTGATTAATTTGGCACATCTAAATTAATGGGGGAAATGTCTGCACCGAAGCTGGCAAATTGATGAGTCAGTGCTTGTCTCCTGCAGGCTAAACTCCTGCAGAATAGCTCTCTCGCTGAATTAGAAGGGAGAATATTTGTTTTTGTCAGTAAAATACATAAGCAATAACAAATCTGTAAGTGTCTGCTGCTGTAACACAGATGAATGTGGAAGCTGTCGTGAAAAGCAATTATTTTTCAGTGGTTGGCAGGAGGACACGACACCGACAGGCACTCTATAACAGTGTAATTGATCCGGATATCTTACAGAAAAAGCCTTTCTGTACTAAAATACTTTATGGTCAGTGTACCTTGTTTCCAGCAGACTTCTGAAAGCTGGACACTTGGCTGAGCATGAGCTCCGATGCCTCAACATCATCGTCTTCAAATGTCAACAGAACCGGACTCTGGTGAGGAAGAGGACGGAAACGTTAAAACATCAGCCTATTACACAACTCACAGAGCAGTGACTTGATAATACTTTGGAAAAAGGGGCGTGCGATGCGGATGGTTCAGGAGTGTTGCAAGAAGATGCGCATTTTACACTGCTAAGAAATGAAACCTAAAGATGTCAACTATCAAAAATTGTCTGTGGATGGAGTGAGATTTAATTAAAGTGGCTGGGTCTTCATATGCTGTCTATATGAGCTCACAGTTCAGGGATACTCAACTTGCTTTGCTTTGGCGAAGGGGCACTTTTGCAACATGACAGGAGGATTTTAGAATGTTTCTCGGATTTTAGGATATCTTTAGAATTCTAGAACATTTGGAGGATTTAGGGACACTTCAAGGATTTAACGACGTTTCTAGGATTTTAGGCATTTTTAAGATTTTAGAACATGCTTGGGCGTTTAGGGCATTACTAGGATTTTAGGACATTTCTAGGATTTTAGTACATTAAGGGCTTAGCTAGGACCTCTAGGGGTGCGGGAGATCCTCCACTGGCACTTTTTCTGATAAACATGCTCTATTTTGATGCTGTTTAGTGCACTTTGGCACTGGCTCACCTTATTTTTTTGTGAATTAGAAAATGGTTGGGGGGCCAGATTTGGCCGGCAGGCTGTAAGTTGAGCATCACTGTTATAAATGATCGGGGTGGAAATCCTCAGAGACTCCATGATACAATATTGTCACAATACTTAAGTCCTGATACAATATTATTGCGATTTTAAACATTTTACGCTATGCTAAGTAATGCTCTAAATTATATTGCGACATAACACCTTTCTTATTCAAATCATGCCCCCAAAGATAATTTTGTCAAGAAAGAAAATGTATTATTAGAATTATATAAATATTGATTTAACTTAGCCTTTTTATTGCAGCAAAATGTAGCTAGTGGACTGAAAAAAGCAAATGATCATATCATTCTGGTAGGCAACCATTTTTAAAAAATTTTTTTTAACCCTTTGAAACCTGAGAAGATTGGTTTGATTTATTTTAAAAACACTGGGAGATGGCAACAAGCAACACAAGACATGGCCCAAAATGTTTGAAAAAAAAGAAGTAAAAACCTCACAAGAAAATTGCCTGAAAATTAGTGTAAAATAACAACAAGAAAATGACCTTAAAAGTGCTGAAACTGACAACATGTATATATGTATTTAATATGATTATTACATTTTTTTCTGAAACAAAATTGTAAAGAATTATAAAGAAAAATATGATCATTATAAACACAGTTTTCTGGACAATTTCCTTGTTTTTTTGGATAATTTTCCAATAATCCTACCCTCTTTTTTAAAACTATAAAGTAATTTTCTTGTTACCTTTTTCTAATGTCTTGCAATTTGTGGGGCATTTCTTTCCGAGTTGATCATTGCCTTTTTCCCCATGTTTCTGGAGGAAATCAAAGCAATTTGCTCATGTTTCAAAGAGTCTGAACACAGCACAAGAATACTGATGTTATTCCAGGCTTCAGAGGGTTAATACTAATAATTTATATAAGAAAACTGATACTTGGCAATACAGTATTGTCACACAAGACAGTATCCTGATATTTTGCTGTATCGGTTTGACCCCCACAGCTAATACAGGACTTTCTCCAGGTCATTTCACTTTATACAATACACTTTTTTACAATCTGCTGTCTTTATTGGAGTCACCTGCCCGCCACAGAGTACAGTGGTGCGTCTGTGGTCATGAGACTTACCCCACGCCTCCTGGACTGCTCATTCAGAGCCCTGCACCAAGCTCCTCTCCACTGACTTTTCCAGCTTTTCAGTGACAGCGCCCATCCCAGCAGAGCCGCGGCTTCCTCCTTCGCCGCATTGTCCTCTGCTTCTGCTGCTGATGTCTGCTTATTTCCTACAGCGGCTCGTTGTTGGAAATACTGCACGAAATACAGTATCACGGTGACCAGAGATGCCAAGAAAAGCGTGACCATGCACAGCCACTGCGGATCCTCCAAACCGAAATATGAACTTTCAAAGTCGGACATTCTTTGAAAGAAAAAAAAAACCCAAAACAATCACGCCTCCTCTGAGAAATATCCCGGCAACCTCATAATATTTGATCAAGGAACGGCGAAATCAATGAAAGCAATCTCCCGCAGCTGATAACAACACTGGTGTCAACCCCCAAAACAAATGAGCCGTGTTGCAGAGCTCCATTGCGGCTTTTAAACGGCATATGGACGTCCCAAACTACGCGTGCTGGTTATGAAGAGCTAGAACATCGTTACAGAGCTGAAGATGGTCAAATAAACCTGCAGGAAAAACTCCTCTCATTGGTTGTTAGCTTCGTTAGCTAATCTTCGCTTCGCTTAACTAGCTGTTCTTCATTAGCCACGGAGCCGCCAAAGTTTCCCGAAGAAAAGAGAGGAATTATTTCCAAAGTCTGCGGTGGAGCTCCACCACACGATGTCCAAATACTGAACAAGAGTCCCGGGACAACATCCTGAAACAGAGGAGAGCGGTTGCTGCCGCTGGAGTTGCTGGTTTGCGGCTCAGTCTGACTGGACAAACTTGTCGTTTCCAAACGGATATGTGGCACAAACTGTAACTCCCAGAGTGCACCGCGACAGCCAGCGAGAGTTTTTTTTCCACAAACTTTATTGAACACAAACTCAATTACAAATATACACGCTGACAAAACAACAAACAAATAACAAATAAATACAAAAAATATATGTATGTATATACATCACGTCTTTTGTCATATATATACAGTTAAGTGCAAAAAACAACCCCCCAACCCAATAAAACAGCTATTTTTATCCCTCAAAAAACATGCACTGTATTATTTTTGGGTGTCATTCTAAGCTTTTGCCTTGAAATTGGTCATTTTTACCTGATGACATCAGGTAAAAAAAAAAACTGGGTGCAGTGTCACAGTCAATGTTGCTGAAAATAACTGACATATCTCAGGCTGTGATAAAGATAATTTTTTTTTTTTAATCTAAAAATATGGTGGCATCATGACAAATACCTTAGATTTAAAGGATTACAATTCTGAAAATTAATGATTTTTTGATATTTATGAATACAACTTATGTTTGTTGAAAATATTAAATATAATAAAATAAAAATGAATAAATGAATAAATAAGAAATTATATATATAATTATATTAATGTAAAATATTTTTAAAACTTATATTTTGAAAAGGCATTTTCTACGCAGAGCGATACGAGTGTGTGTAACATCAAAACAGACAATATAAGTTAAAAAACCTGTACATTTCTGTGAGAATTTCGCTGTATTTTTGTTACAGCGTACATAAAATATACCTCGTTAAAAACACAAGACGTTAGAAAAACACGAATCAGGAGCCTGTTTTGAGCCTCGCGGTTCGCCGTAGCGTGTCTTGTTGTCATCATTGCCTCATCTTCCCGTCCCGTTTGTAGCAAACATTAGCTTTAGCCTTAGCTTTTGTAACAATGTCTCCGTGGTCAGTTCGCACGCATTTCATCTGAAAGCAGGTTCACATTTACAATAACATTATTTTGTGTTTTATTATACTGTAATACGCAGTGTGGGATAGGCCCCGCCCTCCGCGGAGGTAAACAAAATATATCTTCGTCACTGATCGAGCTGCCACCATCACCCGAGCTGTCTCCTGTTAATGGAAATAAACATCGTCTCGTCATGAATTGTCGATCAGAAGTCCTCGAAGTGACCGTGGAGGCGAGGCAGGTGGAAGAGGCCATGCTGTCTTTGCTGCACACCATCTTACTGCACCGCAGCACCGGGAAGTTTCACTACAAAAAGGAGGGCACCTACTCCATAGGTACCGTGGGGACACTGGACATCGACTGTGACTTCATCGATTTCACCTTCGTCAGGGTGTCCTCAGAGGAGCTGGACAGGGTCATCAGGAAAGCTGTGTCAGAGTTCAAGGTAACTGTGTGATTGTTGACTGTCATGCACATGCAGGCCTGTAATTTGACTAGTTTTACGACATGTTTTGGTTGGATAAGATCAGACTTTATTGTCTCCCTTGGGAGAAATTTGTCCAGGCTTACAGTTTAATAACGACGTACAGGGTAACCCCTGGATGTGTGCACCCCAAGTGTATTGCACAATGCCCCTAGACCCAAGTTTTCTAGAGTAATTGCAAGTCCTATACACAATTACTGCACAAGTGCCCTACATGAGGTTAACCCTCTGAAATCACAGCAAATGTGGATTTCTTTCAAAAACATGGTAGGAAGGTGATGAGTAACTTAACAACATATGGCCCCAAAATTAGCAAGAAATCAGTTAAAAGAAACAAAATTACTCAAAATTAATCAAAACACACACAATTGTAAAATATAGTTTAAAGTATTATTTTCTGTCAATTGAGGCATTGAAAGGGTTAATGCATAAATGCCCAGCATCAAGTTATTTCACAGATGCCCTACACCAGTGATACTCAACTTATGGCATGTGGGCCAAATCTGGCCCACAGTAGAGTGCCGAGTGGCCCCCTCAACCGTTTTTTAATTCACAAAGAAAATAAATTGATTCCCGCTGGGATTTTTTCTCTGTGCTTTTAATGTAAATAAGGTGCCAGTGTGCATAAAAATACATAATAAAAAAGAACTTTTTATATATTAGAATAAAAGTGCCAGTCCAGGCTCAGCCCTGAATGTCCCAAAATCCTAGAAACATCCTTGTGTACATTTAATCTGTGCAGTAGTGATCTGAATATAACAGTCAGGTTAGATAGTCACCGTGAGCTTTTGCAGAACATGCGGGCGTGGAGTAATTCTTGAACAGACATACTCAAAATGAAAAAAGAAAAATAATCAAAATGAATACCTGCTTGTATATTGTTACCTCCCCATCAATAACAACTGTGCCGTGGTTACAGGATGCTTTGAGCAACTCTGGCAGCGATGGCATGGGCCAAATCTCTCTGGAGTTTTACCAGAAGAAGAAATCCCGCTGGCCTTTCTCCGATGAGTGCATTCCCTGGGAAGTGTGGAGCATCAAGGTCAACGTCGTCAACCTGGCCAACGAGCAGGAGAGGCAGATCTGCAGGGAGAAAGTGGGCGAGAAGCTGGGCGAGAAGGTCATCAATGTGGTGGAGGTCATAAACCGCCACGAGTACCTGCCAAAGATGCCCACCCAGTCTGAAGTGGACAATGTTTTTGACACCAGTCTCAAGGATGTGCAGCCGTACCTTTACAAAATCACGTACCAGATCACAGACTCTCTGGGCACCTCTGTAAGCACGACGATGAGGAGGCTGATCAAGGACACTCTGGCACTGTGAGGACAACACAGAGAGAAGAAAGATCTAGAAGATTTGATCCATAATTGTATATTTAGTCATAACTGACACCTGATTTAATGCTAAAACACACAATTTGACAACTGCACTGCTGCTACAATGAAGCCCACAATCAGGCATTTCTTTCATGTCTCTGCTGCGATTTTGGTATTGTTTGTACCTAATGATTCTTGATTGTGTAATGTCAATTTAACCCTTTAAAACCTGAGCAAATTGGCTTTATTTCTTCTAAAAACAAGGGAAGAAGGCAAGTGCAACAAAAGAATAAATTACTCCAACATTTAAAGAAACTGAAAGTACAAGAAAAAAGGAAAAAATAATAAAGAAAATTAATAATTAAAAAAAACAACAACAAGGAAATGACCTGGTAAAAGTGCTTAAAAATTCAAAAAAAAATTGTAACATAATGTTAAATATGATTACGATCCTTTCTTTTCTTTTTTTCCCAAAACTTTTTTCTTACCTTTTAAAATAATTTTCTACATCTATTAATTTCTCACAAGTTGTGAAATATTTTGATGAAGTCTTGTGTGTGTGTATGTGTTTTTTTTAAGAAATTGCACCAATTTGCTTCAGGTTCAAAGGTTTAAATACTTGTGAAAAGCATCTAAAAGCGGCACAAGAAAAGTATGTCACTATAGGTTTCAAAGGGTTAAAAGATATTTTGCTTTTTAACTCTACTCTTTCCAAATCACCTTTATTTTCCACCATCTAGAAATGCAACTTCATTACAATAGCAAGTAACACTATATATAAGTTAAATTCTCAAAAAAAAAGTTGTTTTGCAATAATTTCAAATGTAAATTACTGTTTATCTTTGACAATAAATGTTGTTCATTGCCACTGATGGTACTTTCAGTCTACATTCACAGCTCTTTCCGTCTAAAAATTGATAAAAACAACTGATAGATGAAAACAACTGCTGGCAAAGGGAAACTCATAAAATAAGATGAAATCAGTTTTTTTTTCTTCATGCAAAAGATGTGGCGGAGTTTGCGAGCAGGTTTCCTCATCTGCGCGAAAACTTCCTCTCTGCGCACAGTTTGACGGAGTGTGTGACCTTACACACGGGTAGGACAGGATTTCCAGTTTGCCATTTTTCCAAATTAAAGCAAACACCTCCTAAGTTCAGTCCGGAGTTCCCAGCCAGAAGTGGTCACGGTGGCCCGCAGCTTGAAAAACATCCCCTTGGCTCGGCGTCGTCTGCCAACAGGATAACGCGTGTGTCCGCTCTCACATGCTTTTACTCGCACAGGTAGAGGAATCGACAGTCACGGCGATGACACCAACAACTGGCTGTTCATTATCTGTGCGGGTGAGCAAAGGAAAGCTTATGCAACGCCTTTATGTGCAACACAAGGTCAAACACTCACAGTAGGTGAGGGGTTATAGATATTTGAGATTTGGGAACAAATGGCAAAATGTTCTTTTACCCTAAATTACCTAAATTATTTCCAATCATGTCAATACTGCACAAAGACCCTCTTATATCTGCTTTGAAGTACTGAGGCACTATGCTATGGAGGACAAAATATGACTTAAGTTTCAATAAATAAACAATTGAATGTGTAAATAAATAAATAGTTATGCAAATAAATAATTATAGAAATAAATACATGTATATATAAATGCAGGAATATATATATGTGGAAATATGTAATTAAATGTACAAATAAATACAGAGAGAGATAAATGGGTTAATAAATAATACCTGAATAAATAAATACCTGAAAAAATACACACAGAAACAATTAATTAAATGTGCAAATAAATACACAAATGGATAAATATGGAAATAAATAAATAGATAAACAAAAAAATAAAAAATAAATATGGAAATGAATATGAAAATATTAAATGTACAAACAGGACATAAAATATTTATTTCTACATTGTTGTACTACTTATACTCATTTCTGTATTTCTCTATCTGTACATTAGTGCAGTAGGAGGTCTTAATCTCTGCATTTCCTTTTTTATTTAATATTTTCTGTATCTATTTATACATTTTTAAAAATGACGTTGTTACTTGTGTCATTTTCATCCTCCATAGTATGCTAAAGTAAAAATAGAGTTTACTGGCCAAGAAAACACAGTAAACCCAGAAAGTGGATATGGTCTGAGTAATGAAAATGTAACGAAATGCTTTCTGAGTGAGCTTTAAATGAGCTGTGGGCCACGGTATATTTGACTAAATAATTTAAATGCCACAAATGGTTGTATATATATACTCCATTGTTACTCTTTATTACAGAAATGAAGCACAAAAACTGTAGAAAAACCTAAACACAAAACAGCTGCAAGTTTCCAAAAAGCAACAATAATGCAACCAATGCTGATACAAATATTCATTATTGCAGTGAGAGCACAGGAATACTAAAAAGATAAAACTTTTTTGTTTACTAACAAAATCGGTACAAAATCGAGGATACAAACACTTCCATGTACACAAGTCTAATCATCTCTGTGAAACTTTCAGAAAGTCTTTATCACAAGAAATTAAGAGCACTATTATCAATACAGAATTTCCCCAAAGAATTTAACATCACAATGCAGCTCGCGTCGCTCATTTCGAGGAAAACAAAATTCCCATAGTCTCTGCGGAGCACTCTTTGAATGCAACATCTCCCAAATAGTAGCGATCATAATAATTTATGACGAAGGTCTAATCCATCAAGCCAAAGCAGAAGTATATACTTGTACAAGAATACAATTGTGAAACAACTGGAATACAATCAACACAATCTTTAATAATAGATCTTTAGGAAGCAGGAACACTTTCTCACCATTCGTAGAGTAAAAGATTTGCTTTCTTGTGCCTCCTTCCTCTTGAAAAGCCTGAGTCGTAAGTCATCTGTTGTGCTTTCATGTAAAATTATGTCAACACAATATTTTCAAAGTTGCATAAGGCCATCGAAGCATCGTAAAGCTTGGTTAATTACCACACTGGTGTTGCACTGGGGTGGTGGACTTCAGTGATTCATAAAATTATGACAATGTCTTATATGTAACACAATATTATCATCATATTTACCATTTCAGAATAAGTTGCGTTAATATAATGCCGTGTGCCTTCTTAAAAACATTCTTCTGAAAGCTTGGTTGCTATAAATATTCCTGGTTGATTTCTAACATACTTGAATGATTTTCTGTAGTATTTAGGATTCTGTCAAATCAACACAGCCCATTATTTTCACTGACAATATCATTACTAAGCTGATCTGAGCACCTTTCACATCTTTATTTCAGTGATTCTTCCTGATCATTTATCTGTGAAAAAAAAACAAAGTTTTCAAATCTCATGATTGATGACTGCACTGTCTCATTTATTTGTATGCAAAAAAACATGATTCACCAGGCTCATAGTTAGGAAGATAAATTTAAACTACTGAATGAAGGCTGTAGGCAATAAATCCAGACTGCATACTGAAATGTTAGACTTAAAGCAGGTATCTGAGGTGTGTTTGTGATTCATCATACTGCAGGTCTTGTTCAATCAGCCCGTCACTCAAAATTAGGCAAAGACTAAAAATGAGAGATCTAATGCAAAGGAATGAAGAAGAAACAAAGCAATTAGGGGCCTATTTATCATCTATACCTCTGCTCAGTGAAATGATCCGAGCAACGATTTTGGGCGACCTCTAACTGAAACTGCTGAACAAAGTGCATATTGAAAACATTGTCGAGGCCACCAATATTATCTTAAGGGATGCCACTCACACCAAGAAACAGATCCGATACAAAAGCAAAAAAGCACTAATCTTAAATTCTCCTGCAGCCTCCAAAAGTTTGAAGCACTTTTTTCACACTTTGAGAAAACAATGTATATAGCTGTCGCTTTTAAAGGAGCAGTGTGCACAATTTAGGGGGATTTTGTGGCATCTAGTGATGCAGATTACAAACAGTTTAAACTTCTCCCGGTTAAAATTCCTTCAGTTTTTTGCTGCTTCTAAATGAGCCTGAAACAGCCGCCCACAGACGCCATGATAAATATGACCACCTTGGGGTATTATGTTGTACTCACTGTTTTTGTCTGATGATCCAACAAGCTTACGGTGTCAATTGATTTGTCAAAACGAAATAAAAAAAACAAAAACAAACATTCCCCTGAAATTAACGGGCCTTTATGAAAACACATCTCAAATCAATGGGGCAATAAATACGGAAGCCCTGAGGGGCAAGTGAGAATTTTTTTCTTCTGGTGGTCCATTTTCTAAGTCCAAAAAATGTTTTTTCATGTGTGAATAGAGAATGTGTTTGGCAAGATTTTTTTTCTGGAGGGCAAAAAAATAAAAAAAAAATAAAATTTTCTCACCCCCAAAATTTTTTTTCTTGCCCAAAAAACATTTTTTTTTCTAGAAAAAACATTTTTTTTTCTTGCCAAAATTTTTTAAACTCTATTTCACACATGAAAAAGATTTTTTTTGGACTTAGAAAATGCACCATCAGAAAAAAGCCCCTAAGGGCTTCCGTAAATAAAGTAATTCTTTAATGATAAAACTAAGATTTTAACAAACACACAGCAGTCGTAGACTGTATTATCTTGGCCCTTTTCCCTGCATGACTAATTTTGCACACCAGCCTTTAATGACAGGATCCTGAGATGCCAGGTCAGGTTACTCAAAAAAAGGGGAAATTATTAGGATTTGCTAGAAACTGCTCTGACAGTGTTTGTGTCTACAAAGGTCTCTTAAAGAAAAAATAAGACCAGGTCATTTAAACTGAAAAAAGGAATAAAGGAGTTAAAAGTTAAAATGCTGTTTGACATGTTGGAGTGTCCTCAACATTTTTTCTAATGACTTAAGATCAAGACGTTCAGGAGGTTTTAACCAGGAGCCAAATTATCTGCAGAGGTCTCTTCCTCTCAAACAAAAAAAAGACCTAGTTATTAAAACCAGTAAAAACTCTTTTAAAGCAATTTCACTTTTTTTTTTTTTTTTTTTTTTTGATGAAGCTGTTTGGCCTGTCAGAGATCGGCTGCTAGCACAGAATCTGCTTATTTTTTCTCACCTTTTTTCTCCAATAACTTCAAACCTTCAAAAAAAAAAAACACTGAATAAAGAGATTTTTACATTACAAATTAGTGTTTATAGTTGCTGTTTGGCATGCTGGAGATGGGCCTGCTAACAAATTTTTTCTTTGATAACTGAAAATCCAGACGTTTCAGGAGGCTGTCACCATGAGCCAAATTATCCAGAGGTCTCTTCCTCTCCAAAACTGACAGGGGGATTTAAATCACTAAAAAACACAGTTTCATGAAAAACAAAAAAACATGGCGGTGCAACATGATAGACTCCGTGGGTGAGAACCCACTCCCTATGTCGCAAAAAACCCCCAAAAATTCTTATTTTCTGGAGATTTTACTCTCGAGAAAACATACTTACCCTATTCCCGCCAATATATCCCCCTAAAATCTTCACACTGGACCTTTAACTTCATTATGGTACCACTGAAGTAACGAGATGCAACTCTATACCTTGTTTTCTCAAAACACCTAGATAGATTAATACAGGTAGACAACTAAAAGAGGTTTAAAATAGATAAATGCTTGAAGTTCATTTTGAAAATAAACCAGTAATAATCATCTCTCTTTCACAGAGGAATCTAGCACTTGATTGCACATTCACGTTTTAATCTCTAATAAACACGGCCACTTCAATATATATGACATTGGAGGCAAGCAAATACGCTATACATTCAAAGTCTTCCGTTCATAGGCTGAGGTGTCTGATTCTAATATTAAATTGTCTCTTGAGAGAGAAATGCACTACTTTTTTGTGATGCTTACACGTGGCTGTGGCTCTGCTCGTGGCTCCAGAGACTGAAGGCCGTCTTGAAGGTCCTGTGACAGAGTTTACACATGTACTGCCTCTTAAACGTCAGCGCAGAGAGGGACGGCGCGTGGTAAAAGAGCGTGTCTGATTCCTGAGGGCCACCTGGGTTCTCCATGCTGTTTGACCTTGACAGAGGGCTGTGGCTGCTGGCTTGCCGCTCCAGTTCGGGCCTCTTCGTCTTGGATGAGCTACAGGGCTCTGGGCTGCTGGACTCCTCTGCGATTGTTGTGGCGGCTGGCGCAGTCTGGGTGGATTTGAGCACGGAGGCCTGCGGGGGAGGGCGCTCAGAGTTTTGAGGGGTCGTGGGAGGGGAGGGAGACAAAGGTGAGGGGTGTCTGTCGATCTCTTTGGCTCCAGGTTCGTTAGCGGTCGACATGTGAGACTGGAAGTGGCTCCAAAGGCGGAAGTTGGTCCTGAAGGCTTTGTTGCAGATGTGACAGATGAAAGGTTTAATGTGGCATAGCAGCTCCTGGTGGCGTTCCAGGTCTTTGCGAGAGCTGAAAAGGTTTCCGCATTTCTCGCATGGCCACACGCCGGGTTCCTCGGGCCCAGTTTTGGCAGCCTCTGTGTTTTCCATCTCACTCACAGCCTCCTCTAACGGCTCCTCTTTTACCACCAGCTTGCCATGATGGCCCATGCTCAGGTCCTCAGGCACATAGGAGGAGTCTTCTGAGTCGTACATGGGCGGACCTGAGGAGTCACTGTAGGCGATGTTCTCTCTTGAGCTCCCGGGTGCTAGAGGCTCATCGCTGTAATGCTCCTCCCCGAGCATCTCAGACACCTCCTCGCTGTTCTCTTGCTGCTTCAGGTGCATCTGATCTTTCACCGTCATCATGTTGTGGTTGTGGACCTCCACCTGGTGGCGCCATATGCTGAAGGAGGACTTGAAGGTCCGCATGCATTCCAGGCACGTCAGTTTCTTGTATTTGCAATGCGCCTCGTGGTCCTTCTTGACCGTCGGACTTGAGAATCGGAGGCCGCAGTAGGGGCACACAGTTGCATGTCGGCAGCCCCGCTCGTGGTCGCCCTGCTCAAAGAGTGAAGAGAGCTTCATGTTGCAAAGTCTACAGGAGTAAACACCAGCATCTGCGTCCTTCTGTTGCGTATTCTCATCCTGCTCCTGGTAGACGATGCTCTCGTTCGTAGAGTCCTGGTCGGCCTTTTCAGCAGGATGCGTCCGTAAATGCTGCCTGTACTGCGACTGGAACACGAATACTTTCCCGCAGTACGGACATATGAAGCTGGGTCTTGATCTCTTTTTGGCGAGTGCAGGAGATTGCAAACCCTGCTTATTCCTCTTCAACTTCCACAGCAAGGCTTTCTTTATTTCCCTCTCTCGCACAATATCTATCAACTTCTTTTGAAATTTCTCATCCAGCACCGAGGAGCTGGAGGACGAGGCTGGGTTTTGTACTACACCATGCTGAGTTTGGCAGTGAGTCCACACTTTGAAGTTGGTATGGAAGCGCTTGTGGCAGATGTCGCAAGCATACGGCTTTTCGGGGTTGTGATACATATTTACATGGCGGTGCAGTCCGGCGCTGGACCGGAAAACCTTTAAACAGTTCCAGCATTTAAAAATCTTGTTCTGAGGTGGCTCCCCACTGTTTTCATTCGAGTCGCTGCTGGCACTCTGAGGTACTGTTTCTGACATGTCCTCATCACGTGAGAGGGTATGTTCTTTGAATATTTTGCTCTTCTTGAACGGGTACCGTCTGTTGTCTGGCCTGTCCTTTCTTTTCCCAAAAGAGCTAAAGTCCGGCCTTGAACCTTGGTCGTAATTTGTTTGCAAGTCTTTCAGATTGACTGGCAACGCATCTCCGACTGTGATTCGAATAATGTCCATGGGGTCAGCGAGCGGACTGCTTGGCTCAGCTTTCACACTGACTTCTCTCTCTACCTGAGTTTTTTCATCATACCTGCTGGGGTACTTTGACCTGAGAACCACGGGGGATGTTCTTTTTGAATTGCCGTTGTGAGCAGATGTCTCCGGCCCTTTTGATGCCATTTTAACGACCGACTGTTCGCGATTTTGCAGCTCCTTGAGTTCCAGCGTGGGCGAGAAGACTGGAACTGGGCTGTCCATGGATAATGATCTTCGGAGCAAGCTTTTTATGAGCGGCCCGCTCCTGTCAATGGTCTGGCTCGGCTCAGTCGCCTGACCCGGAAAGGGCACTTTGGTGTGATAGTGGGGGTCCTCGTTCTCCTCCTTCACGTCCTGGTCGGAGCCAGATTGCAGCCTGATGTGCTGCACTTCAGCATCACTGAAAGACACCGATGATGTCAGCTGGGGTCTAACAGACGTGACGTGCGATGAATTCCCTTTCAATATGGAGCTGTATGGATAGGTGGACTTCCTATCAGCAGCTTCACTCTGCTCCGATGATTTCCGGCTGATGGATTCTCTCACTGATTCATATGAGTTGTGTTGAGGCAGAGCCGACTCCCGAGTAGAGAGGGGAGATGACGATCTCGCTGATGTTTTTCTCTGATAACTTGAGCGAGAGGAATGGGTTGTGTCATTCCGGACCCGACGCACAATGACGCTCCTTGTCTGGACATCGTTTTCATCCCCTTCTGAGAACGAGAGCCTTTTTCTGGACACACAGTAGGATGCGTGCGGCCTTGTTGACACAATGTTGGTGAGGAAAGGGATTCCAAGGCTGTAGCCCAGCTCTTGAATGGCTGCCAGGCTGCCTTTATCGACAAAAAGTGAGGAGGAGTAAATGTAATTCAGAACTATCTCGAAGGCGTCAGGCTCGCAGAAGTCCAGGTTTACAACTCTCAGTGACTCTGTGTCCATCCGTGTGAACAGGGACTGGAAATACTCACTGGTGGCAGCCAGAACACTCTTATGGGCCTGGTACCTCTGGTCTGCCACCACCAGGACTACATCACACATCTGACCCCGCAGCCGCTGCTCGTTCAGAACACCCAACACTGACAGGGCATGGGAGGGATTGCTGTAATGCACGAGGCTCTCCATGGCTGAAAGACAAGACAAACAGGATTACATTTTAATGCAGGGATGTAAATATAAACGGTGATCATGAACCCTTTAGAGCCCGCTTTAATATTACACACACTCGTATCGCTCTGTGCACAAAATCAAGCTTTAAATATTGTACATTAAAATGATTTTCTACTTTCACTGAAATAACTTTTTAACTAACATCAGTCCTAATCATAAATATCAGATATTCATTAATTTTAAGACATTTAACCATTTCAATGTCAAGTTTTTGTCATGATGCCACTTAGATGAAAAAAAACCCACCAAAGAATTATTTTCAATATACAACAAGCAAAGTATATCTATATATTTTTATCATCACAGCCTGGGATATGTCAGTGACTTGCAGCAACACTGATTGTGACAGTACACAACAAGGAACCATTTTACTGTCTCATTTTTTAATGACTCAAGCATGTTTTTATCTGAATGTCAACTGTAGTAAAATTATATTACATGATTTTTTAAATCGAAAAACATGCTTCAATTATTCCTTTCATTATTGTATGCAGGCCCAACAACCTCTATCAAAAAGTTATGAGGCAGCATTACTATGCACTATGTTGACCTGGATGGGTAGAGGATAATGCTTACTAATATTTTAGTTAGAAACAATAAAGTTGAGGGGACTACAAATAGGATTTTTAAAAGTGACAGGATCATGGCTCCCTCATCCCAAGTGGCAATTACACCCCTGTCAGTATGCCTGGCTAAGCCTAATGCTGTCTATGACAGCAGCTCTGCAATGAATCATGAGCTCATTAAGGTTTTAATGAAGTTTTTTAAGCTGTTTTAGAGCAGTGTGGATCAACTCTGTGGTCATAACAGAGGCTGAAGTTTGTGTTGCTGCTAGAACATTAATGAAGGTAGCCACTAGTCCTTTTATTTCGTTCTTATTGTTGATTTTTGTTTTTATTATTTTCTTGACAGGACAGGTGGGATTTAGCCATTTCCAATGAGAACATATTAAGTAAAAGGCCCTGAGGACAATCATTCATGGGTTTAGGGGTTAATAGACAAACACCACATTCACCAGTCTATTTAAAGATAGTGATGCTGCAAAGAGGTCTTTAGTCTTTACATGCTTGTGTATAAATTGTGTGTGCTTAAACTAATATTTACAATACACAAGCTGGGTCAGTGCCGTGGGAAGTGGCAACATGTTGTAATTAGGAGGGCCCCCAAACTAAATCCAGTTTAGGGCCTTGAAAGTTGAGGGCTGGCCCTAACTAGGTTTACATACACTGGAGTGCATTTTCATTATCTGGTATATCTGCGTATAGATATGTGTGTGTGTATGTTTGTATGTCTGTGTGAGTAAATATGTAAGTGTATGTATATATGCTAGAGATGAAGTTCACAAATTAATTAACTGACTGGGTGATAGGGGTAGTAAATAATAAGTTTATGCTTCCTCTTACTCCTTTTTGAACATGTAAAATGCAATTTCTTGTTGCTTATTTGAATCTATTCATTTTTTTTTGGCACAAATTATTAATTTTTATTGCTATTTTGCTTATTTTTTATCTTTTTCTGTGTGTTTTTTGTTTCACATGTTCAAAATATTTATATAAAAATAAAAATAAAATAGAATATTTGAACGCATATCAATCACTGACCACAAAGCAAGTATCACATTGTGTAAAAGACCTCACTGGAGTTACCTTAAAACAAGAGGACGTGCATCTACATCTTCTCAAACTGATGTCCATATTTATATTTTCCACAACCCTCGGTGCTCCTTAAAGGCGTTTATTTTGAAAACGGTGACCGGAAGGCATGTTACTGATGTTGGCACTTGCTATAATAAGCTCGTGGTCTCATTCATTCATCAAAAAAACAGCAACAGCTCGGTCGCCTCTTCATCAAAACTTGCAGTCCACGTTTAGCGAGCATTAGGTCGTGTCTATGAGGAAGTCGAGTGAGGCTTTTCGGCATGAGATCATGCACAGAGACGTGGCTCATGACACATAACTTCTCCCCACCGAAATGCCACTTTCAGTTTAGAAAATAGTCACGAGTTATGAGAATGGCTACAGCCGTTCCGCTTTGACGGTAAATGAAGAGGCGGAAAGTTGAGCGCGTATCAATGGACTCCAGCTCGGTAATCCCGGAATGAAAACACAGTCGGTGCAGACAGAAGCTGTTTGAGTGTCGGAGAGGGGGGAGTGAATTAGACCCCTTAACAGCCGCTGGAAGTGGTGTTTTTGTCCTAAATATCGGTTAAACCCGGTCTGACACGGTGTTGTTGTTGCCTGCTAAATAAAAGCTAGTGAGGTTTTACCAGCAGCACGAGCCCCCCTTTCGAGTTACGTCAGGGAGGAAAAGGGAAAAAAGCTTCACCTTAACCGCACTCTGCCAACTATGTTTCACCCTCCCGGTTAATTCTGCTTCCCGTTAAGTTTCCCGGTCTGTCTACACTTACCCTGCCCGTCGTGAACACGGTATTTCCTCCTCACGGCCGCGACTTTATTCAGTGTTGTGTGGATTTCTGCGCGCTGGTCGTGATTCCATCCATCTTGAATTTGACGTCATCCCACACCAGGGATGAGGTCATCGCAAAGAACGCTCGTCACGTGCACCGCGCTCTGATTGGCTTGTGAGGGAGCAGGGGGAGGGGCAAACGGAAGACTTGACACTGAAGCTAATTTAAAGAGATAGGTCATATTTTTCCATATTTGCTGTCACATTTTCACGTTTTTTTGTGATGGCTGGAGGTTGCTGACTTAATTTACAGTCTGTATTGTATGAGAGCACTGTTATACATTGTTCTGACATGTATGAAAGGTGCTAAACAAATAATAATAATAATAATAATAATAATAATAATAATAACAATAACAACAATAACAACAATAGTTATAATAATAATTATTATTATTTTTCGAGTAGTTTATTATTATTGTTGATAAACTTTGTTTAAAAAATGACCAATAAATCGCATTTTGGTTTATTTTCACAGTTGTTGTGACTGCTGAAAGTTGCTAACTGAATTTAGGCAGCAGTTGGCTGGCTGTTTTTTTAAATTATTTTCAAGTTGTTTAAATTAAGTGGGCACGATAGTAAGTTTATAGCTCCTGGCTTCCTTTTAGGTCACATGTGTTCCAGTAAAAGTTAAGGGTGGGGAGAAGTTATTGTTTATTTACTTAAGTTTGATGTTAAAAAAAAAGCCCAAGACCTTTTCTCTTAAAGTGTATACATTTCAAATAGGCCTAACCAGCGCAATTTATGATCTAGCAAATCAAAATATATGATCATGTCGTTTTTAAAGGGGAACACCACCTGAAGTCAGAGTTCCAATTTCCAGGTCATAGGGTAATTTAATCAATATTTGTGAACATGAGCTTCTCTCTCAAAGGCAGAAATCGAGTCTCAAAGTTGTGATGTCATAAATTTTGTGGGTCCCATTATTATTATTATTATTATTATTATTATTATTATTATTATTATTATTATTATTATTATTATATCAAATGTGAGATTTTACACTATACAGTATTTGGATTTGGGAGGAAGTTGTTCATTATTTCGCTAATATGTTTACCTTATACTAAAGAAATAACATGTATTAATTTTAGAAATGGATGTAGTTTCCCTATAACACCTGTTTCATGTATCTAACAAGAGAGTAGTTGTATCCAGTAGGTTTAAAGTGTGAGGTACAAATTTAAGATGCCTGTAACTGCACTCCCCCCTAACCCCAATGAAACCAATTAGGTCTGTGACTGAATGGATGTCACTATAGCATGGCAGTGGGTTTGTGTCATTACTGGCATTCAGTGGGGACTTGTTGCCATGTTTATTTGGCCTACAGGCCTGTTCTGGGAAAGCCTTGTCAGCTACAGTACCTGGCGACAGTCTCATGATCCAATCAGGTGGTTTGGCATTGAAGTTGAAAAACGTTCAGTCTGGCATCAAACCATTGAGGTGGTGTATTTTATTTTGTGATGTTAGTGTACTGAATGTATATTTTGACTTCAGTTTACTCGGTCTGCAGTTCCCGACATGCACACACTCCAGTGTGTCAGCATGTACCGAGTCATTATCACTTAATGACTGAGGGAAGTTTAATCAGGCACATTTTCACACCTCATTACTATAAAAGGCATTACATTAATCATTACATTTACAAAGACTTGTATAATTTTCTTCTACACAATATGAACCTATGTTCACATTCATAATGTCAACATGATGACAAAATCGTCTTTTTTAAAAACATATCTTAGATAGCCAAAGCACCCCAATGTCCCTTCATATAAAAAGCGAGAACACGTGTGGGGAAATTGCTGTACCTGACATTAATGGCTGACAGGCTGTTAATGCCAGCAGCATAGCAAGCACTGCCATGGTTACCTGTGTGCAAACCGAGTCATTAGGGACTTTGACTCCTCCCATCCTGCATCTCTTTCTCTCTGGCATCACAAACATGTTTACTGCCACCGCCAAAGTAAAATGACAACTTGTTCATTGTGCAAAAATAAAAGTGAGGCCTGCGGCTTCCCTGTGAAAATCATATGAACTAAAGGCTTTTCTCTGTGTAACATACTGACTCACCATCTTGTCACGCTGCCATACTTCACAGAAATGCAAGGTATCAAAATTGTCTGAATTTTTTATATATCCTTGCAAAGATTAGTGTAATTTGACCACACTGACAAATCCAACTCCAAATATTCTTACCTGCCGGCTGTCGTGATTTTGTGGTCCATGAGGGACTGATGGTGCAACGAGGGGAGGAGAAAACACACAGCCACAGAGGATTTAGTCTTTGAGTACGCCCCCGAACAGTGAGCATCTCAAAGAGAGACAAGCACGTACAATGTGGTCGTCGTTAAATATAAATGGTTGAGATTCTGATCTGTGAAAAATGAGTTGGATGCTCTCCATCTGGGTGGCGACGGCCCTGCTGGCTCTCTGTAGGGGACAAAACACTGTGCATCAAGGTAGGCCTCGCTGCAGATTAACATGAAATTTGATGTATATGCCACAGCAGAATATTGGCATTTATGTGGATTTATAATTATTGCATTGCCTGCTTTTATTTGTTTTTAACATTTTTAATGTCATCGTTGATAGACGCGTATTATGTAGGGTGAAGTCAGGTAATTTGGGACATCAGGTAAAATGGGACAAAGACGGTTTTACATCTTGGGCTCTTTAAATATTAGCAGTCAGTCACCAAACATGCTCTTGAGTAGTTGCTGCAAATGTGCTTTACATAAAAAAAAATGTATTGGTCTGAGATAACTAACAAAAATGGTTGTCAGATGTTGCATTTTATCAACCATTTAACCCCTGGATTAACATCAGTTTTCTTGTGCTCCGTTCTGACACCTCTCACAGGCGTTTTTAATTATCAAATTAAGAAGTTGTCAAATAATTGGGGAAAAATATAAAGAAAACTATATTTCTATTTATAATGATTATATTTCTAAAATCAGACTATAGCAATATATATATTTATTTATATGTATTATTTTTCTGAGCACCTTTTCCTGGTCATTTCCTTTTTTTTATTCTTTTACTTTCTTGTTTTGCTTATTTCAGGTAATTTTCTTGTAACTTTTTTTTTAGTAATTTCTTGCTATTTTTGGGTTTTTTGTTGTTAAGTTGCTAAATGCCTTCTGTCCATGTCTTTGAAAGAAATCAAGCCAGTTTACATATGTAATGTATTCAGGTAAAATAGGACTGAAACTTGAGCTAAAATGGGACATTTTTCTAAATTGAAATCAGCATGTTTTTAAGTTTCCGGGTGCCATAAAATCATGAATTATACTGTTTTGTGCCATCTTGTAATATTGCAGATATTTTTAGTATTTTTGTCACTTAAAAAATATTTAAGATGATGTGATATAATATGATGCAATGCGGTGTGGCGCAGCGCAATATGATATGTTACAATATATGGTATGATACAATATACTTTATTGTCCCTATAGAGATGTTTGTCATGGACTCAGATGCTGCGCCCATAAATGCCTTTATCTTTACAATAACAGACCAAATTGCACATAAAAAATATTGCACATACATTGCACATAACATATATTGCACACACCCAGTGGTAAAATATCATGAAATATCATGATCATTTTGTATGTGCAGTTTGGATTATTTGCAATTTATTGGTGTTGTTTGATACAGTTGGTGCTGTTTTGTTCATATGTAGTTGGTTTTATTGTAACTGTAAAGGCATTTATGGGCACAGCATCTGAGACCAAGACAAATTTTCCTAGTGGGACAGTAAACTATATCGTATCGCATCGCATCGCATCGCATCGCATCGCATCGCATCGCATCGCATCGTATCATCTTAAATATTTTTGATGCAGTAAGTCCATGACAGCCACAATAGTCTACAATAACACACGTGCAAGCACACACACATGTCCATTGTAGACAATAAAGTACCAAGGAAACTGGCAGCGGGAGACGTTTTTTAATGAATAGCCAAAGGTTACATGAATGATTTAATGAATAATGACTTAACTGATAAGTGGGTTTAATCATTAAGAAAAAAATGAACAAGCATGATTGTTCCATTTTACCTGAACATGTCATCAGAGTGAGGTAGGGGTTCTCGGTGTGTTTGATGTCCAAGTTTCTCAAATAATTAGCTTGGCAACTTATTTTTTTTAAATGGAAATATAGCAGAAACCTATAGCAAGCTTTGACAATAACACTTCAGTGTCTCACATTACCTGACTTCATCCTTAGTCAAAATCACAAAGCAATGTAAATTTGAAATGTAAATTCTAATGTCATTCTGCAGCCAGAGACTAATTACCATGGTAACCAAGAGTAAAATTGACAAGATGTATTTTATTCTAGGGAATAGCCTGTCTGCATCTGGCTACCATCTGCGCACTCACAATGAGAAGAGGAACGTGAGCGTCCTGGCGATGCACGCAGTCCCCTATTCTGTGACAAAGAAATGTGGCGACTGGCTCCTCACGAAGATGTGCACAGTCACTGTTTACCAGATGACCTATCAGACTGAGCTAAGGACAGTGATGGAGCAGGTGACCAGATGCCGTGACGGCTATGAACAAGTTGGTCGTTACTGCGCCCTGCGTGAGTGTCCCGCCCAGATATATTTATCATTTTGATTATAAAAAAAGTATCAATTATTGTTCATGTTTCATTTTACAAGTGTGAAAATACATGACAACATCACACGCTGTAGACAGACTCAGCCTGACCTGCCAGCATGCTGTACTGTGTGCAAGACACCAGATGGAAGCACAGAAACTGCAGTGCTTCAAATATCTCGCCGCTAATATATGGCCTGTAACATGTTATTTCCTTTGAATGAAGCTGTAAACAGGAGTGTTGAGTTCACTGCCAAGCCAGGATCCTGTCCAACTGCAGATGGACTGCGTCCCAGATCTGAGGACTGTGTGGGGGACATGGACTGCCCAGGCTGGCAGAAATGCTGCCAGAGATCGGGTTGCTTTCTCTGCACTGATCCTGCAAGTTAGTTGCGCTAATTGTTTTTTTCTTTGTTTGTCATTCCAGTATGCAACTTGTATGGTTTCCTGGGTAAAGTCACATGCTCTTACGAATGGGTCACTGGTTTGTAGCCTCGCAGATTGGCCTAGTTTCAAACAGTTCATCAGAGGTGAAGGATTGTTTGTCATGGTCAAAGAACTGAAACTTCACATTAAGCTTTTGTAATCTTAACTGTGTAACCGTGGATTTAAGTTAGAGGCTGAAAGCTAAGCTAACACATGGTGTGACATGAGTCATAAAATTAGTGGTCTGACACAGTGATGTCAGTTACAGCATTATCTACAGTTTGCTAAGGTATGCTAATAACCATCATATGTTCCCCGCTCATACCAGATCACGTAAACCCCCTAAATTAATTAAATCAACCCCTTTGAAACCTGAACGAACATCACTTTTCTTTTGCTGCTTTCAGATGCCTTTCACAAGTATTTTAACCTTTGAACCCTGGGAAAACTAGGTCAATCTCTTTCAGAAATATGGGGAAAAAGGCAATGAGCAAGTTGGTAAGAGATATTTTTCAAATAGCAAGAAATAAGTAGATTAAGAAAATTATTTTTGAAAAATATATTGGAAAAAAGAAAAAAAAATGACAGAAAAACAAAAATATTTTAATTTCTAAATATTTTATTTTATTTTTTTAAAAAATTGACTGTCTCTTACATTGTTTCTCTCCACTAATTGTGAAGTCATTTTCTTGTACCTTTTCCACAAAATTTTGGGGAATTTTTTAAAGCACAAGTTTTTTTGTTTGGTTTTTTTTTTGCTTATTTTCAGTTACATTTAGTTTAACTTTTTTTCAATCTATTTTATTCTACCATTTCTCATTAAATTACTCATTACCCTCTTCCCATGTTTTTGAAAGAAACCAATTTGTATCAAAGGATGAAGGTTCTGGATGTCGAATACTGAACCTTTAATAGTTTAAGGTTCAGCTGCTGTCTCCACTCCAATAGTTTCTGTACAGCCCTTAAATACTGCTATTTATAAATGAGAAAAAACATGAGATTTCTTTGTGATTTGAGTGAACCGACCTATTTAAACCTTTCAGGCTCAGCAAAATATTCTGAGACTGGAGGATACCGTTTTAATGCGACAGTGACAGTGAAGACAGACTACCAGCAACTGATGTCCAATCGAGGAGGACATCTGAATCACTTAAGACTGCTACAAGCAATGGTACAACTAATACTGCTTCTACTGCAGTTTATTAAGACTCCTGCTGCTTATATAATGACACCATGTTGCCAAGACCAGTAGCCAGCTACCAGTACTTGCTCCAGTTATTCCAAGGCATCCACTTGTCTGTTTCTGAGTCATTTCTGATTTTTCTTTTTTAAAATGATTTTTGTGTCTCTGTCTCTAAAAGGTGACTGGAGCTCTGCAGTCTGATGTTTCAGTTTATTACCTCAGCTCACAGCCCGTGCATCCTTACAGAACTGCCACCTCACTTCTGATTGAATGCAACTTCACTCTTTCACTGCACAACATCACGTCAAAGCTGCATCTCCTCCTCAAACACATACAGGAGGTGTCGTCTGTAACTGTGGAGGGTGAGGACACACGCTTGTTCTGTACAGCAGCACTCACATCTTTTTTTTTTCTTCTTTAGAGAAATGACATTCTTGTAGAGTTTTGAGAATGATTCATGTTGCAGAGAACACGGTGTTCAGGAAAGAATGACTCAGTCGCACCACAGTTTCCTTCTCCCACCACTTCTATTTGAGTGACAGTCATCTGTGGGATGTTTCCTGCAATAGCGGAAAATAACACCAGAGCGAGCGCATACACACACTTGTGCATAACACACACACCCACGGATATTAATCATGAATCAGTCGCTCAAAGCACACAGTGACAAGCTCGCCATCAAGTACACACTCAAAACACACATCAAGTCGCCTTCAACATGTTCTTTTACAGATAATTAATGCCATGTGTACGCACAAATTTAATTCATCACTTTATGCCAGTGTGGTAGTGCATTTTTT